>NC_058523.1:283719584-284362834 GCF_904849725.1 Hordeum vulgare subsp. vulgare
TTGTTTGGATGATATTCATCATGCAACAGTTATAACACAGAGAGATATGTGGCTAGCTCCCGTTCGTCAATGTGATGTAGGCATGCATTCCGTGTGTCGTCATACGTGCTTAGGGAAAAGAACTTGCATGACATCTATTGTCCATCCCTCTAGTGGAAGCGGGGTCCAAAAGGAAACTACAGGATATTAAGGTTCTCCTTTTAATAAAGAACCGGACCAACGCATTAGCACTTGGTGAACACATGAACTCCACAAACTATGGTCATCACCGGGAGTGGTTCCGGTTATTGTCACTCCGGGGTTGCCGGATCATAACACATAGTAGGTAACTACAACTTGCAAGATCGGAGCTAAAACACACATATATTGGTGACAACATAATAATATAAGCTCTAAAATCATGGCACTCGGGCCCTACTGACAAGCATTAAGCACGGCAAAGTAGTAGCAACATCAATCTCACAACATAGTGGATACTAGGGATCAATCCCCATCAGAACTAACTCGATTACATGATAGATCTCATCCTACTCATCACCGCCCAGCGAGACTACGAATAGATTACTCATGAACCACGAAGAGCTTCATGAAAATGGAGAGGGAAGAAGGTTGATGATGACGATGGCGACGATTTCCCCTCTCCGGAGCCCAAGACAAACTCCAGATCTGCCCTCAAGATGAAGAACAGGTTGTGGCGGTGCCTCCGTATCGCAAACGCAACAAAATCTTCTCTTTTTATTTTTTCTGGGATGAAAGGGAACTTATAGATCTAAGATTGGGGGCGGCAGAGCCGTGTGGGCCCCACAAGCTTGCCCACCGCCACCAGGGGTGGGTGGCGGAGGCAGGGCTAGTGGCCCACTGGCCCACCCCCTCAGGTGGATCTTGGCGCAGATATTTTTCATATTTTCCAAAAATGATCTTCGTAAATTTTCAAGACGTTTGGAGAACTTTGAGTTCTACACAAAAATAACACCAAGGCAATTCTGCTGAAGACAACGTCGGTCTAGGTTAGTTCCATTCAAATCATGCAAATTAGAGTCCAAAACAAGGGCAAAAGAGTTTGGAAAAGTAGATACGATGGAGATGTATCAGATGCCACCTGTTCGGATCCGAGGCGAGGGAGGACAGGGGCAACCAGATGCCAAGAATATTCCCTCAAAATAGGGATGGGGTCAACCGCCCAAAACGGGGCGGTCGCGGCATCCACCCCCCGAGTTGTGTTCATTGGCGGCCGCTCCTGTCCTTCCTCCGCGCCGCCGGCCGCTCCTCTGCGCCCTCCGCGTCGCCGACCGCTCCTCTCCTTACTCCGTGCCGCCGGATGCTCCTCTCAGCCCTCCGCGTCGCCGGCCGCACCTCTCCGCCCTCCGCGTAGCCGGCCGCTCTCTCCTACCTCCGCATCGTCGGCCACTCCTCTGTTTCCTCCACGCCGTCGGTCGCTTCTCTCCTTCCTCCGCGCCGTCGGCCGCTCCTATCGTACCTCCGCACCGTCGGCCGCTCCTCTCCTTCCTCCTCGCCGTCGGACGCTCCTCTCCTACCTCCGCGTCGTCGGTCGCTCCTATCCTTCCTCCGTGCCGCGGCCCCTCCTCTTCCTCTTTCTCCAGCCGGTCGTCTCCTTCCTTCGCACTGCTGAGGTCGCACCCTTATCCTTCATTTATATCCCTCAAACCAAACAAAACATGGGGTAACACCACCCTTTCAACCAAACAAAAAAAATGGATATCCCTAACCAGGTGGTTGGGTATGCCCTCAACCACCCTAGCATGTCCCTACAACCAAACGCACCCTAAGGCGGCAAAGGTGGAACAAAATACCAGGCTAGAAGGCCAAGGCTTCCACCTTTTATCAAGCATATGGGTGTATTAAATTAATTAGCAATAATATGGTGATATAAAAAGGAACCCATGTTTTCACATGGAAGCAACTCCACCTGCAACTAGGAATGCTATCAAAAGGCTGAGAAAGCGGTAACATTGCCAAACAGTGATTTGCTCGGTTGTGGAAAGGTTAGAGGCTTTTCATGGCAATGTGGGAGATTGACATTTAATTGGTAGGCAGCCAGACATAACAAAAGAAATGAGACAACTAGCATGGCATTGATAGTAATGGTATATATGGAAATGTTCATCTTGCCTGTGATCCCGCTTGGAAGAAGAACGATACCATGAAGAAGACAAACCAACGTAGTCCTCTCACTCTGAAGAGGTTCGGAACTCTATCAAGAAGAAACATTCCGGAACAACAACCAACACACGATAAAACCATGAAATAAGCACGTCGTGATGCACAATGCGTATGATGCATGACCATTTCAATTATGCAAGGCATGGCATGGCAATTCACAACAATCAAACACTACACATTAAGTGAAGCTCAATATGCAACGAGTTGCATACTGACGAAACTCCACATACGAATTATTTAGTTCACTCACGTTTTGGTACACGACAATATTAAATGTTGTTTAAACATGGCAAGAGGTGAATCACAAATAAAGTACCTATCTACGCATTTTAAATGAGGACGGAAACAACATATAGTGTTTCCAAAATGACCCCACACGTTAACTTTGAGATATGTCCAGATCTGTTCTAATCATATTTTATGTTTGTTAAGCGGCCAAATACAGTGGAGCACGTGAAACTACACGTCATTCTAGTCGGTTTACATATATAGCTCATCTCCAACGGAGTTAGAGTCTAAAAGATACGAGCAACACAAGATCATATGACATGGATGCAAAATGCATAACCTCCTAACTGCAGTCATGCTAGGCTAACCAGTTGGACTAGAAATTGTATATGTTCAATGGACATGCCACATATAGCTGAACTAAGAGCGGCCGGTGTTGACTTGTAGAACAATAGGAAAAAAACAGGCAAAACAAAATATGGCTCCCTCAAATTCGTAGCCCGGATCCCTTGGTTCAACGGATCAATGCTAAACCACTTAGCTAGATGGGAGATCGTGGCCAAGGAACAACTGTGGTTGAAGAGTAGACTATATGCCAAAATTAACAAAACAACAGGTAAAATTGAGGTCGCTAGGACTCGAACCAAGCACCTCGTGGTTTCACCACGGTGGAGCTAACCAACCTGCTACTGCATCTCCTCGTGACAAAACAAGACGGACAACAGAAAATTACCAGTACAACACAACGGATCTAGGAAAAACGAATCTAGGAAAAACAAAGCTTCAGGTTCGGGCTCATAGCGGGAAATAGAGGCCAGCGCCATGGTGATGCAGAGACGCAACAGGGGAGGTCTTGGGGCTGGGGTGTGGGACCTGCGTCGAGGCCTGATCCGGGGGCGGACGTCCTGTTCCCAATTGGCGCAAGGTCCGACGGCATTCTCCGGGCTGCCATGGCATGGCTGCATCAGGAGAGGAGCAGAGAGGTTAGGGAAGAGGAGAAGGAGGAGAGTAGGAAAGGAAGGAGAGGGAGGACGAGGTCCAGCGAGCTCGACCTGCTTATCGCCCGCGAGATGTGACCGCTGGTGGTGGGCACAGATGACGGAGAGGCTCGGCGCCACGGAGCACCTGTAGAAAAACAGATAGAGATGAACTAGGAGAGGGAGAGTTGCAGAGGAGTAGGAAGACAACACGGGCTACGAAGAGGAAGGGCACGGGGCGACCTGTTGTTGCTGCTGCTCGGAGTCCGGCATTGGGCGCTTGTGGGAGGAGGAGCAAGGGACAAAAGAGCTTCGCGATGAAAAGGCTTGAGGGCGTGCGGGCGCGTCCGATGGCTCTGCTGGCCTGAAGGAGGAGGTCGAGCAGAGCTGCTTCTTGTAGAAGGCCAGCAAGGAACAATCTTGAGGTGGCATGGCAGCTTCGAGCTCGGCCATGGAGGTCAACGGCGGGGCTGTGATGGTGGAGGCCCTCGGGTGCCATGGGCGCGAGGCTGCTCCAGGGCGAGCTCTGGGCATGGGGGCGCGGCTGGTGGGTTCGACTAGCAGGGCATGGAGGCAACGAGGGGAACATCACACTGAATGTATCGGGGGATCCCAATGTGGGTGGCGGCGTGCAGATGGGACAGGGGAGGATCCCTAGAAACTAGGTTTAAGTTTGACTTTGGACTAGGTGGACCTATATATAGCAAGTGGATTATAGATAGGGGCTATCAACACCCTCCGATCATAATTGGATGGTCGAGTAAAATAGGCTAGGGAGTCCAATTGACAAACTGATGATGGTTTGGGGTAAACCGGGGTTGATCCGGATCCAACGGTCACGACCAACCGATTCGGGTCAGCGGAAGTTTCCGGACTAGGTTGCGGGTAGGTCGCTGCACTGTGCAGACGGGCTAGGCAGGGATGAGAGGGAAAACGGGCAGCCCGACAACTGGTTTTGAAACACTGAAAACATCCGATAAATAATCGATGGCAGTGCCGCTATGGTCAACCGTTCGGGTATCAAACGACCTCCGATTGCGATGAAATTTGGCACGGAATCTAGCTACGCTATATTAAGACGTCACACGAACTTTCAACCCAATCCGAGAAAGGTTTACGAACACTTTTAAAAACAATATTTTGTAGATGTCGTGGTACATGCGTGTGTGGTTGGTCTCAGAACGGTCAATGACAAAAACAAAGAGAACCGACAATTAATAACGCATGTGGCAATGCTGTGCGCATGCAATGCGGATGATGCGAATAATGCGATGACGAGTGCGTCAAACAATCTAATCACACGGCGGCAACGGAATAAAAGGGAATCTTCTAGACCGTCTGTTCTGGGCTATTACAACTCTCCTACAGTAACAAGAGATCTCTCCCCGAGATCTAAGAATGAAAATAGGAAGACAAAGAGCAAGAACAATAGGTAGAACTTAGTCGCTTATTTGAAAAACGAGTGAAACCAATGACCTTTAAGGTTGCATAGACATGAAGAATGTCACAAGAAACAAGATCGAATTCACAAGAAATTTCGGCAAAATTTCATATGATGGAATGGAATTGTAAAGATTCACAACAATCCAACTAAATTTATAAGCAAGGAAAGAACATGATCTTGAAAAGACTAGACAATGAATAATATAGGGAAACACCACCACAACTCCGAAACAAGAGAATAGAAACTAGATGATTGGAAACAAAAAATGCAGGAGAAAATGACAATTTCCACCACAATTGAATTTGAAGAGCACCCTGACAGAAGAATTGAACGGAGTTCTTGGAAAACTAACAACAAAAAGAAGATGCTATAAGTGGGCTTCGGGAAACCATTTCAAAATTATTAGGTGATAATCGGCCACTAACGGAAACAAAGATTGCTTGGGAACCACAATACATGCAAAACATGTTACACCAAAAGGATACATTGAGAACTTGGATCAATGATAATCACCATAATAACAACATTCCTTACGAAAAGCTTTAGGTGATATCTAATCCAAGATAACTCAATGAAGAAATAGTGGGTTAAAAATATCTCATGATCAAAGGATTTGGTGGTTGCACATATTTCATTCTTGAAAAAACTTCTCTTCGAGAGTCCTCCACTAATAAGAATGCTATAATACCATCTCAAAGGATAATGGAGGAACAATTGCACTTGAAAAAGCAAGACAAAGAACACTTGAGGTTTCCAACAAGAATCTTGAAAAATACCTTGAGAAACAATTACATACTCAACAAACCACCATGAAGAACCACTTGAAGAACACCACAATGAAAGGATGATGAAAAGAATGGTGGTTGAAAGAATAAGATTATGATATTGCAAAGATTTAGATGAAGCTTCACGAAGAGATGCTTGAGAAAACTTGGAAATCCTGAAAAAAAAGATGAACAACATAGAATAGAAAGTTGATATCATGAGCCAGTCCGGAAGAAGAATTGAAATGACTTTGATGGAACAAGAATAAGAATCATGTTATGCTTATCCTTCATCAAGTTAGATTGATGACAAGCAACTGAATTAGCAAACCACTTATTCTTCTTGAAAGATTCGAGAGAGATAGGGCACAAACTGAAGAAGTGTTGAACGACCACTAGTAAGAATTCACAAATGAATGGAGACACAAGAGAGCGACGAGATCATGATCCACCTGAGAGAAAACTTGAACAAACACCGGAATAATTGAGAGACGAACGAAGAGACAACAATTGAGAAGAATTTGAGATTGAAAGATGAAAGTTGAGAATGAAGAAATCTTCTGAAATGATGACCTTTGGACAATCGAGAAATGAACACAACACTGAAATAGACGAGATAGATTTTGAAGGAATTCTCATGATTGGAAACAATTGAGAGGATAACACGAAGTTGAAATGACAATCTTCAAAATAATGGACAAGATTAAAGAGAAACATTTATTCGGTCTTCCAAGATGAGAATGATGATGAGAAACAACACCATGAATTACTGAGACACTCTCGAATAATAAATGAGGAAAAGGTTGAGCCAACGATGAAAATAATTTAAGGCGATCTTGAATAAGAGATATGACTGATGGAATTTATACTTACGTCATATTTTAAAAGAACAAGAGATCTCCGTAAAAGATAAGGAGAGCGAGATAAGATCCTTGGAAACAACATGTGGGTTATGGGCCCACTCACAAGAAACATCGTTGAACTGATTACTTAGAAAAAGGGATTGCACCGGTACAAATGAAAACTTGATGAGGTTAGACCCTCGAAATACTTGAAAGGATTTTCAATAAAAACAAGAAACTTCGGAGATATCTTCAACACTCCAGATAGAATAGAGAGAGGATGAATAAAACATGAGAGGCTTGAATAAGAATTTCCAACACACGAATCATTTAAGAAGTGAAAAGGATATTATGAACACTGAGACTTGAATTGAATCCACAGGAGAGAACAAGAATGAAGAATGAAGAACTAATGAACTTGAAAATCTTGACAATCTTCACAAGAATCATCGGATAGGACACGGAAGAAAAGATAGCGGAAGAAACAATGAAACGAAAGGCACATGGATGATACTTGAATCACTGAAGAAAAGAGTCGGAGGGCGGGGAAAACAAAGATAACTTGGGAAATATGAGATGAACTCGGGAAACGAACGAGTGATTGTTCTTGCGAATATTGGACATGATAGATTGAAATTACTTGAGACAAGAATATCGATTGAAAGAATTGACATGACAACTCCAGTTGAAAGAATTATTAAGACAATTTAAATGAGCAACGAATTTTCATTCCCATAAAAATATGAGAAGACCTCTTGGAAAGATATGAATTCAACACTTGACATCGATGCAACTTGAATTACCATATTCAAAAAAAACAAAGGATGTGGCTTATGAAACTAGCGAGAATAAATTCATGACACAAACTCCGTTCAATATTTTGATGGTAAGATTTCCGCGGGCTCGATAGTACATTTGATTGTCATATTGAAATGTCACTCGGATATGCTCCCTAGGCGTTGTGAACTACAGGGATTGATGAAGCATATCTGATGACATATATCGAGACTGTCCTTTGTAAAAACAACATTGAACAAATGAATCCAGTAGATGTCGAACCCCGAACTCACATCATGAATCTATTGTAAGAATGCACTATAGGTAACTACTTGAATTCCCACCTTAGAACTCCGGAAATTTTCTGGTCATGCAATTGGGTCCACATATACAAGGAGTAAAATCCATCACTCAAGTCCTAGCAATAACACTAGCCGTCCAGTGTATCACATTCATCAACACACAACCCGAGATCTCAGAAACTCATCTATCTCAGACCCTCGAAAACACAACAAAACTAAGTATGGTAGTAAATCCAAACTCTCTCCACCAGTACTGGGGATGCCGGGCTTATCTCGCCAAACTAGTATTGAAGCAATTTCAAACATCATCCGTCCTGAGATAATAAGAAATATGAACGATAACGATGTGCACAAGAATCCCCTGGAGCTCAACTCCCTGAAGAAATCAAGTCAGACAGGAGGCTCCAAGTCAGAACTCCGTCACATCGATATCAAATAGATTACAAAAATATCCATGTGATGCTGCTACTTCTCAAACAACAGTGCCAGAAATTGACACGTTGACGGAGTCTTGCTTGTGTTGGCTTTTCCCTTGAAGAGGAAAGGGTGATGCAACATAGGAGAAGTAAGTATTTCCCTCAGTTTGAGAACCAAGGTATCAATCCAGTAGTATAATCTCGTCAAGTCCAGAGTACCTATGCAAACACAAAAGAGCTTGCACCCAACGCTATAAAGGGGTTGTCAATCCCTTCAAGATTGATTGCAAAGTGAGATCTGAAGGCGGAAAGTGCAACGAAGTAAAAGTGTAAGGCTGAAAATATGGTGTGGAGTAGACCCGGGGGCCATAGTGTTCACTAGAGGCTTCTCTCAAAATAGCAAATATTACGGTGGGTGAACAAATTAATGTCGAGCAATTTATAGAACCGCGCAAACTCATGACGATATCTAAGGCAATGATCATACATATAGGCATCATGTCCGAGACAAGTAGACCGATACTTTCTGCATCTACTACTATTACTCCACACAGTGACCGCTATCCAGCATGCATCTAGTGTACTAAGTTCATGACGAACAGAGTAACACCTTAAGCAAGATGACATGATGTAGAGGGATAATCTCAAGCCAATGATGAAAACCCCATCTTTTTACCCTTGATGGAAACAACATGATGCGTGCCTTGCTACCCCTTCTGTCACTGGGTGAGGTCACCGCATGGTATGAATCCAAAACCAAGCACTTCTCCCATTGCAAGAATCATAGATCAAGTTGGCCAAACAAAACCCACAACTCAAAGAGAATTACAAGGATATGAAATCATGCATATAAGAGAGATCAAAAGAAACTCAAATAAGATTCATAGATATTTTGATCATAAATTCACAATTCATCGGATCTCGACAAACACACCGCAAAAGAAGATTACATCGGATAGATCTCCGTGAAGATCATGGAGAACTTTGTATTCAAGATCCAAGAGAGAGAAGAAGCCATCTAGCTACTAGCTATCGACCCGTAGGTCTATGGTGAACTACTCACGCATCATCGGAGAGGTCATGGTGTTGATGAACAAGCCCTCCATAACCGAATCCCCCTCCGGCAGGGCACCAAAACGTGCCCCAGATGGGATCTTGCGGAGACAGAAACTTGCGACGGCGGAAAAGCACTTTCGATGATCTCCTGATTTTTTCTAGGATTTTCGGGAATTTATAGGCGAAATACCTAGGGCAGAGGAGGCCCAGGAAGCCCACAAGCCTGGGAGGCGCGAGCCCCCATGGCCACGGCTAGGGGGCTTGTGGGGTCCTTGGTGCCCCCCTGCCCTGATTCTTAGGCTTCCTGATCTTTTTCTACTTCGGAAAAAATCATTTTGGCAGTTTCGTTCTGTTTGGACTCCATTTAAAATCCTCCTCTGAAAGGGGTCAAAAACATGGAAAAAACAGGAACTGGCACTTGGCACTGAGTTAATAAGTAAGTCCCAAAAAATATATAAAAGGCATACAAAACATCCAACGTTTGACAACATAAAAGCATGATACCATCAAAAATTATAGATATGTTGGAGACGTATCACGCATCCCCAGCTTAACTCCTGCTCGTCCTCGAGTAGGGAAGTGACAAAGACTGAATTTTTGATGTGGAATGCTACCTAGAATAGTTGTACTTTGCAACTTCTTTCATGTGACATGAATGTTCAGATCCGTCAAATTCAAAACAATAGTTTTCTATTGAAATGAAAACAATAATACTTCAAGCAAACTAGCAAGGTAATCATGAACATTCAAAATAACAAGGACAAGGAAAGTTATCCCTACGAAATCATATTGTCTGGCTATGCTCCATCATCCTCACACAACTAATGTAAATCATGCACAACCTCGGTATTGGCCAAGTAATTGTTTTCACACTCTTACTTTCTCAAACTTTTTATAACTATCACGCAATACATGAGCGTGAGCCATGGATATAGCACTATAGGTGGAATAGAGTGTGGTGGTGGTTGTGAGACAAAAAGGAGGAGATGGTCACATTGAATCGGCGTATCAAAGGGCTATGGAGATGCCCATTAATAGATATCAATGTGAATGAGTAGGGATTGCCATACAAAGGATGCACTAGAGCTATAAGTATGTGAAAGCTCAAAAGGAGAACTAGTGGGTGTGCATCCAACTTGCTTGCTCACGAAGACCTAGGGCAATTTTGAGGAAGCCATCATTGGAATATACAAGCCAAGTTATATAATAAAGATTCCCACTAGCATATGGTGGTGACGCAACGAGAGGCTCTCAATCATGAAGAACATGGTGCTATAATGAAGCACAAGTGTGGAAAAAGATAGTAGCATTGTCCCTTCTCTCTTTTTCTATCCTTTTTTATTTGGGCTCTTAGGCCTCTTTCCATATCTTCTTTTGTTTGGTATCTTTGGCCTCTTTTTTTTATTTCCTCACACGGGACAATGCTCTAATAATGATGATCATCACACTTTTATTTACTCATAGATCAAAGCTTACAACGATGATGACTCTATAGGAAATGCCTCCGACGGTTTACCAGGATGTGCAATGATCTAGCTTGGCGTATGACGTTGAAACATCTCGCTAGCTATCTTACGAACATGCAATGGCAATATGAGAGCGACAGCACAAGTCATGAGACGGAACGGTGGGAGTTGGTGGCTGTTTTGACGAAGGCATATGGTGGGTTTATGTACCGGCGAAAATTGTGAGGCACTAGAGAGGTTAGCAATGGTGGAAGGTCAAAGTGCATCCATACCATGGACTCACATTAGTCATGAAGAACTCACATACTTATTGTGAAAGTTTTTAGTAGTAATCGAAACAAAGTGCTAAACGCATACTCCTAGGGGAAGGGTTGGTAGGTGTTAACCATCGCGCGATCCCGACCTCAACACAAAGGATTACAATCAATAGATCAATTATGCTCCGACTTCCTAAGATAGTGGTTCACCATACGTGCATGCTACGGGAATCACTAACTTCAACACAAGTATTTCTAGATTCACAACACCCTACGAACATAGCTCTTAATATTACCAAATCCATGTGTCATAACTAATTGAGAGGAATCAAGACTTCTCTTTCTACTCAATGCACATGAAGATGGAGGTTTTGGTATGCTATTTGGGTACCTATCACCTTTGGGACTACTTTCATAGCATAAGGCAACTACCAAGTCACGCACCGCCGTGCTCTAAAAGATCTAAGTGAAGCACATAGAGCAAAATTATCTAGCTCAAAAGTTATAAGTGAAGCACTATGAGCATTCTAGCAAAATCATGAGGAGTGCATGTCTCTCTCTAAAGGTGTGCATAAAGGATGATTATTACACAAAAAAAATAACAGTCTCCTAAGATACAAGACGCTCCAAGCAAAACACATATCATGTGGTGAATAAAAATATAGCTCTAAGTAATGTTACCGATGGATTCAAGACGAAAGAGGGGATGCCTTCCTAGGGCATCCTCAAGCTTTGGCTTTTTGGTGTCCTTGAATTTGGCTTGGGATGCCATGGACATCCTCAAGCTTGATCTCTTTCCACTCCTTATCTCTTTGTCCAAGAGAACATCACCCAAAACTTGAAAACTTCACAACACAAAACTTAAACAGAAACTCGTGATAACATCAGCACAAGAAAACAAACTACCACCACTTTAGGTATTGTAGCAATCTTTATTTCTATTTATATTGGTGTTGGGCTACTGTATTCTCACTTTTCCATGGATAGTACCCCCCGATACTAACCATAGTTTCATCCAAACAAGCAACCAACTCAACAAAAACAGAATCTGCCAAAAACAGACCAGTCCCTAGAAATCTGTATACTTCATATATTTCTGTTCCCTGAAAAATTCTGAAAAATTACGAGCGCGTGGAAAAAAGGAATATAAACCAGAAGCAAAAAGAATCAACTCAAAATCTCTTTCTGAATAAAAATGAAAAATCATCTCGTGAGCGAAACGTTTCTGTCTTTTTCCACCAAGATCAAACAACCATTACCAAAACTAGTCATAAAGGTTTTGTTTGGCTCAAACACAAAAAGAAACACAAAAAACACAATCATAACAGAATTATGATGGTGTGGACGCAACAAAACAGAAAGAAAAAGAAATAAATTCATTGGTTGCCTCCCAACAAGCGCTATTGTTTAACGCCCTTTGCTAGGCATAAGGCGATAGAATTACGTATCGTCGTCTTTGGTGCTCAAACCATAAGTGGCCCTCATCATGGATTAATAAGACAATCTTATTTTCTTTCTAGAAAAGTGTTCCATACCCTTCTTTAAAGGAAATTGAAATCTAATATTCCCTTCCTTCATATCGATTATAGCACCGATAGTCCTTAGGAAAGGTCTACCACGAATAATAGGGCATGTAGGATTGCAATCAATAATAAGAACATCATTGATCCTTCCCATGGGTTTCTTGACCGTAGAATATGCAAGATGCAAATTAAGAAAACACTCCTCAATCTCATTAAAACCCAGAACATCACATAAAGACTTTGGAATCGCGGAAACACTAGCACCCAAATCACACAAAGCATTGCATTGATTGTTTTTGATTTTGATTTTGATAGTAGGTTCCCACTCATCATGAAGCTTTCTAGGGATAGAGACGTCCAATTCAAGTTTCTCTTCAAAAGATGTTATCATAGCTTCGACGATATGATCGGTAAATGCCTTGTTTTGGCTATAAGCGTATGGAGAGTCTAGCATGGATTGCATCAAGGAAATGCATTCAATCAAGCACCAACCATCATAATTGAGTTCCTTGAAATCCAAGGTAGTAATTTCATTACTACTCAAAGTTCTAATATCTTCTACTCCACTTTCAATGCTTTTAGCATCAAGATAGATGGACTCCGAATCATTGGGGCGTTTTTCAATCAAAGTGGATTCATACCTAGCCCCATCATCATTAGGTTTGACAGAAGAAAACAAAGATTCAATGGGATTCACACCAAGCACTTTAAGATCTTCGTGTTTCTTATCACGAGAACATGCCTTTTTAAGCCATTCATTTCTAGCGCGAATTTGGGCGGTTCTTTCTTTGCTCTCAATCATGGAAACACGCATAGCTTTCAAAGTTTCATCCATATTGATCTTGGGAGGAGAACATCTAACTTTTAAAGCATCAATATCACTAGACATTCTATTAACGCTCTTAACCAAATCGTCAATTTTGAGTAGTTTTTCCTCTATGGACGCATTGAAATTTTTTTGCGAGTTGATAAACTCTTTGATATTACTCTCTATATCAGAGGTTAATCTATTGTCATTTCCATGATTATTGTTGTAGGAGTTGCCAAAGTTATTAGAGGAGTTACTAGGAAAAGGCCTAGGAACATAGTTTCCTCTAAAAGCATTGTTGTTGCCAAAATTATTCCTACCAACAAAATTAACGTCCAAGCTAGCGTTGCTACTCTCAATCCAAGAAGACAAGGGCATATCATTAGGATCTAAAGGATCACTTATGCTAGCAACCAAATTCATTAACTCATCCATCTTAGCACTCAACGAGTTAATTTCTTCTATAGCGTGTACCTTCTTACTAGTTAGTGACCTTTCAGTGTGCCACTGAGAGTAGTTCGTCATGATATTGTCTAGGAGTTTTGTGGCTTCCCCTAATGTGATTTCCATGAACGTTCCACCTGAGGCGGAGTCCAAGATATTTCTAGAAGCAAAATTCAAGCCAGCGTAGAAGATTTGTATAATCATCCAAAGACTCAAGCCATGAGCGGGACAATTTCTAATCATCAATTTCATTCTCTCCCAAGATTGTGCAACATGTTCATGATCAATTTTCTTAAAATTCATGATGTCATTATGGAGAGAGATAATCTTAGCCGGCGGAAAATACTTGGATATATAAGCATCTTTGCACTTATCCCAAGAATCGATACTATTTTTGGGCAAAGACAAAAACCATGTTTTTACTCGATCTCGCAACGAGAAAGGAAAAATCTTCAACTTAATCACATCATTATCCACATCTTTCTTCTTTTGCATATCGCAAACATCAATGAAGGTATTGAGATGGGATGTGGCAACTTCACTAGGAAGGCCAGAAAATTGCTCTTTCATAACAAGATTCAGCAAAGCGGCATTGATTTCGTATGACTCCGCACTAGTGGCGGGAGCAATCGGAGTACTAATAAAATCATTATTATTAGTATTTGAGAAGTCACAAAGTTTGGTGTTTTCAGTCATGCTGACTTCGGCAAGCAAGCAAGCACACAAGCGAACAAAGATCCAGTGAGAGAAAAGGGCGAACGAAAAGGCAAAGATTTTTTGTAATTTTTTTTTATGAAGTGGGGGAGAGGAAAACGAGAGGCAAAAAAGTAAATGCAAGAGATGAATTTGCGACACTTACTTGGATGAATTCTTGACTTGATCCTCCCCGGCAACGTCGCCAGAAATCCTTCTGCTACTTCTCAAACAACAGCGCCATAAATTGACACGTTGACAGAGACTTGCTTGCGTTGGCTTTTCCCTTGAAGAGGAAAGGGTGATCCAGCACAGGAGCAGTAAGTATTTACCACAGTTTGAGAACCAAGGTATCAATCCAGTAGGAGAATCTCATCAAGTCCAGAGTACGTGCGCAAACACAAAAGAGCTTGCACCCAATGCTATAAAGGGGTTGTCAATCCCTTCAAGATTGATTGAAAAGTGAGATATGAAGGCGCAAAGTGCAATGAATTAAAAGTGTAAGGCTGAAAATATGGTGTGGAGTAGACCTGGGGGCCATATTGTTCACTAGAGGCTTCTCTCAAAATAGAAAATATTACGGTGGGTGAACAAATTACTGTCCAACAATTGATAGAACCGTGCAAAGTCATGACGATATCTAAGGCAATGATCATACATATAGGCATCACGTCCGAGACAAGTAGACCGACACTTTCTGCATCTACTACTATTAGTCCACACATCGACCTCTATCCAGCATGCATCTAGTGTATTGAGTTCATGACGAACAGAGTAACGCCTTAAGCAAGATGACATGATGTAGAGGGATAATCTCAAGCCAATGATGAAAACCCCATCTTTTTACCCTTGATG
The DNA here is from genome assembly GCF_904849725.1 of Hordeum vulgare subsp. vulgare. Taxonomy (NCBI): domain Eukaryota; kingdom Viridiplantae; phylum Streptophyta; class Magnoliopsida; order Poales; family Poaceae; genus Hordeum; species Hordeum vulgare. The sequence goes on from NC_058523.1 coordinate 283,734,618, forward strand.
GCAACAACACGATGCGTGCCTCGCTACCCCTTCTATCACTAGGTGAGGTCACAGCATGGTATGAACCCAAAACCAAGCACTTCTCCCATTGCAAGAATCATAGATCAAGCTGGCCAAAGAAAACCCACAACTCGAAGAGAATTACAAGGATATGAAATCATGCATATAAGAGATATCTGAAGAAACTCAAATAAGATTCATAGATAATCTGATCATAAATCCACAATTCATCGGATCTCGACAAACACACCGCAAAAGAAGATTACATCGGATAGATCTCCATGAAGATCATGGAGAACTTTGTATTGAAGATCCAAGAGAGAGAAGAAGCCCTCTATATCCGAATCCCCCCTCCGGCAGGGCACCAGAATGTGCCCAGATGAGATCTTGCGGAGACAGAAGCTTGCGGCGGCGGAAAAGTACTTTCGATGATCTCCAGATATTTCTAGGATTTTAGGGAATTTATAGGCGAAAGACCTAGGGCAGAGGAGGCCCAGGAAGCCCACAAGACTGGGAGGCATGGGCCCTCCTCGCCGTGGCTAGGGGGCTTGTCGGGTCCCTGGAGGCCCCCTGCCCTGATTCTAAGGCTTCCTGATATTTTTTTGTTTCAGAAAAAATATTTTTGGCAGTTTCGTTCCATTTGGACTCCATTTAAAATCCTCCTCTAAAAGGGGTCAAAAACATAGAAAAACAGGAACTGGCACTTGGCACTGAGTTAATAAGTTTCTCCCAAAAAATATATAACAGGCATACAAAACATCCAAAGTTTGACAAGATAATAGCATGAAAACCATCAAAAATTATAGATACGTTGGAGACGTATCTGATGCTAAAATAAAATTGAGTGAGAAAAGTTGTAGAATTAAAATTCTTACTTCAGGATTCCTCACCAGAGTATAGAAGGGGTGTAAAGAGATTAATACTCCCCAATATATAGCTAAGACTCAAGACAGTTTTTTACTAGACTCTATCGGCCAAGTTCGATCAATCAAGGGGGCTCCTTGCTCGGTACTGCTCTGATACCAAGTTGTAATTCCCAAGATGCGGTCTTATCCTTATTTTGGTGCGAGGGCCTCGACAAGGATAGAAGCGCATCTCGTTATTTTCCAAGAATGGATAACATTACAAGTACACGTACTCAAGAGATGAGTATATGGAATTGGCTTACACTCGCCACAAGCTACATCAAGATCACATCAATACAACAATATACTCAATAACCATGTAGAAGAGCAGGGTCCGACTATGGACAAGAACAAATGATAAAAGACCGACATCCATCCTTACTATCCCAGGCTGCCAGCCTGGAACCCATCCTAGATCCATGAAGAGGAAGAAGAAGAAGAAACTTCAAATAGCACAATGATCATGCTCAAGTCAAAGTATCGCTTTATGTGTACCTGCAACTGTTGTTGTAGTAATCTATGAGCCAAAGGGACTCAGAAATATCATTTCCGAAGGTATCAAGACTAGCAGAGCTTAATGGGTGAGGTATGGTTAAGTGATGAGGCTGCAGCAAGCGACTAAGCATTTATTTGAGATGGCTAACTTATGAGTACAAGAATAAAAGGGGGACGATCTACACATAAACTCCCCTGACTAATGATGATCAAATGAATGATCTTGAACACCTACTTACGTTAGACATAACCCCACCATGTCGTCTTCCAGATGCAGAACTCCAAGAAGAGATAGTGACGGTTACGCGCACAGTTGGCATATTTTAATTAAGTTAACTTCAAGTTATCTAGAACCGGATGTTAAACAAAGTTTCCAAGTTTGCCACGTAACTACGGTCATGGCTTTCCGAAATGTTTAACCCTGAAGGGGTGCTCCAACTAATCCATCACAAATTACCCCAAGCTGCATAGAAACCCTCGATCACAATACTCATGATCTTCTCAGATTCCTTAGTACTCCCTCTGTAAACTAGTATAAGAGTGTTTAGATCACCACTTTAGTGATCTAAACGCTCTTACATTAGTTTACGGAGGGAGTAGAAAACCTCAACTCTGAGATAGCCCAAAGCATCATCGGAATCCCGATGCATAAGATGCTCGAGAAAGGTAAAACAAATCCAGCAAGGCCGCCTGGTGTGTCGACGATCCCGATAGGAACCGCGTTTCTTGTTCTCAGGACACGTCGGATGAGCTACGCGTACAGTGGCCGGATGGAAATCTCTCGAGTTTCCCCGGATTGGCCCCGCATAGTGCTCTATTTAGGACCAACACCATCAACACTAGACCTCCCTGAATTATGTTAAATTACTCCTTTGTTAGCGCTAACTCCCTATGCGTCCAATTAATATTAGTATTACTATGTTGGGGTCCCCATAACAACCCCAAGCATGTTAGGAGCGCTCATTTACGGAACATAACACCGGTAGCCGAAACTAAGGCGGCAAAGGTGGAACAAAACACCATGCTAGAAGGCCAAGCCTTCCACCTTTTACCAAGTATATAGGTGCATTAAATTAATTAGCAATTACATGGTGATTTAACAAGGAACCCATGTTTTCATATGGAAGCAACTTCACCTGCAACTAGCAATGTTATCAAAAGGCTGAGCAAGCGGTAACATAGCCAAACAATGGTTTGCTAGATTGTGGAAAGCTTAGTTTTCAGGGCAATGTAGGAGGTTGACATTTAAGTGGTAGGGAGCGAGACATAACGAAAGATACGAGACAACTAGAATGGCATTGATACTAATGGTATCTTGTGGAATGTTCATCTTGGATGTGATCCCTCTTGGAAGAAGAACGAATCCGTGAAGCAGACGAACCAACATAGTTGAACGGATGCTCTCACTCCGAAGCGGTTCGGAACTCTGTTGACAAGAAACAATCCGGAACAGCGATCAACACACGATAACATCATGATGAATGGCCATTTCAATTATGCAAGGCATGACATGGCAATTCACAACAATCAAACACTACACATTAAGTGAAGCTCAATACGCAACGAGTTGCATACTGATGAACCTCAAAATATAATTATTTAGTTCACTCCCATTTAGGTATGCGGCAATATTAAATGTTGTTTAAACAAGGCAAGAGGTGAAGTAGAAATAAACTACCTATATAGCCATTTTAAATGAGGTTGGAAACGACATATAGCATTTCCGAATCGACCCCACACGTTAACTTCTCGCACCCAACACCAGGTGAAATTAACAAAACAACATGTAAAATTGGGGTCGCTTGGACTCGAACCCAACACCTCGTGGTTTCACCACGGTGGAGCTAACCACCCTCCTACTGCATCTTCTCGTGACGAAACATGACAGCAACGCAAAATGACCCGTACCACATAATGGATCTAGGAAAAACAAAGCTTCAGCTTCGGGCTCACAGCTGGGAATACAGGCCAGTGCCATGGCGATGTAGAGACGCGACAGGGGAGGTCCTGGCTGCAGGGCCGGGATCGGGGACCTGCATGGGGGCCAAATCCGAGGGCGGCCGTTCAGTTCCCAATTGGCGGCAAAGTACGACAGAGTTCTCCGTGCTGCCAGGGCGTGGCCTCATGAGGAGACGGATAGAGGGGTTAGGGAAGAGGAGAAGGAGGAGGACAGGAAAAGAAGGAGAGGGAGGAGGAGGTCCAGCAGGCTCGACCTGCTCATCGCCAGCTAGGTCCGGCCGCTGGTGGTGGGCCAAGATGACAGAGAAGATCAATGCAACGGTGCTCCTAATAAAACCACAAAGAGATGAACTGAGAGAGGGAGAGTTGCACAGGAGCAGGAAGGCAACAGGGGCGACGGAGAGGAAGGGCCCGGGGGGACCTGTTGCTGCTGCTGCTTGGAGGCCGTTGTCGGGCCCTTGTGGGAGGAGGATTAATGCACGGAATAGCTTGGGGAAGCACAAGATTGCGGGCGCGTGGACACGTCCGTCAGCTCTGCTCGCCGGAAGGAGGAGGTCGCGGCGCAGCTGCTTCTTGGAGAAGGTCGGCAAGGAACAAGCTTGAGGTGGTGCGAGAGCTTCGAGCTCAGTTTTGGAGGTCAACGACGGGGCTATGATGGTGGAGGACCTCAAGCGCGTGCGTGTGTTTACGGTCAACGACAAAAATGTAGAGAACCGACAACTAATAACGGATGCAAGTTTCGAAAACTGGCGGCAACAGAGTGCCGATGCAATATGGATGATGCGAATGATGAGCGCGACAATCAATCTAATGACACGGGGACAATGGAATAAAAGGGATTCTTCTGGAGCGTCGGTTCTGGGCAGTTACATGTCACAAAAAGGGTGAGCTTTACTCTATTACTTGAGTCAAAGCATCTCTTAAATATGTGAACACATTAAAGCTTTATGAAAAAGTGGCAACCCCACTTGTGCTTAAACGATGAGTATGACCTTTGATCAAGTATTCTTGCTTGCCTCCTAAGTCAATATACTCATATATAGATGACTTCATTCTCGCCAAAGTTCTTGGTAGATAATAGAGTGGTTGTGCATATTTGCCTTTTTTATTTGACATCTTATTGTGTGAGCATGTGGGTGTGCCTATTTTTCCTCATTGGAGGATATCCGATTGTTTTTATTTGGCTTTTCATTTCTTTGGTCAATTGGATATACAAAATGCCTAAGTACCCCTCTCTCTAGCTATCTATGTGTTCCCATCTGAAATTCCTCATGCTTCATCACAAAATTTGAGCAAGCACTTTTTGGACCCTCTATGTAAGGTGCACTTCGAGTTCCTTTGGACAAGAGCTAACTTCCAAAACCACCCATGTGCAACTCGATATGACCAACTCCACAAACTCGGCCCCATTGAAGCACTATGGTTGATCTGGTTTATGAACCTCGATACGACCAAATTTTCAATCTCAGACTCGCCGAGTTTCTCTCACCCTAGCAGTTAAGAAACTTGGTGGCACCAGAATTTCCCAATCGGTGTCACAAATAGTAAGGGGACATATATATCCAGCAGACCCAACTTTTGAAATTAACCTTCAAATGTCGCTCTCCGCAAGCCCTTGCTACCGCGGTACTTTCTACAAACGTTGCTACTTCACCTTCGTGCGCCCTCGCCACCGGAGTGCACAACTATAATGAACCCCGCTGTCGCCACCGTAGGGGATCTTCAGCAAGTTAGGGTAAAGATCTCACCCCTCTCGCAATCCATTTATTCAAATCTTGTGCATTAGGACTTGTTCCACATCGTACCACTAACTGAAATATATCCATCCACAAAACAAATATAGTAGATTAGCCAAACGAGAAATTTTAGGTTCAGGTCTCTGCTTTGTGTGTCTCGGAGTCACCGAGTTGGTTTGAATTGGTATCACGGATTATTAGTTAGGGTTTATGAGAATTGTCAAGGTGAGACTGAGTCTCTCTTTTTGTTGAAACCGAAAAGAGTGGAAAAGTGTTTGTTAATGAGATAGTCAATGTCAGAGGCTCCAACTTTTTAAACTCCGTGGAACCAAAACCCACTTAGGTGAAACTTAAGAATTTTGCAAAAGGTTGTGTTTTGTGATGGTCATCCATTCCTACTCTTTTATATCTATTCATAGGGTCATCTTGTTAGTATTTCCGAGTATGAGGTCAACCAAAATGAATACAAAGAGCAGAGTGTGAAAGTGGACTTAGGCACTAGTCCTGAGAGGGGTGACTCACATCCAGGCACTCATAGCACACATGATCTTCCAAAGGAAGCAACCAAGACAAGGAAGAGGCTCAACTCACATGAAGAATATGTTGATTTCATCCTTGAGGAAGGAACTTCTCAAAAGAAAAGGAGAGAGTCACACGCAAGAAGACGGTGGGAAAAGAATATGCCAATGTAGATGTAGTGAGAGCTTCCGAGACAGCTAGTGGAGGAGCTAAAACTCTAGTGGGTGATACTACCTCCATGCTAGCCAAGAAGCCAGCACATAAGAGAGCGAGGAAGAGGATTGTGCATGTTGTTGGAAGGTCACCTTCCATGTATGAAGATCCAACAGAAGTTAAGGAATAAGAGGAACAGGAAGCAGCGAATCCACCTCCTTCCAAGAAGAAGAAATGAATGGGAGATGCAATGCCCAACAATCCTGCAACAAAGGACTAGACATATTCTACCAAGTCTAAGAAGCATGTAGCTCCTAAGCCTAAGAGGACTAAAATAGACATACATGCACCTGAAAGAACAAGGGTTCTGCATCGAGGTATGTGCTACAGAGCAGGAATTACTTGCTATTTTGAGGAAGTTGAGACCTCACCTACCTGAACACAACGGTGAACACCCCATTGCAGAGAAGATGAAGGTAAGGAAGTATCAGTGAATTAGAAAGTGGAGAGCAGCTGATGTGTATGCAATCAGGAGAAGGACTGTCGTAGATGCTCACTTTCATACAAAGGAGCAACTACATTTTGGTGAGTCTATGCTTTTGGAAAAGAGCCCAGCTGTAAGCAATATGAGGTAGGTAAATTGGGACTACATCAAGCAGAATGAAAACTACTTCCGTCACGTGCAAGAGAACTTTAGGTCCATCCACATTGAAGATTTTGTTGGGAGAAAGATGATAGCATGGAATGACGAAATGATCATGCAATTCTACTCCACAACACACTTTTATCCAAATGGTAGGATTGTATGGATGACAAAAGGCAACAGGTACCAATCGATAGTGGAAGAGTGGTCTTCCATCTTAGGAGCCCTAGTGGTACATGAGAGAGACATGGATGTGTATACTAAGGCTAAGAAGGAACACAACTCAATGCCAACATGTATAACCAAGTGCCTAAGCAATATATGAAGACCCAGAAGTTAGGCTTTGTTTATTTTCTACAAGAAGGACTACCCACCACCAACACAGTAATGAGGTACACCTTAATGCCTAAATCAGGTGATGATAAGATGATTAATAGGTACTCCATAAACATGTTGCACCACGTAGAAAACCACACAAGGATCAGGGTGATGGACCTCATTGTAGAGACAATTAGAAAGACTGTTTCTGACTAGAAGAGGTCTTGCGGATCACCGTATGTTCAGATGATGATCAACTCCAATACTGGGAAGAATGTGTATCTCATTGATCATCAAGACCTGCCACTCAAGCCAGATTTTGAAGATAATGAAGTGGTGATGGATCCCAATCATCCTATTTGAGCTACAACACATGAAGAGATACACGCTGAGGTAGAGGTAGAGGTAGCCAAAGCAGCTAGTGCTCCACAGATGAGATCCACAGAGATCAAATGGTGTTCGTTATCAGTACCATCCAAGGGATGGAGAAGAACATCACACATATCTTGCTGGATTAGAAGGGTCTCGAGAGGATCGTGGAAACGGAACTCCATGACCTGGATATCAAGGTGGCTGAGGTGACAACAGATGTCAATATATTGAAGCATTTAGTTGATGCAGTGCAAACTCCGAGCTCTAGCAGTGATGATGATGATACGCCTCTTCAGACTTCCACTCAGTTCAGGACCTAGGACAGATATGCAGCTGGGAAAGTTCCAGAGTCCAGACAGTCTTCATCAGCTCAAGGATCAGCTCCACCAGCTCCTGCACCTCCAGTGTCTACACCACCACCTCAGTGGACATCTACTAGAGCCTTCGCCGATGCTCTCCGGTCGACTCCATCAGCTGCTACCGGAGGAGATCGAGCCCAGAGCGACGCATAGTTCTAGATCTTTGAAGTTTTTGGTAACTTGTTGCCAAAGAGGGGGGAGTGTATAGATCAATAGGGCTTTGAGAGAGAGAGAGAGTTTTGTTTTTGTTGGTCTCTTTGGTTTCCTGAAACATTTGGTTCTTTCGGATGACTTAAACTTTAAAGTGTTTGATCATACCCTTTGATTGTTGATGCTACGATTTCATATCCTCGAGCTATCACTAGTAGAAAAAGGGCCTTTGGCCTGGACCCTTTAGTCCCGGTCTGCCTCTGGGCCGGGACTAAAGGCCCGGCCACGTCGCCCCAAATCGCACGAGGCTTTGGTCCCGGCCCGTAAGGAGCCTTTTGTCCCGGTTTGTGTCTCGAACTTGGACTAAAGGGTTTGGAGGATTTAGTCCCGGTTCGTATCTTGGACCTTTAGTCCCGGTTCGTGTCTTGAACCGGGACTAAAGGGTTTGGAGGATTTAGTCCCGGTTGGTGTCTTGAACCGGGACTAAAGGTGTTCAGATATTTTTTTCTGTTTTTAAATTCTTGTTTGTAGTTTCTGTTTTAAATTGCTTATATATTTTAGGATATTTGATGTTTTTGATTGATTCTTTTTGCATTAGATTCAAAATTTTGTCTAGTTTCTGTTTGTGCCATTAGTTTTCAAATTTGAATGGTTTAAATTTGAATTTGTTTAAATTTGCTTCAAACCCAGTTTTTGAATAACTTGAGTTTACAAATAGTTTTTAATTTAATTCTTTTTTCTCCCACTCATGTTTTAGATTGTTGTCACAGTAACATTTATTTAGTTATTTTTAGAATAATTTAAATTAGTAATTTAATTAAAGAAATATTGTTTTTCTTATATAGTTGTTTTAGTCATTTAATTGTTGTATTTTATTATTGTTAGTTAGTTCTTTCTGTAGATTTTAACATGTTGTAGTATGGTGCATATTTAATGCACAAAAAAATCTATAGTTCAATTAATTTTAAAAAATGCCTTTGTAGCAGATGGGTTTTCGTCTGAAACCTTGATACTTTGAGTTTTGTAGAAAATAAACAAAAATGATAAAATCTTCAAAATTAAACAAAAATGATAAAATCTTCAAAAAATAAAATCCTTTGAGATGTTATTAGGCTTTAGTGTCTAGTCGGTATAGAAAATTTGAGATATGAATTTTGACTTCTTTTGCAAAAAAAGGAAAAAAATAAACGGCGATAACTTTTGCATACGACGTCCAAAAAAAAATAATATATAAAAATAACTAGAAAAAATTGGTACTCGATTTCACCCGGGCTTGCCCGGTGAAGTTTTCTCACATGCTCAAAATTCCAAATGGAAAAAAAGTTATTTCAAAAAGAAGTTTTTTCCAAAAAAAAAAAAAAAATTTATTTAAAATATTACGTTGTTTTCTTTGAAATTCACTATTACTGTTACTTATTAAGATTATTTTAATAATTGTTAGTAATTCACAAAATTAAATCATGTGACATGACATCAAGACCCAAGTTGTTTAGGATTGATAGCTTACTATTGTCAGGAAAACAACAAGTGCACACTTGGCAACTAGGGGCGATAGAACCAGAAAGTTAAGCATGCTCGGGCTGAAGTAGTTAAAGGATGGGTGATCGGCCGGGAAGTTAGACGATTTGAAATGAGTGATCCACGCTAGAGTAGTGAGGATGGGTGATTAGAGATTAAATTGTCAAATAATTCAAAGATTAGAAAATTGGAATAAAACATAAAAAATATTCAAAAATAAAATTTTAATTTTTTTTTTTAAAAATCTACCTTTTCGGGTCAAACAAACAAAAACAAACAGACGGATCCTTTAGTCCCGGTTCGTAAGTAGAACCGGGACTAAAGGTACTCCCTCTGAGGCGGCCACGTGGAGCCCCTTTGGTCCCGACTTGGAACAGGGTCGGGACTAAAGGTTAGGCCTTTAGTCCCGCCCCTTTAGTCCCAGTTGGTGAACCAGGACTAAAGCCCCCTACGGGCCGGGACTAAAGGCCCTGTCCCCACTAGTGTATCGATATGATTATCATTCACTTATTGATTGGTGTTGTGTGTATTTCAATTCATTCATATCATTGATGCGCGCCACCAAGATGTATGTGACATGCAAGAGTTACCCATGATCCTAATCGACTGTGCATTTGCATTCAAACGCAAATTTAAAATAATGCACAAATTTAGGGGGACCTCTTGCTTATCACATACTTCTCAAAGCGACGATGCTACTCATTGATTGTATCTTATGTCAATGTTTTGATCTATATGTTGTCATCAATTACTAAAGAGGGGGATATTGAAAGCACAACTTCTCCCTAAGATGGTTTTGGTAATTAATAACCACATATGTGTCATTGTTCTAATAATTCCATCTAGTATATTTCAAGAAAATTTCAATGATGCATTGGGTAAGATTGTGAGGAGAACCCCTAGATGCAAGCAACACCTATTGGAAACAAGCTTGAAGACTCTAGATTTTATATTCTTTGAAAAATCACACTTGAGTCAATAGGAAAGAAAATACTATTAAAAGGGGAAGAGGTGACTATGATGATCTGGTTTCTCAAGTGCTTAGAGTTAGCCACCAAAAATACTCATGAAATTCTCCCAGAAATATTCTGTCCAAACCCTAAATATCCAATATTTGGTGCCATCAACTATACCCATTCGTCCGTACCGAGTTATATATCAGACATATCCCATGCCAAACCCTAGAGTCTCGGTACAACCAAGTTCTATTTCAGTGCCAACGAAATCAGTGCCCCAACTCTGTTAACAAACTTCTCATAATAGCAATTTCTGAGTTTTGAGTATTGGTCTCACTAAGTTGTGGAAATTGACTAGGACAACCCGAATCGTTACCAATGAGATTCATATATCGGTCTCACTGAAAAGGGAGAAGTTGCCATATTTTGCACTAATCGGTGCCACCGAGTTTCACTTCTATTTCCACGAGTTGGGAAATAATTTTGCAATGGTTGGATTTTTCGAGATGCCTATATAAACCCCTCCACCACCTCTCATTCATAGAGGAAACACACAAAACGGCCCAATACTTGCCATATCCCTTTTCTGAGAGAGAGCAACCTACTCATGTGCTGAGATGAAGATATTCCGTTCCTACCATATTAATCTTGATTTCTATCCTCGCCAAGTTTCTTTCCACCCAATCCATCTCTTCTACCCAAGCCAAATCTGTGAGAGCGTGATTGAGTGTTGAAGAGACTATCTATTACTACTGTATCTATTACTTTTGGAGTGTGGTGTCTCCTATATTGGTTAGGTGTCGCTTGGGAGCCTTCTACTTTGTGTTGTGGAGTTGAATCAAGAAGTTTGTAAGGGCAAGGATATCTCCTACTTCGTGAAGATCTACCTAGAGTGAGGCCAGTCCTTTGTGGATGTAAGCCATGATGGAATAGACATGGTTGCTTCTTCATGGACCCTTTGTGGGTTGAGCCCTTCATGGACTGACGTGGCCGTTACCCTCTTTGTGTTGAAGTCTCCATCAACGTGGACGTACTATAACACCACCTATCAGAACCATGCCAAAAATCGCCGTGTCAACCTTTGCGTTTGATCTTCCTACCCCTACCCTCTATTTACATGTGCATGTCTTTACTTTCCAATGCTATACTTTTAGTCTTGCATGTGTAGGATGTGCTTCGACTGCTACAATTGCTAAAACTTGCCCACAACTAAAATTGGGAAAGGCCACGTTTTTATTTGGTCAAGTAGTCTAATCACCCCCCTCTAGACATACTTCCAATCCTACAGCTTCCCTCTCCACCCCTTCATACATAGCTTAATTAATGTTTCATTATGGGTTAGATTTCCCTAATCTCCCCCCAAACTCTTTTTTGCATATCTCGGCCTTTATTACTGTCTACGAGGCCATTTTTTTGGGTCCGAACCCACTTCGGCTTGTGGTTGTAGGTATTCCACCTCAAGCCGAAGGTAGTTAATGGCTAGTAGGCAGACTGCAGGGAGCGATGATTAGCAAGCTCCCACTAGTTCATTGGCCGAACGGTTCCTTCATAGACATCTTCAAGGTCTAGCACAAGGAGTACTTCTACATCACTGAGCCACATGAAGCAGGGTGGGCAGTTGTTGGAAATATGACCTAGAGGCAATAATAAAGTTGTTATTACTATATTCTGAGTTCATGAAAATTGTCGATTATTCATGCTATAATTATATTAACCGGAAACTATAATACATGCGTAAGTATATAAATCACAATGTGTCCCTAGTGAGCCTCTAGTTGGCTAACTTGTTGATCAACAGGTGATCATGGTTTCTTGATGATGGACATTGGATGTCATTGATAACGAGATCACATCATTGGGGAATGATGTAATGGACAAGACCCAACCCTAAGCATAGAACTAGATCATGTTGTTCGTGTGCTAAAGATTTTCTAATGTCGAGTATAATTTCCTCAGACCATGAGATTGTGCAACTCTCGGATACTGTAGGAGTGATTTGGGTGTATGAAACGTCACAACAGAACTTGGTGATTATAAAGGTATCTTCGAAAATGTTTGTTCGGTTGTACGAATCGACAATGGGATTTGTCACTCCGTGTGACAGAGAGGTATCTTTGGGCCCACTCGGTAATCCATCATGATATTGAGCTCAGTGTGACTAAGGAGTTATCCACGGGATGATGTGTTATGGAAATAGTAAATAGACTTCCCGGTAACGAGATTGAACAAGGTATAGGGATACCGACGATCGAATCTCGGGAAAATATCATATCGATAGACAAAGGGAATTTCATACGGGATTGATTGAATCCCCGAAATCGTGGTTCATCCGATGAGATCATCATGGAACATGTGGGAACTAACATGGATATCCAGAACCCCCTGTTGGTTATTGACCAGAGAGATGTCTCGATCATGTATGCATGGTTCCTGAGATCGTAGGGTCTACACACTTAAGGTTCAATGACACTATGGTTATATGGGAATAGTGAACATGGTTAAGAAGGTTGTTTGGAGTCCTGGATGATATCCCGGACGTCACGATGAGTTCCGAAATGATCCGGAGGTAAAGATTCATATATAGGAAGTGACGATTTGGTCACCAGAATTGTTTCAGGCGACACCAGTAATGTACCGGGACCACCGGAAGGGTTCCGGGGGTCCACGGGCATGGGGCACCAGAACCAAGCTGCTACATGGGACAAGGGTGGGAGGGAACCAGCCCCTAAGTGGGCTGGTGCGCCTCCACAACCATCCCAAGGGGCAACAAGGGGTGGAGGGGGCAAACCCTAGGCGTGGGAGGCCACCTTGGGCCTCAAGGCCCATCCCTAGGTCGCCTCCACCACCTTGGCCGCCGGCTAAGGCTCTCTAGGGCTGCCGCACCCTTTAGGGTGGGAAACCCTAAAGGTGGGCACCATCCTCCCTCTCCTATATATTGTAGGGGTTTTGGGCATATTTGAGACAACAATTGCCTCTCTCTCGGTGCAACCCTATACCTCCTCCTCCTTGTCCTCTATAGTGCTTAGCGAAGCCCTGTCGGAGTGACCACGCAGCTCCACCGTCACCACGCCGTCGTACTGCCGGAGCTCTCCCTCAACCTCTCCTCCCTTCTTGCTGGATCAAGGCGTTGGAGACTTCACCGGGCTGCACATGTGTTGAGCATGGAGGCGCCGACGTTCGGTGCATAGACCGGAATCCACCACGATTTCAATCGCTGCAAGTATGACTCCATGAACCGCGTTCTAGCAATGCTTCCGCTTAGCGATCTTCAAAGGTATGAAGTTGCTCTACTCCTTTGCTTGTTGCTGGTTTCTCCATAGATAGACCCTTGCATGACGTAGGAATTTTTTCGAAATACTACGTTCCCCAAAAGTGGCATCCGAGCCAAGGTTCTATGCGTAGATTCTATGCACGAGTGGAACACAAAAGTTATGGGTGCTGATTTTGTCAATTGCTTGCCGTTACTAGTCTTATATTTATTCGGCGGGATCGTGGGATGAAGCGGCCCAGACTGACTTTACACGTACTCTTACGTGAGACTGGTTGCACCGACCAACATGCACTTGTGGCATAAGGTGGCTAGCGAGTGTCTGTCTCTCCCAATTTAGTCGGATCGGATTCGATGAAGAGGGTCCTTATGAAGGGTAAATAGCATTGGCATATCAACATTGTGGCTGTCACGTAGGTAAGAAGTGTTCATGCTAGAAATTCTTACCAGCCACGTAAAACTTGCAACAATAATTAGAGGACGTCTAACTTGTTTTTGCAGGGTATGCTATGTGATGTGATATGGCCAAAAGGATGTGATGTATGATATTGATCATGTTCTTGTAATAGGATTCATGACTTGCATGTCGATGAGTATGACAACCGACACGAGGCATAGGAGTTGTCTTAATTATTCTATGAGATGCAACGCCATGTTGATTACTTTACTTTATCGCTAACGGATAGCTATAGTAGTTGAAGTAATAGTTCGCGTGACAACTTCATGGAGACATAATGATGGAGATCATGGTGTCATGATGGTGACAATGATTATCATGGTGCCCCGAAGATGGAAATCACAGGAGCAAGTTGATATTGGCCATATCATGTCACTATATGATTGCATGTGATGTTTATCATGTTTTTCATCTTATTGCTTAGAACGACGGTAGCAAAGATAAGATGATCCCTCATTAAAATTTCGAGATAAGCATTCCCCTAAGTGTGCACCGTTGCGAAGGTTCGTTTCCTCGAAGCAGCATGTGATGATTGGGTGTGATAGATTCTAGCGTTCGCATACAACGTGTGTTAGCCAGTTTAAACACGCAAAACACTTAGGCTGACTCGACGACCCTAGCATGCACAGACATGGCCTCGAATACGAGAGACCAAAAGGTCGAACATGAGTTGTATGGTTGATACAATCACCATGGAGATGCTCACCATTGATGACTAGTCCGTCTCACGTGATGATCGGATACAGGCTAGTCAACGTGGATCATGTAACACTTGGATGACTAGAGGGATGTCGAACTAAGTGGGAGTTCATTAGTAATTTCATTAAATGAACTTAATTATCATGAACTTAGTCTAAAATTGTCTTTACAAATATTGTAGATCCAATGGCCAACACAAATGTCCCATTCAAGTTCAACGCGTTCCTAGAGAAAACCAAGTGGAAGGACGATGGGAGCAACTATGCGGACTGGGCTCGTAACTTAGAGATCATCCTCATGGCTTCCAAGAAGGCATATGTACTTAATGCACCGCTAAGTGATCCTCCCGTTCCCACAGTGACCCAGGACGTTAGGAACGCCTAGCATCCACGGAGTGATGACTACTCTCTCATTGAGTGCGGCATGCTTTAGAGTTTAGAACCGGGGCTCCGAAGGCGTTTTGAGCAACATGGAGCATATGAGATGTTCGAGGCGCTGAAACTTGTTTTTCAAGATCATGCCCGGGTCGAGAGACATGAAGTCTCCGACAACTTCTTTAGCTGTAAGATGGAGGAGAGTATTTTTGTAAATGAGCACATACTCAGAATGTCTGGGTTGCACAACCGCTTGACTCAGGTGGGAATAGAACTTCCGGATGATGTGGTCATTGACATAATCCTCCAGTCGCTTCAACCTAGCTATAAAGGCTTTGTGATGAATTACATCATGAAAGGGATGGAAAAGACTATTCTCGAGTTGTATTCAATGCTAAAATCTGCGGAGGTAGAAATCAAGAAAGAACATCAAGTGTTGATGGTCAATAAGACCACCAGTTTCAAGAAGGGCAAGGGCAAGAAAAGCTTCAAGAAACACGGCAAAGCAGTTGCCGCGCCCTGTAAGCCAATTGTCAGGAAGAAGCCAAAGAAAGGACACAAGCCTAAGACCTAGTGCTATTACTGAAAGGGAACTGGTCACTCGAAGCAGAATTGCCCCAAGTACTTAGCGGACAAGAAGGTCGGCAACGTCAAAGGTATATGTGGTATAATTTTTATTGATGTGTACCTTACCAGAGCTCATAGTAGCTCCTGGGTATTTGATACCGGTATTTTTGCTCACATTTGCAACTCTAAGCAGGAACTATAGAACATGCGTAGGCTGGCTAAGGACGAGGTGACGATGCGCGTCGGGAATTGTTCCAAGGTCGATGTGATCGCCGTGGGCACGCTACCTCTACATCTACCTTCGGGGTTAGTTATAAACCTTAATAATTGTTATTCAGTACCAGCTTTAAGCATGAACATTGTATCGGGATCTCTCTTGATGCAAGATGGCTACTCATTTAAATCTAAGAATAATGGTTGTTCTATTTATATGAGTGGTATGTTTTATGGTCATGCCCCACTGGTAAATGGTTTATTCCTGATGAATCTCGATCGTGATGATACACATATTCATAGTGTGAATACCACAGTATGTAAGGTTGATAATGATAGTCCCACATACTTGTGGCACTGTCGCCTTGGTCATATCGGCGTAAAGCGCATGAAGAATCTCCATACTGATCGACTTTTGGAGTCCCTTGGTTTTCAATCATTTGACACATGCGAACCGTGCCTCGTGGGCATGATGACCAAGGCTCCATTCTCCGGAACAAGGGAGCGAGCAACCAACTTATTGGAAATAATACATAGCGATGTATGCGATCCAATGAGTGTTGAGGCTCGCGGTGGCTATCGTTATGTTCTCACCCTCAATGATGATTTAAGTAGATATTGGTATGTCTACTTAATGAAGCAAAAGTATGAAACCTTTGAAAGGTTCAAAGAATTTCAGAGTGAGGTGGAGAATCAACGTGACAAGAAAATAAAGTTTATACG
This sequence comes from Hordeum vulgare subsp. vulgare, assembly GCF_904849725.1. Lineage (NCBI taxonomy): Eukaryota > Viridiplantae > Streptophyta > Magnoliopsida > Poales > Poaceae > Hordeum > Hordeum vulgare. The sequence continues at coordinate 283,751,002 of NC_058523.1, forward strand.
TTCTGATCGTGGAGCAGAATATTTGAGTCACGTGTTTTGCATGCACCTAAGGAAATGTGGAATTGTTTCACAACTCATGCCGCCTGGCACATCGCAACGTAACGGTGTGTCTGAATGTCGAAATCGCACTTCATTGGATATCTTATGATGTATGATGTCTCTTACCGATTTACCGCTATCATTTTGGGGATATGCATTCGAAACTGTCGCATTCACTTTAAATAGGGCACCATCTAAATCCATTGAGATGACACCATATGAATTATATTTTGGCAAGAAACCTAAGTTTTCTTTTCTGAAAGTGTGGGGCTGCGATGCTTATGTGAAGAAACTTCAACCAGAGAAGCTCGAACCCAAAGCGTAAAAATGTGTCTTCTTAGGATACCCGAAGGAAACTATTGGGTATACCTTCTATCTTAGGTCCGAAGGCAAAGTCTTTGTTGCCAAGAACGGATCCTTTATGGAGAAAGAGTTTCTCTCGAAAGAAGTAAGTGGGAGGAAAATAGAACTTGATGAGGTAATTGTACCTCCTGTCGAACCGGAGAGTTGCACAACACAAGAAAATGTTTCTAAGGCGCCTGCACCGGCTAGAGATGAAGTTAATGATGATGATCATGAAACTTCGGATCAAATAGCTATTCAACCTCGAAGTTCGACAAGGGTACGTTTCGCACCACAGTGGTACGGCAACCCTGTCATGGAAATCATGTTGTTGGGCAACAGTGAACCTTCGAACTATGAAGAAGCGATGGCGGGCCCAGATTCCAACAAAAGGCTTTAGGCCATGAAATCTGAGATAGAATCCGTGTATGAGAACAAAGTATGGACTTTGGTGGACTTGCCCGATGATCGTCAAGCCATAGAAAATAAATGGATCATTAAGAAGAAGACTATCGCGGCTCGTGATGTGACCATTTATAAGGCTCGACTTGTCACTAAGGGTTATCAACAAGTTCAAGGGATTGACTACGATGAGACCTTCTCACCCGTAGCAATGATGAAATCGGTCCGAATCATGTTAGCAATTGCCGCATTTTGTGATTATGAGATCTGACAAATGGACGTCAAAACGGCATTCCTAAACGAATTTCTTAAGGAAGAATTGTATATGATACAACTAGAAGGTTTTGTCGATCCTAGTAATGCTAACAAGGTATGCAAGCTCCAGCGCTCCATCTATGGGCTGGTGCAAGCATCTCGGAGTTGGAACATCCTCTATGATGAGGTGATCAAAGCGTTTGGGTTTGTACAGACTTATGGAGAAGTGTGTATTTACAAGAAAGTGAGTGGGAGCTCTGTAGTATTTCTCACATTATATGTGGATGACATATTGTTGATGGGAAATGATATAGAACTATTGGAAAGCATAAAAGCTTACTTGAATAATAGTTTTTCAATGAAGAACCTTGGAGAAGCTGCTTACATACTAGGCATAAAGATCTATAGAGATAGATCGAGATGCCTCATAGGTCTTTCATAAAGCATATACCTTGACAAGATATTGAAGAAGTTCAATATGTATAAGGCTAAGAAGGGATTCTTGCCTGTATTACTAGGTGTGAGGTTGAGTAGGACTCAACGCTCGACCACGGCGGAAGATATAGAAAAGATGAGTATCATCCCCTATGCTTCAGCCATAGGTTCTATCATGTATGCCTTGCTGTCTACCAGACCTGATGTGAACCTTGCCATGAGTTTGGTAGGGAGTTACTAGAGTGATCCAGGAGTGGATCACTTTACAACGGTCAAGAATATCCTAAAGTACCTGAAAATGACTAAATATATGTTTCTCATATATGGATGCGCCGAAAAGCTCGTCGTAAAGGGTTACGTCGATGCTAGCTTCGACACAGATCCAGATGACTCCAAGTCACAAACGGATACGTGTATATTTCGAAAAATGTTGCAAGTTGGGGCAGTTAGCTGGTGTAGTTGCAAGCAAACCGTCGTGGCGGCATCTACATGTGAAGCGGAGTACATAGCTGCTTCGGAAGCAGCACCGGAAGGAGTCTGGATGAAGGAGTTCATCATCGACCTAGGAGTGATTCCAAATGCGTCGGTTCCGATGACTCTGTTTTGTGAAAGCAACGGACCTATCGCCATTGCAAAGGAGCCTAGGTTTCACAAGAAGACCAAGCACATCAAGAGCTACTTCAACTCCATTCGTGGATACATCCAGGATGGAGATATAGATATTTGTAAAGTACATACGGATCTGAATTTCGCAGACCCGTTTACTAAACCTATTCCACGGGCAAAGCATGATCAGCACCAGAACTCTATGGGTGTTCGATTCATCACAATGTAACAAGATTATTGACTCTAGTGCAAGTGGGAGACTGTTGGAATTATGCCCTAGAGGCAATAATAAAGTTAGTATTATAATATTTCTAGTTCATCATAATTGTATATTATTCATGCTATAATTGTATTAACCAGTAACCGTAATACATGTGTGAATATATAGATCACAATGTGTCCCTAGTGAGCCTTTAGTTGGCTATCTCCTTGATCCATAGATGATCATGGTTTCTTGACCATGGACATTGGATGTCATTGATAACGAGATCGCATCATTGGGAAATGATGTGATGGACAAGACCCAATCCTAAGCATAGCACTAGATTGTGTTGTTCGTCTGCTAAAGCTTTTCTAATGTCGAGTATCATTTCTTTAGACCATGAGATTGAGAAACTCCCGGATACCGTAGGAGTGCTTTGGGTGTATCAAACGTCACAAAGTAACTGGGTGATTATAAAGGTGCACTACAGGTATCTCCTAAAGTGTTTGTTGGGTTGTACGAATCGAGAGTGGGATTTGTCACTGCTTGGGACGGAGACTTATCTTTGGGCCAACTCGGTAATCCATCATGATGTTGAGCTTAGTGTGACTAAGGAGTTAGCAACGGGATGATGTGTTACGGAACTAGTAAAGAGACTTGCCGGTAATGAGATTGAACAAGGTATAGGGATACCAATGATCGAATCTCGGGCAATTATCATATCGATAGACAAAGGGAATTGCGTACGAGATTGATTGAATCCCCGACATCGTGGTTCATCCGATGAGATCATCCTGGAACATGTGGGAACAAACATGGATATCCAGACACCACTGTTGGTTATTGACCGGAGAGGTGTCTCAATCATGTCTGCATGGTTCAAGAACCCGTAGGGTCTACACACTTAAGGTTCGATGACGTTAGAGTTATAGGGGAATAGTGAACGTTTCTACCGAAGTGTGTTTGGAGTCCCGGATGAGATGCCGGACGTCCCAAGGAGTTCCGGAATGGTTCGGAGGTAAAGATTCATATATAGGAAGTGAGGATTTGGTCACCGGAATTGTTTTGGGCGACACTGGTAATGTACCGGGACCACTGAAAGGGTTCCGGGGGTCCACCGGCATGGGACAATGGTGGGACGGAACTAGCCCCTAAATAGGTTGGTGCGCATGCACAACCATCCCAAGGTGCAACAAGGGGTGGAGGGGGCAAACCCTAGGCATGGGAGGCCACCTCGGTCCTCAAGGCCCAACCCTAGGTCTCCTCCACCACTTTGGCCGCCACCCCAAGGCCATCTAGGGCCGCCGCACCCTTTACGGTGGGGAAACCCTAAAGGTGGGCACCCTCCTCCCTCTCCTCCTACATAAAATGGGGGTTTTGGGCAGATTTGGGACAACAATTGCCTCTCTCTCAGCACAGCCCTACACCTCCTCCTCATCGTTCTTCGTAGTGCTTAGCGAAGCCCTGTCGGAGTTACCACGCAGTTGCACCGTCACCACGTCGTCGTGCTTCTGGATCTCTCCCTCAAACTGTCCTAACTACTTGCTGGATCAAGGCGTTGGAGAGGTCACCGACCTGCACGTGTGTTGAACGCGGAGGCACCGACATTTGGTGCATAGATCGAAATCCACCGCGATATGAATCGCTACGAGTACAACTCCATCAACCGCGTTCTAGCAATGCTTCCGCTTAGCGATCTTCAAAGGTATGAAGATGCTCTACTCCTTTGTTCGTTTCTAGTTTCTCCATAGATAGATCCTTGCATGACGTAGGAAATTTTTTGAAATTACTATGTTCCCCAACAGCAGCACCCCCGGATTCAGATCCGCTCCTCCCACCAGATTGATGTCTTGGACGGAGAAGACACTCGATCAGGGGGAAGATGCACACGTGGAGGCGTTGCAAACGTTTATGTCCATCTTGTCAAAGTAGAAGATCGAGCTGAACAACAAAGTATAGGTCATGCTACACCACCTCCTCATCCCATATGAGCATCAAGCTACTCCTACGTGGACTTACAGTCCGGATGACCTGGTCACTTTGCAAAACATCTTTCGCATCACCCACAAAAAACTATGGAAGGTGATATTCAAGCCTCAGAAGACTTGGTCGGCCGAAGAGGAAGACATCGGCATCAACACCAACAATCCCCCCGGACTGGCAAGATTTCATTATATGTGTTCGGGTTTTTCCCCTTTAACAAGGCTCTTGCTCCCCCTTTTCCTCCACATTTACAGACCTGCCTAGAGAAGTCCTAGCGGGTGCACTAAGTGGCGTCGTTGCCCGAGGGCCTTGGGACAACTTTATTAACGGTGATGCTGGTTGAAAAGCCATACACGACACCGAAGAAGAAGGAAGAAAATAAGGAGGAGAAGAAGAAGGCCCGAGGAGGCCTTCCCTCGAAAGGCCCACCAGATACTATGTCTGAATACACACTCACTCCCTCTACTCTAGAGGGAGGGAAGAAAAAAGGTGGGCAGGAAAGCGGCTCCTTGAGGGTGATCTGGCTCACACTTCCCTAAAGAGGCAATACAGGGCCAAGATGTCTGTGTTTGATGATGTTCCGGACAGCGCCAAGGAGTCCAAAGAGTTTCAAAGGGTTCCTCGAAGGACCCTCAGGGTGAAACCCCAAGCGCAAAGGCATGTATCTGAAAACCCAAACATCTTTTTTCATTGAGTCTTTTTTATTAATGATAAACTTACATTCTGTATTGTAGCCCGCCACGTGATTTTCCCACCGACCAAGTTTTGGAGGGGGATTCCTTGCCAGCCAACCTGGCAGAGAGCGGAACCGCCTCATACAACACACCTGTCGGAATTGGGGCTCTGCAGAGCAAAAGTGGTTCGAAATCTAGGGTGCGCTCGTTCTCCTACCCTGTTTGACCTCTCGGCCTTTCCCCGACTACCTGGTGGCTCGTTCCAAGGAAAGCAACAAGAACACGTGAGCAGTTTACCCATGTTCGGGCCAGCTTGCGGTGTAAAACCCTACTCCTTCTTGCGTGGATTGCTTGTGATGGAAAACGAGTGCAAAGACGGGTTCTTGCCCAGGTGGATATATTGGGGATCCGATCCCTACTATGGAGGTTGGGCCTCTCTTTTATAATTTCACTGGTCCTCTTCCACCAAAAACACTCGGTGGGAAGGGTAGCAACAACGACCAATTTGATAGGGGACACGACTGTGGCTTGCCCTTACAAAGGCGGTCTTCTCCTACAAAAAGCCCTTCTTTCTACGCGGTGGTTGGCTCGGGGGTGACCGTCATCCTGCTGAGCCCCGACCCTTGGTCCTCTTGCATCGATTAGGAAACCTTTGGGAGATGCTGTGTGGGGCCGCAAGCTGGCCCCGCTTCCTTAGCATGAAAGGAGGAACCTTTCCTATCCATGCCTGTTGGCAACGCTCCTGCGCTGCCTGTGCGACCTGCGTCACCCACGTGAACCATTGGGTTATGAGGCCCTCATGAGGTCGCTCCTGACCTGCTCGTCCTGCGAGAGCATTCGGGTGGCCCATGGCGATGATCCCCAAATGGACACCCCGCGAGGCTAGGGCCCTCGGGAGGGTCTTCCTTGTTTGGCCCGTCGGTGCGTTGGGCTAGTGAAAGCACAATTTCTCCCTAGGGTGGTTCTGATAATTGATCAGAACATATGCATCATGGGATTAATATGTTTTCCAAATGTATTTCAGAAAAAAGTTCAAAAGATGCTATGGCTAAAGGTTTATGTGGAGATGCCCCTGGATGCAAGAAAGGAACAATGTTGGCTCAAGCTTCAAGGTATAAGACACTTCATTTATATTTGTGAGAAATCACTTCTCAGTCCATAGGAAAGCCAATGCTATTAAGAGGGGGTGAGGTAGTAAAATGAATTGATTGCTCAAATGCTCAAAGTTAGCCACCAAAACACTTAGTCATTTTTCCCACATATCCACTCTGTCAAGATCCACGTACACAAATTTAGTGTCACCAACATTTCCATATCGGACCCACCGACTTTGACCTCAAACAGAAACGCTAGCCATTCCCACCAAATCGGTGCAACTGAAAAGAATTCGATGTTACAGGGTTCAGTGTGACCAACATTCTATTGCCAAGATACAAAAAATGAAATTTCCGAGTTTGAGTATCGGCTCCGCCGAGTTTGTCCATCTGAGCATTAGTCACTTATTCGGTGCCACCGAGTTTCGTATATCGGTCTCACCGAGATTCAAAAGTTCATACTTTCAGTGCTAACCAGTACCACTGCGTTTTCAACTTTGCTATCACCAAGATTTGCGCTTTTGTGTGTAATAGCTGGATTTTGCCTGCTGCCTATATATACCCTTTCACCCACCTCTCAGTCGTGGGATAAGCACTCAGAACACACACGTCATTTCCATATCCATTTCCTGAGAGAGAACCACCTACTCATGTGTTGAGGCCAAGATATTCCAATCCTATCATTTGAAACTTGATCTCTTGCCTCCTCAAACTTCTTTCCACCAAATCAACCTCTCTTATCCATGCATATTCTACGAGAGAGTGATTTGTGTTGTGGATACTATCTTTAGAAGCATAAGAGCAAGGAGTTCATTGATCTACCACATCTATTACCTTTTGGAGGGTGGTGCCTCCTAGTTTGGTTAGGTGTCGCTTGGGAGCCTCCTACTTCGTGTTGTGGAGTTGAACCAGGATGTTTGTAAGGGCAAGGAGATCGTTTACTTCGTGAAGATCTACCGTGAGTAAGGCTAGTCCTCCATGGACGGAAGCCATGGTGGAATAGACAAGGCCGCTTCTTTGTGGACCTTCCGTGGGTGGAGCCCTCCGTGGACTCTCGCAGTTGTTACCCTCCGTGGGTTGAAATCTCCACTAACATGTACGTCCGATAGCGACACCTATCGTAACCATGAAAAAAATCATTGTGTGAAACTCATCCGTTTGATCTCCCTACCTTACTCATCTACTTTACACTTGCATGTTTTACTTTCCGTTGTTATACTATTAGAACTGCATGTGTAGGGTGTACTTGACTTGTTATAACTCCCGTACCTACCTCTCAATTAAAATTGGGAAAAGGAAAAAATTATATCTTGTCAAGTAGTCTAATCACCCCCTGTAGACATACTTTTGATCCTACAAGTTTTATCACATCCTTGGTCTCCATTCCATTGGTTTAACAACCTAGGAAATTATCATCGTAGAGGTCCATATTTCGATGGCACTAATTTTGCTAGTTGGAAGCATAAAATGAAAATGCATATTCTTGGATTTCATCCTCATGTATGGGTTGCTATTCATGTTGGTGTGCAAGGTAACCTCTTTGGAAAAGGGCATGAGCCAAATCGTGATACGACAGTTGATGATCTAAAGATATTGCAACTTAATCTTCAACTGCTTATGCCTGCGACATCATCTTCAACTGCCTATGTCTCAAATAATTCAACAAAATCAGTCGTCTTGAGACTGCAATTTTTTTGGGATACTTTGGTTGATATGCACGAAGGTACTGAGACTGTCAGAGAATCTAAGTTGGATGTGCTTCAAAGTCAGCTTGACAAGTTCAAGATGAAGGATGGTGAAGGTGTCGCTGAAATGTATTCTAGGCTAGATAGCTCTCATCACCAATGAGATTTTCGGCTTAGGAAGCGAAGAGATGACCGACAAATTCATCATGAAGAAGATACATAGATCTCTCGATGGCAACTATGACACAATGTGCACATTGATCCAAATGATGCCAAATTACAAATATCTCAAGCAAACTGAAGTCATTCATAGGATTATTTCACATGAGATGTCACTCAAGGACAAAGATGGGCTGCACAACAAGTCAAGCGTTGCTTATAAAGCTTCATGTAATGCGCCCGCTACTTCAAAGGTCAATCTTGTCTCTGATGAAGAGATAAGCCTCATGGTTAGAAAATTCAACAAGTTATGTAAGAGTAGAGGCAAAGAGAGAAGCTCAAGCTCGAGACATGAAGAGAAGCGTTCGTCTAGTCGTGACCGAAACTGCTATAATTGTGGGAAGCCCGGACACTACTCAATTGAGTGCTCGACTCCCTGCAAAAGAAGGGAAGAGTCACCTCAAAGAAGAAGCTCAAGATATGAGTCACCTCACAGAGAGTGAAGGAGTAGAGAAGATCACTATGAATGAAGACACTCACGGAGAGGCATGGTATCGGAGAAGAAGGATAAATACACCAAAAGCAATTCAAGAATAAGACATCAAGCTCATGTTGTTTAATGGGTGTCTGGCTCTGAGTCTGATCACCACTTTGAGAGAATCTATCACTCCAACTCCGACTATATTCAAGATGAAGGTGTCTCCGAGATTGCACTTGTTTCTCGCAATTCCTACCACTTATTTGATTCACCAAATGGGGGAGTCGGAAACTCCTTCATGGCTAAAGGCCTGAAGGTATCACATCCCGAGTATCTTGATTTTCATAGTGATGAGGATGACTTGCTTCTTGAGAAAACTTGTGATTGCACTGAAAATGAACTTGCTAATTATCATGCTAGTCAAGACTAACTCAACAATTAAAAACTCTTAAGTTAGCTCATGAGACTACTCTAGAAGATCATAGAGAGCTCACAAGAACCCATGAGAAGTTACGGTTCGAGAAGCTAAACTTGGAGCAAGAGCATGAGTTCTTAAAAGCAATCAATGATGATCTTCTTATCTAGTCAAATGATTACTCTTGTCCAACTTTGTTCCATAATTTAAACCTAGGAACACTAGTAACAAAGGCAAGAAGGTTTCTTCATCTAGTAACAACTATGCTAAAGCTAAATCCAATAATGTTGTTGCTAGTAGCTCTAGTGATTCCACTAACGATTCTCTTAGACAAGTTACACTTGAGCAAGAAAATGATATATTGAAAGGGATTATAGAGAAAGGTGTCTTGAAGAGCCTTGCCGGAAGTAAGCAACTTTAGGAAATTAGGCGAAAGCAAGGGGGACATCGGAAGAAACAAGGTGTTGGCTACTTCAACGTCAACGGAGATGATTGGGAAGAAGGTCCATATCCCACTCCTAAGTTTGTTCCCCAAGAGGAGAAGTCTGATCGCACGGCTCCCAAAGGAATAAGCTCATAAGATGGCCTTCTACCAAAAGACCACAAATGCAACGGAAACCTTCAAGATGACATTGACCTATTTTGTGAAGAACCCCAAGCCAAGGTCAAGTGGGTTCCCAAGGATACTACTAGATCTACCTCAACAAGTGCTACCACAACTCCAAGGATTCCCATCAATTTGACGTGGATCCCCAAGAGGAAGAACTAGCGAAGTTTGTGAGGGATTATGATATGTCTCCATAGTATCTACTTTTCCTAACTCTATTGCCCTTGTTTTGGACTCTAACTTGCATGATTTGAATGGAACTAACCCGGACTAACGTTGTTTTCAGCAGAATTGCCATGGTGTTGTTTTTGTGCATAAATAAAAGTTCTCGGAATGACCTGGAAATTTACGAGGATTTTTTGTGGAATATATAAAAAATACTAGCGCAATAATCAACCGGAGGCGTGGAGCGAGGAGCCCACAAGCCCACGAGGCGCCCCCCTGGCCGCGCCTAGCAAGCTTGTGGGGCCCTCGGAGATCCACCGCCTCGAACTCCAGCTCTACTTACTCCCTTCCGTCCGGAAAAAAATCAAGTAGAAGTGTTCATCGCGTCTTATGATACGGAGGCGCCACCAGCACCTTTTCTTCCTTTGGAGGGCAGATCTGGACTCCGTTCTGGGCTCCGGAGAGGGGAGATCGTCGCCATCATCATCACCAACCTTCCTTCATCGCCAATTCCATGATGCTCTTCATCGTTCGTGAGTAATCTCATTGTAGGCTTGCTGGACGGTGATGGGTTGGATGAGATCGATCATTTAATCGAGTTAGTTTTGATGGGGATTGATCCCTAGTATCCACTATGTTCTGTGATTGATGTTGCTACTACTTTGCCATGCTTAATGCTTGTCACTAAGGTATGAGTGCCATGATTTCAGACCTGAACCTATTATGTTGTCATCAATATATGTGTGTTCTTGATCCTATCTTGCAAGTTGTAGTCACCTACTATGTGTTATGACCCGGCAACCCCGGAGTGACAATAGGCGGAACCACTCCCGGAGATGACCATAGTATGAGGAGTTCATGTATTCACTAAGTGCTAATGGTTTGTTCCTGTTCTCTATTAAAAGGAGAACCGTAATATCCCGTAGTTTCCATTAGTACCCAGCTGCCACGGGAGGGATGGACAATAGATGTCATGCAAGTTCTTTTCCCTAAGAACATATGACTATATACGAAATACATGCCCACATTACATTGACGAACTGGAGCTAGTTACATATATCTCCATGTTATAACTGTTGCATGATGAATGTCATCCGGCATAATTATCCATCACCGATCCAAGGCCTACGAGTTTTTCCTACTGGTCCTTGCTACGTTACTCTGCCACTACTGTTGTCACTACTGCTACTGTTAATATCACGCTACTTTGCTACTGATACTTTGATGCAGATACTAAGTCTTTCAGGTGTGGTTGAATTGAAAACTCAACTGCTAATACTCGAGAATATTATTTTGCTTCCCCTTCTGTCGAATCAACAAATTTGGGTTGAATACTCTACCCTCGAAAACTGTTGCGATCCCCTATACTTGTGGGTTATCAAGACTATTTTCTGGCGCCGTTGCCGGGGAAGCCTAGCTCTATTCTCTGAGTCACTTGGGATTTACGTCTGTTGATCACTATGTGGAATACAAGATATCCAAAAACTAAAGTTTTGCCCTCAACTACGAGGACAGGTAAGGAACTGCCATCTAGCTCTGCACTTGATTCACCTTCAGTTATGAGTAAGTTTGCGACACCACCGCCTGCTAGAAATTTTGATGTGTCGCCTGTGCTTGATGATGCTACTTGTGCTATCCACGATGCTTGTGATGATGCTTTGCCACTAGGTGCATCCCTTGATGCACAAATTGCTAGAGTTGCTGCTGAATCTGATGATCCTTCTGAGACTGCTAAAATTATTGAAGTAGAACCTGTTGTTTCACCTGTTAGAACTAGCTCTCCTAGATATGAATTGCCTCATATACCTAAGGGTTATGTTATGGAGGGAGAGATATCTGAGGACTTCCTTGCTTGTAAAGATAGCTATGATGTTGAGAATTTACTATGCAAGTGGAAAGAACAATCTCTGAATGCTATGACGAAATACGACCCGAAGTTTGCTACTTCGCCTATCTTTGTGACCGATAAGGATAATGAATTCTCTGTCAATCCTGAGTTTATCATCCTGGTCAAATCTGATCCTTTTCATGGTTATGAGTCTGAAACGGTTGTAGCACATCTTACTAAGCTGCACGATATAGCCACCTTATTCACGAGTGAGGATAAGATCCGCCACTACTATATCCTTAAGCTATTTCTTTCTCGCTAAAGGATGATGCTAAGACTTGGTTCACTTCTCTTGCTCCTGGTTGTGTGCGTAGTCCCCAAGATATGATCTACTACTTATGTCAAAAATATTTTCCTGCCCATAAGAAACAAGCTCCCTTGAAGGAAATATATAACTTTGTGCAAGTTGAAGAAGAGAGTCTCCCACAAGATTGGGGGAGGCTTGTCCAGCTACTGAATGCTTTGCCTGATCACCCTCTTGATAAGAATGAAATACTTGATATCTTCTATAATGGACTAACCGATGCTTCTAGGGACCACCTAGATAGTTGTGTTGGTTGTGTTTTCGGGGAACGAACTGTGGAACAAGCTGAGATTCTATTGAATAATATCTTGTGCAATGAGAATTCTTGGACTATTCCCGAACCACCTCCGAAGCCAACTCCGAAGAAAAGAGGTATCCTATTCCTCAGTCCTGAAGATATGCAAGAAGCTAAGAAATCTATGAAAGAGAAAGGCATTAAATCTGAAGATGTCAAAAAGCTACCAGCTATCGAAGAGATCCATGGTCTTGATAACCCGACACAGGTAGTAGAGGTAAATTTTCTCCGTAGATTCAATGAGAGTGATATTCCTTTTGATAAACCTGCTAGCTTATGCCTAGATGAATTTTATAACTTTGTTACCAACCAACAAAGTTTCAATAACTATGTTAGCAGACAATTGGAACAGAATGCTCGTATGCTTAGTCATTTAAGTGCTTGTTTGGATAGAAATGTCAATGATCTTAAGCTCTTGAGTAAACGTGCCTCTATGGTTGCTACTCAGGTAGAACAAGTACTTAAGGCTCAAAATGACTTGCTCAATGAGTTGAATGACAATTCTGTTAGAGTCGTCACTAGAGGTGGTAGAACGACCCAGGAACATTTGTATCCCGAGGGTTATCCTAAGAGAATCACTACTGGAAAACAGTTTTTTGCCATCTGCCTAATCTTTGCCGTCTGCTAGCTGATGGCAAAGAGTGTCTTTGCTGTCAGCTTCAACGAAGCAGACGGCAAATCACTCGTTGGTGGCATCGAGTGTTTTTGCCATAACTCACATCTTTGCCGTCAGCTAGCAGACGGCAAAGAGTCTCACAGCGGACGGCAAAGATATAGATGGGCCCACCTGACCGCGGGGTAGTTAGGTCAAGCTGGAGTCCCTTCTTTGCCGTCTGCTAGCCGACGACACAGAGTCCGGAGGCAGACGGCAAAAAGTCTAGACTCTTTACCGTCCGCCGGCAGACGGCAAAGAGCTAACTCAGTTAACGGCTCTTTCCCCCCACCCCGCCCCTCTCTCTCTCACCCACACTGTGTAACGGCACCCCGCCCCTCTCTCTCTCCCAATCCCCGACGCCCACCGGCCACCGCCACCACCATCGCGCCGTTGCCCCCGTCGCGCCGCAGCGCCTGTCGCTCCCGCTGCCGCCCTTGTCGCCCCCACCGTCGCACGTGTCGCCCCGGCCGCCACCGTCACGCCACCAAAATCGTCCCGCCGCTGCCCCACCTCGCCCCCGCAGCCGATGCCCCCCCCACCGTTGTGCCGCCGCCCCTAGCGGCCCCGGGGCCGCCCCTCCACCCCCAACAACCTGGCCACTCCACAGCCGCCCCTCTCGGTGATCACCCACACCCCCCCCACACCCGCATTATTTTTTGGAATTATATTATAACTACCGGCATGATTTTTTATTGTTGTTGTAGTAGTTGTTCTTGTTAGTAGTTTTAGTGGTAGTAGTTTTAGTAGTTGTTCTTGTTAGTAGTTTTAGTAGTTTTTCTTGTTAGTAGTTTTAGTAGTTTTAGTAGTTGTTCTTGTTAGTAGTTTTAGTGGTAGATTTAGTTAGTTGGTAGATTTAGTAGGTAGTTTAGTGGTAGATTTTGTTTTGTTAATTAGTGGTAGCTTGTTAAATTAGTTAGGTTAGTTAGATAGCTTGGTTAGTTAGGTGGAGGAGGAGAAGAGGAGGAGGAGGAGGACGAGAAGAGGAGAAGAAGAAGAGGAGTAGGAGGAGGAGGAGGAGGAGAAGAAAAAGAAGAAGAAGAAGAAGAAGAAGAGGAGAAGAAAAAAATAAGAAGGAGAAGAAGAAGAAGAAGAAGAAGAAGAAGAGAAGAAAAAAATAAGAAGGATAAGAAGTAAAGAAGAAGAGAAGAAGAAGAGAATAACAAAATAAGAAAAAAATAAGAAGGAGAAGTTAGTTAGCTTGGTTAGTTAGCTAGATTCTTTTTTAGTTACTTAGTGGTAGATTCTGTTTTTGTTATTTTTTTGCTGTTTAGTGCTATCTAGGTTTAGAGATAGGTTTAGTTATCTTGGTTAGTTAGGTTAGTTAGTTAGTTAGCTTAATAGAAAGAATAGGAAGAAGAAGAGGAGGAGGAGGAGAAGAGGAGAAGAGGAGGAGGAGAAGAAGAAGAAGAAGAAGAAGAAGAAGAGGAGGAGGAGGAGGAGGAGGAGAAGACAAAAATAACAAGGAGAAGAAGAAAAGAAGAACAAAAGAAGAAGAGAAGAAGAAGAGAAGAAGAGAAGAAGAATACCTTCTCCTCCTTCTCCTTCTTCTTCTCCTCCTTCTTCTCCTCCTCCTCCTCCTTCTTCTTGATTTCTTCTTCTTCTTCTCCTCCTCCTCTTTCTTCTCTTCTATCTTATTCTCCTTACCTTATTTTCCCCAACAATGACATAATTAGCACATTTAGCTACAAAATGGCAAAAAAACCTTGGTTATCTCATGTATATTATATTCTTAACTTGTTTTCCTCTAAACTGACATAATTAGAATATTTGTGTTGATTGGGTGGATTTACTTGTGATAGTTGTCTCGTAGCTGCGAGGTCTGCTATGCAAAGAACTCCCCATGTGTTGTACGAGCTCCGCCCCTGCATTCGTGGGTCAGTACAAATTTCATCTCCTCCCCGCCCCTTCATGTACTGTGGCTCGGTTTTCGGATGAAACTTTCTAGATTTAGGTAATTAAATAATTTATCAGTATGCATGACCAGTATGCGTCTCCCGTTCGAAAGGGCGACATCTATAAATATGCATGTCTTTGCATATTTATAACCGCCATCCTTTTGAATCATCCAACATTATCCATGGACAGCCCGAGTATGTGTAGATTGGGTTCGTTTTCCCGTATGTGTGCTCTGGATCCGATGCGGAATTTCGTCACTGCCTCCCTGTTGTTCTCCGGATGCACATCCTCTATGTTTATTGCGGAGACGTGTATCAGGAGAACAGCGGGGAGGTGTTGCCGAAATTTTGCGTTGGATCCGGAGCAGAGCATGGGAAAACGAACCCAATCTACACATACTCGGGTGGGATTAAGACCTATCTTTACCTATTAGCGTGTAGGTTTCCTGGACGTAATAAAAATGGCGAACCTGATTAACTGATGAATATAAATGCTAAATTATATATAAATATATTTCTTCTGTCTTTAGTAGCTAGGCAAGATGAGTGATCGTTCGTGGATGTATACCGGTCACCCTAGTTAGAAAGAGATGATGAAACAATGATTTGTAAAAACAAAGGAATTTGTGAAAGCCGCATTCGCAAATGGCCAGGAAAGAAACTTGGTTAGCTCATTAATATTATATACTTAGCTTGTTTTCCTCTATAATGACATAGTTAGCTAACTTAGCTCCAAGAAGAGGATAATTGGAGAAATGAAAAGGAGGAACAAAAAGAAGAAGAGAAAGAGAAGAGAAGGAGAAGGAGAAGGAGGAGGAGGAGAAGAAGGAGAAGGAGGAGGAGGAGGATGAGAAGGAGGAGAAGGCCAAGGACCTTCTAGTCCTTCTCCTCCTCCTCCTCCTTCTCCTCCTTCTTTATTATTTCTTCTTCTTCTCCTCCTCCTCCTCCTCTTTCTTCTCCTATTTCATATTCTCCTTGCCTGAATTTCCCAAACAATGCATAATTAGCCAATTTAGCTCCAAAAAGACATTATAAGCTCAAAATGGCATAAGAACCTTGGTGAGCTCATTAATATTATATACTTAGCTTGTTTTCCTCTATAATGACATAGTTTGGTAATTTAGCTCCAAGAAGAGGAGAAATGAAAAGGAAGAACAAAAAGAAGAAGAGAAAGAGAAGATAAGGAGAAGGAGAAGAAGGAGGAGGAGAAGAAGAAGAGAAGAAGGAGAAGGAGGAGAAGGAGCCCTCCTTATTCTCCTTCTTCTTCCCTCCTTCTTCATTTCTTCTTCAATTTAGCTTATTTTCCCCAACAAAGACATACTTAGCCAATTACCATCCAAAATGACATAACTAGCTTAGTTAGGTAAAAACATCATAAGAACCTTGGTTAGCTCAATAAAATGACTAATTAAGCTCCTAAAAGACATAATAAGCTCAAAATTCCATAAGAACCTTGGTTAGCTCATTAAAATTATATACTTAGCTTGTTTTCCTCTAGAATGACATAATTATCCAATTTAGCTGCAAAAAAACATAGTTAGCTAACTTAGCTCCAAGAAGAGGAGAAGAGGAGAAATGAAAAGAAGGAAGAAGAAGAAGAAGAAGAAGAAGAGAAGAAGAAGAGAAGGAGAAGGAGAAGAAGAAGAAGGAGGAGGAGAAGAAGAGAAGAAGAAGGAGAAGGAGGAGAAGAAGGAGAAGGAGCCCTCCTTCTTCTCCTCCTTCTTCTCCTTCTTCTTCTCTTCTTCTTTTTTCTTCTTCTCCTCCTCCTTCTCCTAATCCTTCCCCTCCTCCTCCTCCTCCTCCTCCTCCTCCTTCTTGTTTTTCTTCTCCTTGTTCTCTTCTTGCTTCTTCTCTTTCTTCTTCAATTTAGCTTATTTGTCATATATATTGTTGTTCTTCTTCTTGTGACTTTCTTATTCCCATTTTGCAGATTGGATGTACTACATGCATGGAAGCCGGCATTGGAGTGCTTTAGTTCCCGTTTTTATTTCAGTTGATGAACAATGTGGTACTATATGTATATGTATATATGGATGAACAATATATGTGCAACTATATGTGTTGGTTCTTTTGATATATGGGATGTACGTTGATGAACAAATGGCATTGATGAGCTTTATATGTATATCATATATGTTTTGTGACCTATTTATCATATATGTGCTATGAATTATATATATATATATGTGCTGTGAAATAGAAAAAATAAACAAAAATGTGACAATATAGGCTCTTTGTCGTCAGGCAGCTGACGGCAAAGGTGCCACGTGGCACCTAGCTATGCAACCTGGGCAGCAGCAGCTGGCCATATAGTATATTTGCCGTCTGCTTCCAGGGGGGGCAGACGGCAAAGAAGAGCACACAGAGTAGGGGGGAGGAGGTGGAGGCTGACGACAAAGAAGAGGGGGAGGCAGACGGCACAGAAGAGGGGGGAGGCTGTCGGCAAAGAAGAGGGGGGAGGCAGACGACATAGGGGAGGGGGGAGAAGGAGGGGGAGGCAGACGACACACGGGAGGGGGGAGGAGGAGGGGGGAGGCAGACGACACAGAAGAGGGGAGGCAGACGGCAAAGCCTCCGTTAGCCCCTAACGGAGGCAGCGCCTGCCGGCTGCCGTCTCGACATATTTGCCGACTGCTCTCATGGAAAGCTGACGGCAAAGCTCTTTGCCGTCCGCTTCGGTGAGGCAGACGGCAAAAAGCTACAATGCCGTCGTAGGCTGACGTAGAAATTTGGCTGACAGTGAGATTCTTTGCCGTTTGTGATATACTCTTTGCCGTCTGTGATATTCTCTTTGCCGTCTGTGATGGCAGACGACAAAGAAGCTAATTCCTGTAGTGAATTGAACAAGATTCTCAAGGAGTTAGCACAGAACCACCTAGTCATCCTTGGAAGAAAAAGAAAGATTATAGGAACTTGCATGCTAGCAAACCTGTTGCTGTTACACCCGAGAATCCAAACGATGTTTTTGTTTTTGATGCCGAAACACAATCTGGTGATGAACATGAGCCTAGTGATAATATCGATAGTGGTGTTCATGATGATTCTCAACCTAGCAATGATAAGGATGTGGAGATTGATCCTGTTGGATCTTGATAACCCACACCCTAAGAATAGGAGATATGATAAGATTGACTTCATTGCTAGGAAGCATGGTAAAGAAAGGGAACCATGGGTTCGGAAACCCATGCCCTTTCCTCCCAAACCATCCAAGAAAAAGGATGATGAGGATTTTGAGCGATTTGTTGAAATGATTAGACCTGTCTTTCTGCAAATGCGTTTGACAAATATGCTCAAAATGTCTCGGTATGTTAAGTACATGAAGGATATTGTGAATAATAAAAGGAAGATACCTGAGGTTGAGATTTCCACCATGCTTGCCAACTACACTTTCAAGGGTGGAACTCCTAAGAAACTAGGTGATCCTGGACTGCCCACTATACCTAGCTCCATTAAATGCAATTATGTTAGAACCGCTTTATGCGATCTTGGAGATGGTGTTAGTGTTATGCCTCTCTCTCTTTACCGTAGACTTGAATTGGATAAGTTGACACCCACTGAAATCTTGTGGGGACCCGACTAGCAAGTCGAGTTCGTCGTGCCCATTGACCCCAAAGATCAATGTTCACTGAACACAGATACTAAATAATAGAGTCTTACATCCAAGTACCGAAATTATTACATCAAACGACCAGAAGGTCGGGTTCAAGAGCAAGGACTAAAGCCAAATTAAATGGATACATCGAGTAGCGGAAACTCGTAAGGGCTAAGCGGTGCCCATGCCATCAAGATTACACCGACAGGCATTCTGACTTGGAAGCGTCCTAGATCGCAGGTTCGTCTCCGATGGCGTACTCGTCGCCAAACTCCGGTCCTTCCATGTCTGGTCAATAATATAACCAGTGGCAAGCCAATGAGTACTTTGAATGTACTCACAAAAAGCCCATGATATGAACATTTATAGTGAAAAATAATAGTAACATGCATCTTTAGTGGAATGCAATATGGTGGAATGATCAGGTATATGCAACAAGTTAAAGAATTACTCTTTAAGAACAGGTTACATATATCATCATATCTGCTAAGGGTTGAACACACCGGGTTCACCCTAAATGCCAAGTCATCGGACTTGTCATAACCTCAATGTATTAATGAGGGCTAAACCATCCGGGTTTACCCTATATGTCAAGTCACCGAACTTGATCATATTATTGTGATTATCATAACAACACCTTTTTAACACCACACACACACACTTGGTTTATGCGGAAACATTGAACGTAGTTTAAGCAGCACCACCCAACTGTCCTTGACCGTGGACACGGCTATTCGAATAGTTTACACTCTGCAGAGGTAGTATGCTACACCCACGAGAAACGGGAAACTTTCGTGTCATCCACGACTCGCGGTATATCACATATACCCGAGGTAAGTACCCGATCATCATCTTTCCCCCGACGATACTAGACAAAGAGGTCCACTCGATTGGTACCCAGCCCACATGTTGTACGTCTTACGAGCACTGACTCTGGACAGGATCAACCATGCAGGGACCAACGATGTGCCTGGAACTCATAATAATGGCGTAGTCGTCCTACCTGGCATGACCCCATCACGAGAGTGACACCGATCACTCCAGCCACTAGTAATGTGGCTCTTTGCTAGCACCGACGAGAGTAATCAACAAAGCCCCGTCCGATAAAGGGGTATCGTGGTCGTACTGGTAAGATTGGGACGGTCGACACATCATAAATCTAATCCCATTTCCGAAACCACTCACACAAAACACCGATGCATCACTTCACCAAAAGTGATCACCAACTCATCATCACCCTCGGGCATTAGTGGTACCCGACGGGGTTTTCATAAATTCTGTATTTAACTCATCATTATGCTCATGATAATATGCTCTATCTTTACTTGTCAACTTGGTAATAACATGACCCTCACGGGGTAGGGTCAAGCTCGATGCAATGATCTTACTCTACTAGTCAACATGACAGTAGCATGATCCCCATAAGTGGTAGGGTCAAGCTCATCATGCTCATGCTCCGAGGAGCCATGTGTATAACATTACTATCATGCAAGTGCTTCGAAGAAGCCTTCGGTACCATCACCACAATGATGAACCGGCATCGTGATCACATGCAACGGGAGAATACCAACTATAGTAGCATGCAACAATGTTTGTGCTCAAGTCATGGTCAAAGGGCTGCTTGCCCTGGTCAGCTAGGTATCCGGGGTCTTCGAGGTCTTCCGCTCCGGATCCTCCGTCACTCGGTTACTCTACCGTCGAGAAAGGAATAAATAAATAATAGCTCTCACTAAAACAGATCACAAAGTGCTTTTAAAAATGTTGCAAAGTTTGAATAAATTCAATTTGTTATGTTGGAAAATGTTTCGTAGAGTTTTTATTAGCTAAGCATATTTATTTAAAAGCAAACACAAGCAAACAAAGGCTTTTAATATCATTTTGTTATACCAAAATAGTTTCTGTTTTTGATAAATGTCAAACTCTACAGAATCAATTACTACACATTTTTAGAAAATTACTGGTGGAAGAATCATATTTTTCTGCTGGCAAAATATTTTTATAAAAATCATTTAAGTTGCTGGATTAAAATAAAAGGAAAAAGGCCAGGGTGAAGGATCCAGCCGGCCGAGCCAGTAGGCCTGGCCACCAGGCGCGCGCGGGCCAGGTTCAAACCTGACCTCCAGGCCCCTGGGGTCAGCGGCTGCGCGCGCTGGCTGCCCCAGGAGACCGACAGGTGGGCTCCACCTGTCGGGTCCTTCTCCTACCTCCATCCAGTGAGGTGGAGACGGACACCGGCGTGGCTGCCGTTGTCCTCAGGCCAATCTAGGAGCAGGAACGGGTCCCTCGTGCCTCCGCCTACCTGCTTGTGGTCGGGACGTCACCGGAGGTGGTCTGGGTTGCCGGCGACGAGGTGACCGTGGCGGAAGGGTTTCGGGTCGGCGTCGAACTAGTGGCTAGGAGCACGGATTCTCTCGGGAAAGTTGGGGGGATTTGGTCCTGGCGTCAAGGGGAGTGTAATGGGAGGTCGGGCAGCGCAGGAGCCGAAGTGTAGCCGGAGATCGACCGGAGCTCCGAGACGGAGGGGCCTCGGTCAATCTAGAGCACCGGGGCTCTGCGAGCTCGATTAGGTGGCTGGGGGGTGTCTACTGGTTGTGCTGAAGCTGCTTGGAGGTTGCTGGGGTGCTGGGGGGACCTATTTATAGGCCAGCAACGGTGACCCGACTCGGGCGCGCCGGTGACTCACCATGGCGCGCGTGCGAGCACAGTGAGGTGCTGGCCGCGAAACCACGGTTCGGGACGTGGTTTAGGACCTCCTGGTGCATCGACCGCAGAGGGAAAGCGAGTGGGGTTGAGCCGCAGCGACCGTGCATGCTCGGCCTGAGCTCTTGCGCGAGGGGAGGGGGTCCCTGGGGTAGCTTTGCACTGAATGGTTGTCGTGGGAGCATTTGGACATAACTGGGGAGGTTGGGACCGGCCGGGGCGTCGTCCCCTTGCTGGAGGCTCTATCCAGCGAGCCCAGAGCGCAGTTTTGGCATGCCACGGCATGCTGGCACGCTCTGGGGCACTTGGGGCGTGTCCTCCATGTCCTGAGTGTTGCTGGGAGTGTGCCTAGCCGTTGTGGGTTAGTGGGAGCTCGAGCTGGTCAAGGGAGCAAGGAACCCTAGTGTTGCAAGTACTGCCCTGCGGCTCAAATTGGAGTTCTTGTCACTAGTGCTTGGAGTTGGGGAGGGGCTGATTGACTGGGTGCTCAGGGTGTTCTGAGGCTCTAACACACCATGTTTGGGGCCTTGACATTGGGTAAAACAGTGGCTAGGAGGGTTTTTACCTTCCTGTCAGTAGGTGTTCGACAGTGACTTGGGGTGCTTCCACTCCACCACTGGAAATGAAACTTAACAGGTTTGGTCTTGGGGTAAAAACATGGGGTTTCACCAAATTTGAGATCCATTGAACAAGTTTGGCTTTCTAAACTTGAAAATGCCTCAAAATGACCAGTACTGTCCTTTACAAAGGAAGTGTGGCCAAACAGAGTCTCACAAATCCCATCTTTGGTGTGGAGTCCTCATTTGGGGTGTCAAACACCTCTGCAAAGTTTCAGTTCCATTGGAGAAACTTTGCAATGTAGAGTTGTTCCAACTCTTCTCTGGACAAAGAGGTTATTGGGATCATTAGGTGCACTTCCCCACCTTGGATCAAGGTGAGATTTTAGGTGAGCACCTAATATGGCTTGGGAGGGCTCCTGTAATTTTATGGGAATTTACTAAGATAATTTCCTTTGGAAACATCTCAAAAAACTAAAACAGACAGAAATGGTTTTCAGGGTTTTACTCAAATAATATTAATATAAAATAGGGTAGAAAATCTTATGAATGGAAAATTTCCATGAATTTACGCAGAATTTTCTAAGGCAGGGAAGAAATTTTCCTTGTGGGAATATCATTACTGGCCTTAGAAACAGACATAGATATAAAATAGGAAAATAATATTTTAAATCACCAATTGATGTGTTTAATGAATGAAAATAATATTTGGATCAGGTCACCAAGTTTGGTTGGAAGTGCCACTTGGCTTCATGAGCTAGTAGTGTATCCCAACATGGTGAAGGTGATCTTGATATAAAGGAAAAAGGGTTTTTGAAGAGAGCAAAATAATAAGTTTTCATGGGTTTGAGTCATCAAACAAGCAATCATTCACTCATACAAGGGTTTACATTGCACTCACAACATTATTTGAAAAAGTTTTAAAAAGCTCTGATTTTTGCAACAAAAAATACTTGTGGTGAAAAACAGGGTGTGACAGACCTATCCCTCTTACAAGAATCTCGTCCCCGAGGTTCCTAAGCTAAGCGTTAAATAGCTCGGGAAATTCTGATCGGAGATAGTCTTCACGTTCCCACGTGGCTTCTGCTTCGGTATGGTTGCTCCACTGAACCTTGAAAAACTTAATGGTGCGGCTTCTGGTGCAACGCTCGGCTTCATCCAAAATGCGGATCGGTCTCTCGCGGTAGGTCAGATCCGGTTGAAGGTCAATAGCTTCATGATCAATGTCCTTGTAAAGATCGGGACGGTTCGACACTTGTAAACACTTTCGGAGCTGTGACACATGGAACACATTGTGCACACCCTAAAGCTCAGGAGGTAGCTCCAACTGATAAGCTACTTCCCCGTGCCTTTCCGTGATCTTGAAGGGTCCAATGAACCTTGGAGCTAGCTTCCCCTTGACATGGAAACGCTTGGTCCCCTTGAGAGGTGTGACTCGCAAGTACACCTGGTCTCCGGGAACAAACTCCACGTTTCTGCGGCGAGGGTCCGCATAGCTCTTGTGCCTTGACTTAGCTGCCTCCAGGTTGTCTCGGACAAGCTGAACCTTGTCCCCTGCTTCCTGTAGTGCTTCTGGTCCGAAAACTAGTCCTTCACTGGTTTCAGACCAATTGAGCGGGGTGCGGCACTTCCGCCCATATAACGCTTCGAATGGGGCCATCTGAACACTGGACTGGTAGCTATTGTTGTAAGAAAACTCAGCAAACGGTAGGCAGTCTTCCCACTTGGCACCATGAGCCAAAACACACGCGCGGAGCATGTCCTCAAGTATCTGGTTTACCCTCTCGGTCTGTCCGCCCGTCAGCGGGTGGAAAGCCGTACTGAAGGAGAGTTTGGTTCCGAGAGCTTCTTGAAACTTCTTCCAGAATCTTGAGGTGAATTGCGTGCCATGGTCGGACACGATCTCTTTGGGAACTCCATGGAGACTCACCACTCGATGAATGTACAGGCTCGCCAGCTGGCTGCCATCGTAGCTAGTGCTAACGGGGATGAAATGGGCCACCTTGGTCAAATGATCGACTATGACCCAAATGGAGTTATGACCCTTATTCGACCGGGGAAACCCGGTGATGAAGTCCATGCCGACTTTATCCCACTTCCATTCCGGCACTTGAAGAGGCTGCAGCAATCCTTTAGGTCGCTGGTGTTCAGCCTTGACTCGTTGGCATACATCGCATTTAGCGACATAGGAGCCAATTTCTCTCTTCATGCCATGCCACCAGAATCGTTCTCGGATGTCTTGGTACATCTTGGTACCACCTGGATGGATAGAGTACGGTCTGTCATGAGCCTCTTGCAGGATCAAGTCCTTAAGTTCGGCTTTGTTAGGTACGCATAAGCGCTTCCCGTACCACAGTACTCCTTGCTCATCAATCGAGAATCCTGGGGCTTTGCCTTCTCGCACCTTCCTCTTGAGGCCTTCGGTACTCTTGTGCCCCTTCTGGGCTTCCTTGATGTCGTCTGCCAGAGTAGGCTTGACTTCGAGGTTGGCCAGGTATCCTGGTTCGACTATCTCAAGCCCGAAGGCCACCATCTCTTCAAACAAGACGGGTAACCTTTCCTTGAGAGTGACGTTCAAGGAGCTTGCCTTCCGGCTCAAGGCGTCGGCTACCACGTTCGCCTTGTCGGGATGGTACTGAATGCTGAGGTCATAATCCTTGATTAACTCAAGCGATCTCCGCTGTCTCATATTCAGCTCCCTTTGAGTGAAGATATATTTCAGACTTTTGTGGTCTGTATATATCTCACATCGCTTCCCGAGAAGATAATGTCACCACGTCTTCAGAGCATGCACTACAGCTGCTAGCTCGAGATCATGGGTGGCGTAGTTCTCCTCATGCGGTCGCAGTTGCCGTGACAAGTACGCCACGACCCTGCCATCTTGCATCAGGACTCCACCGAGCCCGGTTCCAGAGGCATCACAATAAATCACGAATTCCTTGTTGATGTCTGGGGTAGCCAATACCCAGGCGGTAGTTAGCCTCTTCTTCAACTCCTGGAAGCTTTCTTCACACGCCGGTGTCCACTCGAACTTCCGGCCTTTCTTCAAGAGCTGAGTCATAGGTCGAGCGATACTGGAGAATCCTTCAACAAACTTGCGGTAGTATCCCGCGAGCCCGAGGAAACTCCTGACATCCTTCACGTCCTTCGGTGATTCTCAGTTGGTAACTATAGTAATCTTGGACTGATCTACGGCCAAACCGTGTGCCGTCAGGGTATGACCCAGAAATCCAACTTCTTTCAGCGAGAACTGACACTTGCTGAATTTGGCATAAAGTTGGTGCTCTCGAAGCTTTCCCAGAACTAGCCTCAGGTGTTTCTCATGCTCCTCTTCGGACTTGGAGAAGATTAATATGTCATCGATGAACACGACGACAAACTTGTCCAAATATTCCATGAAGACCTTCTTCATGAGGTACATGAAGTAGGCTGGGGCATTTGTCAAACCGAAGGGCATGACCGTGCATTCATATACACCGTACCGGGTCACGAATGCAGTCTTGGGTATATCTTCAGGTCAAATCTTCAACTGGTAATATCCCGATCGAAGATCGACCTTGGAAAATACCCTGGCCCCGTTTAACTTGTCAAACAGGTCTTCGATCTAGGGGAGCGGGTACTTGTTCTTAATTGTGACTTCATTAAGAGAACGGTAATCGATGCAGAGTCGAATGGTACCATCCTTCTTTGAGACAAATAGAACAGGTGATCCCCAAGGTGATGCACTCGGACGGATGAACCCTTTCCCGAGTTGCTCATCTAGCTGCTTCTTCAGCTCTGCCAGCTCTTCGGAACCCATCCTGTAAGGCTTTTTATATATAGGCCTTGATTCGAGCATCATCTCAATGATGAACTCGATGTCTCGGTCAGGAGGCATTCCGTGTAGCTCATCAGGAAAGACGTCCGGGTATTCACAGACTACAGGCACTTGATCAAGCTCTACCTCGGATAGACTATTGACTCGAGGCACTTGAGCCGATACTGGCTCAGAGACAAACTTGACCTTGACCCCTTGGTTGCTTGTCATGGTAATGGCCCTGTTGGCACAGTCCAAAAGACTCTGGTGCTTGGCCAACCAATCCATGCCGAGGATTACTTCTACACCTTGCGATTTAAGCACAATGAGGTCTACCAAGAAACTCGTCCCATTGATAACTATCTCGACCCTTCTACACCCTAGGTTGGTCCTCAATACTGCTTCCGAGGTTTGAATTGCCATCTGCCCACGGAGTAGAGTGGGTTTTAAACCACACTTCTCCGCAAACCCTAGAGTAACAAAAGAATGTGAGGCACCACAATCAAACAACATTGTTGCTGGGGTTGAGTTGACGAGGAACGTACCCAAAATGCAGTCCGGGTCTTCCGGCGCCTCTTCTGCAATGATGTGATTGATCCGGCCCCTGCCATTGAACTGCTGGTTGCGGGGGCCCTGGTTCCTTCCTGGCGCACCTTGACCGGGGTTGGGTGCATTGGGACGCGCTGCGTCGGGCTTCTTGTTGGGGCACTGCCTAGAATAGTGTCCAGTCTGACCACACCCAAAGCAGGTGACCTGCCCCAGAGGGTTGGTCTTGACTCCACCGTTGTTCAGCGGGTTGACTACTGGCTTGGCTTGCTGCTGAGGCTGATAATTCTGGCGGAACACCGGATACTTGTACTGCTGCTGCTAAAAGTTGGGTCTTGCAGGTGCTGACTCCCATGGTCTTGGTCTTGCGTTACTTGGTCCTCCACTGCCTATCAGTTTGCGCTTGCGGGTGTCGTCCATCACACGATGCTTGTCTTCCAGCATAAGCGCCTTGTTAACCAACTCGCTGAATGTCTGGCAGTCGCAAACTACCAGCTGGTATTGCAGGGACTGCTGTAACCCTTCCATGAAGCGTTCCACCTTAGCAGCCTCAGTGTTAACATCTTCGGGCACGTACCTCGACAAGAGGTTAAACTTCTGCAGGTACTCCTTAACAGTTCCACTGCCCTGCCTCAAGGCTCGGAATTCCCACTCCTTAATGGTCATGAGTCCAGGTGGAATGTGAGCCGCGCGAAATCCTTCCTTGAACATCACCCAAGTGATGACTTGCCCTATCCGCATGATCTGGAATCCATCCCACCATGCCCTGGCGGTGCCTCCGAGAAAGTGAGAAGCATAAAGGACCTTCTCATGATCGTCGGTGCACTTGACCAGCGCAAGGAGTTCTTCAATGGTGCGAATCCAGTCATCGACGTCCAGTGGTTCAGTCGACTACGTGAATATGGGGGGCGTAGTCCGCATGAACTCAGAAAGAGTAGAGTGACTACCTCCATTCCCACTCCGCGGCGGGTTGTCCACCAGGACTTGAGTCAGCTGCTGAATAGCGGCATTGCTGGCTTGACGCTCCTCCCGAACAGCTTGAAGGAACTGAGCCATCGTCAAGTTCTCAGGAGGAGGTGGTGGCGGAAGGTCTCTAGGCTGCTCGTGGTGACCACCAGCGTGAGCTTCTCCTTCGGTTCCCTGCGGCGTCCCTGAGGAGCCGGCGCCGGGGTTGCCGAAGGTGCTTTTGCGGGTTGCGTTCACCATCCTGTCATAGAAACAGACAGGTCAAAATGCCACTTTGCTCGGGAATACAAGGATTCGCTCCTAGTAAGAGGGGGTCCGATACGTGCATGTGCCAAGTTTTCAAAACCAAAGTTTTTGACAAACTGGAAATTGCATTCATAACAACTAGGTGATGTAGTCACTTACAGGCTGCCTAAAGGCAATAGGTGACTTACATCATGCACACATACGCAAATTAGAAACGGATACATGGATACCCTATGCTCGGGGTACTCCTAATTGCCTACGCTAAATCCTACGCGGCGGACTACTCAGTCTCAAAGGCGGACTCAACAGGATCCTCATCTTCATCAACATCTTCTTCCTTTATAGGAGTGGAAGAAAGAATCCGCACATCACGGCGTCTCTTAGGCGAGGCGGCGAAGATCTCAGTGTACTCTTCCGCTGTCAGGTGGCGACTCTGAAGAGGGACTGCCTGGATGGGTAACACACCACCCCTAGTAGCAACAGTTGTACTCCCTTTAGGTGCGCGTGCCTTCTTTAGCTTGCGGTTCTGCATCTTCTCAGTGTGGAGCAGGCCCTTGACTAGATGCAGCTCTTTACGAAGCTTGACTGATTCCTTAACCAGGAAATGCGTCAGGGTGTCCGACGAGAGGCTGAAGTAGGTCTGAAACCTTAATGGCATCCCATCCTCCGTGGCTGGGGTGAGTGTCCAACTCCCATCCACTCCTTCCATAATGAAAGGTAGGTGAGGAGTGACAGGCTCATTAGCCATCTCAGGGAGGATGCTGCGGAGATGCACGAGCGCCTCTCGTGCAGCTGCCTCTACTGCCAACATCAGCTTTCCCATTTGTGGTCCTTCGAAGAACCAACTAGACGGGGAGTCATTAGCCTTCACTATCATGCTCACGTGATATTCCTTAGTGTTGGCGTTGACCCAGTGCTCGTGGTAGAGGAAGATGGGCGTGTGACGTACGTGCACTTCTCGAGACAATCCACCAGGAGTAGTGGAAAGCCGGTCTCCCGAAGCGTCTTAGGTACGGCAGCCATCTACAAGGCGTAGGAGAGAAGTCAGAAGGTTGTATGTGCAAAAGTCTTGTGCAAGGCTCACGTTCTAACGTTCTCGGTTAACGTCCATGCTATCTAAGGCTTCCTATAGTCAGGATGGCTCTGATACCAGTTCTGTGGGGACCCCGACTAGCAAGTCGAGTTCGCCGTGCCCAGTGACCCCAAGGATCAATGTTCACTGAACACAGATACTGAATAATAGAGTCTTACATCCAAGTACCAAAATTATTACATCAAACGACCAGAAGGTCGGGTTCAAGAGCAAGGCCTAAAGCCAAATTAAATGGATACATCGACTAGCGGAAACTCGTAAGGGCTAAGCGGTGCCCATGCCATCAAGCCTACACCGACAGGCATACTGACTTGGAAGCGTCATAGATCGCAGGTTCGTCTCCGATGGCGTACTCGTCGCCAAACTCTGGTCCTTCCATGTCTGGTCAATAATATAACCAGTGGCAAGCCAATGAGTACTTTGAATGTACTCGCAAACAGCCCATGATATGAACATTTATAGTGAAAAATAACAGTAACATGCATCTTTAGTGGAATGCAATTTGGTGGAATGATCAGGTATATGCAACAAGTTAAAGAATTACTCTGTAAGAACAGGTTACAGATATCATCATATCTGCTAAGGGTTGAACACACCGGGTTCACCCTAAATGCCAAGTGATCGGACTTGTCATAACCTCAATGTATTAATGAGGGCTAAACCATCCGGGTTTACCCTATATGTCAAATCACCGAACTTGATCATATTATTGTGATTATCATAACAACACCTTTTTAACACCACACACACACACACTTGGTTTATGTGGAAACGCTGGACGTAGTTTAAGCAGCACCACCCAACTGTCCTTGACCGTGGACACGGCTATTCGAATAGTTTACACTCTGCAGAGGTAGTACGCTGGACCCATGAGAAACGGGAAACTTCCGTGTCATCCATGACTCGCGGTATATCACATATACCCGAGGTAAGTACCCGATCATCATCTTTCCCCTGACGATACTAGACAAAGAGGTCCACTCGATTGGTACCCAGCCCACATATTGTACGTCTTACGAGCACCGACTCTGGACAGTATCAACCATGCAGGGACCAACGGTGTGCCTGGAACTCATAATAATCGCATAGTCGTCCTACCTGGCACGACCCCATCACGAGAGTGACACCGATCACTCCCGCCACTAGTAATGTGGCTCTTTGCTAGCACCGACCAGAGTAATCCACAAAGCCCCGTCCCATAAAGGGGTATCGTGGTCGTACTGGTAAGGTTGGGACGATTGACACACCATGTGTATAACATTACTATCATACAAGTGCTTCGAAGAAGCCTTCGGTACCATCACCACAATGATGAACCGGCATCGTGATCACATGCAACGGAAGAATACCAACTATACTAGCATGCAACAATGTTTGTGCTCATGTCATGGTCAAAGGGCTGCTTGCCTTGGTCAGCTAGGTATCCGGGGTCTTCGAGGTCTTCCGCTCCGGATCCTCCGTCACTAGGTAACTCTACCAGCGAGAAAGGAATAAATAAATAATAGCTCTCACTAAAACAGATCACAAAGTGCTTTTAAAAATGTTGCAAAGTTTGAATAAATTCAGTTTGTTATGTTGGAAAATGTTTCCTATAGTTTTTATTAGCTAAGCATATTTATTTAAAAGCAAACACAAGCAAACAAAGGCTTTTAATATCATTTTATTATACCAAAATAGTTTCTATTTTTGATAAATGTCAAACTCTACAGAATCAATTACTACACATTTTTAGAAAATTACAGTAGGAAGAATCATATTTTTCTACTGGCTAAATATTTTTATAAAAATCATTTAAGTTGCTGGATTAAGATAAAAGGAAAAAGGCGAGGGGGAAGGATCCATCCGGCCCAGCCAGCTGGCCTGGCCACCAGGCGCGTGCGGGCCAGGTTCAAACCTGACCTGCGGGCCCCTGGGGTCAGCGTCAGCGGCTGCGCGCGCTGGCTGCCCCAGGACACCGACACGTGGGCTCCACCTGTCGGGTCCTTCTCCTACCT
The DNA here is from genome assembly GCF_904849725.1 of Hordeum vulgare subsp. vulgare. Taxonomy (NCBI): domain Eukaryota; kingdom Viridiplantae; phylum Streptophyta; class Magnoliopsida; order Poales; family Poaceae; genus Hordeum; species Hordeum vulgare. Next base: position 283,781,070 of record NC_058523.1, read on the forward strand.
CCAGCCAGAGAGGTGGAAACGGACGCCGGCGAGGCTGCCGTTGTCCTCAGGCCAATCTAGGAGCGGGAACAGGTCCCTCGTGCCTCCACCTACCTGCTCGTGGTCGGGACGTCACCGAAGGTGGTATGGGTCGCCGGCGACGAGGTGACCGTGGCGGAAGGGTTTCGGGTCGGCGTCGAACTAGTGGCTAGGAGCAAGGATTCACTCGGGAAAGTTGGGGGAAATGGTCCTGGCGTCAAGGGGAGTATAATGGGAGGTCGGGCAGCGCAGGAGCCGACGTGTATCCGGAGATCGACCGGAGCTCCGAGGCGGAGGGGCCTCGGTCGATCTCGACTACCGGGGCTCTACGAGCTCGATTGGGTGGCTGGGGCGTGTCTACTGGTTGTGCTGAAGCTGCTTGGAGGGTGCTGGGGTGCCAGGGGGACCTATTTATAGGCCAGCGACGGTGACCCGACTCGGGCGCGCCGGTGACTCACCGTGGCGTGCGTGCGAGCAGAGTGAGGTGCTGGTCGCGAAACCACGGGTTCGGGACGTGGTCTAAGACCTCCTGGTGCATCGGCCGCAGAGGGAAAGCGAGTGGTGTCGAGCCGCCGCGGCCGTGCATGCTCGGCCGCGTCGGGCGCGCACGGGCACGCGTCGCCTAAGCTCTTGCATGAGGGGAGGGGTCCCTGGGGTTAGCTTTGCACTGAATGGTTGTCGGGGGAGCGTTTGGAAATAACTAGGAGGTTGGGACCGGCCGGGGCATCGTCCCCTTGCTGGAGGCTCTCTACAGCGCGCCCACAACGGAATTTTGGCATGCCACGGCATGCTGTCACGCTCTGGGGCACTTGGGACGTGTCCTCCATGTCTTGAGTGTTGCTAGGAGTGTGCCTAGCCGTTGTGGGTTAGTGGGAGCTCGAGCTGGTCAAGGGAGCAAGGCACACTACTGTTGCCAGTACTGCCGTGCGGCTCAAATTGGAGTTCTTGTCACTAGTGCTTGGAGTTGGGGAGGGGCTGATTTACTGGGTGCTCAGGGTGTTCTGGGGCTCTAAGCCACCAAGTTTGGGGCCTTGACATAGGGTAAAATAGTGGCTAGGAGGGTTTTTACCTTCCTCTCAGTAGGTGTTCGACAGTGACTTGGGGTGCTTCCACCCCACCACTGGAAATGAAACTTAACAGGTTTGGTCTTGGGGTAAAACATGGGGTTTCACCAAATTTGAGCTCCATTGAACAAGTTTAGCTTTGTAAACTTGAAAATGCCTCAAAATGACCAGTACTATCCTTTACAAAGGAAGTGTGGCCAAACAGGGTCTCACAAATCCCATCTTTGGTGTGGAGTCCTCATTTGGGGTGTTAAACACCTCTGCAAAGTTTCAGCTCCATTGGAGAAACTTTGCAATGTAGAGTTGTTCCAACTCTTCTCTGGACAGAGAGGGTTTTGGGCTCATTAGGTGCACTTCCCCACCTTGGATCAAGGTGAGATTTTAGGTGACCACCTAATATGGCTTGGGAGGGCTCCTGTAATTTTATGGGAATTTACTGAGATAATTTCCTTTGGAAACATCTCAAAAAGCTAAAACAAACAGAAATGGTTTTTAGGGTTTTACTCAAATAATATTAATATCAAATAGGGTTTGAAATCTTATAAATGGAAAATATATGTCCTTCTGAGCTTCCATGAATTTACTCAGAATTTTCTAAGGCAGGGAAGCAATTTTCCTTGTGGGAATATCATTACTGGCCTTAGAAACAGACATAGATATAAAATAGGAAAATAATATTTTAAATCACCAATTGATGTTTTTAATGAATGAAATAATATTTGGATCAGATCACCAACTTTGTTTGGAAGTGCCACTTGGCTTCATGTGCTAGTAGTGTATCCCAACATGGTGAAGGTGATCTTGATATAAAGGAAAAAGGGTTTTTGAAGAGAGCAAAATGATAAGTTTTCATGGGTTTGAGTCATCAAACAAGCAAGCATTCACTCATACAAGGGTTTACATTGCACTCACAACATTATTTGAGAAAGTTTTAAAAAGCTCTGATTTTTGCAACATAAAATACTTGTGGTGAAAAACAGGGTGTGACAAATCTCCTTGCAAATGGCACACAAATCAACGGCTTTCCCTATCGGCATTTGCGAGGATGTGCCTGTTTTGGTTGGTAACGTTACTATCTTAACGGACTTTGTTATTATGGATATTCCTGAGGATGATGCCATGGCGGTTATCCTTGGAAGACCCTTTTTAAACTTTCCATGTCAATGGTAATGAGCATACGGTGCACTTTCCGAAGAAACAATATCGAGTACATTGCATCAATGCTATTGAAAAAACTTCTTTCAATTCTTATTGGGAGCTTTGAATGCCCTATAACTACTGTTAAGATGAAGTATGATTTGCTTGTTGGGGATATGCACATCCCCATTAAGGTAACCTAGTCACTGTTCGAAAATTCTCCGTTTTTTATGCGATTTGAATAAGTTTGTCAAGGAGACCTGATCAACCTCATTGACGGATTTGTTGTGATGACCATGAGATGGATGAATCTAGGAGTCACAACCATCTGTTCCAAACCTTTACCTTCGGTTGCTTAGAAGAAAAATGATAGATTTAGCTTTAGTTTTCCCTATTTTCTTCTTTTAGCATCCCGTAGAAAATTGTCCCAAAAATAAAAGTTCTTCAAATGCCCTGAAAATCAAGTATGATTCTTTCTGGAATTTTTGAAAAATTCTGACATGGAGAGCTAGTCAGGGGGATGCACCAGTGGGCCACAAGCCCAGTAGACGCAGGCACCCCCCGTGGCCGCGTCTACCAAGCTTGTGGGGCCCATGTAGCCCCCTCTACTTATTCTAGCTCCCATCTCCGTCTCCTACCTCCATAAAAATTGATTCTACAGCTCAAACCCTTGTTCTTGCTCTTCTTGCTGCGATTTTCGATCTCCTTGTGCAAAGCCCCATTCACCAAACTGTTTTTGGGGAAATTGCTCCTTGGTATGTGACTCCTCCATTGGTCCACTTAGTTTTTGCTCTAGTGCCTTATACGTCGCGTATTTTTGCTGCCTTGGTGACCCTGTTATTGACCTTTGCATGCTCATTTTAGCTGGTCCCAAGTAGTTTTGATGCATGATATGGCCTCTAGGCACTTGTAGGAGTAGTTTCTATGAGTTTCATTGAGCCTTGTTCACTTTTCCTTTGAGTCACTAAAAATTTCAGAAAAGGAAGATGTTCAGGAGAAACTATCATGGTGGTTCCTCAAGCAAGAAGTGTCCCCGTATCGCGATTCGGGATTGAGGCAGGTTTCAAAGACGAGTTTGATACACTTGTTCACAATGTCGGACTCGCAGAATTCATCTCCGATAAATGTCACAGCTGCTACTGTTACCGCTGCTACTGTTACTATCACGCTACTTTGCTACTGATACTTTGTTGCAGATACAAAGTCTTTCAGGTGTGGTTGAATTGACAACTGAACTGCTAATACTCGAGAATATTCTTTTGCTTCCCCTTGTCTCGAATCAACAAATTTGGATTGAATACTCTACCCTCGAAAACTATTGCGATACCCTATACTTGTGGGTTATGAGATGAATCTTCCAATGAAATTCACTCTTATTCATTTTGGCAAGAACTATTTGCAATCAACTTCAACCATATGCATTAGTTCAAGGAGTCACACATTCCCTCAAAGGTAAGCAAGGAACAAGGTAATTAATGCGTATTTGGACATCATCCCATTTGTGTGTCACTCCATGTCAATAGATATTCTTGCATATGTTCCTCGTTCTTTGGGACTAACCCATGTAGGTGATAAGAGTATGAAAACAACAAGGATTGCTCCCAACTCAAGATGATGTGCATCAACCTTGAGCATCGACCACTACTTCACCTACTTGAAGTCTTTTACTACAAAACCCAAGGTTAGTTGATCCCTGTTAGTGGGGATGTCATACCAAGGGGGAGCTTTACTCTAAGACTGGAGTATGAGCATCTCCTAAGGATATGAACACATTAATGCTTATGTAAAAGTAGTAACCCCACTTGTGATTTACGATGAGTATGACCTATGATCAAGTACTCTTACTTGTCTCCTATGTCAATATACTCATATATAGATGACTTTGTCATCGCCCAAGTGCTTGATAGCCGCTAGGACGATTGTGCATGTTCACCAAGTTTTTGTCTATAATTCTTATTGTGTGAGCATGTTGGTCTGTATGTGTTTGATCACTCGAGGACATCCAATTGTTGTTAGTTGGCTCTTGATTTATCTTTTGCCAATTGGATTGACAAGAATGCCTAGGCCCCTTCTCTAGCTATCTATGCTATCTCATCTCAAGTTCTATTCATGCTTCATCACAAAACATGAACAAGCACTTGTTGATCCCTCTGTGTGAAGGTGCACTCGGAATTCCGTATCGTCAATAGCTGACCTCCAAAACATCTATGTGAATGAACTCAGTCAAACATACTACACAAACTCGATTCCACCAAATTCTAGAGTTGATCTAGGTTTTCCATCTCGGTACCACCGGAATCACAAACTCGGTTACACCGAGTTTCCGTGTCAACTGACAGTAGAGGAACTCGGTGACACCGATTTTGTAATCTCAATGACACCGCGAGCGAATGGCTATATATTCAAGCGGACTGAACCTTTGAATTCACTTTGTCACAGTCGTTTCGTCCGAAACCCTAAGCTGCCTCTCGACCCCTAGTCGTCGCCCTTGAATCCCCGTGCGTCTGCACCTCTGGGAATCACCACCACCGATGGATTCCTCACTGCCCTTGCCGCCGTAGCCGGACCACCGTCAAGTTAGGGTATGGTCCGGATCCGCTCTTTGTTCCTCCATCTAATTCTTATGCAATGGGAATATTTATCCACAAGCCATCATGTGCATACTCTCCATCCACCAGATGAATTCATAGATTAGAGAACTAGGAAATTTTTAGGATTAACCGTCCACAGACCCCATCTCGGTGCCTTCGAGTTGAAAAACTTGGTGCTACCGATTTTGGACCTACCATTACTGAGAATGAACTCAATGAGACCGAGCTGTCATTTTCGGTTCCACAGAAATTATGACCATGTTTCTATTAAGGAGTACATATGTCTCAGTGACTTTGAAAGTTCAAACTCTGTTCCACCGATATGTGTTCGGCAAAAAGTTAAAACTAAGGATTTTTGTGTCCAAATTTTCAAAATCATCTGAGTTTTGTGATGCTCATCCTTTCTGTCTTTCTTATATCCACTTCACAGGCTTTTTTGTTTGCTTCTGAGTTTATGCTTGTCTGTAAGAAATGTATGGTGCAGAATATAGTCAAGATGACTTAAGAGAGCAAAGCATAGAGATAGACTTAGGTACTAGTCGAGAGAAGTCTTCCTTTGACCGAAGTTCTCCCAGCTCCCATGGTTTCCCCAAGGAAGCCACCAGGCAAAGGAAGAAGCTGGATTCTGATGAGGATGACTCGGACTTTATGCTAGAAGAAACTTCAGCTCATTCGAAGGCTGGAAGAAAGGCTGTTAGAAAGGTAACTGCTACCCGTGCTGATCTGAGAGCACCTGAATATGCCAGGAAGAGCACAAGACTTACCAGTGATGCACCTCCCAAGAAGGCTGTTGTGAAGAGGCCCAGGAAGAGAATTGTTCTTCTTGTTGGAACAAAGACTTCAATGTATGAAGACCCAAAACCTGCTAAGGAAGAAGCTCCTCAGGAGATCCAAGTGCCTTCCAAGAAGAAGAAGTTAATGGTTGATGCTATGAAATCTTCTCCTAAGCTTCTGGTCAAAGCAAAGAAGGTTGTAGCTCCCAGAACGACTACCAAGGACATACCTACAACTTCCAAGAGCAAAGGCCCTGCATCCAGTGTCCATGATGTAGAGGAGGTAGAAGATGAGAATGCGCCAATTCTCAGGAAGCTCAGACCAACTCTTCCTATTCACAATGTTGCTCATCGAATAACAAAAGATATAAGAAGAGGAAGGATGTCACACTAAGAAAGTGGAGAGCTAATGATCCATATGCTATTAGGAGAAGAACTGTTGTTGATCCAAGGTTTCACACCAAGGAACAACAAGATTAGTATGAGACTATCATGTTTGACAAGAGTCCTGCTGTCAGTGTTATGATGTCGACTTGGCACATATCAAGTAAAATGAGAATTTCTTTCCCCATGTCCTATAAAATTTTAGGCTGGTGGACATTTAAAAGTTTGTTGGCAAAGAGATGACCCAATGGAATGACGAGCTGATCATGCAATTCTATGCAACTGTTCATTTCTATAGAGATGGTTCTTTAGTGTGCATGATTTATGGTCACAAGTATGAATCCACAATTGATTAATGGGCTACTATCATTGGTGCCCCTAAGAAGGAAGATCGAGATGTATATGTGTACTCGGAAGTGAAGCAGAGTCACAACTCAATGGCCGATATTGACAAGAAAATTCCACACAAGTACTTGGGTAGTAATAAGATGGATTCTGTATACTTTCTGCAAGAAGGCATTCTACTACAAACCCTATTCTGAGACACACCCTAATGCCTAAATCAGGAGGTGAAAAGATGATCAGAGGACATTCCATCAACCTGCTGTACCTAATAAACACCCATACCAGATTCGGAGTGATGGATTTGATAGTAGAGACTATCCAGAGGACTGTTGTGGAGGAGAAGAGATCAGGTGGATATGCTCCTTACATTCAAATTCTTATCAATTCCAAGCTATGCAAGCATGCATATCTTCCTGATCGTCCCTGTCTACCATTTCAGCCAGAGTTTGAAAACAATGCAGTGGTAATGTACGACAATGCTCCCAACTCAGCTACGGCAAGAATGGCAGCAGAGGCAACAGAAGTTGAGGTTGCAAAAAATAGGCCACCACCAGTTACATAGCTCAGAACTCAAGCAGAGAAAATGGCATTTCTAGTTAGCTCTGTCCAAGGCATGGAGAAGGACATCCGGGAGATACTCCAAAAATAGAAAAGCCTTGAGAGAGTCGTGGAAACTAAGTTTCATGGCATGGATGTGAAGGTTTCTGAGTTGACAACTGTAGTCAAACAACTTCAACATGAAGTTGACTCAGTGGAGATTCCTCGCTCAGATGAGGAAGATGAGGATGATGAGGAGGAGGAAGAGTCTCCTCCTCCCACTACTACTCAGTTCAGAACGAGGCCTAGGTCAGCTGTTGTACCTGCTCAGGAGACAAGACAGACATCTTCCGCACAAGCTTAAGCACCTTCAACACCTGCTCCAGGACATTCAGCAGGAGCCTTCGCGGACGCTCTTCTATCGACTCCGTCATCAGCTACCAAGAGAGATGAGTAGTTCTATAATTTTGAACTTTTTTGTAACTTGTTGCCAAAGAGGGAGAAATGTATAGATCATAGACTGAGAGAGAGAGAGAGAGAGATTTTTACCTTTATTTTGTATCATTTGGTTTTCAAAACTTTCGTCTTTTGGATGACTTTATCCTATCTGTTTAATTGATCATATGCTTATCTTCTTTGATGCTACACTATTATCTCTTAGCTATGTTTGTGGTTATCATTCACTTATCTTGTTGGTGCCATGTGCATTGCTAATCATTCCTATTTTATATTCGCACAACCAAGATGTATGTGACATGGAAGAGTGACCCATGATCCTAATCGATTGTGCATTTGCATTCAAACGCACATTTTAAATAATGCACAAATTTAGGGGCAGCTCTTGCTTTTCACATACTTTTCAAAGCGTCGATGCTAACCATTGATTATATTTGTTGTCAAAGCTTTGATCTATATGATGTCATCAATTACCAAAAAGGGGGAGATTGAAAGAACAATTTCTCCCTAGGGTGGTTTTCATAATTGATCACAACATATGCATCATTGGACTAATATGTTTTCCAAGTATATTTTAGAGAAAGTTCAGAAGATGCTATGGCTTAAGGTTGATGTGGAGATGCCCCTGGATGCAAGAAGGGAACAATGTTGGTTCAAGCTTCAAGCTATAAGACTCTTCATTTTATATTTGTGAGAAATCACTGTTGATTCCATAGGAAAGGCAATACTATTAAAAGGGAGTGAGGTAGTAAAATGAACTAATTGCTCAGATGATCAAAGTTAGTCACCAAAACACTCACTCGTTTCCCCACATATCCACTCTGTCAAGATCCACATACACAAATTCGGTGTCACCAACATTTCCATATCAGACGCACCAAGTTTGACCTCACACACAAACCCTAGCTATTCCCTTAAAATCGGTGCAACCGAAACAAAGTCAGTGCTACCGAGTTTAGTGTGACCAACATTCTGTTGCCAAGATACACAAAATCGGAATTTCCGAGTTTGAGTATCAGTGCCACTGTTGACCCACAAGTATAGGGGATCTATCGTAGTCCTTTCAATAAGAGTGTCGAACCCAACAAGGAGCAGACGGATCTGACAAGTGGTTTTTAGCAAGGTAATATCTGCAAGCTCTGAAATTATCGGTAACAAGTAGTTGTGTGGTGAGATGATTCGTAGCAAGTAGCAAGTAACAAAAGTAACAACGATGCAGAAAAGTGGACCAATCCCTTTTGTAGCAAGGGACAAGCTTGGACAAAGTCTTATAGGAGGAAAAACGCTCCAGAGGACACATGGGAATTTCTGTCAAGCTAGTTTTCATCATGTTCAGATGATTCATGTTCGTTACTTTGATAGTTTGATATGTGCGTGGACCGGCGCTTGGGTACTGCCCTTACTTTGACAAGCATCCTACTTATGACTAACCCCTCTCGCAAGCATCCGCAACTAAGAAAGAAGAATTAAGACAAAGTCTAACCATAGGATTAAACTAGTGGATCCAAATCAGCCCCTTACGAAGTAACGCATAAACTAGGGTTTAAGCTTCTGTCACTCTAGCAACCCATCATCTACTTACTACTTCCCAATGCCTTCCTCTAGGCCCAAATAATGGTTAAGTGTTATGTAGTCGACGTTCTTATGCCATTTTGAGCTTATTATGGTATTTTGGAGCTAAATGGGCTAATTATGTCATTGTTCGGGAAATTAAAGCAAGGATAATATGAAAGATGAGAAGAAAGAGGAGGAGGAGGAGAAGAAGAAGAAATCAAGAAGAAGGAGGAGAAGGAGGAGAAGGAGGAGGAGGAGGAGGAGGAGAAGGACTAGAAGGTCCTTGGCCTTCTCCTTCTCCTCCTCCTCCTCCTCCTTCCCCTTCTTCTCTTCTTCTTCTTCTTCTTCTTCTTGTTCTTTCTATTCATTTTTCCTAGTTCTTCTCCTCTTCTCCTCTAGTTGGAGCTAAATTACCTACTTATGTCTTTTTGCAACTAAATGGGCTAATTATCCCATTTTAGAGGAAAACAAGCTAAGTATGTAATATTCACGAGATAACCAAGGTTCTTATGCCATTTTGAGCTTATTATGGTATTTTGGAGCTAAATGGGCTAATTATGTAATTGTTGGGGAAATTAAAGCAAGGATAATATGAAAGAGGAGAAGAAAGATGAGGAGGAGGAGAAGAAGAAGAGATCAAGAAGAAGGAGGAGAAGGAGGAGAAGGAGGAGGAGGAGAAGGACTAGAAGGTCCTTGGCCTTCTCCTCCTCCTCCTCCTTCTCCTTCTTCTCTTCTTCTTCTTCTTCTTCTTTATTTTCATTTTTCCTATTTCTTCTCCTCTTCTTTTTTTATCAGCTACTGTAGGGAAAACCCCCCACAGCCTTTTTTCTTTTATTCCCATATATAAGACCGGAACATACAAGAAGAAATTAGAATGTACAAATGGGATGAGGGGCTAAGGCTACAAACCTCAAGGAGGCAAAAAGAAAACCCATTTAAGGAGATCATCCCTGAAACTAGCCTTAATCCTATGAGCTAACAGGGAAATGTCATGGATGAAGCCAGATCTCCATTTTATGAACTTTGGCTGCTCCTGGTTGAAGACCTTGGCATTTCTGGCAGTCCACATGTTCCAACATGCAGTGAAGACCACCTCAGCAAAAAAGGGGTTATGAAAGTCTCGTTTAGCAGCTACAGTAGCACTCCACATGGATGGACCCTGCCATGTGATCTGTAGGTAATTCCAGACCCTGTTACTGAAAAGACAGTTGAAGAATAAATGATCTGTGTCTTCCTTGACTCGAGCATGGCATATAACACAGAGATTGGAGTCGAAAACATTCCAGTGACGCCATTGAAGCATGTCTTGAGTGTTAAGCCTGTCCATGATGAGCATCCAGGCAAACATCTTAATCTTCATGGTACAACAACTTTTCCAGATCCAGTTGAGTAAAGGTTTTGGTGTAATACTGCTGTGAATGTGAGTATAGTATCTCTTGCCTGTGTAGGCCTTAGCATCTTTTCCCCATACCCATCTGCCATAGGCCTGATATCAATATCCAGGTCATGAAGCAAAGATTAAACTAAAAGAAGCTCCTGGTATGCTTGAGCTGACAGTGGAAAGTGGAACATAGAGAGCATGCTATCATCATAAAAGGCTTTAAAGACCTCTTGAGCTGTGCAGAAAGGATCTGCCACAAAAGAAAAAAGTCTTTGGAATCTAGCAGCCACGGGCCTAGTGGAGTTTCCAATCAACCAGGAGTCAGACCAAAACAGGAAGGAGTCACCCTTGTTAGTCTGAACATATGTAACTGATCTGAATCTGTCAAGCAGTTTACAGATATCCTTCCACCAAAAAGAACCACAAAGGGCAGTTCCCTGAGGTACTAGGTCATGATACTAAGTGTTCCAGATTAAGTGAACCCATGGGATATTAGCATGATTTAGAAATTGATCAACATGCTTGAGCAGTAGTGCTTCATTCTGAATTGCTAGATTCATAATACGTAACTCCCCCCTTTATTTTTAGGTCTGCACACCAATTGCCAGGCAGCAAGAGAGGGTGCATGATCTTGCCCATTTTTCCTCCATAGACATTGCCTTTGAATTCTTTCAAGATGCTTCAGTATGCCTCGTGGGATATCCAGACTGCATAGAAAGAAGATAGGCACAGAAGACAGTGCTAAGTTTAAATACTGTAACCTTCCCCCTTGAGCCAGAAAAGATGAACTAGCACTGAGCCTTCTTTCCATGTTATCAACCAGTGGCATGAGATCGATGATTCTTGGTTTAGTTGTCCCAACTGGAAGGCCAAGGTATGTGAAGGGCAAAGATCCCACTTTGCAGACAATGGAGTCTGCCAGGTCCTGGAGTTGCTGTGGAGGAGTGTTGACAGGTAGAAGGGCAGATTTGTGATAATTCACCTGCAATCCAGTGGATTGGGAGAAAAGTAAGAGCATTTTCTTGAATTGTAACAATTGAGGTTTATCAGCAGGTAGGATCATAAGGGTATCATCAGCATATTGCACTATGGGTCAATCCTTATCATGACAAGGTATGGGCAGCTGAATCACACCCTCCAGCAACAGTTGGTTAACCAGAGTTTGTAAAAAATCAGCAGCAATAGCAAAAAGCAGTGGGGACATGAGATCTCCCTGCCTGACTCCTTTCTTGCACATAAACTTCTTTCCAGGCACACCATTGATCAGGACCGAAGATGAGCCAGAAGTTAGTAGCTGCTTTACCCAAAGTATCCATCTGTCATTGAAGCCTTTTTGTTTGAGAATCTGAAAAATGAACTCATGCTCCACAGAGTCGAATGCCTTTTCAAAATCCAGCTTGAGAATGACTATAGGTTTCTTGGATTGATGGCATTGGTGCAGGTACTCCAGAGTCCATCCAACACAATCTTGAATGGTTCTAGACTTGATAAAACCATACTGATTCTTGTGAAGACACTTCACAATCTACAACTTGTAAGTGATATTGGTCTATAATCTACAACATGGCATTGAATGGTTCTAGATTTGAGGCCCATCCTAGTAAGTGATATTGGTCTATAATCTCCCACTTGTTCAGGTGATCTCTTCTTGGGAATCAGAGTAATATAAGATGAGTTCATGTTCTCAAGTTGAGCATGACCAGCATGAAAAGCAGCAGCAAGTTGATAAAACTCAGGGGAGATAATGGGCCAGCATTTCTTGAAGAAAAGACCATTAAAACCATCAGGCCCAGGAGCTTTGTTAATGGACATTTGTTGAACAGTCTTGTCCATTTCAGACTTAGAAAAAGGTTCTGTGAGAATATCCAGACCCTCCACCTTCTGAAGCATAGATTGTAAATCAAATGCCATGTTAATGCCAAGAGAAGTGCCCATTCTATCCTGAAATGATGCCCAAAAACATGCAGCAATTTGATCATGATCAGATATGATGGAACCATCATTTAACTTGAGAGATGCAATGGAATTCCTCCTATATCTCTCAGTTGCCATAGCATGGAAGAATTTAGTGTTTTCCTCACCAACTTTAACAAATCTGATAGTGGCTCTCTTTTTCCAGTATAAGCACTGGAGATGCAAAATATGCTCCAAGTATAATTTAACAATATTCCTGAAATTAGCCTCTGCCCCGAAGAGTGTCCTCAATTCCTCAAGCTCATCCAAGCACAACACAGCTTGATTGCATCTGGAGATGAAAATTTTCAACTGAGATAGGTTTGTCTGCCACTTTTTCAGAGCCTGCCTAAGATGTTTCATGTTATCCTCAATGACAGCAGTAATATGGGTTTTCCTGGAAGGAATGAGCCAGGATTGCTGAACACAATCCATGAAGCCCTCCATTTCAACCCAGTATTTTTCAAAGCGAAATAAGTTGCACTTAGGGATGGAAGTGTTGACAGTGACCACACAAGGAACATGATCAGAAGTTGTCTTTGCTAGGGGGAGCACTTGTGTAAGAGGATATGAGGAGATCCAGTTGGCTGATATGAAAAACCAGTCAAGCTGCTCTAGAAGAGGGGAATCTTGCATATTGGACCAAGTGAAAGATCTGCCTTTAATGGGTAGTTCCAGCAATACCATATGCCCAATAATTTCATTGAAGATGAACATATCATTTACATCAACCCCAGGAAGGTTTCTGTTGTCAGGGGATCTAAAGAAATTAAAATCTCGAAGAAGAAACCAATTAGCCCAGTGGGTATATGAAGATTGTATAGCCAGCTAACAAATAGATCTCTAGCTTCACCTTGACAAGGACCATAGACATTCAACAAAGTCCAGGATTCACAAGTATGATTTGAGGTAAAGGAGATGATTGAACCATAGGGTGTGCATTCAACTAACTGACCAGTAAGAACGGAAGAGTTCCAAAGGGTGATAAGCCCCCCTGATGCCCCCTGGAGGGAGAGTAGGCAAACTGATCAAAACGTTTGGGACAGAAACACTTGAGTGTACGAAACTCAATTGACTGCATTTTGGTTTCTTGCAAGCACACCACAGCAGCTAGGCTCTCATCAATCTTGTTACGAACCGCACGTTGCCTATGGTCCGAATTTAGACCACGCACATTCCAACACAGCACACGCCAACTTCTCGTAGAACGACTACCCATAGGACAATAAACATAGAGCAAAAGCAGTGCTATGTAATAGCATGTGCGACCCAAGGTTCAGTTAACCAAAAGACAGAGCAAGCAGAAGTCTCACAATACATGGAGCCAGTACAGTAACAAATTAACATAAGTGGACTAATCATCAGCAGACGGTGGCGCGGAATGAGCACGATCTTCCATAAGTCGATCCACAGTTAGCATCTCCGGGGCAATGCCAAGTGTCTGCCCAACCGCCTGTATCACCGGAATAAGAGTGGCAGGATGTACTTGCACATCATCAGACTCCTGTGGTGGAGAAAGCATTGGCTTGGCCTTGGGCTTCCTCTGCTTGGGGACATGCGCTGGCAGCTGCTGCAGGATCGGTTTGAAGCCATCTCGCTTGATGGAGCCATGGGTGCATCGACGAACAGAGGAGTCGACGACAGGAGTGGCCTTCTTGCGGGTTTCTTTCTTCGTTGGAGCAGGAGATTGAAAGGATAAGTCCTGTGCAGACGAAGATGGACTAACAGGGATTACCTCATCCACGGAGAGTGTGCTGCTAGCAGGCTCTGGTGGTGGTAGCGCTGGAGCAGCAGTGTCGAAGGCCGCCGCCCATGATCGCTTGGGGATCACAATGGGCGCTGCCATTGGCATCTGCAGCTGGCGAGGCACGTGCACAGAGGTAGCAGCTCCCATTAAAGCATCAAAAGCACGGGACCAGGATAGAACTGGCGGCAAAGGAGGCCCATAAAACACCCTGGTAGCCCCAACAAAGAGGTTGTCAGACTGAATCTGAGGGGGTTTGTATGGGACAATCCCTAGAGGATTGTCATCTTGCGCCTCCTCCGCCCCAAGCACATCCTCCTCTGGCTCAGCAACAGGACACTGGACAACCGGTGCCATGTCAGCATCAGGTGCGACAGGGTTAGCCACTATCACCTCCAGGTTGAGAGCCGGGGGGGCTTGATCAATAGGTTCCGCCTCAATGTCACCCTGTGGCTGAGGGTCGAGGTCGACAAGCTCATGAACCATGTCGGAGGAAGAAGGACTCGGTTGATCAATCACCATGGACTCTTGATCCTGAACAGGATCAGCAGTAGGTGCTTCTGGGGCCGCTTCAGGTTCCCATCCTCCTCCATCAGCCGCTGCCGGCGGCTGTCCCCAACCACCGTCATCAGCAGCAGCAGCAGCAGGTACCACTGGATCTTCAGGTGCTAGCGGCACCGCATTCCATCCCAACGCAGGGTACGGGGGCAGGGAAAATTGCAGGTTGTCATTGACGAGATGTCCAGGAAGCGGGTGAGGGTTGCCATTGAGGGGCATGGGATCCTCATCATTGGGCGGTACTTCGGCAGGCGCCGCCCCCAGGGTGTATACCGGTGCAGACCAGGACACCTTACCCCCCCCCCCCCCCATGCAGCATATTTAGAGAATTTGATACTGCGAGGGACAAGTCGGTCGTCTGGGAACGAAGCAAACACAATGGAGCGAACCAAGTAAGGATCATCGCTGACCCAATGATGGAACTCTCCGAAGGTGTTGACAGCATCCCACAAGTCTTCAGCATTGCGGAAGTACAGGGGGACCCCCAGAAGCATGAGGCACCCATGGCGAAAACCCTCTTGTCCACGGAAACCAATGCCCTATCATGTCGCAAGAAGCGCACTACAGAGTTATGAGCAACTTCCTGCGGAACCATGTGAACCGCAGCGTAGCTCTTCACATCATCGCTAAGTTCAAACAGTCCAACGCCCTCAATCCATGGCTGGGCATATCGAACATGAAGTCCTCGATGAAGAACAAAAGTGGCTACTTCTTGCCGTACCTGGACCAAGTGGTCAGCCGAGGGCGCAGGGTGAACGTCAGCGATTACAAAGCACTCATGACGCCTTGTGATGGGGATAGCAGGCGTGGTGTAGGTCCGAGGCAGCCGGTCAGGTCCTCCGTCGATGATGTTGTGGCCCGGCGGGAGAAAGAACTGAGGATCGAGCTCGAAGTTCGCCATTGCGGGAGGCGGTGGCAGAGTGGTAGGCGGTGTCTCGGTGGGAGTTCGAGGATGCGACAGCGATGAGACACGGCGGAACTGTGTTGCAGGCATTGCAGTTTCGCCAAGAGTATCAGCAGTTCCCGAGATATCAGCGACAGGGGAGGTGGTGGTTCTCTTACAGTTCCAAGTAAGACAATTATTATGCATAAAAGAGGCTCCTCTAGATCGTGCATGACCCACAGTTCTATCAGCGAATCCAGGCGAAGCTGTGCAGTTGGCAGCTAGATGTCCCCGAGCGTTACAAATCGAGCAAGAAAAGATTTCCTCAACCATGCCATTTATAAGTTCATCAAAGGCCAGATTTGCTTCCTGTGAGGAGGGATTATCCATCCTAGGATTAGGACCGGGCCGAGAGAAGGAGGTAACCTCAGAAGGCTCATTAATGAGCATGGAAATCGGCCCGGAGTCCAAACTTTCCACCGAAAATTGATTCTCATAATTCAAAACACCATGAATCTCTGCGGGATCAGCTGCAGCACCTTCTTGCATGGAAGAAGTTCCGTTAATTTTGGCGATTGGAAAATCAGCTTCAGGAGATCCGGGGGGTGAATGTTGGCGAGAAACTGTGCCGAACTTGATATGCGGCGTGGCCGTCGTCCACGGAGTTCTGCCGGCGGTGGCACAGAGATGATGACACATTCAGGAGAAGGCACCGTATAACCAGCGTGTTCAAGTGTGAGTAGTTCATCATGGGAAACAGGACATCTATAACCCTTGCAAACCTCATATTGTTGGAGGGATGCGAATGTGAGCTTCTTACGAACAGATGATCCAGATATAAGAGAAGATTTTAGAGGTGTGGAATGCATTGCCATCAGACCTAGTGAGGCTCTCCTCATGGATGGACTAACAATAATCCATTCAGCATCACATTGCTTCTTCCACAGAGAGAATTCCCGACGCCAATTCAGACCACCATGGCCCCATAGATGGAAAAAGCACTTAAAACTTGAGCATTTGAACGAGCGTAGGTCCAAAATATGAAAACCAACTTGCATGCAGGACACCTTGAAGGAGAAAACCGAATCTGTCACTTGAGAGACATGAAACTCAATAGCAGATCCCCCAATCACAGATTCCATAGCTGCGGCGACCGTGTCGTTAGAGAGATGGACCACATGACGACCAAAAGAAACCACCATGATGAAGGAGCGGTGGTGCTTCATAGGGTGGACCATAACCCCAGAATGGCTATAAACCTCCTCGGCGAAAGCCAAACCATGAGAAAAATCCAGATCCAACGTGGAACCACCCAGCAAGCCATGCACGGCCACGTGAGGGGGGTCGGGAGGGTTCACCTGAGCAGTAGAGCGACGATAAGGGTAGATGCGCCGGCTAGAGCACCAGATTGCCATGGACTCACCGAGGTGGGAGGTGGGTTGGGGGAGTCGCCATGGAATGCCTGGTCTTCCCTCCTCTTCTCCTCTTGTTGGACATAAATTACCTAATTATGTCTTTTTGGAGCTAAATGGGCTAATTATCCCATTTTAGAGGAAAACAAGCTAAGTATATAATATTCATGAGCTAACCAAGGTTCTTATGCTATTTTGCGCTTATTATGGCATTTTGGAGCTAAATGGGCTAATTATGTCATTCTTGGGGAAATTAAAGCAAGGATAATATGAAAGAGGAGAAGAAAGAGGAGGAGGAGGAGAAGAAGAAGAAATCAAGAAGAAGGAGGAGAAGGAGGAGAAGGAGGAGGAGGAGAAGGACTAGAAGGTCCTTGGCCTTCTCCTCCTCCTCCTCCTCCTCCTTCTTCTTTCTTTTCATTTTTCCTATTTCTTCTCCTCTTCTCCTTTTGTTGGAGCTAAATTACCTAATTATGTCTTTTTGGAGCTAAATGGCTAATTATCCCATTTTAGAGGAAAACAAGCTAAGTATATATAATATTCATGAGCTAACCAAGGTTCTTATGCCATTGTGAGCTTATTATGGCATTTTGGAGCTAAATGGGCTAATTATGTCATTGTTGGGGAAATTAAAGCAAGGATAATATGAAAGAGGAGAGGACAGAGGAGGAGGAGCATAAGAAGCAGAAATCAAGAAGAAGGAGGAGAAGGAGGAGGAGGAGAAGGACTAGAAGGTCCTTGGCCTTCTCCTCCTTCTTCTCCTCCTCCTCCTCCTCCTCCTCCTTCTCCTGCTTCTCCTCCTTCTCTTCTTCTTCTTCTTCATTCTTTTCATTTTTCCTATTTCTTCTCCTCTTCTTGGAGCTAAATTACCTAATTATGTCTTTTTGGAGCTAAATGGGCTAATTATCTCATTTTAGAGGAAAACAAGCTAAGTATATAATATCCATGAGCTAACCAAGGTTCTTATGCCATTTTGAGGTTATTATGGCATTTTGGAGCTAAATGGGCTAATTATGTCTTTTCTGGGAAATTAAAGCAAGGATAATATGAAAGAGGAGAAGAAAGAGGAGGACGAGGAGAAGAAGAAGAAATAAACCAGAAGGAGGAGAAGGAGGAGGAGGAGAAGGACTAGAAGGTCCTTGGCCTTCTCCTCCTTCTCCTCCTCCTCCTCCTCCTTCTCCTTCTTCTCTTCTTCTTCTTCTTCTTTCTTTTCATTTTTCCTATTTCTTCTCCTCTTCTCCTCTTCTCCTCTTCTTGGCATTTTGGAGCTAACCAAGGTTCTTATGCCATTTTGAGGTTATTATGGCATTTTGGAGCTAAATGGGCTAATTATGTCTTTTTGGGGAAATTAAAGCAAGGATTATATGAAAGAGGATAAGAGAAACTTACCGTAGTGGTCATCAAGGAGGAGAAAGACCACAGTTGCTCGCGGCGGCTTCGTTTGGTGACGGTTGCCCTGGAGAAGGGTCGTGCGGTGCCGCTCGGGAGTTATTCTGCAGAAACGATATTTTGCAATGTCTCAGTTAGCATGATGACACTCAATTATTAATACTAGTTTATAATGAAACTCATCGTGCCAATCGAAGAGAAGACGGGCATCGGCGGAGGGACTTGACCGCTCTTCTCGCACATACCCTGAAGAGTGGGTCGTATTAGTTAGTAATGAAACAGACATTACACACATGATTTGGCTAATGTGAAAAAACATACCACAAAAAGCTCGTATAGGGCCCGTTGACCCGCCTCATTCCGGGCCCTCTCCTCCTCAATCAATCGTACCGTGGTCTGGTCCCTCTCATCAAGAGCAGCCTGAAGAGCAGCCTGGCCTGCCAATCTCTCTTTCTCAAGAGGAGCCTGGTTTGCTGCTCTCTCTTTCTGAAGAGCAGCCTGAAACACCATTCCTCGTTACCACAGTAATGATCTATGGTGACACACATAATGAAATGGATGAAAGTGTTCTTAGTCCCTACAACTAACCTCTATGGCAAGTTCGACTGGCCGTGGACGACGCGTTATCTTAGGACAGCTGCTGGACTGGCGCGCCTTGATCTCCGGAAGAGTGAGTGGACAACGTATTATCCCATCTCCAATGGCTATCGATCCATGGGGCCTCCCGCCACCAGATATCATCACCAGCTCTGGATCCAAAGGTTGCTGGCTAGGGTTAAATTCATCCCCTTTCGTAGCCTTCCCCGCGTCCCTGTATGCCACGAGCTTCTGGTGGGATGATATGTTGCTGAAGTTATTGGGATCATCCAGGTCAGACTCAGAGAATGCCTTTGCCTTCTTGTACGAGGCAGTATGGGCCATGCCATAAAGGTCATACAAGTGTGGCATCTCTGTCTTATTGTGATGCGCCTAAAAGAGAGGAACAAAATATTCGCATCAAGAATGAATTGCATGAATCATGAAGCAAATCACATACCCAGTTTCGTCCAAACTGAAGTAAGTTGGCGCTGCCTTGATGATGTGGCACACAAACCATTTGGCTACGCCGATCCTTCGCATTCTCGTGGACGGCTCGCCAGCTGCCTGTGCACCACTCATCAACCAACGCCTCCCAACAATCCATCTTATCCGCACACCATCCCGGGGGCACCTATAAGTTATTAGAAATAATTTTCAGCGCTACGCCTATGAATGAAATCAAGAAAACTATGTAAAAGGACTTAAGAATAGGTAATTACCTTCATGTATTGCTCCTTCTTCAAAAACTTTCCGCGGCAATCCTTCTTCTGCTTCTTAATACCATGCGTGGCGTAGTAATCTCGAATAGCCTACGGCGGAGCCTCGTGGCGCAAGTTCTGTAGTAACCGCCTACACTCGGCCTCGAGAACCCTGGCCGCCTCCTCCTCATATCCATCCTCACACCTATAGAAGGTCTGCAATCAAACGTGAAAACACAGATTAGTACAATAATTAACTATATTGTTAATTTTAGATTCTGTAAAAGGATAATTTACCCAAAAGCTCTTGATCACCATCTCGGCCCTCGTGTGGCACAAGACACCATCTATAATCTCCTCCCGCGGGGCCTGCGCAGCATGGTAGTGCTCCCAGGAAAATCCTAGTGTAGCAAACTGACCCGCACCAGGCAACGTGACAAACCTCGGGAAATTTGTCCGACAAAGCACACCACGGATGGAGTTCGGCCTGCGGACTCCAAGAGGGTGTACCCATCCCCACAGTATGATAAGCTCAACGTATTAGATATTTGACCAAACTCGAACGCAAAAGCTAAAAAAAGAGTAAATGTACTTACCTATCTCCTTCAGGTTTAATCACTGGCCTCTGCTCGCGGGTAGCCGACGCGACTGGGAGACGTGTACTACCACGCTTGTACACGGTGGCCCCGTCCACCTGCACATCGCCCTCCCTATCCATAAGCTCATCCCCGCCATCCCCGCCCCTTGAGCCACCCGGACCCTCGGTCCAATCCGGCAAGTCGGTACGATCCGGCCAGGTCTCCCATCCGGGCCTCTCCACGTCGGGTGAAGCCTCCGGAACCGTAGTCTCCTCCGGCTGCTCCTGGGCCGAATGCACCTCGACACGAGGCTGCTCCTGGAACGGAGTCCCAGTAGCCTCCTCCACAAACGGGTTGACCATACTAGTCCAATGCATGGGTGAATGAGCTGGTGGTGGTGGCGAGGACGGCTCAACATTCCTCCTGGATCTTCCGCGGCCACCACCTCTCCCTGTACCCTTCCCCTTCTTCCCTACCCGACCAGTACCTCTACCAGTGGGCAATGCCGCCGACGAAGAAGAACCCACGGGTGGTATCGACAGACTGTCTGCCAAGGCTCTACGGAGAGATAGGGCCGGAAGGGAAGTACCACCCCTCGTGCGGGGCGCCTGGGAAGAACTCGTCGAGCGATCTGGACCAACGCCCACCATCTTTCCACACCTGGTGACCTGCCATGATAAAGATTAAAATAAATTAGTAAAACATAAAAAAATTGAATAACTGACATGAATAATAATATGTACATGAATAATAAAGATTAAAATATATATCATCAATAAATGCATCATCATCATCACTATCACGCATGTCTTCATGAATGATGTGCTCGTCGGGATCAACCGCGTGAAGTTGTGAAAGGCCTTCCTTTAATCATTGAAGCATTGACAGGTCATCCGCATCAGTAACCTCTACGAGTTCCAGGTCTTCTGGTTCCGGCTCAGGGCTGGAGTCGGATTCATTGTCGCTGTCTACTTACATGTTCTTGGGTGAAGCACGACGGTTCTTGAAACGTTTCTTGGAAAGACGTGTTTCTTGGAAGAATTCTCCATCATATGTGTCTGGGTTAATGTGAGGTTCATAATCCTGTTCATTTGGGACAGGTGGTCTGACATGTGGCGGCACTTCATAAATAACATACCAACCTTCCAGATTCTTATCCGTTTGGCATGCCCACGATAGATAGAAAACTTGGGTCGCCTGTTGAGCCGTAATATAGACATCGGGAACATCTAAATGGGTGTTTGGATTGATTTCGACTAATCCTATATGTTCATGAGTCCTTCTAGTCTTTTTCGGCTGGAACCAATAACATTTGAAGACTACGACGTTCGGTGGGTTTTCACCATAGAATTGAAGTTCATAAATTGCTTCAAATCTTCCATAATACTCGATAACACCTTCTCCGATAGCAGAGACACCACAATTTGTATATTTTCCGGTAGGGCATAGATAGCTCTTTGCCAAAGGTACGAAAGAGATACCCGTTGATGTTGTATTTCTCAAATGAACGGACCTTATAGTCAAAACCATTAGCGACTTGTCTCAATTCGGCGTCCATAGACTCTGAATTAGCCTACAAGTTTAATACGAAACGGTTGTTGCATTAGCCGCAAGTTAGACCAAGAATGAAACCGGGATAGCCACCTCCTTTCTTTGACAGAAGCTCATACTCTTCGATGGAATCATTTTCGATCACCGCTCCATCCAAGAATTTGACAACGTAACGGCTGTTTGAAATATCCGGGAATAAGAGCACTTCAAATGAATTAGAAGTTCCAGGAAATGTGCCGAGAACTCACTCGATGTACGGCCGCACTTCTGTTAGGTTGTTGAAGATATACAACGAAATGTTCCGCCATTCTTCGACATCCAACTTTATTGCTTTTGAAGCACCGGCTGGTGCGAGCTTCCCTTTGAATAGGCTGAGGTTGGACCCACCTTTTTTAGGGTCTGCATCATTGTGCCGTGGCTTCGACTTATGCAAATGATGATTTTTGTCTTCGTAGTGTGTTGTCACAAAGTTTGCCACCTCCTATGTAATGAATGCCTCAGCCATCGATGCTTCAATTCTACGCTTATTTTTACATTTAGCTCGAAGGGTCTTCTGCATCCTCTCAGTTGCATAGCACCAACGATCTCACACGGGCCCACCCAATCTTGCCTCGGTCGGTAGATGTAAAATCAAATGCTGCATTGGATTAAAGAAGCCCGGTGGAAAGATCTTCTCTAACTTGCACAACAACTCCGGTGCAAACTCCTCCATGTCTTCTACCATGCCAGGCGACAATTCTTTCGCACAAAGAACACAGAAGAAATAGCTCAGCTCCGCCAGTACTAGCCATTCATCCTCAGGAATAAAGCCACGTAACATCTCTGGCATTACCCGCTCTAGCCATATGTGCCAATCATGACTCTTGAGACCAAAGATTTTTATTTTTTCAAGACTCGCTCCCCTCTTTAGATTCGCTGCATACCCATCGGGGAACATCAAGTGCATTTTGACCCACAAGATAATGTCCCTCATAGTTGGCCTTCCAAGATTGAACCAGGCCTTTGGCTTCGACCACTTCTGCTTTCCTTTGCCTTCTCGCATGTTTTGTAACGGTCTATAACATAGTGTCTCTCGATCGACTCTAGCCTTAATATTATCCTTTGTCTTCCCATCTATGTCGAACAATGTCCCAAAAATAGCCTCTCCGATATTCTTTTCAGTGTGGATCATGTCGATATTGTGTGGAAGAAGGAGGTCTTTGAAGTAAGGCAGATCCCAGAAGCATGGCTTGTGAGTCCAGGCGTGTTCTGAATTATACCCCTTGAAATACCCTGGATGCTCTAGATCAGGCTCGAGGGCGTTTAACTGATCCAGGATCTGTTGGCCTATGAATGCAGGTGGTGCCAAGTTTTTGACAACTTTGGCTTTGGTAAAGTTCTTCTTGTCTTTTCTGAACTGATGGTCAGGATCCAGGAACTATCTATGCAAGTCAAAGCAAGAATACTTCCGACCCTCCTGCAACCAATGAAACTGAAGAGCTGCCTTGCATTGGGGGCACGGGAACCTTCCATGCACACACCATCGAGAGAATAGCGCATACGCTGGCAAGTCATGCATAGAGTACATGTACCACACATGCATTTTGAAGTTTTCTTTTCTAGCAACATCGTATGTCTTGACCCCATTATCCCAAGCTTCTTCCAATTCATCCTTAAGAGGTTGCACGTACACATTCATATTCTTCCCCGGATAATTGGGCCCTGGAATTATCAACGTCAGAAATATGTTCTTTCTTTGCATAATCTACCCGGGGGGGAGATTGAGTGGAATGACAAATACAGGCCAACAACTGTATTGGGTTGCCGTCATGCCGAAGGGATTAAAACCATCTATGGTGGCGCAAACTCGAGGATTCCTTGGATCTGCCGCTTTACCCTGATGCAATCCGTCGAAATTTTTCCACGCTTCCCCATCCAATGTGTGTACCATCATATTATAACCATCCACATCTAGTTCCGTTCTTTTGCCCAATTTGTGCCATGTCATCTGTCTGGCCGTCTCTTCGACCATGAAAATACGTTGAAGTCTTGGTACGATTGGCATATACCGAAGAACACTAACCGCGATTTTGGTCTGCCTCTTCTCAACCATACCGTTGTCTACCACAAGATACCTGCAAGATTAGCAACTGGGAAAATAGTCCAAGTGTGCATAATCCTTCCTAAATAAGACACATCCTTTCTCACATGCATCTATCTTCTCATAGGGCATCTTAAGTACACGAAGTATTTTGTCCGACTGGTACAGGTTTGCAGAAATGACATGGCCTTTGGGTAGGAATCGTCCAAATAGTGTCATCATCGCGTCGTAGCATTCTGTTCCCAAGTTGAACTGAGCCTTCGGAGCCATTACTTGTGCAATTGCATCCAGCTGACAGAGCTCAGTCTGCTAATGGAGAGGACGTTTTGAAGACTCCAACATTTCATAACAGGCCTTTGTAGATTCCTCCATCTCATCTTCCGAATCCCGAGCATCATCAAAGTCTTGCACCATGTCTTCGATTCCGGTACCCTACTCGTCCGTGCGACGATGGACCACCTCAGCTCTTGTGCGTTGTATAGACTCACCATGAAATGTCCACATCGGATAATTAGGCATAAAACACCTCCTCTGTAGGTGTTTAATCATTACAGCCTCTGTCGTCTTTTTATAGTTGTCGCATCCAGGACAGGGGCAATAGTTTCTTTCCTGGCCATTTGCGAATGCGGCTTTCACAATTTCTTTGTTTTTACAAACCGTTCTTTCGTCATCTCTTTCTGACTAGGGTGACCGGTATACATCCACGCACGATCAATCATCTTGCGTAGCTACTAAAGATAGAAGAAATATTTTTATATATAATTTAGCATTTATATTCATCGGTTAATCAGGTTCACCATTTTTATTACGTCCAGGCAACCTACACGCTAATAGGTAAAGATAGGTCCTAATCCCACCCGAGTATGTGTAGATTGGGTTCGTTATCCCATGCTCTGCTCCGGATCCAACGCAAAATTTCGGCAGCACCTCCCCGCTGTTCTCCTGATACACGTCTCCGCAATAAACAGAGAGGATGTGCATCCGGAGAACAACAGGGAGGCACTGACGAAATTCCGCATCGGATCCAGAGCACAGCATACGGGAAAACGAAACCAATCTACACATACTCGGGCTGTCCATGGATAATGTTGGACAATTCGAAAGGATGGCGGTTATAAATATGCAAAGACATGCATAATTATAGATGTCGCCCTTTCGAACGGGAGACGCATACTGGTCACGCATACTGATAAGTTTCATCCGGAAACAGAGCCACAGTAAATGAAGGGGTGAGGAGGAGATGAAATTTGTACTGACCCACGAATGCAGGGGCGGAGCTCGTAGAACGCACGGGCAGGTCTTCGCACACCAGACCTCACAGCGACGAGACAACTATCACATGTAATTCCACCCGATCAACACAAATATTCTAATTATGTCATTTTAGAGGAAAACAAGTTAAGAATATAATATTCATGATCTAACCAAGGTTTTTATGCCATTTTGTAGCTAAATGGGCTAATTATCTCATTGTTGGGGAAAATAAGGTCAGTAGAATAAGATATAGGAGAAGAAATAGGAGGAGGAGAAGAAGAAGAAGAAATCAAGAAGAAGGAGAAGGAGGAGGAGGAGGAGGAGGAGGAGGAGAAGGTATTCTTCTTCTCTTCTTCTTCTCTTCTTTTCTTCTTCTTTTCTGCTTCTCCTTCTTATTTTTGTCTTCTCCTCCTCCTATTCTTCTTCTTCTTCTTCTTCTTCTTCTTCTTCTTCTCCTCCATCTCCTCTTCTCCTCTTCTCCTCCTCCTCCTCTTCTTCTTCTTCCTATTCTTTCTATTAAGCTAACTAACTAAGTAACCTAACTAACCAAGCTAACTAAACCTATCGCTAAACCTAGAAAGCACTAAACAGCAAAAAAATAACAAAAACAGAATCTACCACTATAAAAAAACAGAATCTACCACTAAGTAACTAAAAAAATAATCTAGCTACCACTAAATGCCAAACAATAAAAAATCAACTTCTTGTTCTTTTTTCTCTTCTTCTCCTTATTATTTTTTTCTTATGCTTTTCTTCTCTTCTTCTTCTCTTCTTCTTTACTTCTTCTCCTTCTTATTTTTTACTTCACTTCTTCTTCTTCTTCTTCTTCTTCTTCTCCTTCTTATTTTTTCTTCTCCTCTTTTTCTTCTTCTTCTTCTTCGTTTTCTTCTCCTCCTCTTCCTCCTACTCCTCTTCTTCTTCTCCTCTTCTTGTCCTCCTCCTCCTCCTCTTCTCCTCTTCTCCTCCTCCACCTAACTAACCAAGCTAGCTAACTAACCTAACTAAAACTACTAACCTAACTAACTCTACCACTAAAACTACTAACAATAACAACTACTAAAATTACTAAAAAATAATAAAACTACTAAAAATAATGTGGGTGGGGGGTGGGGGTGGGGGTGTCGGGGTTCACCGGGAGGGGTGACTTTCGAGGGCCCGGGGTGTTGGGGGTGGCGGGGTGGCGCCGAGGGCGCCAGGGGCGGCGGCGCGACGGTGGTGGGCAGCGGCAGCGGGGGCGAGGTGGGGGGAGAGAGAGAGGGGCGGCGGCGGGGGCGACAGGGGCGACAGGGGCGGCAGTGGGGGCGACACGGGCGGCGGCGGGGGGCGACAGGGGCGGCGACGCGACGGGGGTGGCGGCGCGTCGGTGGTGGCCGCAGTCGGTACAGAGAGAGGGAGGGACGGGGTGGGGGGAAGGAGCCGTTAACGGTGTTAGAGCATTGACGTGTGCCGGCGGACGGCAAAGAGTCTAGACTCTTTGTCATCTGCCTCCGGACTCTTTGTCGTCCGCTAGCAGACGGCAAAGGTCCGACTCCAGTTTGACCTAGCCACCCCACCGTGAGGTGGGCCTATCTATATATTTGCGGTCTACCTCTGGACTCTTTGTCGTCCGCTAGCAGACGACAAAGATGTGACAGATGGCAAAAAGACTTTATGCCATCAGCCTGTGCTTTGCCGTGTGTTTTGCTGAAGCTGACGGCAAAGACACTCTTTGCCATCAGCTAGCAGACGGCAAAGACTAGGCAGATGGCAAAAAACTGTTTTCCAGTAGTGAAGCTTAAATAAACCACAAACTTCATCTACATAGATTAGATGCAATTCTGGATGTGATGTTCCATCTCGTGTAAAAGGATTAGCCAACAGTTTCTCAAGCATACCCGAAGGAAATTCATAGAAAATTGTTTCACTAGGAGCAACTCTTTGTGCTTCCGTTCGAGGTGAAGATACCCCGAACAAGCCCCTAAAAGGACTAGTTTCCATAGTGACAAGTGACAACAAATTTCAGCACACTATATGAATGTTTCCTTACAAAGTTCCACTTACCAAAGGCACTTCACTCCCCGGCAACGGCACCAGTAAAGAGTCTTGATGACCCACAAGTATATGAGATCTATCGTAGTCCTTTCGATAAGTAAAGTGTCAAACCCAACGAGGAGCAGAAGGATCTGAGAAGTGGTTTTGAGCAAGGTAATATCTGCAAGCACTGAAATTATCGGTAACAAGTAGTTGTGTGGTGAGATGATTCGTAGCAAGTAGCAAGTAACAAAAGTAACAACGGTGCAGCAAAGTGTCCCAATCTCTTTTTTAGCAAGGGACAAGCTTGGACAAAGTCTTATAGGAGGAAAAACGCTCCCGAGGACACATGGGAATTTCTGTCAAGCTAGTTTTCATCATGTTCATATAATTTGCGTTCGTTACTTTGATAGTTTTATATGTGGGTGGACTGGCGCTTGGGTACTTCCCTTACTTGGAAAAGCATCCTACCTATGATTAACCCCTCTCGCAAGCATCCGCAACTACGAAAGAAGAATTAAGACAAAGTCTAACCATAGTATTAAACTAGTGGATCCAAATCAACCCCTTACGAAGCAACGCATAAACTAGGGTTTAAGCTTCTGTCACTCTAGCAACCCATCATCTTCTTACTACTTTCCAATGCCTTCCTCTAGACCCAAATAGTGGTGAAGTGTTATGTAGTCGACGTTCACATAAAACCACTAGAGGAAAAACAACATACAACACATCAAATTACCGAACGAATACCAAATTCACATGACTACTTACAGCATGACTTATCCCATGTCCTCAGGAACAAAAGTAACTACTCACAAAGAATAATCATATTCATGACCAGAGAGGTAATGAGTAGAATCAAAGATCTGAACATATAATCTTCCACCAAGTAATCCAACTAGCATCAACTACAAAGAGTAATTAACACTACTAGCAACCTTACAAGTACCAATCGGAGTCGCGAGACGGAGATTGGTTACAAGAGATGAACTAGGGTTTGGAGATGAGATGGTTCTGATGAAGATGTTGATGGTGATGAGTCCCCTCCCAAGAGAGGAGTGTTGGTGATGACAATGGCAACGATTTCCCCCTCCGGGAGGGAATTTTCCCCGGCAGGATCGTCTTGCCGGAGCTCTAGATTGGTTCTCCTGAAGTTCCACCTCGTGGCAGTGGCGAATCCTCCAAAAATCCTCCTCTCGAATTTTCAGGCTGAAACCCTTCTTGTAGCAAAAGAGGGGGGGTAGTGGGCCACCAGGGAGCTCACAAGCCCCCTAGGCGCGACCAGGGGGGAGGTCGCGCCTAGCAGGCTTGTGGCCTCCTACTCGCGCCCCTCTGGCACTTTTTCGGCCCACTATTTATTAAAAATCCCAAAAAAATCCACGTTGATTTTCACGGCTTTTGGAATAGCAACCCATAAAGGGATAAATATCAACATGAATGCATGATGCAAAATGGTCGTATCAGCCACCGAGTTTGGCCGTCTGACCATTGGTCACCTTTTCGGTGCCACTAAGTTTCGTATATCGGTCTCATCGAGATTCAAAAGTTCACACTTTTAGTGCTAATAGGTACCACCGAGTTTTCAGCTTCGGTGTCACTAAGTTTGCCCTTTTGTGTGTATTGGTTTGATTTTGTCTCCTGCCTATATATACCCTTTCACCCACCTCTCATTCGTGGGAGAAGCACTCAGGACAAACATTTCATTGCTAGATCCATTTTCTGAGAGAGAACCACATCCTCAGGTTTTGAGACCAACATATACCAATCCTATCATTTGAAACTTGATCTCTAGCCTCCCCAGACTTCTTTCCACCAAATCAACCTCTCCTGCCGATGCATATTGTGTGAGAGAGTGATTTGTGTTGAGGAGACTATCTTTAGAAGCACAATAACAATGAGTTAATTGATCTACCACATCTATTACCTTTTGGAGGGTCGTGCCTCCTAGATTGGTTAGGTGTCGCTTGGGAGCCTCCAACTTCGTGTTGTGGAGTTAGGCCAAGATGTTTCTAAAGGCAAGGATATCGCCTACTTTTTGAAGATCTACGGTGAGTAAGTCTAGTCCTCCATGGATGGAAGCCGTGGTGGAATAGACAAGGCCGCCTCTTTGTGGACCTTCCGCGGGTGAAGCCCTCCATGGACTCTCGCAGCCGTTCCCTCCGTGGGTTGGAGTTTCCACTAACGTGGACGTATGATAGCGCCACCTATCGGAACCATGTCTCTACTTTACACTTGCATGTTTTACTTTCCGCTGCTATACTATTATAATTGCATGTGTAGGATTTACTTGACTTG
This sequence comes from Hordeum vulgare subsp. vulgare, assembly GCF_904849725.1. Taxonomy (NCBI): domain Eukaryota; kingdom Viridiplantae; phylum Streptophyta; class Magnoliopsida; order Poales; family Poaceae; genus Hordeum; species Hordeum vulgare. The sequence continues at coordinate 283,810,291 of NC_058523.1, forward strand.
TTATAACTGTCATAACTGCTTCTCAAGTAAAATTGGGAACAGGCAAAAAAAATATCTTGCCAAGTAGTCTAATCACCCCCAGACATACTTCCGATCCTACAGCCAGGCTTGTGCAGCCGTTCCGTGCCTGGGCCACACACCGACGGGCCTGGGCACCTGAAGTCCCACGGGCCCAGAAGTAGCCCTCGGGCCCGCGTTATCCATGACTCTTGCCGATGGGAGGGGCGAAGCGACGCGGGTTCGAACTGGTTCTGGGCCAGGCACGAGGCATGGCGCCCAGCGAGTCGTGGGACACCACTGCTACTCCCCACGATGCCTCGACAACTACCCCGAGCCAACATAAAGCCTGCGCCCATAGTTGGCCCGTCATTGCTCTTCCTTGCCTTGTGCCGTCTCCATGTGTCTTTGTTCTATCGTAAGATTGTTCCCATCTGCCAGGCGACCGTCGCCCCTTCTCTCACAGCGCCGCCATAGCTCACCAAGCAATGAGGGTGAGGGAATGCCGGCGGTGGAAGGCGTTCGGTGCCGGAACCTGCCTTGGGTAGGTCTGAAGTGCTGAATCACGAAGGGCTCGATAAGATTCTCCCCATGGTCTCGGCTGCCTCAAGCGAACGGGGGCCAACCAAGATCTTGCCGGCAACGGCCCCCCTCGCCGAGCTGTCAGCTACCTCCGTCGCCCTTCATCTCCGAGTGCTCTTATCCGGCTTTCTTCCCCCATTCTTGGAGTTCTTTAATGTCGTGCTCACATATTACCAAATTCATGTGTTCTATCTTGATCCAATATCAGTTTTCCTCCTCTCATACTTCGCCTTCCTTTGGGAGGCTTTCTTGGCGTTCCACCCTCAGTGGCGTTTTTCCGACACTTCTTCTCTCTCAACAATACCGCACCCGACCAACATTCTGGATGCGCGTCCTTCCAGGCCGTGGACGCGATGGCGGGCGAGTGCATCGGTGTGAAGATCGATCACGTCGCCGAGGGTTTCAGGCGGGAGTGGGTTTTCATGGACGCAGGGCAGTACAACCCCCTGCTGCTGACCCCATCCTCTCCAGCGGTGCCGAGCCCCGGGTAGGAGCACATGCGGCTCAATGACTCAAGGTTGTTGCCGGTGCAGGGGAGATTGGAGACCTTGAGGGAAGCAGGGTTGACCGACGCGCAGGTCGTGAGGGAGTACCTCAGGGAGCAGATTTCCCCCCTTCAACGCCACTCTCGCCTCATGCGGACCTTTTTCGGCCGAATGATCCCATGCGACTCCATCGGGGTGCTCCGGGTATTGCTTGGCAAAACCGTCGACGTCCTTCCCCGCGGGGGCGCCCCTTGTACAAGTACAAGAATGGGGGAGACCTCGCCCGGACGATGCCCCGTCTCAATCAGTGGGGCCTGCTTCTAGGGGGTACATGGCGCTTCAGTACGTGCATGTCTTGGTGGCTTCCGAGCCGGGGGATTTGAAAGGCCGGAGCCCGAGTCGCGACAACGGGGGGGCGGCGGGCCTTCACCTCATGCCCAACACGAGGGCAACCTTGGGCCATTACCGAGGGCGCTGAGAGAAGGAGATTCGACACCAAGGATGAGTAAGCGTTGGCCCTCCGTTTTCCTTGCTTCTGCACTTCACGCATGACTGACTCGTACTTCATGCAGGATTCCTGCGAACAAGAGGGATAGCAATCCCCATGGCCCAGCGCGTGGGCTCCTGCCATCGGCCAGGGCTGGGAGAGTTGCCTAGGCACGCTAGACTACCGTGCGATTGATGCGCCTGTTCGTGGTGCGACTCCACCCTCGCCTATCGAGGACATGAGGGAAAGGGCAACAAATCTCCTAGCATCTCCCATGGGAAGCCCTGCGAGAAAGGATGTGTTAAAGGGGTCAGAGCAGCCAATCACCTCCGATGCCTCGTCGGACACCGCACATGATTCCGAGTAGACAACCTCCCTCGAGGGGGGCCTCGAGCCCCCTGCGCATGACGCCCAGCCCTAGAGGAGCAGGGTGAGTATCAACCAGCTCCCGGCCTCCAGCAGGTGTAGCTAGAATCTCTGGGGCCGTCCGAGAGCGAAAGCCTTGAGCCCGAGACAAACTCGGACCTCGAGCTTGTGGCCTCCCAGACCTTGGTCTTCCACGACCTCCTGAGGATAGCCTTGAGAACTGTGAGGCAGCTTGGGGTAGAGCTTCGGGATGAGGACATAAGCTTCACCGAGGAACGCATGCGCTTGGCTCGCGGGTGGCATCAGCATGATGTGGCCATCAAGATGAGCTACCACCAACATGAAGTGGCACGTTCGAAAGTCGAACTATCCACTTCCGTGGAGAGGGAGGCGTGCGAGCGCGCACTCCGCAAAGTAGAAGGAGCAGTCGAGTGTTGCGGTGCCGCAGTGGCTCGCTAGCAAGAACTTCAGGCTTCCAAAACTGCTTTGGAGAAGCAGCTCCATGGACGGAGGGTCGAGGCGGAGGAAGCGCGCGAGCTCGCCCTTCGCGAGGGAGATCTCCAGGACCTCGAACAACATCATGCCTTGGCGTCGTCGAAGCTGGGCCTGAAGCGCGAGCGGCTGGAGGTGTTGGATCGAGAGGTAGCCGATACCAAGGCCACATACAACCAACAGGTAGAAAAGATCCAAGGGGACACCAATGCACGGGTCGAGCGGGCCCGCGAGGATTATAGAAGCAAACTGCAACTAAAGATGAGCCTCTTCATGGCTCGGCACACAAAGATGCAGCGCAAGATAGACGGCCCGAATGAGGCCCTCACCCTTGTAGGAGGTCGGGAGGAGGCCCCACTCCGGGCTCAGGACATCACTGTGGCCGAACCGGCATCGCTCTAGGAGCAAGTGAGCAAAGCCACTTCCCTTGTGGAGCGGGCGACTTAAGACGCGAGAGAGTCCTGGGGGCTACAACTCATGCGCTCAAAGATGTTCCAAGGCCTTGAGTGGCGGGTGCACCGAGCCTTGGGTTTGATATGCAGGGGAAGCATCCCCAGTCCTCTCGTACTCGATGATGCCGGTTACCTTTACTTAATTAGCAAGGTCGTAGAAAGGATTGAGGCAGGCGCCCAACAAGTGGCCCTGATCGAGTAAGAAAGCCACGATCTCCTGTCCCAGGCGCTGATGCGCTTTTTCAGCAACCTCTTCTGCACCGATCCCCACTTTGATTTCGAGGCCGCGATGGACCCCATTCATGAAGCGAGCCGCCACACCCTGGGGAAGATGGTGAGGGACCACGTCGATGCGCTCAGTGCGCAGTTCACCTATGACGACTAGGAGGACCAGGAGGGTACCAAGGGACACACGATCGATGAAGACGGCAGCAAAGCCGGAGTGCACGAGGACGACAACTACATCGACGAGAGTGGCACGTTCCTCTAGGCCTCTCCGACCCTATGGCCCTATCGGCTTGTAGTCCCACGAGGCCGCAAAGCGAGCAGCTTTTGTTTGCACTCCCTGCTCCTGTCATGAATATTTGTTTTTGTATGGATGCTGATGCCTCTAGTTTTATTTCATACCTTGTGTCGTCCAATGTGTAGCCTGTATGAAGGGCTTGGCTGCCTCCTAGGAACCAGTGTGTGATTACCTGTGTACAATCGACGAGGATGCCCGGGGGTCGGGGCCCTCCCGAGGCGTATGCCCAATGGGTCGTTCTTTACCAGATGTCGTGCCTTTGCATGGGGTGCCATGACTCAGGGGCACAACGCACGTTCGTCGACTCGCTTTTGTGCGTCGCACGAGGGAATTAGGCGCTATGTTATGGAACCATTTGACATTTGGGGCTTTGGATATATGGGACCTTTTCCTTCCTCTAACAGGTACACTCATATTTTAGTTATTGTTGATAACGTTACTAAGTGGGTAGAAGTTATTCCAACTAGTAGCGCTGATGAGAACACTTCTCTTCAAATGCTTAAAGAAGTTATCATTCGAAGGTTTGGAGTCCCTAGGTATTTTATGACTGATGGTGTCGGTGTAGGTGTGCACACGATCACCTAAGGGACCTTTAGGCCCCTTGTGGTTCGGCACGGAGGTCGTATCACACAAAGAGAACAGACTACAAAAAAACACGATGATTAGACTTGGGGTTTTACCCAGTTTCGGGCCGGTGTGAAGCGTAAAACGTTACTCTTGCATTGGTGGATAGACTGGGGAAGACGAAGTTCGCACGGAGCTATACCCGGCAAGGGTTGCCAGGGGGATCTAGCACGTGCATCAACTTACACTTGGCTCTAATCCCATGGTGACCTAATCTACCAAGTGTCGAATATATAAGTGCTCGAATACCCAAAGATCTGAATACCTTGCTAGGTTGCCTCGGGCCTCCTTTTATAGCTCAAGGGCCATCCACAGTGGCAATTGACATGATCAGATAGCTAACAGTGTTATCACACCTATGTCTGGCACTTAATAAAGAGTGCCATAAATGCGGCCCTAGGTGGCGAGCGGGGGTGCGTTCCTAGCACGCTTCTGCCACCTATGAGCTGGCTATGGCTTGAGGTCTTGACACGCTTCTGGATGGTTGTCAACATGTTGTGACCTGTCTTCCGGTGCGGCGCCACGTAGCTAGTGAGAGCCACCTAGCCATTTGGGGGCTCGACACATCATCGACAAGTAACTAGTGTAGCGATGAGGTGGAGTTGTGGCAGGCTGGCTCACATCTGCATGTAGGATCAAAAGTATATCTAGAGGGGGGCGATTACACTACTTGACAAGATAAAAACTTAGCCTTTTCACAATTTTTGTTTTGGGCCTTTTTTAGCAATTATGGCAAGTCAAATACACCCAACACATGCAGTTCTAAGAGTATAGCAGCGGAATTTAAAACATGGAACTGTAAAGTAAAGGAGTAAGGAAGGAAGATCAAATGCATGAGGTTTACACAACGATTTTTGGCATGGTTCCGATCGGTGGTGCTATCTTATGTCCATGTTAGTGGAAACGTCATCCCACGGAGGGTAACGACTGTGAGAGTGCACGGAGCGCTCCACCCACAAGGGGTCCACGAAGAAGCGACCTTGTCTATTCCACCACAACTTTAGCCCTTGAAGGACTAGCCTTACTAACGGTAGATCTTCAAGAAGTACGCGCTCTCCTTGCCCTTGCAAACATCTTGGTTCAACTCCACAACACGAAGTAGGAGGCTCCCAAGCCACACATAACCAACCTTGGAGGTACCACACTCAAAAAGGTAATAGATGTGGTAGAACATTGAACTCCTTGCTCTTGTGCTTCTAAAGATAGTCTCGTCAACACAAAATCACTCTCTCGCAGAATAGACATGGGTAGGAGAGATTGATTTGGTGGAAAGGAAATTAGGGAGGATAGAGATCAAGTTTCAAATGACTTGATTGGAATATCTATATCTCAACACATGTGTAGGTGGCTCTCTTTCACAAAAATGAATGTGGCAATGAAGTGTGTGTTCTGAGTGCTTCACACTCGAATGTGAGAAGGTGGAGGGGTATATATAGGCTGGCCCCAAAATCCAACCATTACACCTATAGTGGCCAACTCGGTGACACCGAAGTCATCAACTTGGTGGTACCGACTTACACTAAAGGTAGCAACTTTTGAATCTCGCTGAAACCGACATACACAACTCGGTGACATTGAAAAGGTGGCTAACGGTGAGATAACACAACTCGGTGACACCGATAATTGAACTCGGAAATTCTGATTCTGTGTGCCGAGGTAACAAAAAGTTTGTCACCTAAACTCGGTAGCACCGACATGGTTTCGATTGCCCTGATTTAGTGGCTTTTGGCTAGGGTTGTGTTTCAGATGAAAATCGGTACTGTCGAAATGATAAAGTTGGTGGCACTGAATTTGAGTGTGAGGCTTTGGACATAATGGTTATGTGGTAAAAATGACTAAGTATTATTGGTGGCTATCTCTGAGCAATTGAGCAACGAGTTCATTTTAATACCTAACCCCCTTTCAATAGGATTGATTTCTCACAAATATGTAATGAAGAGTCTTCTTGCTTGAAGCTTGGGCCAATCTTATTCCTTTCTTGAATCAAACATAAGCCTTTAGCCAATGCATCTTTCGAACGTTGCTGAAATATACTTCGATAAACATATTAGTCCAATGATGCATATGTTGTGATCAATTATCAACACCACCCTATGGAGCAATTATGCTTTCAATCTCCCTATTTTTGGTAATTGATGAAAACATATAGATCACAACTTTTACAAAATATATAATCGGTGATTAGCATAGATGCTTAGAGAAGTATGTGAAACAGAAGAGTCCCCCCTAAATTTGTGCATTATTTATAATTAGCATTTGAATGCAAATGCACAATCAATTAGGATCACAGATCACTCTTCCATGTCACATACGTCTTGGTGGTGTGCATACATGATAAGAATGAATAGTAATGCATATGACACCACAAAGATAAGTGAATGATCATCACAAAGATAGTTAAAAGATAATAATATAGCATCAACCAAGCAAAGCGTATGATCAAACACAAGCAACTCGATAAAGTCATCTAAAAGGCCAAAGTTTTGAAAAAACCAAATGAGAGCAAATAAAGTCAAAAGCTCTCTCTCCCTCCAAGCCGTCTGATCTATACATTTCTCCCCCTTTGGCAAAAAGTTATCATTCAAAAGTATAGAGCTAATCGTCTCTCTGGGCAGCTAATGACAGAATCGATAAAAGAGCATCCACGAAGGCTTCTGCTCAATGTCCTGGAGGTGGAGGAGTGGATACTCATGGTGCTGGAGCTGGGGCTGAAGATGAAGGTGCAGATGCCTGAGCTAATGAAGTTGGTCTTGCTTCTGACACTGGCACAAGTGCTGACCGAGGCTTGGTGCTGAACTGAGTACTAGTGCGAGGACGCGACTCTTCATCATGACTAGTAGAACTAGGTGTTTTCAAACCATCAACTTCAAGCTTGAGTTGATCGACGCTAGCAGATGTCATAGTCACTTTGACATCCAAATCATCAAACTTTGTTTTCACTATTCTCTTCGAACTCTTCTGATTTTGCATTATCTCCGAGATGTTCTTCTCCATACCTTGGAAAAAGCTAACTAGAAAAGCCATTTTCTCGGCTTGAGTTATGAGCTGTGGAACTGGTGGCGGCACATTTCTAGCAGCCTCAGCTTCTCCTGCCTCTGCTGCCATTCTAGCTGTAGCTGAGGTGGGATCCTAATCATCCATTACCAGTTCATTGTCTTCGAATTCTGGTTGAGGAGGTAAATGGGGACAATCAAGGAGACACTATTAGAAAAAGGCATATTAGTGGCGCACCCACTTTAGCTATTAACGGCGCACTATAGGTGCGCCATTATTATCACGCCGCTACTAATAAATAGTAATGGCGCACCCCTGGCGCGCCACTGTTAATATACATAACAATGGCGCACCACCTAGCGCCATTACTATTCAAGACAATAATGGCGCACGACGTGGTGTGCCATTACTATCCCAGATACTAATGGCGCACCTCCTGGAGGTGCGCCACTACTATGAATATTAGGATTTTTTTCTTTTCTGATATTTATAGAAGTTAAAATATACATAATAGCACAAAATATAAATAGAACAACATATATATAAACAACAGATTTATCTAATACAATAGAAGATTAGTCTCCGAATACAATTCGTCATATTAGTCTCCGAATTCAAAATACCGAACAAAGTGAGAACATTACAAGTCTCGAGACTGTGAGTAGCGAGTTTGCCTTCACATTGCAAGTCGATATCTAAACTACCATCACATAGAAGAGGGTTGCGGTCACGATGAGCATCATCACGACGAAACTGATCTTCATCCGGTTCCTCCTCCGCTCCCTCCTCTCTCCCGCTAGATAGCGCGCGTACCTAGCTTCCGCCTCCGCCCCAGTGATGTACCCTTTGTAACTGTTACCGCTGAAATGGTGAACCTGTCTCCAACACTCCTCCCAGTCGTCGTAGACTCCGGGAACCTCACCCTTGTACAAGACATACGACGACATCTCTATGCACTAGACAAACAAAAGGATCGGAAGAGAAAAGCAACACATTAATAGCACGATTCATGGTCCTACTAATAAATAGCATCGACTACACGTATAATTTCAACGACTGTCCAAACTAAAGATACATACAAGTTCATTAAAGTTTAATTACAACATAGCATCAGTACTTTCGACTCGACCCAGCGACCGGAGCGTGGATGAAGCTGCCGTCTTTCGTGATGGTCATGAATGTGCGGTCATTGTCAGCCTGCATTTGTAGCATTGTGTCAATATCACTATTGGACGGTGGACACTTAAGGTAGAACTGCCCCGATCTAGCAAGGAGATCTTGATAGATTATTTATGCCAACTCCGACTGGAGGCGAAAGAATTCTTGTCTGACTGCCAGGCGGATGCTTGACGCATCGGAACGTCGTTACGTGGGTGAACACATGCTTTCCATACCTAAGAATTGGCCTCCTGAAGGTGCCTCCAGATTTGGCATAGCCGGGGAGGACATCATGAAGAACTTTCTTGATATTTGTGTAGTCTTTCTTCGACTGACGGACCGAGTCGAAATACGTGGCCATGGAATATTTCGGGCTTAAGAGGATGAGTGTGCAACGTGTGTCCCTGCACAAAACATGGAATGTTAGAAAAAAAATGATCGAAATATAAGAAATCATATGTTACGGGGCTATGAGGGGATGACTTACTCAAAAAAGTAAGGCACGAGGAAGTTATCCTTATCTGCGTTCGCCAGAATGACGCCTTCGAGGTATGAACTCGCGACTAGCCGGTCCCCAGCGCCGTCCAAGAGCTTGGCACGCATGTAGAAGGGGTCGACTATCACGATGTTCGGGGTCTTGTCTCTAATTATCCGCATCTCCATACTGAGCAAAAATAGCCGAATGAAGGTGTAGTGCAGGAGATAAAGGTTAAGCATAGCAAAGATGTCATCAAACCGCAGGACGATCATACGCTCGATGTTGCTATCAACAAAGCCCTTGCCGTCCGGCACCTTGGCCACGAAAACCGGGTTTGCCCCATCATTCTCGGAGAGACGCCGCTTCTCCATATAAAGAACAGCGTCATGCAGACTCCGCATAGCACCAGTTGTAGCAATGAGCATATTATTCGGTAGCATCGGCCTACCCGCCACATGCACCCTCGTCTCAATATCCTTAGATATTGGTGTCTCGTCCTGAGCACAGATCGTACTCGGTCCCGGCTGGCTGGCACCCTTGTTAGTTTTTCTTTTCCGTCCCTTCTGCTTCTTCTACTATAATGTGATCGAGTTTTTCTCAGAGACCACCTTCTTGAGTGTGTTGGGGCTGATAATAATCCGTACCTCGTCTATTTGAGTCTCGGTGAAGGCAGGAGCTGGAGGCATCTCCTGAGAACTGAACAACCGACGCCTGTTGAAATTGGGTTTCTTCGTGGTACCAGCTAGATCGCCATCGTCTTTTGCAGGGTTAGGTTCTTGAGAAGGAGGCCCGAACAAGGCGTCAACGTCACCGTACCCATGTTCGTTGATGTACTTATCGACATTGGAAATTGTATCGTCGTCGTCATCCGGATACTGTGCCATATGCATGTCCGGATCAGCTGATGGCGGTAGCGTTGCGGCGGTCTTGACATGGCTTGGTGCCGGCATGACTGGCGGTGTTGTCTGTGGGGTGCTGTCCCTCGCCCCAAAATGAATCTGGCTCTTCAACAAAAGCATGGACCAGTTTAAGCAGGTGCTGAGGGTCATCACATCATCTTCGTCGGCCCCAACGGGTCGATACGGAGGTAACAAGTCATCGCAGCCCCGCAGCACCCGAACGAGTTGAACCCTATACACGGTGGGTGGCATCGGATTACCCTGGAAAACATGGTTGCCCGGTTCAACGATTTTGGCCTTGGCGACATCGATCAACCCGCCGTCCACGAAGTGCAGGCGAGTGCATGGAACGTTGGCGGCGCCCTACGAAAACATGCAGGGCGTCAGGGATGCCCAGTCAAAAAAGGCAAGGAGATGAAGTCATCGGCCGAGGCTTATAGTTACCGTGATGGTGTCGAGCTCGGCTAATGTCGAGGCACCGCCAACGGTGGACGTGCAAGTGACGGAGGGGCCACTTGATGCCGAGGTGCGGGCCGGCGTATTCTTCCCACACACGGGTGCATTAACCTCCAATACCGACGCCGACGCCGGAGGCACCTGCAATGCCGCCTCTGCCGGCGACACCGATGCCGGCGCATTGTGCGAGTTGCTGCCCGTGAAGCTGGGAATCGGGGGTGGCCCGTAGCCCCTCAAGAAAGGAAGCCATAATGGCGGTGATCGTCACTCCTAGTTGGTCTCGCACTTGCTCTTGGACTATCTCTAGAATCCGTGCCACTTGTGCCTTGAGTTCTTTAACCTTGCGCTCCTGGTTTTCCGAGCTGGTCTTTCTGTCCTTTCGCCCAACCTCATAGTATTCTGACCATTTCATGGACAAGCCTTCGCCGGCCACACGACCAGCTGATGACGGATTACTGACCTTATCCTTGTGATTCATTATGTTCAACGCCCAATTTCAAGTGTTGTCCCAAGGGGCAGACGGGGAGCTCATAGACCCCGTGCTACTGCTTTCAGTTTCCTGCAGAAGGAACGTGAACCATTTAGAAATTTGTCTTCATTAATTAGAATGCAACCATATGGAGCTAATTACGCGGGGGTGTATTCCTTACCAGAACACGCTCAAGCTCCTTCACCTTCGGATCCATCGTAAGCTCATTTTTTACCGGGTCCACCTTGTACCTGGCCCTTACATAGTTCCTGGTCTGCTTTTCAGGGTATTTATCGAAGAGGGGCGGTAGGCCTTGCTCGGCAAGCTCCATGTCCTCCTTGTCCCATTTAGGTTCGGCCATTCTGTAACCGTCGGGACCAACTTTGTCGACCCCTAAGTTCAAGTCCCGCATATCTTCCCCCCACTGACTTGATTCAACGGATGCGTTGCACTCGCACTTGATCTTGAACTCCTGGTAGTCAGCTTCGCTGATCGAAGGATTTGTCTCCTTGATCTTCTCAAAATGATCACCTCTTAGAATCCTTCTCTTCACCGAGGCTCTCCAACTAGCGAGGGCCATGCTCATCTTCGTGAGGGCAGCACTGTTCACTTTATTCCCTGCGAGGCGTGTGTTTGCAACGTCACCGGGCAACTTGTATCGTTCATGCAGCTTCATGAAGAGGAGGTTGCGCAAATTTGCTCGGCCTTGATGCCTTAGGTTCTCGGTGTTGATCGAGACGGTGCTCCGGACAATGCACCCGAGTTGTCCCGCATACCCACCGACTAATTCTTTAGGCGCCGTTGGATGCCCACTAGAGGACACTTCAGTAAATTTCTCCCTGACGGTGCCGAGCACGTTCGGGCGCCGGTCCTTCCGTTGCTTCTTCGGTTGGCTGCCATCTGTGCGTTCGTTGCCATCATCATTGGTGGCATCCCCGTAGGCACCATTAGTGGTGTCATCCCCAACGACACTAGGGGTTGTCTAGTCGTGATCGGTGTCTTCCGCGGTGTCCTCATAGCGGTGAGGTTCTTCCTCCAGCTCGTGGGACAGCTCCCGGAATGGCTTGCCCGAACCGTCGGCCTCATCGTTGTTGGCCATGTTCGCTCTAAATCAGAAAAATGCTACTAGAGTTATTGCACGAGGTTGAATCGGGCACTCTCTAGGTCAAGAAAATTGGGCACGACCTTTGCTGTTTATCTTGACCTAGGAGTTCCCAATTCTCAATCGAAACGGAAATTAATCTACGTTTCAGGAGAAAGGGTTAACAAATATGAGTCATTACAACCTTACTACACAAGCAGGATGCCAAAAATAGTAAGATGGAAGATTTAAATACTTCAGAAATAAATTTAACATAACCACTACAATCAAAAGGCATAAATGAGTGATCAACATAAAAAAATAATTGTCGAAGTAATAGAATTCATTCTCCGTCGTAAGTAAGTAAGTAAGTTAATGTGTTTCAAATTTTAGATAAGCTCATTGTCCAAGTAATATCATTATTTCACCAAGCAATAAGCTAACCAAATACACCTATGGAGATCCATGATCCAGGGCATGTTGCATGTGGTAGAAAACAGAACACTTACGTAGATGATATAGAGCTATAAATTGTGCTGGAGAGACACAAAGTCATGAAAGAACTAAATGACAGCATGAATGTACATACACACACACAAAAGAAATACCACTTACGAACAGAACCCTACTTGAGTTGAACATAATTAAATGACAAATTAGCAGATAGTTTTGATTATGATAACTAAATTAGGCAGGGCTCTCACGAACTAAATCATATTCAACATCGACATTAGAGAACTTACTAAGAAATTGGTTCTACTACTAAAGAAGATGGGGTGGAGATCAGGGTAAGTGGGTAGCTAAAACATCTCTATAAATTATTTGATTGTGCCCGTTCATAGAGGAGGACTTAATCCCTCTGTATCAATTGCCCCTATTACTTTGATGCATGAAACATTACAAGAACTGCATTGAATTCAAGTAGTGGTTATGTTACATTGTGGCTTGAGAGGGATAATTGTCTATTTGTGCTAGCTACATGCAGCTTGAAGTCTTTTTTTATTCGGTTCTGTTGAAATCTCGAAAACTCTTGATTATAAATATTTAAAGCATTGTGCAAGCCGTAGCTGGAGTTTGAAAGTTCTCTAACCATCATACAGGAAAATCATTAGCGTTACTTCTTTTTACCGGTATCAGTAAGTTACTACGGGTGTGTGTTTAAGTCATCAACCAGAATATGTCATTCTCCTTGCACCCCAGAACTCTCTTCCTCTCTCGACGCGATCGATGATAGGTAGGTTGTGGCAACAAGCGGCCTTGGACGTAGTACGTGCAGCTGTGCGGCCTCGGGCAGCGCTCGCCGGGGATTGGGACTAAGAAGGGCTCTGTTGAGATCAGCCATTTGACTGAAATCAGTTGTATTTGGTTGACTGAACTCAAATTCAGTGTGTGCACCGCTCTTATTTAATTCATCGTAATCCCCGGCCATATGTGTGTGCTCATAAATTCAGTGGTTTGTGGTTGACTGAAACCCAGTTCAAAATTCAATATATTTTACATAGTCACGGGTACTTCCACGGCGGCGAGGAGGCGTGCCGGTAGATGGAGATGGACGGCTAGGGTTGCAGGGGGTGATGAGCCAGCGGAAGTAAGAGGTGGCAGGAGGGGAGGACGGTGGGGAGAAGGGGAAGAGGGAGGGGCGGGGGTGCTCACCTCCGCAGCGGTGATGGCCGCCTGACTCGTCCGGCAGCGGCACGTGTGCGGGGGCGTGATCCGGGGGCAGGGACGTGTGCAGCGGCGAATGGGGGCTGCAGCGATGGCCGGGGCCTGGGGGCAGTGACTAGGAGTGCGGCAGTGGCTGACGAGGAGGGCGGTGGTCGTGGATGACGAGGGAAGATGGGAGGAAGGGAGGGGTGCAGTTGGAGTGGAGATGCGGGGGAGAGGCGTGTGCAAGGAGGGAAGAAGGGGATTGAACGAGGGGGGGGGTTAGCAATGGCGCACCATTTAGGGGTGCGCCATAAGTGGCATATCAGTGGCGCACCTTTTAGTGGTGCGCCATAAATGGGGAGGGATGGCAATGGCGCACCTTCTCCTGGTGCGCCATTACTAACTTTTTTTTAATTTTTTTGGATTTTTAGTTGCATGTAATAATTTTGGTTATCACTTTTTAGTTGCATGTAATAATTTTGTAACAATATGATCTTGTTCTCATGATGATCTTGTTTTTGGTTATCACTTTTGGATTTTTAATTGCATGTAATAACTAAAATTGTTACTAATTTTGGATTTTTAGTTGCATATAATAATTTTGTTACATATTGCATGATGATCTTGTTCTTATGATGATCTGGTTTTTGCATTAATTTTAGTCTTCTACCACTTATCCATATACTTTTAACAAGGTTTCTGCATGCACATGACTTAATAACCGAAAAGTAATGGAATAGCCCAACGGTTTAGAATTACATGACATGGTGCAAATATTGAGCTTGCCACTAACGCACACACGCGGCCGACACGTGGTGATTCGATCTTAATTAGCTATCTTTTCACAATGATCTTCTTGCCCTTCTTTCTCGCGGTTGAATAATTTAACCCCGAAACCCCTTGAATTCTTCTCTTGAACGGACGTCGTTTAGGTAGGGTGGTCCTGCTTCTTCTTGTGGTGTGTGCTACTTCATCATCGTCGTCATCTTCCATCTTCGGGTCGCCGTACTTGTCGAAGTCTTGCTCATTGGCAGCTCCATCCATTCCGATGATGTTCCTTTTGCCTCTCCTCACGATAACAAGACTGGGCTTTGACGGGTCGGTAAAGAAGAAGCATTGGTCCACTTGGCAAGCCAGTACCCATGGCTCATTTTTCGCGGTGACGTTTCTGCCCGCGGTCTTTGATTTGGCTTCGTGTATAGCCATGGTGGTGAAATATCGGTCTTCTTATAGGACGCTCTTGGCCCATCTGACACGGAACACCGGAACATTCTCTCCAGCATAGCTCAGCTCCCAGATCTCCTCGATCCTGCCGTAGTATGTATCCTTGTCGTTACCGGTGTAGGATTCCATCGTTACCCTGGAGTTCTGATAATCACTCTTCATGTCCCTTTCCTCGTTGTAGAATGTGTACCCATTGATATCGTACGCCTCATAGGTCATCAGGTTGTGCCCGGCGCCCTGTGACAAGGCGAATATGAGTTTCTCTTTCGTGGAAGAATCCTCGTGTAAAGGGTACGAAAGAAGCTTGTCCTTGAACCAACGTGTGAAATAAGAGTTGTGCTCTTTGATTATATCTCCGTCCGTCCTCTGTTGGCCTCGGTCATTGTACGTCTTCTCAATAAATGTTTTGTGCTCTACCAGCCAAAGATCGACCACGTCTATGTGTTGTAGCGTGACTAGGTTTTCTCTTTCAAAGTCGGCGAGTCGACCCTTGAAGTCGACATGCATTTCGCGGCTACCCTCGTGGTGGCCCCATCCAACGAGCCTGCCGAGGTGCCTGTTGAAGGGCAGACCAACGAGGTTCTCGATTCCTAGATAATTCGTGCAGAAGGAGATGCACTCTTCGGTCAGAAAGCCCTGGGCTATGCTTCCACTGGACGTGCCCTGTTGCGAACGTATCCTTTGATGACACCATTCATCCTTTCGAACGGCATCATGCTGTGCAGGAACGTCAGCCCAAGTTGGATGATATCCTCCACGATATGGACCAGCAGATGCACCATAACATCGAAGAATGCGGGCGGGAAGTACATCTCAAGTTCGCATAGTATCACCACGATCTCTTCCTGTAGCCTTCTGAGTTGCCACACGCCAACCGACTTCCGAGAGATGACGTCGAAAAAGTTGTATAGGCCAAATAGCGTTTCACGGACATGCGCGTCCATGATCCCACGGATTGCAACTGGAAGTATATGCGTCATCAACACGTGACAGTCGTGAGACTTCATCCCGCTGAACTTCTGCTCCGCTGAGTCTAGGTATCTGCTTATCTTCCCCGCGTAACCGTAAGGAAGTTTTACTCCAATGAGGCAGGTGAAAAACTGATCGATCTCCTTCTGACTTAGAGTGAAGCACGTGAGAGGGTAGTAATATTCGATCTTCTTGGCGTTTTTGCCTTTGCGACGACTTTCCGTGTCCTTCGCCTCATCATCATCATCATCATCATCATTAGGGCGTTTCGCGTGAAGCTCCCCCCAGATGCCTATTGATTGCAAGTCTGCCCTTGCTTTCAGCCCATCTTTGGTCCTCTCTGGCATGTTGAGCAGGGTACCAAGAAGACTCTCGCACACGTTCTTCGTGATATGCATGACATCAAGGCTGTGAGGCACACGGAGGATCTTCCAGTACGACAAGTCCTAGAAAACTGACCTCGTTTTCCATACCTTCAGAAGCGGCTTTGGCGCCTTTTGCTTCTTTCCCTGCGGTGGGCACTCTTTCCAATTTTTCAACATATCGTCTATTTCCTCGCTGCTCCTCGTACGTGGGGCTCTTCGGGGTTCGGTTTCACCATCGAACAGATCCTTGCGTTTTCTCCATGCGTTATCGTCGCGAAGCCACCTTCGATGTCCCATGAACATGGTTTTCGAAGACCCCGGATCACTATCTAGCTCGCGATACGTTGTGTCATCCATGCACCTGATGCATGCACAAAATCCGTGGACCACCTGCCCCGCGACATATCCGTAACCGAGATAGTCGTGCACCGTCGTGAGCAGTGCGGCTCTCATAGGGAAATATTGTTTTGCTGCGGTGTCTCACGTATTGCCTGGCGTTTTCCACAGCATGTCTAGCTCCTCTTTCAGCAGCCCAAGATACAGATTGATGTCGTTCCCTGGTAGTTTCGTCCTTTCAATTAGCATACTCATGTGAATGCACTTCCTCTTCATGCACATGCAGGAGGGAAGGTTGTACATCCACACAAACGCAGGCCAGGTGCTATGTGTGTTTCTCTGGCTGCCAAACGGGTAGACTCCATGGGTGCTTGCGCCCAACATGATGTTCCTTGGATCGTCACAAAATTCTAGGTGTTCGAAGTTCAACGCTTGCCACTGGCTCGCATCCTTAGGGTGACTCAGCATTTTGTCTTTTTTATTTATCTCTGGATCATTTTCGTCATCTTCTCACTTCTTCTCCTCCCTATCCGCGTGCCAACGCAGGAGCTCTGCTTGCTTAGGGTCCGCGAAATACCGCTGCAGACCAGGAGTGATCGGAAAGTACCACACCATTTTTCGAGGAGCTTTCTTCCTCTTCTTGTATCGAGTAACGCCGCACACCGGATATATGGTAGACTCCGCATGCTCATCCCGATAAATGATGCAATCGTTCATGCACACATGGTGTTTCATGAGCGGTAAATCCAGAGGACACACGATTTTCTTCGCCTCCTCGAAACTGTTCGGGCACTTGTTCCCCATGGGAAGACGTTCATGCCAGAATGACATGTACTCGTCGAAGCATGTGTCGGTCATTTTGTGTTTTTCCTTCATCACGAGAGCCATGAGCGTTACTTTCACGCGGGTATCCTCGGGCCTGCGTCCTTCATACATTGGAGTAACCGCGTCTATCTCTAGTTGATCCAGCTTGGCTTTCTCTCGGGCGGCAGCTCTTGCGTTACCCGTGTGCTTAAGAAGCAGCTCTTGAATATGAGGGTCCTGCACCCAGCCCATCGATGGTCCATCGTCGTCTGCTCCAGCATCTTCATCTTCATGATCATGCCCTTTGTCTTGATCATCCTCATCATCATGTCCGACATCTTCTACATGATGACTGTGTCCTGCATCCACTTCGTGATAATGTCCGGGAGATTCTTTGTCTTCTCGCCCGCCCTCGCCGCTATTGCCTTGCAAGCCTTCCTTTTTTCTTGCCCGACCCCCATGGATGACTTCATAAGCATCTTCATCACCTTTCCACCGATAGCCATCCATGAAACCACGCACCAGTAGGTGGTCCCGCACCTGTCTGGAATCCGGGTCCATAAGGCTCTTCAGCTTGCATCTTCGACACAGACATATTATCTCCGTCTCGTTCTTTCGAAGCATCTCGGCCTTCGCAGAGCTCAAAAACCTATTCATGATGCTTTCGGTCATCGTGCGGACCTTGGTCGCCTGCGGGGTAGAGCAAAACTATTTGTTAGAACCAAAAAAAATTGCATGACTTTGGCTAAAAATAAGACCAAAAAGAATGCATAGTGCCAAATTCTCGCCGAAACGGAAATGAATCAACATTCCGGCAAAATATTGGCAACTATCGCATTTCAAATACCGGTACCTGCAAACACAAACATATGCAACACCACAAACATACGTAGCTCTAGGCCATAAAAAGTGTGTACACGTGTTGGATGGACAAAAAAGTAGATCTAGAACATAAAGAAAGGTTTCCCCTTACATAGCTATCAAAAAAAGGAAATTTAACCAATTAATTTGGGTGAATATATGGTGCAAATGAGGTGAGGGGGAGAAGAAAGCCGAGACTAGTGAGTGCGAAGTGGTGGAGAGAATGAAGTGGGGGGGGGGGAAGTGAGTGTGAACTGGGCTGTCAAAAATATCTACTCCTCCCAGGTTACCAATGGCGCACCTAGGAAGAATGTGTCATTAGTAACCAGGGTTACTAATGGTGCACCTGGTAAGAATGCGCCATTAGTAGTTTTTAAAAAAACTGAAAAAAGTATTGGTAGTGGCGCACCGTGGACGTGGTGCGCCATTACTAGTTAAAACTAGTAATGGCGCACTTCCCATGGTGCGCCACTAGTAAGTGTAGGAAAGGGTGGGGGGCCAGGTCAAAGATAGTAATGGCGCACCAGACACATGGTGTGCCATTAGTAATATGGAGACTAATGGCGCACCATTATGTGTTGCGCCACTGCTATATAGCAGTGGCGCACCACATGCATGGTGCGCCATTAATGTGCATATTAGCTATAGTATTTTTTCTAGTAGTGAGATATGCATGCTCGCCTAGCTTGGCATTGATAAGAATCTAGATGTATGGGGTATATCCACAAGATCTTTTATGATCTGGAGCAGTCCTTCAGATAGTCTCTACTATCAAGTGCATCACTCTGAATCTAGTGTGAGTGTCCAAATGGTGCAGCAATTTTATAGAGTGACCTCTAATCATTTTCTCATAACCCCATTTAGGCATCAAGGTGTGTCTCGGAATGGTATTGCCTGTTGGTATCCCTATTGCAAGAAGTACACTGAGCCAAACTTGTGAGTTGCCATAAACATGCAAGGAATTGGCTTATACATGTTGGACATGGAGTTGTGGCTCATCTTCTGCTCATATTATACATCAACATCACTCTCTTTCTGATTAGGGGCACCAATATAGTGGCCCACTCATCAAGAGTCGATTCATACTTGTGACCATCAATCATCCAGACAATAGAGCCATCACCATAGAGATGAATAGTCGAATAGAATTACATCATCAGTTCTTCATTCCATCGGTCATCTCTCACAAAACAAACTCATCAATGTCCACATACTTGAAATTTCTTGCACATGGGGAAATAAATTTTCATTGGCTTTGATATAAGCCCTGTCAATATATCTCATATCACCAACAGCTATACTTTTGTCATACAAAACAGTCTCATAAAAGTCTTGTTGTTCCCTGGTGTGAAACCTTGGATCAATAGTAGTTCTTCCCCTTATGGCATATGGATCTACAACTCTCCATTTCCTCAAACCTGCATCTTTCCTCTTCTTAATATCTTGAGCTAATGGATGAGAAGCGTTGTGCAGCGGTAGATTGCGTCTTAGCTTTCTGATAATAGGTGCATTCTCTTCTTCTTCTACAACAAACGTACTGGAACTAGGACCTTTGTTCTTGGTAGCTGCAGGAATATCCTTTGTAGTCCTTTTGGAGGCTATTGCCTTTTTAGCCATAGAAGCACGCTTTAGAGCAGATTTCTTAGGCATAGCATCAACCATGAGCTTCTTCTTCCGAGGAGGAGGAGGAGGTGCATTAGCTAGGATCTCATCTTCTCCACTAGCATCTTCTGGGTTCTCATACATGGAAGCAGGGCTTCCAACAACATGAATCACCCTCTTCCTAGCTCTATTCACACTAGCCTTCTTAGGAGGAATGTCAAGGGAAAGTGTCATCCCGTGCCTTGCAGATTCAGGAGCTCTAAAATCAGCAGGTTTAGCATACTCTTTCCTGACAGTCTTCTTATTAGGAGCTTTCTCTTTCAGCTTCTGAGGAACTGAAGTTTCCTCTGGCACAAAATCTGGGTCCTCTCCATCTGACTTAAGCTTCTTTCTGGCCCTTGTACCATCCTTGGGCAAGTTATGAGAACTGGGGGTACCTGGATCAGAATGTGACATCTCAGGACTTGTGCCTCAGTCCATCTCATCACTATCCTTAGTTAATTTGTTTTGGATATCTTTAGAACCTGACACCCTGATAGACAAAGCATACAAGCAACCAACAGACCAACAGACAAGTAGCCCTGTCAAATAGATATAGAAGAGAAGAAGGATTGAGCATCACAAAACACAGAAGGTTTTCAAAAATTTGAACAAATAAATCCTTAGTTTTATCTTTGTGTAGAGCAAATTTCAGTAACACCGAGTGTGAATTATCGGAGTCACCAATACACATGAACTTATTTACAAAGACTTTGCAATCCCTTTGGTGGAACCGAAAGTGATAAGTCGGGCTCACCGAGTTCATTCTTAGGAAACCTAGACTAAAAAATTTGAGGAACCGATTTTTGCGATTTGGTGTCACCGAGATGTATTTTGCGGACGGCTAACCCTAAAAATCTTTTATTGGCTAATCTGCAAGAACTTCTCGTGAAAGGAGGGTGGTGGCTTTGAGATAAAAACTCCTAATGCACACGACTCAAATCAATGGAGCGCTAGAGGAGATCGGAACCATAACCAAGCTCGGTGGCAGTCCTATTACGACGGCGACGGTGGTGAAGAATCCATCGACGATGGCGAGTCCCAATGGCGGAGGTACTCGGGGAGACATAGGCGACGACCAGGGGTCCTTAAGTGGTAGCTTAGGGTTACGGAACGAAACTTTTGAGGAGTTAATTTACAAACGTCCGGTCCGTAATGTTATATACCCATCGCTGTCGATGTCACCGAGATTACAAAATCGGTGTCACCGAGTTCCTCTGCTGTTAGCTCACAGGGAAACTCGGTGCAATCGAGTTCGGGATTTTTGTGGTACCGAGATGGAAAACCCAGATCAACTTTGGAATTCGGTGGAACTGAGTTTTTTGGGGTTGGTATCACCGAGAATCACAAAGAGGTTTTGGAAGGCAGCCTTTGACGATACGGAACTCCTAGTACTCCTTCACATAGAGGGATTGACGTGTGCTTGTTCAAGTTTTGTGATGAAGCATGAATAGAACTTGAGACGAGATAGCATAGATATCTAGACGAGGGTCCTAGCCACACTTGTCCATCCAATTGGCAAAAGATAAATCAAGAGCCAAATAACAACAATTGGATGTCCTCGAATGAGGACAAATATGTATACCAACCTGCTCACAGAATAAGATGATGGATAAAACATGGTGAACATGCATAAACATTCTAGCATATATCAAGCACTTGGGTGATGACAAATTCATCTATATATGAGTATATTGACTTAGGAGACGTGTAAGAATACTTGATCATAGGTCATACTCATTGTTTAAAAACAAGTGGGATTAGGAGTTTTACATAAACCATTAATGTGTTCATATCCTTAGGAGATGCTTATACTCAAGATTTAGAGTAAACCTTCCCCTTGATATGACATCCCCCCTAAGAAGGATCAACTAACTTTGGGTTTTTTCATGGAAGACTTCAAGTAGGTGAAGTAGTGGTGGATGTTCAATGTTGATGAAGATCATCTTGAGTTGGGAGCAATCCATGTTGTTCCTTACTCTTCTCACCTACATGGGTTAGTCCCAAAGCACAAGGAACATAGGCAAGAATATCTATGGACCTCGAGTGAAATACATATGGGATGATGTCCAGAGATACGTTAATTACTTTTTCCCTTGCTTACCTTTGAGGGAATGTGTGACTCATTGAACTAATGCATATGGTTGAGATTGATTGCATATAGTTCTTGCCAAAATGTATAAGATTGAATTTCATTGAAGGAGTCACCCCGAAAGAACTTTCTAGTTCCTCCTCTTCGGGATCCACATCAACTTGATGGGAATTCCTGGAGTCGTGGTAGCACTAGATGAGGTAGTGCTAGTAGTGTTCTTGGGAATACACTTGAACTTGACTTGGATTTCCTCTTTAAATGAGTCAATGTCCTCTTGAAGCTTTCCCTTGCCCTTGTGGTCTTGTAGTAGAAGGCCATCTTGTGAGATTGTTTCTTTGGGAGGAGTAGGATCATACTTCTCCTCTTGAGGAACAAACTTAGGAATGGACGTTCCTCAAATTGATGTTGAAGTAGCGATATGGACGTTCTTCCTAATCATCTTCGTTGATGTTGAAGTAGAGAACACCTTGTTTCTTCCGATGTCCTCCTTCCTTGCGCACAATTTCCTCAAATTGTTTACTCTCGGCAAGACTGTTGAAGACACCACTCTCTATAATCCCTTTCAATAAATCATTTTCTTGCTCAAGTGTAACCTGGCTAAGAGAATCATTAGTGGAATCAAGAGAGATAGTACCAACAATATCATTAGTTTGAACTTCAGCATTGTTCTTACTAGAAGAAGAAACTTTCTTGCCTTTGTTACTAGTGTTAACTTGTGGAAAAAAGTAGACAGGAGTAATTGACTAGATAAGAAGAACTCGTATTTTGAAGATCATCATTGACTGCTTTTAGGAAATCATGCTCTTGCTCCAAGTTGAGCTATTCAAAGCGTAGCTTCTCATGAGTTCTTCCAAGCCCTCTATGATCTTCTAGAATAGTCTCATTGGCTAACTTAAGAGAGTTCAATTCTTTAGTTATTCGTTTAACCTCCTTCTTATCATCATCACTCGATTTCTCTTTACTAGCATGATAATTAGAAAGTTCATTTTGAGTGCAAGCACTAGTTTTGTCAAAGAGCAAGTCATCTTCTCCTAACAAGTCATCCTCGTTACTATTAAAATCAAAATACTCGGGGTGTGATACCTTGGGGCCTTTAGTGATGAAACATTTTCCGAACCCTCATTTGGTGAATCAAATAAGCCGTAGGAGTTCGAGGTAAGAAGTGAAATGTCGGCAACACCTTCGTCTTGACTATAGTCGGAATTGAAGTGATAGCTTCTCCCGGATTGGTTGTCAGACCTGGAGCCAGCAAACCGTTCACCAACATGAGCTTGATGTCTTTTTCTAGAACTGCTCTAGGTGTATTTCTCCTTCTTCTCTGATTCCTTGCCTCTCTGTGAGTGTCTTCGTTCATAACGATCTTGTCTAGTCCTTCTCTCTCTGCGAGGTGACTCATCCCTTGAGCTTCATCTTCTAGGTGACTGTTCTCTTCGTTTGTATGGAGCCGAGCACTCATTGGAGTAGTGTCCAGGCTTCCCATAGTTGTAGGAGTTTCGGTCACCACTGGACGAACGCTTCTCATCATGTCCTGAGCTTCTGCTTCTCTCTTTTCCTCTACTCTTGTAGAACTTGTTGAATTTTCTGACCATGAGGCTTATATCTTCAATAGTGACAAGATTGTCCTTTGAAGTAGCGGAAGCATCACATGAATCTTTGTATGCACCGCTTGACTTGTTGTGCAGCTCATCTTTATCCTTGAGTGACATCCCATGAGCAACAATCCTACCAATGACTTCAGTTCGCTTGAGAACTTTCTAGTTTGGCATCATTCGGATCAATGCGCACACGATGTCATAATTTTCATCAAGACATCTAAGTACCTCCTTGATGATGAATTGTTCGGTCATCTCTTCTCTCCCTAAGCCGGCAATCTTATTTGTGATGAGAGCTAGCCTAGAGTACATTTCAGCGACACCTTCACCATCGTTCATCTTGAACTTGTCTATTTGACTTTGGAGCACATCCAACTTAGATTCTCTTCACGCCCTTCTCTGAAGAAATCACCTTGCAAACCAACATGAATAACATCCCACACGTTAGGATTAAAACCAAGAATATAATTTTTCATCTTATGCTTCCAACTAGCAAAATTAGTGCCATCGAAGTATGGACCTCTATGGTGATATCTTCTCTCACTAGACGCCATAGGAGCTAGGTTGTGAAACCAATGCAATGGAGACCAAAGCTCGATACCACTTGTAGGTTCGATAGTATGTGTGGGGATCCCGAGATATGAGTCGAGACCACCGAATGAAAGTGTACAGTTATCCCAGAGATAAATGATCACTAAACACACAGTTACTGAATAACAAGAGTCTTACATCCATGAGTAAGGTCTGATACAAATAATGACCATTATGGAATCATCTTACATAGATAGGGCCATGAAGGCCAAGCACACCAACTCAACTACTAGCGGACATCTTGGTAGTCAACGTGAAACCGTGCCATCAGCCTTAACCAACATGCATTCTAAATGGGAAGCGTCCTGGTTCGCGTGTCCGTCTCCAACGACGAATCCTTCTCCATACTCTGGTTCCTCCATTTCTGTTCAATAAAATAACCGGTGGCAAGATAATGAGTACTTTGAATGTACTCGCAAACAACGCATGATGCGGATTATGTAATTGAGTGCAATATGAAGTATAATGCAATCCTGCCAGAAAGCACGTTTTTATTAATGCATAAACATGGTCCAGTGTTTATATGGTCATGCATCACTATGTAAATAGTAACCATAAGAATAGGTTACAGATATCAACATAAATATTCCGAGGGCTGAACACCTCATGTTCACCCTCCATGCCAAGTCACAAGACTTGACCCAAGTAATCACTTTCAAATGTAACACCTGTATACACACACACACACTTGGTTTCTACGGAAATGACTCGACGTAGTCTAAGTGGGATTACCCAACTGTTCTTGACCCTGGACACATCTATTCGAATAGTTTTACACTCTGTAGAGGATGCACTCTATACGCACGAGATCCGGGAAAATTCCGTGTCATCCACGACTAGCGGTATATAATACCCGACGTAATTACCCGATAATTCCCTTTCCCCTGGCAACACTAGACAAAGAGTTCACTCGATTGGTACCCAACCCACATGACGTACGTCTTACGAGGACTAACTATGGACTGTATCATCCGTGGAGGGACCAACGGTGTGCCTAGAACACGTAAAAACGTCGTGGTCGCCCTACCTAGCATGAGCCCGTCACGCGAGTGACCATATCACTACCGCCACTAGTAATACGGGCTCTTTGTTAGCATGACCACAGTAATCAACAAAGCCCCGTCACGTAAAAGGCTATCGTGGTCACACATGTAAGGTTGGGATGGTCAGCAAATATTAAATCTAATCCCATTTCCGAAACAACACACAGAACACCTTTTCCGGTACACCACTTCTTTCTCAAGTGGTCGTCCAGCTCAACACCATCACCCTCGGGAATTAGTGGCACCCAACGGGGTTTTTGAAAAACCTTTGATATTGCCTTTGTGTTACCATCACCATGGATATGCTCATCCTATGTGTAGCACTACTTTTCATCAGCGTGACCCTCACAGTCAACTTTTCATCAGCGTGACCCTCATAGATGGTAAGGTCATGCTCAAATGCAAGTGCTCTAGAGGAGCCATTGCTAACACCATATCGAAGGTTTATCGATTAATCATGATCATATGCATCGGAGTAAAGTAATCAACATGGAATGCATAAAAATGTTTTCTCTCACATGGTCAAAGAGCTGCTTGCCTTGATCAGGTAGGTATCCGGGGTCTTCCAGGTCTTAGGGTCCAAGTCTTTCTTCAAACGCGTGATCTATCATCGTAATAGCATAATAATATTAAGGACCACAACCAAAAACAGAGTACAAACTCATAGAAATTTTTTTACCCTATTCTCTAAAGTCCTATTATTATTTATCAAAATATTTGTTTTTGGTTTTGGAATGAAAAAGTATTTTTAAAGTTTTTGTAACGAAAGTTAAAAATACTTGAAATAGGTTTTAAAATAAACCTATGCATACAAGTTTTCATAAAAATTCCACAAGCAGTACTATCAAATACTACACAATTTTACAAGAGTTATGGTGGAAAAATCTTTAAATTTGGATAAGGAATTAACTATGTGAATTTATTTTTAAAAAACAGAAATAAAATAAATAAAAAGAAACCAGATCACTCGCCTGGCTCGGCCAGCAGTTGGGCCGGCCCAACTGGCCAACTGGCCAGCCAGCCAACCAGTCAGTCCAGCAGCGCACGCCATCACGTTCATACTTGACGCGCAAGCCCTTGTGGCCTGCGAAACAGAGGACAGAGAGAGGGAGACACAGACCACCGGCAGGTGGGTCCCTCCTATCTGGGTCGTCTCCTACCTCCAAATAGAGAGGATGGCGGCTCATCAGCGACAGCTCCGGGGTTCTCGAGCTCTGGCGAGCACGGGAATGGGCCCGTGTCACTTCCGCCTTCGAGATAGGGGTCGAGGGGAAGACAAAGGTGGGATGTGCCACCGGCGACGACGAAGCCGCGGCAGAGACCTATCGGTAAGGGGCTGGGAACGGTGCTCCAAGTGAGGATAAGGACGGGGAGTGGTGGAGAAGGTTCACGAGGTCCTTGCGGTCACAGGGGAAGTGAAAGGAGCGCCTAAGCGTGCCTGTAACCCGAGATCAATGGAGCCCCGACATGGCGGCGCCTTGGTCGATCTTGAGTACCGGGTATCTTTTAGCTCAAGGGGGTGCTCAGGGTGGTCGATTCACGAGGAGAGGCGGGTTCTGGAGGTGCGGGAAAGAGCGGGGGAGCCTTTAAATAGGAGGGCGACAAGTCATCAAACGGTGGTGCGCTGGTGGTTTTGTTCCGGCGACAGGAGAGAGAAAGGGCTCGGGAGTGAACACGTGGTAATGCGGACACGGCTTTGGACCATGCATCATCTTCAAGAGGAGCGGGGGCAGTCTATTGGTGCATTGATGCGGCGGGGTTACTCTGGCCGGTTCGAGCGCGCATGGAAACACGTCACCAGGGGCACAGGAGAGGGGAAGATGCTGCCCTGTACTCGATCATCGGTGTGGCAAAGAGGGACAATGGGAGGGGGAAGGAACTGGCCGGCGCTGGCCCCCTTGGGCTCGGGAGCGCCCTATAGCGCGTACAGAGCGCAGCTTTGGTATGCCACGGCATGCTGGCGCGCTCTAATGCATCTTGGTCGTGCCTGATGTTAGATGCTCCTTGGATACTAGGTGCCGAGAAGAAACAAGCTAGCCAAGTTGAGAGTGGTAAAGTTATGTTGTCAGTTTTGATTCAGATGCTAAAATGGGGATTTTGGCTCCCTCTGATTGAACCAGTGCTCGGCCTTTCATCTGCAGTTGTGTCGAGGCATAGGCAGTCTCCAACACATGTTTGGAATTAAGGGAGTAAGTGTGGAGGGTGCTAGGTGCTGATTTTCAAATCTGGCAGAAGGTGTTTGATGCATGTTTGTGGAAGTTAACCTCCTCCAAATGCATTGAGAGATAAAATGATTTGGTTTTGGATATAATTAGGAGACTCTACCAAATTTGAGCTCCATTGGACAAGTTCGAAAATACCCACAAATGGGCACACATGCAATCTTGTGAGAAAATGTGAGCAAATCAATTCCGCCAAATCCAAATCTTGGCATGATATCCTTATTTGGGGTATTGAGCACTCCTGCAAAGTTTGAGGCCAAATGGACAAACTTGCCCATGCAGAGTTGCTCCAACTTGATTCTGGGGACACATGGTTTCCAAATTATTTGGTGAATCAAATCACCTTGGATGGAGGTGAAATTTGGCATGATCACCTCATATAGCATGTGGGTCGTGCTAGAATCTTATTGGGATTTATTGAGAATATTCCCTTTGGAAATATTTCAAAAGAACGAAATAGACATAATTGGTTTTCAAATGTTGCTCAAATAATTTGAACAGGACTTGGGGTTGAAACTCTTATGTATGGAAAATATATGTCGTGTGAGTATTCCTAATTTTTCTCACATTTTTCTAAGGTAGAAAAATAAAGTTTTATGGTTTTGAAGAGTAATATTAATATTAGAATCAGAATACAATCTTCGGGTGAAGGCACTACCTTAAATTCAGGGACTTGTACTCCAAACCACAAAGCAAGGTTTTGGGTTACCAAAATAATTAAAAAGGATTTTTGGAAATAATATTTTATAAAAACTGTTCTTAGAGATCTACTCACAAGCACACATACAAACGGTGACAATCAAGGCACTCATGGTATTTACTTAAAAAGTTTTAATTTATACCAAAATTTGAAACAGCAATGACAAGAGATGTGAAAACAGGGTGTGACAGACCTATCCCCCTTATAGGAATCTCGTACCCGAGATTCCAAAGCTAGGTGCTAAAAGTACGGAAATTTGGATCTAAGATAGTCTTCACGCTCCCATGTTGCTTTTGCCTCGGTGTGGTTGGTCCACTGGACCTTAAAGTACTTGATGGTTCGCCTTCGGGTACAATGCTCGGCTTCGTCCAGAATGCGGATCGGTCTCTCGCGATAAGTGAGGTCTGGCTGCAGGTCAATACCTGGATGACCGATGTCCTTATAAAGATCTGGACGACTTGGTGCTTGAAGGCACTTCTGGAGTTGTGACACATGGAAGACATTGTGCACAACCAAAAGTTGTCGAGGTAGCTCCAACGGGTAAGCAACTTCTCCACGCCTTGAAGTGATCTTAAAGGGTCCAATGTACCTTGGAGCAAGCTTTCTCTTGACATGGAAACACTTTGTTTCCTTGAGAGGCGTGACTTAGAGGTACACATGATCTCTAGGGTTGAGTTCCACTTCTCGGTGGTTTGAATACACGTAGCTCTTTTCTCATGACTTCACAACCTTTAGGAGCTCCCTAACGAGTTGCACCGTCTCCTCAGCTTCACGGAGGACGTTTGGCCCAAAAATCAGTCCTTCACCAGTCTCAGACCAGTTGAGGGGAGTGCCGCACTTACGTCCGTACAATACCTCAAATGGTGCCATTTGGAGAAGCGACTGATAGTTGTTGTTATAAAATAACTTAGGGAGAGGCAGATAGTCTTACCATTTTGTCCCATGTGCCAAGACAAAAGGGTGGAGCATATACTCAAGTATCTGATTTACTCGTTCCGTCTGTCCGCCGGACTACGGGTGGAAGGCTGTGCTGAAGGAGAGCTTGGTTCCCAAGGCCTCTTGAAACTTCTTCCAGAATCTCGAAGTGAATTGTGTGCATCGGTCGGACACATCGGGTGGAGGGTTGTGTTGGCAACGGTGCTCCAAGTGGGGAGAAGGATGGAGGAGTGTTGGAGAAGGTTCGGGAGTTCCTTACGGTCATTGGGGAAATGAAAGGAGCGCCGGAGCGTGCCTGTAGCCCGAGATCGATGGAGCCGCGACGCGATGGCGTCTCGGTCGACCTCGAGTACCAGGGATCTTTTATCTCAAGGAGGTGCTCGGGGTGGTCGATTGGGGAGGAGAGGGAGGTTCTGGAGGTGCGGGGGAGAGTGGGGGAGCCTTTAAATAGGTGGGCGACGAGTCACCGAAAGGTGGTGCGCCGATGGTTTTGTTGCCGCGACAGGAGAGGGAGAGAGGGCTTGGGAGTGAACTTGTGTTATTGTGGACACGGTTTTGGACCACACAACATCTTCAAGAGGAGCGGGAGCAGTCTGTTGGCGCGTCGATGTGCCGGGGTTACTCTGGCCGGTTTGGGCGCATGAGGGCACGCGTCGCCAGGGGCAGATGAGAGGGGAAGAAGAGGAGACCTACACTGCCTTGGACTCGACCAGCGGTGTGGTCAAAGAGGGGCAATGGGAGGGGGCAGGAACTAGCTAGCGCTGCCCCCCTTGGGCTCCGGTGCGGCCTATAGCGCGTCCAGAGCGCAGCTTTGGCATGCCACACTATGCTGGCGCGCTCTGGCACGTATTGGTCGTGCATGGGTTGTCTGGGAGAGGGGTTAGATGCTCCTTGGATGCTATGGGACCGAGAGGAATCAAGTTGCCAAGGGTTAAGTGCTAAAGTGATGCTGTCAATCTTGATTCAGGTGCTAAAATGGGGATTTTGGCTCCCTCTCATTGAAACAATGCTGGCCTTTCGTCTGTAGTTGTGGGGGAGGCACGGGCAGTCTGTAACACAAGTTTCGAGTGAAGGGAGTAATTGTGGAGGGTGCTACATGTTGATTTTCAAATCTGGTAGAAGGTGTTTGATGCATGTTTTGGGAAGTTAACCGCCTCCAAATTTATAGAGAGATAACAAGATTTGGTTTTGGATATAATTAGGATACTCTACCAAATTTGAGCTCCATTGGACAAGTTTTACTATGTTAACTTGAAAATACACACAAATGGGCACACCTACAATCCTGTGAGAAAATGTGAGAAAATCAATTCCCACAAATCCAAATCTTGGCATGATCTTCTTATTTGGTGTATTGAGCACTCTTGCAAATTTTGAGGGCAAATGAACAAACTTGGCAATGTTAGAGTTGCTCCAACTTGATTCTAGGTAGAAAGGGTTTCTGAAATATTTGGTGAATCAAATCACCATGGATGGAGGTGAAAGTTGGCATGATCACCACATATAGCATGTGGGTCATCCTAGAAGTTTCTCGGGATTTATTGAGAATATTTCCTTTGGAATTACTTCAAAAGTTCAAAACATTTTCAAAACTTTGCTCAAATATTTTGAATAGGACTAGGGGTTGAAACTCTTATGTATGGAAAATATATGTCCTCTCAGTATTCCCAATTTTTCTCAGTTTTTCTAGGGTAGAAAAATATTTTTTTCACCCAGAAATATCATTTCTGGCCTTAGAAAAGGACATATTAATAAAATAGAAAAATGACTTTAAAAATAATTAATTAATGGTTTTGAAGAGTTATATTAATATTAGAATCAGAATACAATCTTTGGGTGAAGGCACTCCCTTAAATTCACCGACTTGTGCTCCAAACCACAAACCAAGGTTTTGGGTTACCAAAGTAATTAAAAAGGATTTTTGGAAATAATATTGTATAAAAACTGTTCTTAGAGATCTACTCACGAGCACACATACAAACAATGACAATCAAGGCACTCATGGAATTTACTTTAAAAGGTTAAACTTATACCAAATTTTGAAAGAGCAATTACGAGACATGTGAAAACAAGGTATGACAGTGTGTCTAGGGGGGTGATTTGACTAGTTGACAAGATAAAAAATTAGCTTTTTCCCAATTTTAGTTGTGGGCGAGTTTTAGCAATTATGGCAAGTCAAGTACACCCTACACATGCAGTTCTAAGAGTATAGCAGCGGAATGTATAACATGCAAGTGTAAAGTAAAGGAGTATGGTAGGGAGATCAAACGCATGAGGTTGACATGACGATTTTTGGCATGGTTCCGATAGGTGGTGCTATCGTACGTCCATGTTAGTGGAGACTTCAACCCACGGAGGGTAACAACCGCGAGAGTCCATGGACGGCTCCACAAACAAGGGGTCCACAGGAAGCGTCCTTTTCTATTCCACCACGGATTCCGCCCACGAAGGACTAGCTTTACTCATGGTAGATCTTCACGAAGTAGGCAATATCCTTGCCCTTACTAACATCTTGGTTCAACTCCACAACACGTAGGAGGCTCCCAAGCGACAGCTAATCTATGAGGCACCACCCTCCAAAAGGTAATAGATGTGGTAGAATGATGAACCCCTTGCTCTTGTGCTTCTAAACATAGTCTCTTCAACAGAAAATCACTCTCTCGCAAAATAGGAATGGGTAGGAGAGATTGATTTGGTGGAAAGAAAATTCGGGAGGCTAGAGATCAAGTTTCAAATGATTGTATTGGAATATCTTGATCTCAACACATGTATAGGTGGCTCTCTCCCATAAAAAATGGATCTGGTAATGAAGTGTGTGTTCTGAGTGCTTCACCGAAAAGGAGTCTATCAGTCAGATGACACAACTCGGTGACACCGATACTCAAACTCAGAAATTCTGATTTTGTGTACCGAGGTAACAGAAAGTTGGTCAGCTAAACTCGGTAGCCCGACATGGTTTTGGTTGCACTGATTTGGTGGCTTTGGCTAGGGTTCTGTCTGAGATGAAAATAGGTAGTGCTGAAATGAGAAAGTTGGTGGCACCGATTTTGAGTATGAGGGTTTGGAGAAAATGGTTATATGGGAAAAATGTTTGAGTATTTTTGGTGGCTATCTCTTTGCATTTGAGCAACCAATTCATTTTAATACCTCACCCCCTTTTAATAGTATTGGATTTCCTATGGACTCAAAAGTGATTTGTCACAAATATACAATGAAGAATGTTCTAGCTTGAAGCTTGGGCCAATCTTATTGCTTTCTTGCATCATGGGGCATATACACATAAGCCTTTTGCCAATGCATCTTTTGAACTTTTATGAAATATACTTGGATAAACTTATTAGTCCAATGATGCATATGTTGTGATCAATTAACAAAACCACCCTAGGGAGCAATTGTGCTTTCACTGCCGGGGAGGCGCCTTGCCGGGTATTGGGGAGGATGATTGTGCCTTCGCCCCTAGCAGGTACCAGGGGCTCTTGGTGCATATTCGACTATTGGTGTTCGTAGTTCTGGCATTGATGGCCATTGGGGGCCGCTTCTACCGGAGTCTTGGTGAAGTGGTAGCATTCGCCGGCAGCCTTAGGATGTTGGGCCAGTGGATCGTCGTCCGTGCACAAGTCAAGGGGACTAAACACCCTTGTTTGTGTACCCCGACAAAAGCCCCCGAGCCTGAGCCATACATGTCGCTGGTCGTGTTGGGTTAGGCTCCCTCAATGGACGGATTCAGCAGCTGTTAACGCATTAAACACATGTCGTGGGGGGTGGTCGAGCAGTAGCTGTTAGATAATAAAAAGGGGAACCGCCGGGAAGCAAACGGGAGTTCCTCACAGCAACAGCAAAGATCCAGCACCCAACGAGTGGGCCCCATATTTAAGATCCTCGGAAGGGGGCCTGGTAATTCACATCTGCCTCTCCGCCCCGTTTCCTCTTCTTCCTCCTCCAACCAAGAAGCCTCCTTTGTCGTCGTCGGTCCCTTCGTGTGCAGTGCCGAATCTCCAGTCGCTTAAGGGAGATGGGAAAGAAGACGACTGGCGTGAAGGGGAAACCGACACGATGTGGCGAAGACGAGGGTCGTCGACGGGAACATGAGAAGAACAAAGGAAGATGAGAAGCAACAGCGGGGACATGTGGTTTTCTCCCCTTAAAATATAGACCCCAACAACTTGATTGCGAAGTACCGCTACACATTGGGGATAGATACAAAAGGGCAGGGGGCGCCCGTAGTTCTACCGGACCTCCCCAAGGAGAAGGCGCCATTAGATTCATAGCGCTTCTTCTGCATGTACTTCTATTGTGGCCTCGCTTCCCCATTTTGTCATTTCTTCTATGCCATGATGGTGCCATATGGATTCCATCTCCTGGATTTCACGCCCAACGCAATGTCGTGCATGGCGATCTTCGCCCACCTGTGCGAGCACTTTGTCGGAGTCGCCCCCAACATGAATTTGTTCAGGAACTTCTTCATCCCCTAGATCGAGGACAAGAATCACCACTCACGGAATGTTAGCTGGATTCCCCGGGCCAAGAAGGATGGCTGGGGGTACCTCCCTGGCCAACTCCATGGGAAGTGGGAAGAGTGGAGGGGGCGACTAGTGTTGGATCAAGGACGCCAAAGCTTCCGAGTTCAGTCCTGCACGGACAACTTTTTTGTCCACGGTGAAGACCGAAGTAGCTTGGGTCTCTATGAAAAGAAACTCCGCCCGACGCTGAATAGGATCTCCCGCCGCAAAGCTGCCGGGCTGACCATCCAGCACGTAGGAGTTGACTTCCTTCAGCCCCGCATTGCCCCACTACTGAAGAGGGACATGTTTGCATGGGAGTTCGATGGTCCTGTCAATTGGATGCATCTGTACCGAGGAACCATCAAGAACTTTACGGTCTACAGCCATGGTTGGCTGTGTGACCAGTTGTTTAACAACATGGGGACGCTCAATCTCCTAGCACCGGACATCGCCTTGAATATCAACTCTATCAGAAATCGACCTTTGTAGTGGATAACCGATTGCAATGCCTCCGGGGTCGAGCGAGACAGGGCCTTTCCTTCTTGGGAGGACGAGATGGCGTGGCTCGCCAGCCTGGGGTAAAGGGCCACCAAGGAAGACGAAAACCTAACAGCGCCCACCAGGGTTGAGAAGATGGGTTTTATTACTTCCCTCGTTGCGGCGGACAGGCAGGTCAGAGTCGTTAAGGGCATAGTCTCGTAAGAAGAGGAGAGGTCCGGAAGGAGCATCTTTTCGGAGGAGGAAGACGATAACCTTTCCCCGGGAGAGGCTACCGGGTTGGAGCTTGTCAGGGCGGAAGCTCTCCCGAGTGAGGGTGAGGGGAAGAAAGCGACAGAGCCGGCCATAGAGGAAGAGGAGTTCGAGGAGGGCCCTCAAGCTCCAAAACCTGTGCGGCGCCTTCGCGATGAATTGACTAGGAAGCAGCAGCCCCCGCATCTCCGCGGGCGCCCCCGAGGAGGAAGAAGACAACCTCCAAGGGAAAAGGCCACATGGCAGCAAGTCGCTAGTCCCCCTGCCCTTCTCAAGCCAAGGTTTCTCCCGCCAGGTGACAGAAGGTTATCGGGGCGGATCCCAGCCCCCAGTCAAGCCCAACTTCTTTCCCGGACCCGTGTCTAGCCGTGGCCCCAATTCTATCGTTGAATCCCGCTCCTCCAATTGTGAAGAGGGGCAGATCAACTCCACCGCCTACAACATACGAGCTGGGATCCATGCTCTTGTGGGCAGATCAACTCTGTCGGCGTCCTGGGAACGGGGGGTACCCAGACTTGCGTTTCTTCCTCCCAGGGCTGGCCCACTTCATGGATCAAGCACCAGCACGCTCGGCAAGGCCCTTGTGAGGTTCCAAGCCTCACGAGGAGGAATGGAATCAATACCCGCAAGGGCCTCCTCGGGACCTCTCCGGAGCTGCGGACATTCCGAGGCAAGGCCCAGCATCACGGGTCAAGGATGACGCAAAAGGTGGACACGCGACACACAGATGGCAGAGCCGTATAGTTCCCCCTTTGGTCCAACGAGGGCAGGAGCATACATGGGTCCCAAAGGCATATCCCAAAGGTTTCCCTTTTGGTGCAATGAAGCAGCCGCCTCCTGTCGGATTTCTGGCTCCGCAAAACCCTAAAGATTCGAACATTGGGCCATGTACGAAGGTCTCTCCCTGCGTCGCCTCGCCTAGCCACTCTTTGATGGAAACAATGAAGGACTCACTCGATGGCCAGGGGAACACATAACACAATAGTTTACCCAGGTTCGGGCCACTGCGAAGCGTAAAACCCTACTCCTGCTTTTGGTGTATTCCCTCTCACGGAGGTGGTGGATGAATTAGTACAACGTTCTTGGACCTCCGTAGGTCGAGCAACTAGGTGTGTTGTTCTGCCCTCCGAATGAACTCTCCCCTTCTCAAGTATCATACTCTATCTATTTATAGCGGAGGCCCGGGTCCTCTGTCGTCATAGCTTCGGCGGGAAGGGATCCCACAGTGGCCAATTTTGAAGGGGAACATGGGAACATGCTCCCCTACCCAAAGATGGTCTTCGCTGTAAAGTAACTGTCCGCGATGTAGAGACGGGCCCGCAGATGATGTTCGCCCTACTGGTGGGAGACTGCGACTTTGTTACACCAGGAGGGAAACCTTCGGCAGATGCCTTTGGGAAACCTGTACGCTATTACCTCCTTTGCACCAAAGGGGAAATTGTCCCGTCCTGCCATCTGTTGCTCACGTGTCCATTCCTGCCATCACCCTTGCCTCCTGAGGCCCGTCCTTGCCTCGGAATATCCTCCGCTCCGGAGGGGTCCTATGGAGGCCCCTGCGGGTCTTGACACTCCTCTGCCCAAAGATGGTATTCGCTTGCAAAATAACTGTCCGTGCTGCAGAGACGGGCCCGCACATGACGTTCGCCCTACTAGTGGGAGACTGCGGCTTTGTTACACTAGGAGGGAAACCTTTGGAAGATGCCTTTGGGAAACCTGTACGCTCTTGCCTCCTTTGCACCAAAGGGGAAATTGTCCCGTCCTGCCATCTGTTGCTCGCCTGTCCATTCCTGGTGTCACCCTTGACTCCTGAGGCCCGGCCTTGCCTCGGAATATCCTCTGCTCCGAAGAGGTCCTAAGGAGGCCCTTGCGGGTCTTGACACTCCTCCTCCTCGTGAGGCTTGACACTCCTCCTCCGGTGGACGACGGGGACACCTGACATTACTTTCCGTACAGTTTGTCAGCCGACGTCATCTCCCGGATTGCACGGGAAGGAAACAAATATCCCCGTGATTGATGGGATTTCTCCCTCCCATTGCGCTCATCGGGTGGCTCCCTCACCCTCAAGCGGAACTTCAAAATCTTTGCTAAACCTCATCTGAGATCGATAATTCTACCCCCGGGCCCGTCTCTGCTAAACCTAATGGGCCATCGGTAAGCTCTCCTTTGATGGGACAAGAAATTCCTTCTTCGTAGAAAGCCCACCAACAGTTCGATGAACTCATCAACGGCATGGTTCAGGAGATATTTTCCTGCACGATTTTCTCTGAACGTGGGCACCTAGCTCCCAACTGCACATCGCCTATATGCTCCTCCTGCGGCTATGTGGGCCATTCCAAATCTAACTGTGCTTCCTTTATGCGTGATAATTGTCTTACTTCGAAACGTAAGAGCCCCACTGATACGTCCATTTTGCATCATGCTTTCATGTTGATATTTATTGCTTTATGGGCTGTTATATTACTTTGTGGTACCATATTTATGCCTTTTCTCTCTTATTTTGCAAGGTTTATTTGAAGTGGGAGAATTCAGGCAGCTGGAATTCTGGACTGGAAAAGGAGGAAATCTTTGTCCACTATTCTGCACATCTCCAAATGCCATGAAAAGTTACGTGGATTCTTTTGGGATTATACAAAAAATACTGGGCGAAAGAAGTACCGGAGGGGGGCCACCAGGGCTCCACAAGCCCTGCCATAGCCACCCCCCTAGTGGCGGCGGGCAAGCTTGTGGGCTGCCTGACGGCCCACTAGTCCCCCTCTTTCGCTATATGAAGGGTTTTGGTCTAGAATAAATCATTCGGGAGCTTTTTCGTGGTTTCGCCGCCGCCACGAGGTGGAACTTGAGCAGATCCAATCTAGAGCTCCGGCAGGACGATCCCGCCGGGGAAACTTCCCTCCCGGAGGGGGAAATCGTCGCCATCGTCATCACCAACACTCCTCTCGTGGGAGGGGAGGCATCATCATCATCACCATCTCCTCTCCAATCCCTAGTTCATCTCTTGTAACCAATCTTCGTCTCGCAACTCCAATTGGTACTTGTAAGGTTGCTAGTAGTGTTGATTACTCTTTGTAGTTGATGCTAGTTGGATTACTTGGTGGAAGAGTTTATGTGCAGATCTTTGATGTTATTCATTACACCTCGGATCATGATTATGATTATGCTTTGTGCATAGTTACTTTTGTTCTTGAGAACATGGGATAAGTCATGCTGATAATAGTCATGTGAATTTGATATTCGTTCGGTATATTCATATGATGTATGTTCTTTTTTCCTCTAGTGGTGTTATGTGAACGTCGACTACATAAAACTTCACCATATTTGGGCCTAGAGGAAGGCATTGGGAGGTAGTAAGTAGATGATGGGTTGCTGGAGTGATAGAAGCTTTAACCCGAGTCTATGCGTTGCTTCGTGAGGGGCTGATTTGGATCCACTATTTTAATGCTATGGGACTTTGTCTTAATTCTTCTTTTGTAGTTGCGGATGCTTGCGAGAGAGGTTAATCATAAGTGGGATGCTTGTCCAAGTAAGGGAAGTACCCAAGCGTCGGGCCTCCCACATATCAAACTATCAAAGTAACGAACGCGAATCATATGAACATGATGAAACTAGCATGACAGAAATTCCCGTGTGTCCTCGGGAGCGTTTTTCCTCCTATAAGACTTTGTTCAGGCTTGTCCCTTGCTACAAAAGGGATTGGGCCACTTGCTGCACCGTTGCTACTACTTTTTACTTGTTACTTTTTTCTTGCTACGTTTCACCTCGCTACACAATCACTTGTTACCGCTACTTTCAGTGCTTGCAGTTATTACCTTGCTGAAATCCATTTATCGGAGCCTTCTGCTCCTCGTTGGGTTCGATACTCTTACTTATCGAAAGGACTACGATTGAACCCCTATACTTGTGGGTCATCAAGACTCTTTTCTGGTGTCGGTGCCGGGGAGTGAAGTGCCTTTGGTAAGTGGAAATTGGTAAGGAAACATTTTTATACTGTGCTGAAATTTATTGTCACTTGTCACTATGGAAACTGTTCCTTTGAGGAGTTTGTTCGGGGTATCTTCACCACAAACGGAAGCACGAGGAGTTGGTTCTCAACCTAAGTTACCTACTGAAAATATCTTTTATGAAATTCCTTCGGGTATGCTTGAGAAACTACTGGCTAATCCTTTCACAGGAGATGGATCTTCACATCTAGACTTCCATCTGATCTATGTAGATGAAGTTTGTTGTTTATTTAAGCTTGCAGGTTTGCCCGAGGATGATGTAAAGAAGAAAGTCTTTCCTTTATCTTTGAAGGATAAGGCGTTGACATGGTATAGGCTATGTGATGATACTGGATCATGGGGCTACAATCGGTTGAAATTGGAATTTCATCAAAAGTTCTATCCTATGCATTTAGTACATCGTGATCGGAACTTTATTTATAAATTTTGGCCTCATGACAGGGAAAACATAGCTCAAGCTTGGGGGAGGCTTAAATCAATTCTATATTCATGCCCCAATCATGAGCTCTCGAGAAAAATCATCACTCAAAACTTTTATGCTCGGTTTTCTCATGAAGATCGTACCATGCTTGACACTTCTTGTACCGGTTCTTTTATGAAGAAGGATATTGATCACAAGTGGAATTTATTGGAAAGAATCAAACGCAACTCTGAAGATTGGGAGCTGGAGGAAGGTAAGGATTCAGGTATGAATTTCCAGTTTGATTGCATTAAATCTTTTGTTGAGACAAACACTTCTAGAGATTTTAACGCTAAGTATGGACTTGACTCTGAGATAGTAGCTTCTCTATGTGAATATTTTGCTGCTCATGTTGATCTTCCCAAAGAGAAGTGGTTTAAATATCATCCTCCTGTAGAAAGAAACATAGCCAAAACAAATCTAGTTGAGGAGAAAGTCATTGCTTTTAGTGATCCAGTTGTTCCTTGTGCTTACACTCAGAAACCACCATACCCTGCTAGGATAAAGGATTATTCTAAAGCTCCAACTGTGATACGTAGGGGGTTACATTAGACCACTTGCACCCCGTGAGGAGATTAGAGTTGAACCTAGTGTTGCTATTATCAAAGATCTCTTAGCCGAAGACGTAGATGGGCATGTTATCAAATTCTGTGAGGACTCTGCTAGAATTGCTAAACCTAAGGCAAAAGACAAATACGGACCTATAGTTGGCCTGCCCGTTGTTTCTTTCAAGATAGGAGATCACTGTTACCATGGTTTATGTGATATGGGAGCTAGTGTTAGTGCAATACCCCGTTCTCTATATGATGAAATCAAAGATGAGATTGCACCTGCTGAGTTAGAACCCATTGATGTCACTATTACGCTAGCTAATAGAGACACTATCTGCCCTCTGGGAATTGTGAGAGACATAGAAGTCCTGTGTGGTAAGACGAAGTATCCTACTGATTTCCTCGTCCTTGGTACTGCACAAGATAGCTTTTGTCCCATCATATTTGGTAGACCCTTTCTCAACACTGTCAATGCTCACATTGATTGCACTAAGCAGACCGTCACTATTAGTTTCGAGGGTGTGTCTCATAAATTTAACTTCTCCAAGTTTGGAAGACAACCCCATGAAAGAGAGTCGTCTGGTAGGGATGAAATCATTGCTCTTGCCTCTATTGCCGTACCTCCTACGGATCCTTTAGAGCAATATCTTGTTGAGCATGAAAATGATATGCATATGGAGGAGAGAGATGAGATAGAAAAAATTGTCTTAGAACAATATCCTATTCTCAAGAATAATCTGCCTGTTGAACTGCTTTGGGATCCTCCCCCACCAAAGGGTGATCCTGTGTTCGAGCTTAAACAGTTGCCTGATACTCATAAGTATGCCTATCTTGATGAGAAGGAGATATATCCTGTCATTATTATTGCTCTCCTCTTAGAGCACGAAGAGAAGAAGTTACTAAAAAATCTGAGGAAGAATCATGCTGCTATTGGATATACTCTTGATGATCTTAAGGGTATTAGTCCCACTCTATGTCGGCACAAGATTAAAACTGATCCTGACTTCAAACCAGTTGCTGATCATCAAAGGAGATTGAATCCTAAGATGAAAGACGTCGTTAGAAAAGAAATATTAAAGCTTCTGGAAGCACGAATCATTTATCCTGTTGCTCATAGTGATTGGGTAAGTCCAGTACATTGCTTACCTAAGAAGGGAGGTATCACCGTTGTTCCTAATGATAATGATGAACTAATCCCACAAAGGATTATTACCGGCTATAGGATGGTGATAGACTTCCGGAAACAGAACAAGGCAACCAGGAAAGATCATTATCCTTTGTCATTTATCGACCAAATGCTAGAAAGGCTATCAAAACGCACACAGTTCTGCTTTCTAGACGGTTATTCAGGTTTCTCGCAAATACCTGTTGCACAATCTGA
Source organism: Hordeum vulgare subsp. vulgare (assembly GCF_904849725.1). Taxonomy (NCBI): domain Eukaryota; kingdom Viridiplantae; phylum Streptophyta; class Magnoliopsida; order Poales; family Poaceae; genus Hordeum; species Hordeum vulgare. Next base: position 283,850,499 of record NC_058523.1, read on the forward strand.
TCAGGAGAAAACCACTTTCACCTGCCCCTTCGGTACCTTTGCCTATAGACGTATGCCTTTTGGCTTATGCAATGTGCCTGCCACCTTTCAAAGATGTATGATGGCTATATTCTCTGACTTTTGTGAAAATATTGTCGAGGTTTTCATGGATGACTTCTCCGTTTATGGGTCTTCCTTTGATGATTGCCTCAGCAACCTTGATCGAGTCTTACAGAGATGCGAAGATACCAACCTCGTTTTGAATTGGGATATGTGCCACTTTATGGTTAATGAAGGTATCGTTTTAGGACACAAAATTTCTGAAAGAGGCATTGAAGTTGATAAGTCTAAGGTTGATGCAATTGAGAAAATGCCTTGCCCCACAGATAGCAGAGGTATACGAAGTTTCCTAGGTCATGCTGGTTTCTATAGAAGGTTAATTAAAGACTTCTCTAAGATTTCTAGGCCTCTTACCAACCTCTTGCAGAAGGATGTTCCTTTTTTCGATGAGGATTGTGAGGAAGCCTTTGAAATACTTAAGAAGGCTTTGATAACCGCACCTATTGTTCAACCACCTGACTGGAACTTGCCCTTTGAAATCATGTGCGACGCTAGTGATTATGCTGTTGGTGCTGTTCTAGGACAAAGAGTTGACAAGAAGTTGAATGTTATTCACTACGCTAGTAAAACTCTAGACAGTGCCCAAAGAAACTATGCCACTACGGAGAAGGAATTTTTAGGAGTCGTGTTTGCATGTAAAAAGTTTAGATCTTATATAGTTGACTCCAAAGTCACTATTCACTCTGATGATGCTGCTATTAAGTAACTCATGGAGAAGAAGGACGGTAAGCCTAGACTGATCAGATGGGTTCTCCTGCTACAGGAATTTGATTTGCACGTCGTTGACCGAAAGGGTGCTGATAACCCTGTAGCAGATAACTTGTCTAGGCTAGAGAATGTCCTTGATGACCCACTACCTATTGATGACAGCTTTCCTGATGATCAATTAAATGTCATCCGCACTTCACATAGTGCATCGTGGTATGCCGATTATGCAAACTATATCGTAGCAAAATACATACCACCCAACTTCACCTATCAGCAAAAGAAGAAATTCTTCTTTGATTTGAGACACAACTTTTGGGATGATCCTCACCTTTATAAGGAAGGAGTAGGTGGTGTTATTAGACGTTGTGTGCCTGAACATGAACAGGGACAGATCTTGCAGAAGTGACATTCCGAAGCCTACGGAGGACACCACGCTGGAGATAGAACTGCCCATAAGGTATTGCAATCAGGTTTCTATTGGCCCACTCTCTTCAAGGATGCCCGTAAGTTTGTCTTGTCTTGTGACGAATGCCAAATAATAGGGAATATCAGTAAGCGTCAAGAAATGCCTATGAACTATTCACTTGTCATTGAACCATTTGATGTCTGGGGCTTTGATTATATGAGACCCTTCCCGAGTTCCAATGGGTACACTCACATCTTAGTTGCTGTGGATTACGTCACTAAGTGGGTAGAAGCTATCCCCACTAAAAATGTTGATCACCACACCTCTATTAAGATGCTTAAAGAAGTCATATTCCCAAGATATCTGATGACTGATGGCAGTTCACACTTCATTCATGGTGTTTTCCGCAAGATGCTCGCTAAGTATGATGTCAACCATAGAGTTGCATCTCCTTATCATCCTCAGTCTAGTGGTCAACTGGAGTTGAGTAATAGGGAGATCAAATTGATCCTACAAAAGACAGTCAATAGATCTCGAAAAAACTGGTCTCGCAAACTTGACGATGCACTATGGGCTTATAGGACTGCTTATAAGAATCCCATGGGCATGTCACCATATAAAATGGTTTACGGTAAAGCTTGTCATTTACCTCTTGATCTGGAACACAAAGCTTATTGGGCAATCAAAGAGCTCAACTTTGATTTCAAACTTGCCGGTGAGAAGCGGTTGTTTGATATCAGCTCATCAGATGAATGGAGGCCCCAGGCATATGAGAATGCCAAGTTGTTCAAGGAAAAGGTTAAGAGATGGCACGACAAACGAATACAGAAACGAGAGTTCATTGTACGTGATTATGTCCTGCTATACAATTCTCGTTTGAGATTCTTTGCAGGCAAGCTTCTCTCTAAATGGGAAGGTCCTTATGTTATCGAGGAAGTCTATCATTCCGGTGCCATCAAAATCAATAACACGGAAGGAAATTTTCCTAGAGTGGTAAATGGGCAAAGAATCAAGCATTACATCTCTGGTACTTACATAAATGTTGAGACCAATATCATCAATGTCATAAATCCAGAGGAGTACATAAGGGATGTTTATTTGCGTGTTTTAGACCCTGAAAACGAAGAGGTATCTGTTTCGGTAAGAAATTGGACTCCGATGTTTTTCCAATAAGAAATTTCCTCCGTTTTGGAATTTTTGGAAAATTAGAAAAATAAAAACCAGTCCGGAGAGCGCACGAGGTGGCCACAAGCCCTGCCACCGCCCCCTACCCCCCTGGTGCCAGAGGGCAAGCTTGTGGGCACCTCGTGTGCCTCCCGGACTCCATTTTCTTGCGGAGCAGTCCTTCTGGTCCTGAAAAAAATCAATGAATACTCGCCCGAAGGTTTTGATCTCCTAATTGCGCAGTTTTCCTCTGTTTTCGTTTCGAGCTTGTTTCTGCCGCAGATTTGGAGCAAAGATGTCTCAGGAATCTGTTGGGGAGAATGGTCTTCACCAAGTTCATGAGGAAGTAGATGCTGATCTGAAAAGAGTAGAAGTCACGGAAGCCAGGGACCAAGCTAAGGAGAAAACCCAAGCTAGGGAGGAAGTTCAACCTATGTTCAACATTGAAGATGTTGAACGAGTAGATTTTCTCCAACCCTTCCTCCACGTGCTGTCTCCATCCTTGATTGAATTCTTGAGGTTTGGCGAAACAACTTGTGCTCACAATATTTCCCTTTCTCGTGAAGTTGTTTTGCTGGAAAACCATGTCACAGATCTCAAAGGTATAAATCAAAGATTGATAGCTCTCCTGGAATCAAAGGCGACAACTCCACCATCATCACCACCGAAGGAAGACAACTAAGCATTGGTATGGGCAATCCCCTTGGCTTCTGCCAAGCTTGGGGGAGTTGCACTGGTATCGTATCACCTTTATATCTCTTGCTTTTAACTTTGTTTTAGTTATTTCCTTTTCAGTTTTTATTTCTTCTCTTAGAGGAATAAATCTTTAGTGTTTAGTTTGAGTCTTTCGCTTTTGTCTCTCCCCCGATGTATTCGAGCTTACGAGCTATATAACAAAGAGTATCTTATTCAAGGGATTTGCTTTGTGCCATGATCAATAGTATGAAAAGAAAGATAGCATGAAAGATCATGAGACGATCTTATGGAAAGTGATAGCTTCACATATGACACGGATGATGATTGAAACTTGTTGAGAATAAATCAACATAGACCTCAGTCATTGTTGCAACTAATAAGAAGTAATAAGGAAAGAGAGGTTCACATATAAATATATCATCTTAGACACTTTTTACAATTGTGAGCACTCACCAAACTATTACATGCTTAGGAGTAGATGTTGGACAAGGAAGACAACATAATAAATTGTGTTTGCTTGGTTCCAAACAATGTTATTTGATTAGAGATCCCTTTGCATGTGACGATTGCTTCCACCTCATATTAGTCAAAACTCCCGCACGAAGTAGAGATACTACTTGTGCATCCATAAACCTCCAACCCAGTTTTGCCATGAGAGTCCACCATACCTACCTATGGATTGAATAAGATCCTTGAAGTAAGTTGTCATTGGTGCAAGCAATAAAAAATTGCTCTCTAATATGTATGATCTATTAGTGTGTGGAAAATAAGCTTTGTACGAACCTGTGATGAGGAAGACATAAAAGCGACAGACTGCATAATGAAGTTCTTTATCATAGGAGGCAACATAAAGTGACGTTCCTCCGCACAAAGAGGACACGCATTCAAACCTCAAAAGTGCATGACAACCTCTGCTTCCCTCTGCGAAGGGCCTATCTTGTATCTTTACTTTTTGGCCTTGTAAGAGTCATGGTGATCTTCACCAATTCCCTATTTTTCCTTTGGCTTGGCTACCGTCACATGCTTGGGAAAGATCTATATTCATATATCAACTTGTAGTTGACTAATTATGCTTTATTATTGTTGACTTTACCCTTGAGGTATATCGTTGGGAGGCAAAACTATAAGACCCTATCTTCCTCTGTGTCCAGCTGAAACTTTGACACCATGAGTACCACGTGAGTTGTAACAATTGTGGAAAACAAAGAGATGATTGAGTATGTGGTTTTGCCTTACAAGCTCTTATTTGACTCTTTCTGATGTTGTGATAAATATCAATTGCTTCAGTGACTTTGACTGTTGTTCGTTACCTCTCGGTAAGGTTTTTGCTTCATGCTTTACTTTGTGAAGGAATTATTACTTTCCCATAATAATCTTTATGATGTATTGATGTTCTATGTGTGATCATGATGCCCTCATGTCTCTATTATGTTTTATCGACACCTTCGTCCCTCAACATGTGGACATGTTTATGGAGCTTGGTTTTCGCTTGAGGACAAGCGAGGTCTAAGCTTGGGGGAGTTGATACGTCCATTTTGCATCATGCTTTCATGTTGATATTTATTGCTTTATGGGCTGTTATATTACTTTGTGGTACCATATTTATTCCTTTTCTCTCTTATTTTGCAAGGTTTATTTGAAGAGGGAGAATTCAGGCAGCTGGAATTCTGGACTGGAAAAGGAGCAAATCTTAGTCCACCATTCTACAAATCTCCAAATGCCCTGAAAAGTTACGCGGATTTTTTTGGGATTATATAAAAAATATTGGGGGAAAGAAGTACCAAAGGGGGGCCACCAGGGCTCCACAGGCCCTGCCACCGCCACCCCCTGGTGGCGGAGGGCAAGCTTGTGGGCTGCCTAACGGCCCACTAGCCCCCCTCTTTTGCTATATGAAGGGTTTTGGTCCAGAAAAAAATCATTCGGGAGCTTTTTCGTGGTTTCGCCGCCGCCACGAGGCGGAACGTGAGCAGATCCAATCTCGAGCTCCGGCAGGACAATCCTGCCGGGGAAACTTCCCTCCCGGAGGGGGAAATCTTCGCCATCGTCATCACCAACACTCCTCTCGTTGGAGGGGAGGGATCTTCATCAACAGCTTCATCAGCACCATCTCCTCTCCAATCCCTCACTACTGAAATTCAGAAATTAGCTGTCTGCCAAAGCGGACGGCAAAGGGTGCAACCACGGACGGCAAAGGCTTTGCCGTCGGTTAGCACATGGCAAAGTAGATGGTAAAAAAATCCGGTGAAGAGGTTCTTTGCCGTCAGCTTTCCCAAAGCGGACGGCAAAGAATCTTTGCCATGAGGGGGCAGACGGCAAATTAACTGGGACGGCAAAGGGTGCAACGTCCCCGTTAAGTGTTAACGGCAGGCCTCCTCCCTTTGTCGTCTGCCTTCCCCCCTTTGCCATGTGGGGGCAGACGGCAAAGAGGGAGGAGAGAGGGGGCAGATTCCCCCCTTTGTCGTCTGCCTCCCCCTTTGCCATGTGGGGGCAGACGGCAAAGAGGGGAGAGAGAGGGGGCAGATTCCCCCTTTGCCGTGTACCTCCCCCCCTTTGCCATGTGGGGGCAGACGACAAAGAGGGGAGAGAGAGGGGGCAGATTCCCCCCTTTGCCGTCTGCCTCCCCCTCTTTGCCATGTGGGGGCAGACGGCAAAGAGGGGAACCAGCCCCTTATTTATTTATTTTTTGTTATATCCAGCATTTTTAACAATAATCAGGATATATATATATTTGACATAAATAAATTTATTTCCGTACTCATAACCATATTAAATTAACCTCTTATATCCAGCTTTCAAGTTGCATCCACGTGCATACAAAGTTTCATATATTACACCAGTTTCATCCACGTGCATACAAAGTTTAATATATTCATATACTACAATATTTTCAATACAACCCATGGTACAAGAAATCATCTTCAAGCATTCCATCAATACTTTCCAAGCTTCCCGCGAAGTGAAGGTAATCTGCAAAATGACAAATAAGAAAGTTAGAAGAATAATACTAGATGAAGTAGTGTATATATAGGTTATTTCAGAGAGAAATTAGCTAAGTATAGACCATTTAGGAGCTAACTAAGTTAATTACGTCATTTAGGTGGAACCCTAGCTAACTATAGGTCGTTTCGGAGCTAACTTGGGTAGAATAGGTCATTCCGGAGCAAACTATGCTTATTAAGCCATTTTTGATCTAGCTAGGCTAATTATAGGCCATTTAATATCTAAGTTAGGGGGAATAGGTCATGTTGCAGCTACGTAAGCCTTATTATGTCATTTCGAGGATAATTAGCTAAGTATAGGTCATTTTTTATTAAATAGACCATTTAGGAGCTAACTAAGCTAATTATGTTATTTTGATGGATAATTAGCCAATTTAGGCTTTGTTGGATGAGTCTAAGCTACGTAGAATAAGAGAAAGAGAAGCAGAAGTAAAAGAAGGAGGAGGAGGAGGAGGAGGAGGAGAAGGAGAAGGAAGAGGAGAAGAAGAAGAAAAGAAGAAGGAGAAGGAGAAGGAGGATGGATGAAGAAGAAGAAGAAAGAGGAGCTCCTTCTCCTTCTTCTCCTCCTTCTCCTCCTTCTTCTTATCCTCCTCCCTCTCCTTCTTCTTCTTCTCCTCTTCTTCTTCTTCCTTCCTTTCATTTTTCCTCTTTCTTCTCCTCTCATCCCCTTCTTCAGGCTAAATTGGCTAAGAATGCCTTTTTGGAGCTAATTATGTCATTTCGAGGATAATTAGCTAAGTATAGGTCATTTTTTATTAAATAGACCATTTAGGAGCTAACTAAGATAATTATGTTATTTAGATGGATAATTGGCCAATTTAGGCTTTGTTGGATGAGTCTAAGCTACGTAGAATAAGAGAAAGAGAAGAACAAGTAAAAGAAGGAGGAGGAGGAGAAGGAGAAAGAAGAGGAGAAGAAGAAGAAAAGAAGAAGGAGAAGGAGAAGGAGGAAGGAGGAAGAAGAAGGAGAAGGAGGAGCTCCTTCTCCTTCTTCTCCTCCTTCTCCTCCTTCTTCTTATCCTCCTCCCTCTCCTTCTTCTTCTCCTCTTCTTCTTCTTCCTTCCTTTCATTTTTCCTCTTTCTTCTCCTCTCGTCCCCTTCTTCAGGCTAAATTGGCTAAGAATGCCTTTTTGGAGCTAATTATGTCATTTCGAGGATAATTAGCTAAGTATAGGTCTTTTTTTATTAAATAGACCATTTAGGAGCTAACTAAGCTAATTATGTCATTTAGATGGATAATTAGCCAATTTAGGCTTTGTTGGATGAGTCTAAGCTACATACAATAAGAGAAAGAGAAGAAGAAGGAAAAGAAGGAGTAGGAGGAGGAGGAGCAGGAGAAGGAGAAGGAAGAGGAGAAGAAGAAGAAAAGAAGAAGGAGTAGGAGAAGGAGGAAGAAGGAGGAAGAAGAAGGAGAAGGAGGAGCTCCTTCTCCTTCTTCTCCTCCTTCTCCTCCTTCTTCTTATCCTCCTCCCTCTCCTTCTTCTTCTTCTCCTCTTCTTCTTCTTCCTTCCTTTCATTTTTCCTCTTTCTTCTCCTCTCGTCCCCTTCTTCGGGCTAAATTGGCTAGGAATGCCTTTTTGGAGCTAATTATGTCATTTCGAGGATAATTAGCTAAGTACAGGTCATTTTTTATTAAATAGACCATTTAGGAGATAACTAAGATAATTATGTCATTTAGATGGATAATTAGCCAATTTAGGCTTTGTTGGATGAGTCTAAGCTACGTAGAACAAGAGAAAGAGAAGAAGAAGTAAAATATGGAGGAGGAGGAGGAGGAGGAGAAGGACAAGGAAAAGGAGAAGAAGAAGAATAGAAGAAGGAGAAGGAGAAGGAGGAAGAAGAAGTAGAAGGAGGAGCTCCTTCTCCTTCTTCTCCTCCTTCTCCTCCTTCTTCTTATCCTCCTCCCTCTCCTTCTTCTTCTCCTCTTCTTCTTCTTCCTTCCTTTCATTTTTCCTCTTTCTTCTCCTCTCGTCCCCTTCTTCGGGCTAAATTGGCTAAGAATGCCTTTTTGGAGCTAATTATGTCATTTCGAGGATAATTAGCTAAGTATAGGTCATTTTTTATTAAACAGACCATTTAGGAGCTAACTAAGCTAATTATGTCATTTAGATGGATAATTAGCCAATTTAGGCTTTGTTGGATGAGTCTAAGCTACGGAGAATAAGAGAAAGAGAAGAAGAAGGAAAAGAAGGAGGAGGAGGAGGAGGAGGAGGAGAAGGAGAAGGAAGAGGAGAAGAAGAAGAAGAAGAAAAGAAGAAGGAGAAGGAGAAGGAGAAGAAGGAGGAAGAAGAAGGAGAAGGAGGAGCTCCTTCTCCTTCTTCTCCTCCTTCTCCTCCTTCTCCTTATCCTTCTCCCTCTCCTTCTTGTTCTTCTCCTCTTCTTCTTCTTCCTTCCTTTCATTTTTCCTCTTTCTTCTCCTCTCGTCCCCTTCTTCGGGCTAAATTGGCTAGGAATGCCTTTTTGGAGCTAATTATGTCATTTCGAGGATAATTAGCTAAGTATAGGTCATTTTTTATTAAATAGACCATTTAGGAGCTAACTAAGCTAATTTTGTCATTTAGATGGATAATTAGCCAATTTAGGCTTTGTTGGATGAGTCTAAGCTACGTAGAATAAGAGAAAGAGAAGAAGAAGTAAAAGAAGGAGGAGGAGGAGGAGGAGAAGGAGAAGGAAGAGGAGAAGAAGAAGAAAAGAAGAAGGAGAAGGAGAAGGAGGAAGAAGAAGTAGAAGGGGGAGCTCCTTCTCCTTCTTCTCCTCCTTCTCCTCCTTCTTCTTATCCTCCTGCCTCTCCTTCTTCTTCTCCTCTTCTTCTTCTTCCTTCCTTTCATTTTTCCTCTTTCTTCTCCTCTCGTCCCCTTCTTCAGGCTAAATTGGCTAAGAATGCCTTTTTGGAGCTAATTATGTCATTTCGAGGATAATTAGCTAAGTATAGGTCATTTTTTATTAAATAGACCATTTAGGAGCTAACTAAGCTAATTATGTCATTTAGATGGATAATTAGCCAATTTAGGCTTTGTTGGATGAGTCTAAGCTACGTAGAATAAGAGAAAGAGAAGAAGAAGGAAAAGAAGGAGGAGGAGGTGGAGGAGGAGGAGAAGGAGAAGGAAGAGGAGAAGAAGAAGAAAAGAAGAAGGATAAGGAGAAGGAGGAAGAAGGAGGAAGAAGAAGGAGAAGGAGGAGCTCCTTCTCCTTCTTCTCCTCCTTCTCCTCCTTCTCCTTATCCTCCTCCCTCTCCTTCTTGTTCTTCTCCTCTTCTTCTTCTTCCTTCCTTTCATTTTTCCTCTTTCTTCTCCTCTCGTCCCCTTCTTCGGGCTAAATTGGCTAGGAATGCCTTTTTGGAGCTAATTATGTCATTTCGAGGATAATTAGCTAAGTATAGGTCATTTTTTATTAAATAGACCATTTAGGAGCTAACTAAGCTAATTTTGTCATTTAGATGGATAATTAGCCAATTTAGGCTTTGTTGGATGAGTCTAAGCTACGTAGAATAAGAGAAAGAGAAGAAGAAGTAAAAGAAGGAGGAGGAGGAGGAGGAGGAGAAGGAGAAGGAAGAGGAGAAGAAGAAGAAAAGAAGAAGGAGAAGGAGAAGGAGGAAGAAGAAGTAGAAGGAGGAGCACCTTCTCCTTCTTCTCCTCCTTCTCCTGATTCTTCTTATCCTCCTCCCTCTCCTTCTTCTTCTTATCCTCTTCTTCCTCCTCATTCCTTTCATTTTTCCTCTTTCTTCTCCTCTCGTCCCCTTCTTCGGGCTAAATTGGCTAAGAATGCCTTTTTGGAGCTAATTATGTCATTTCGAGGATAATTAGTTAAGTATAGGTCATTTTTTATTAAATCGACCATTTAGGAGCTAACTAAGCTAATTATGTCATTTAGATCGATAATTAGGCAATTTAGGGTTTGTTGGATGAGTCTAAGCTACGTAGAAGAAGATAAAGATATTAAGAAGTAAAAGAAGGAGGAGGAGGAGAAGGAGGAGAAGGAGAAGGAAGAGGAGAAGAAGAAGAAAAGAAGAAGGAGAAAGATAGGAGGAAGAAGGAGGAAGAAGAAGGAGAAGGAGGAGCTCCTTCTCCTTCTTCTCCTCCTTCTTCTTATCCTCCTCCCTCTCCTTCTTCTTCTTCTCCTCTTCTTCTTCTTCCTTCCTTTCATTTTTCCTCTTTCTTCTCCTCTCGTCGCCTTCTTCGGGCTAAATTGGCTAGGAATGCCTTTTTGGAGCTAATTATGTCATTTCAAGGATAATTAGCTAAGTATAGGTCATTTTCTATTAAATAGACCATTTAGGAGCTAACTAAGCTAATTATGTCATTTAGATGGATAATTAGCCAATTTAGGCTTTGTTGGATGAGTCTAAGCTACTTAGAATAAGAGAAAGACAAGAAGAAGGAAAAGAAGGAGGAGGAGGAGGAGGAGGAGGAGAACGAGAAGGAAGAGGAGAAGAAGAAGAAAAGAAGAAGGAGAAGGAGAAGGAGGAAGAAGAAGGAGAAGGAGCAGATCCTTCTCCTTCTTCTCCTCCTTCTCCTCCTTCTCCTTATCCTCCTTCCTCTCCTTCTTCTTCTTCCCCTCTTCTTCTTCTTCCTACCTTTCATTTTTCCTCTTTCTTCTCCTCTCGTCCCCTTCTTCGGGCTAAATTGGCTAAGAATGCCTTTTTGGAGCTAATTATGTCATTTCGAGGATAATTAGCTAAGTATAGGTCATTTTTTATTAAATAGACCATTTAGGAGCTAACTAAGCTAATTATGTCATTTAGATGGATAATTAGCCAATTTAGGCTTTGTTGGATGAGTCTAAGCTACGTAGAATAAGAGAAAGAGAAGAAGAACTAAAAGAAGGAGGAGGAGGAGGAGAAGGAGAAGGAAGAGGAGAAGAAGAAGAAAAGAAGAAGGAGAAGGAGAAGGAGGAAGAAGGAGGAAGAAGAAGGAGAAGGAGGAGCTCCTTCTCCTTCTTCTCCTCCTTCTCCTCCTTCTTCTTCTTCTCCTCTTCTTCTTCTTCCTTCCTTTCATTTTTCCTCTTTCTTCTCCTCTCGTCCCCTTCGTCGGGCTAAATTGGCTAAGAATGCCTTTTTGGAGCTAATTATGTCATTTCGAGGACAATTAGCTACGTATAGGTCATTTTTTATTAAATAGACCATTTAGGAGCTAACTAAGCTAATTATGGCATTTAGATGGATAATTAGCCAATTTAGGCTTTGTTGGATGAGTGTAAGCTACGTAGAATAAGAGAAAGAGAAGAATAAGTAAAAGAAGGAGGAGGAGGAGGAGGACGAGAAGGAGAAGGAAGAGGAGAAGAAGAAGAAAATAAAAAGGAGAAGGAGAAGGAGGAAGAAGGAGGAAGAAGAAGGAGAAGGAGGAGCTCCTTCTCCTTCTTCTCCTCCTTCTTCTCCTCCTTCTCCTCCTTCTTCTTATCCTCCTCCCTCTCCTTCTTCTTCTTCTCCTCTTCTTCTTCTTCCTTCCTTTCATTTTTCCTCTTTCTTCTCCTCTCGTCCCCTTCTTCGGGCTAAATTAGCTAAGAATGCCTTTTTGGAGATAATTATGTCATTTCGAGGATAATTAGCTAAGTATAGGTCATTTTTTATTAAATAGACCATTTAGGAGCTAACTAAGCTAATTATGTCATTTAGATGGATAATTAGCCAATTTAGGATTTGTTGGATGAGTCTAAGCTACGTAGAAGCAGAGAAAGAGAAGAAGAAGTAAAAGAAGGAGGAGGAGGAGGAGGAGGAGGAGAAGGAGAAGGAAGAGGAGAAGAAGAAGAAAAGAAGAAGGAGAAGGAGAAGGAGGAATAAGGAGGAAGAAGAAGGAGAAGGAGGAGCTCCTTCTCCTTCTTCTCCTCCTTCTCCTCCTTCTTCTTATCCTCCTCCCTCTCCTTCTTCTTCTTCTCCTCTTCTTCTTCTTCCTTCCTTTCATTTTTCCTCTTTCTTCTCCTCTCGTCCCCTTCTTCGGGATAAATTGGCTAAGAATGCCTTTTTGGAGCTAATTATGCCATTTCGAGGATAATTAGCTAAGTATAGGTCATTTTTTATTAAATAGACCATTTAGGAGCTAACTAAGCTAATTATGTCATTTAGATGGATAATTAACCAATTTAGGCTTTGTTGGATGAGTGTAAGCTACGTAGAATAAGAGAAAGAGAAGAAGAAGTAAAAGAAGGAGGAGGAGGAGGAGGAGGAGGAGGAGGAGAAGGAGAACGAAGAGGAGAAGAAGAAGAAAAGAAGAAGGAGAAGCAGAAGGAGGAAGAAGGAGGAAGAAGAAGGAGAAGGAGGAGCTCCTTCTCCTTCTTCTCCTCCTTCTCCTCCTTCTTCTTATCCTCCTCCCTCTCCTTCTTCTTCTTCTCCTGTTCTTCTTCTTCCTTCCTTTCATTTTTCCTCTTTCTTCTCCTCTCGTCCCCTTCTTCGGGCTAAATTGGCTAGGAATGCCTTTTTGGAGTTAATTATGTCATTTCGAGGATAATTACCTAAGTACAGGTCATTTTTTATTAAATAGACCATTTAGGAGCTAAATAAGCTAATTATATCACTTAGATGGATAATTAGCCAATTTAGGCTTTGTTGGATGAGTGTAAGCTACGTAGAAGAAGAGAAAGAGAAGAAGAAGTAAAAGAAGGAGGAGGAGGAGGAGGAGAAGGAGAAGGCAGAGCAGAAGAAGAAGAAAAGAAGAAGGAGAAGGAGAAGGAGGAAGAAGGAGGAAGAAGAAGGAGAAGGAGGAGCTCCTTCTCCTTCTTCTCCTCCTTCTCCTCCTTCTTATCCTCCTCCCTCTCCTTCTTCTTCTCCTCCTCTTCTTCTTCCTTCCTTTCATTTTTCCTCTTTCTTCTCCTCTCGTCCCCTTCTTCGGGCTAAATTGGCTAAGAATGCCTTTTTGGAGATAATTATGTCATTTCGAGGATAATTAGCTAACTATAGGTCATTTTTTATTAAATAGACCATTTAGGAGCTAACTAAGCTAATTATGTCATTTAGATGGATAATTAGCCAATTTAGGATTTGTTGGATGAGTCTAAGATACGTAGAAGAAGAGAAAGAGAAGAAGAAGTAAAAGAAGGAGTAGGAGGAGGAGGAGGAGAAGGAGAAGGAAGAGGAGAAGAAGAAGAAAAGAAGGAGGAGGAGAATGAGGAAGAAGGAGGAAGAAGAAGGAGAAGGAGGAGCTCCTTCTCCTTCTTCTCCTCCTTCTCCTCCTTCTTCTTATCCTCCTCCCTCTCCTTCTTCTTCTCCTATTCTTCTTCTTCATTCCTTTCATTTTTCCTCTTTCTTCTCCTCTCGTCCCCTTCGTCGGGCTAAATTGGCTAGGAATGGCTTTTTGGAGCTAATTATGTCATTTGGAGGATAATTACCTAAGTATAGGTCATTTTTTATTAAATAGACCATTCAGGAGCTAACTAAGCTAATTATGTCATTTAGATGGATAATTAGCCAATTTAGGCTTTTTTGGATGAGTCTAAGCTACGTAGAATAAGAGAAAGAGAAGAAGAAGTAAAAGAAGGAGGAGGAGGAGGAGGAGGAGGAGAAGGAGAAGGAAGAGGAGAAGAAGAAGAAAAGAAGAAGGAGAAGGAGAAGGAGGAATAAGGAGGAAGAAGAATGAGAAGGAGGAGCTCCTTCTCCTTCTTCTCCTCCTTCTCCTCCTTCTTCTTATCCTCCTCCCTCTCCTTCTTCTTCTTCTCCTCTTCTTCTTCTTCCTTCCTTTCATTTTTCCTCTTTCTTCTCCTCTCGTCCCCTTCTTCGGGATAAATTGGCTAAGAATGCCTTTTTGGAGCTAATTATGCCATTTCGAGGATAATTAGCTAAGTATAGGTCATTTTTTATTAAATAGACCATTTAGGAGCTAACTAAGCTAATTATGTCATTTAGATGGATAATTAACCAATTTAGGCTTTGTTGGATGAGTGTAAGCTACGTAGAATAAGAGAAAGAGAAGAAGAAGTAAAAGAAGGAGGAGGAGGAGGAGGAGGAGGAGGAGGAGAAGGAGAACGAAGAGGAGAAGAAGAAGAAAAGAAGAAGGAGAAGCAGAAGGAGGAAGAAGGAGGAAGAAGAAGGAGAAGGAGGAGCTCCTTCTCCTTCTTCTCCTCCTTCTCCTCCTTCTTCTTATCCTCCTCCCTCTCCTTCTTCTTCTTCTCCTGTTCTTCTTCTTCCTTCCTTTCATTTTTCCTCTTTCTTCTCCTCTCGTCCCCTTCTTCGGGCTAAATTGGCTAGGAATGCCTTTTTGGAGTTAATTATGTCATTTCGAGGATAATTACCTAAGTACAGGTCATTTTTTATTAAATAGACCATTTAGGAGCTAAATAAGCTAATTATATCACTTAGATGGATAATTAGCCAATTTAGGCTTTGTTGGATGAGTGTAAGCTACGTAGAAGAAGAGAAAGAGAAGAAGAAGTAAAAGAAGGAGGAGGAGGAGGAGGAGAAGGAGAAGGCAGAGCAGAAGAAGAAGAAAAGAAGAAGGAGAAGGAGAAGGAGGAAGAAGGAGGAAGAAGAAGGAGAAGGAGGAGCTCCTTCTCCTTCTTCTCCTCCTTCTCCTCCTTCTTATCCTCCTCCCTCTCCTTCTTCTTCTCCTCCTCTTCTTCTTCCTTCCTTTCATTTTTCCTCTTTCTTCTCCTCTCGTCCCCTTCTTCGGGCTAAATTGGCTAAGAATGCCTTTTTGGAGATAATTATGTCATTTCGAGGATAATTAGCTAACTATAGGTCATTTTTTATTAAATAGACCATTTAGGAGCTAACTAAGCTAATTATGTCATTTAGATGGATAATTAGCCAATTTAGGATTTGTTGGATGAGTCTAAGATACGTAGAAGAAGAGAAAGAGAAGAAGAAGTAAAAGAAGGAGTAGGAGGAGGAGGAGGAGAAGGAGAAGGAAGAGGAGAAGAAGAAGAAAAGAAGAAGGAGGAGGAGAATGAGGAAGAAGGAGGAAGAAGAAGGAGAAGGAGGAGCTCCTTCTCCTTCTTCTCCTCCTTCTCCTCCTTCTTCTTAGCCTCCTCCCTCTCCTTCTTCTTCTTCTCCTATTCTTCTTCTTCATTCCTTTCATTTTTCCTCTTTCTTCTCCTCTCGTCCCCTTCGTCGGGCTAAATTGGCTAGGAATGGCTTTTGGAGCTAATTATGTCATTTGGAGGATAATTACCTAAGTATAGGTCATTTTTTATTAAATAGACCATTTAGGAGCTAACTAAGCTAATTATGTCATTTAGATGGATAATTAGCCAATTTAGGCTTTTTTGGATGAGTCTAAGCTACGTAGAATAAGAGAAAGAGAAGAAGAAGTAAAAGAAGGAGGAGGAGGAGGAGGAGGAGGAGAAGGAGAAGGAAGAGGAGAAGAAGAAGAAAAGAAGAAGGAGAAGGAGAAGGAGGAATAAGGAGGAAGAAGAATGAGAAGGAGGAGCTCCTTCTCCTTCTTCTCCTCCTTCTCCTCCTTCTTATCCTCCTCCCTCTCCTTCTTCTTCTTCTCCTCTTCTTCTTCTTCCTTCCTTTCATTTTTCCTCTTTCTTCTCCTCTCGTCCCCTTCTTCGGGCTAAATTGGCTAAGAATGCCTTTTTGGAGCTAATTATGTCATTTCGAGGATAATTAGCTAAGTATAGGTCATTTTTTATTAAATAGGTCTTTTTGGAGCTAACTAAGCTAATTATGTCATCTAGCTATCTTTTATTATAACACTAGAAAGAACATACCTAAGTTAGGGTCAAGCACGGTGGCTCTCGCTTGTTTCACCTGGAGAAGGCTGCCCTAAAGAAGGCTGCCCTGGAGAAGGCTCGATTGTAGAAGGGTCGTGCGATGCGTTTCGGGACATATTCTGCACCAAACATCGTTTGCAATGTGTAGTTAGCATGAGGACACTCTTAAGATCTCTCCACTGAAATGAAACTGACCGTCCCCGCCACGTTAGCGACTGGCATCGGCGGAGGGACTTGGCTGTTTTTCTCGCACATAGACTGTACATCTGGTTTCGACAAGTCAAACTTTTTATTTATTAATGAAACGGACATTCCAATGCAAGATTTGAAATAACGTGAAGAAGAAACGTACCACGAAGAGCTCGTATATGGCCCTGGTAGACGCATCATTCCATGCCCTCTCCGCCTCCACCAATGCAGTCGTCCTCTCCTCCTGCTCCCTAATTTCCTTATCCTTCTCCGCCATAGCCGCCTGCATTGCCTCTCTCTCTTTCTGAATAGCAGCCTACAACACAACTCATTGTTAGCATATTGGTTCCAACGCAGAACATAATGCGGAAAGATATTTGAGTCCATTAAACTAACCTCGATGGCGAGCTTGAGTGGCCATGCACGACGTGTTATCTCCGAACAAGAGCTTGTTTGGCGTGCCTTTATCTGCCGGAGAGAGCTAGGACAACGTATAAGGCCGTCTCCAATGGCAATCGAGCCATGGGGACTCCCGTTGCCAGCTATCATCACCAGCTCTGGATCAATAGGCCCCTCGCTCGGGTTAATGTCCTCCCCTTTCCTCGCCTTCCCGTGATCTCTGTACTTCCCGAGCTTGTCGTGTGAGGAGATGTTGGTGAAGTTTTTTGGATGCTCGAGGTCAGACTCAGAGAATGCCTTGACCTTCTTGTACGAGGCAGTATGGGCCATCGCATATAGGTCGTACATCTGTGGCGCCTCCGTCTTATTGTGACGCGCCTAAAAGAGAGAGAGAGGAAAATTGTATTGGTAAAGGGCTCAAGATAGCATTAAGAATGAATTGCATGAGGCATGAAGCAAACCACATACCCAGTTCTCGCCAAATTGGATTAAGTTGACGCTCCCTTGATGGTGTGGCACGCCAACCATTTTGCCACGCCTCTCCTTGGCGTTGTGGTGGCTGGCCTCCGACGTTTCGGAGCACCACTGATCCACCAAGGCCTCCCAACAATCCGTCTTATCCACACACCATCTCGGGGGCACCTAAGTTAATAAAGAGAAATTTGAGTGCGTAAGAACCAAATCAAGGAAACTAACTACAAAGCCTTAATAATATGTAATTACCTTCATGTAATGCTCCTTCTCCATCCTAGCATCACGGCACTTCGCCTTGTCAAGCCTAATACACCGCGTGGCATAGTAGTCTCGAACAGCCTGCACCCGAGCCTCGTGCCGAAAGTTTTGAAGTAGATGGCGACATTCGGTTTCGATAACCTTTGCCGCGTCCTCCTCGTATCCCTCCTCACACATGTAGTAGGTCTGCAAACGAGACAACACCGATTAGTACAATAAATAGCTATGGTTGATTTATGATTGTGTGAAAGAGAAATTACCCAGAACTTTCGGATCACCATGTCCGCCCTCGTGTCACACAAAACACCGTCGATCTCAACCTTCGGCGCGGTCGGAGCACCCAATTAGTGCTCCCAGGTCATTCCTACCTCTCGCTCCCGACCGGGCAACGTAACAAACCCTGGGAAGTTTTGACGGCAAAGAACACCAAGGATGCTGTTGGGCTAGCGGACACCCTTGGCAACAATCCAACCCCTACAGTATGACAAATTAAAGCCAAAACATTAGATATTTGAGAAAATGCGATGGGAAAAGGTTAAATAAGAGTAAATTAACTTACTTCTCCCAATTTGGCCTAATCGACCACCTCTGCTCAGGGGTCGCTGGCACGAGCGGGAGCCCCGAACTACCACGCTGGTAGACGGTAGCCCCCTCACCCAGCTCCTCGTCGCTACCAGCATGGCCACTTGCCTCAGGCCAGGTATCCCACTGGATCTCTTGGGACGTACCCTCATTCCTGCTTTGCTCCGGAGTCGCCTAGAAGGAAGGCTCTCGGACAGGAGTCTCGTGGGTCGAAGGCTCGTCGTCCTAAGGCTCGTCGACCCGAGGCTCGTGAACCGGAGACCGTGTAGCCTCCACCTCAGACGAATCCAACCTAGATGTCATGTGCTCAGGTGAATCATCTTGGGGTGGTGGCGGAGACCGTGTAGCCCTACCTCTCCCGCGGCCACGTGTACCTTTAGTACAACATAAATACCAACATGACTAATAAAATGTATATAAATACCAATATGCATACAACATGAGTACAACGTGTACCTTTAGTGCCTCTCGGCTTCGTGGGGGGTCGACCTCCTCTCACGGGGGTTGGTCCTTGCAAAGTAGAGAGCAACACTCTCTGAAGTAATACCAAACGATTTGGCTACAGTTGTTTGCCTTCAAGAAACCAAAATGCAACATAGACTTTCAGATTGTTAAGAGGTTTTGCCCCAAACGATTTGATCAATTTGCTTACATCCCCTCGCGTGGCGCATCTGGTGGAATATCACCCTATGGAACCCATCTGTTTTAACTGGCACTCTGGTTGAAATGCAGAATTTTGGCTTAATTGTGTCATTCATATCCAATCACACATCAGAGGCTTGGACTCTGGTGAATCTATATGGCCCTTGCCAAGGAGAAGCTCGAGACCATTTTGTCAGCTGGCTGTATAATCTTAATATTCCTGCCAATGCTGATTGGATGCTGCTTGAAGATTTCAATTTTACTCTATCCCCTTCCAATAGAAATCTCCCAGGTGCTGATGTGAATGACATGTTCATTTTTAATGAGATCATTGGCCATCCGGGCCTTCTAGAATTTCCTCTCAAAGGTAGGTCTTTCACTTGGTCCAACATGCAAGACTAACCCCTCCTGGAGCAACTGGATATGTCCTTCACTTCTGCTAACTGGATATCATCCTATCCCCTGACTCAAGTCCTGCCTTTAGCAAAGTATGCATCTGACCATGTTCCCTGTGTGGTAACAGTCAATACTTCCATCCCTAAATGTAACCTTTTCAGGTCTGAAAATTATAGAGTGGAGATGGATGGTTTTCTGGAATCTATATAGCAGTCTTGGCAGACCTCTTCTAGGAAAGGTCATATGTCTGCCATCATCATGGATAAGTTTAAGCAGCTGAGGAAGGCCCTGAAGAGCTGGCAAAACTGGTATTTCCAAACTAAAAACACTAATTATTAAGTGCAACTAGGTGGTGCTCTCTCTGGATGACCTTGAAGAGCTTAGACCCCTTTTTAGACCTGAAGCTAATTTCAGGCTGATTGTTAAACTACATCTAGATCATGTGCTGCATTTGCAATTCTTGTACCGGAAAAAAGAGATCTACCATCAGGTTCATCAAGGTGGGAGAGGAAAATACTAAAAAAATTCATGCCATGGCTACTCAAAGACATAGAAGAAACTCCATATCATCTCTTAGGTTGGAAGATTGCTCTACTATCACTGACCATGAGCAGATTGTTGACTGCTTTTGGTCTTCTTTCAAAAGCAGAATGGGTTCTTCTCAAGGAATCTCTCATTCCAAGAGTAGATGGGCTTGATGTGTTGACACTGCCCTTCACCCATGAAGAAATGGATAGGACTGTCAAAGAAATTCCCATTGATAAGGCACCTGGTCCAGATGGTTTCAATGGTCTTTTTTCAAGAAATGCTAGCATATCCTTAGTTCTGATTTCTATCAGCTTGCAGTAGACTTTCATGCAGGGATTGCCAGGTTAGAAAATATGAACTCCTCCTACATCACTTTGATAACCAAAAAAAGATCCCTTGAACAAGTTGGTGATTTCAGACCAATCTCCTTGATTGGGATGGGTCTTAAATTTCTCTCCAACATGATTGCCAACAGAATGCAGTTGCATATCGTGAAATGTATCCATAAAAACTAGTATGGTTTCATCAAGTCCAGAACCATACAGGATTGTGTTGGATGGACCCTGGAATATTTGCATCAATGTCATCAATCCAGACAACCAATTGTCATCCTCAAGCTTGATTTTGAAAAAGCTTTTGACTCTATGGAGCATGAATTCATATTTCATATCCTAAAGTACAAAGGTTTCAATTCTAAGTGGGTTTTATGGACACCGCAGCTGCTCAGTTCTGTTTCCTCCTCTGTGCTTCTTAATGGAGTCCCTGGTAAAAAAATTATGTGCAGAAAAGTGGTCAGACAGGGAGATCCCATGTCACCTCTACTTTTTGCCATTGCTGCTGATTTCCTCCAAACATTGGTCAGTCAGTTGTTGCATGATGGCCTCATTCAGCTGCCAATACCCTGTCATGACAAAGATTTCCCAATCAGTCTGCTTCGCTGCCCATTAACATTGATCAGGGACAACTTCAAACACTTGCTGACTCTATTGGTTGTAAGGTTGGATCCTTACATTTCACCTATCTTGGTTTGCCTGTGGGGACAACAAATCCAAGAATTATTGATCTAATGCCCTTGGTTGACAATATGGAAAGGAGACTTTCTGCTAGCTCCTCTTCCTTGGATCAGGGAGGAAGGTTGCAATACCTGAATTCTGCCTTGTCCTCTGTTCCCATTGTTTTCCTTTGCAGTTTGGATATACCACCAGGGATTCTTAAACAATTGGAAATTATACAGAGACAGTGCCTATGGAGGAAAAATAGACAGGATTATGCCCCTTCCCTTGCTTCTTGGAACTTAGTATGCAGACCAAAGATGAAGGGGGGTTTGGGAATTATGAATCTGTCTGTCCAAAATGAAGCCCTGTTGCTTAAACATGCAGACAAATTCTTGAATAAGGTTGATATACCCTGGGTACACTTAATCTGGAACACATATTATCATAACACAGTTCCTCAGGGTAACACACTCTATGGCTATTTTTTGTGGAGGGATATCTGCAAAAAACAGGATAACTACAGAGCTGTCACATATATACAGCCTAACAGGGGAGACACTTTTCTCTTTTGGTCTGACTCTTGGGCAGTAGGTGACTCTACTTTACCCCTAGCTATTCGGTACCAAAGATTGTTCTCATTTGTCATTGATACTTTCTGCACTGCTAAGGAAGTATTCCAGGCTCATCAAACTGGTACTTTGATCAATTTGTTCCATCTACCTTCATCTAATAGGGCTCATGAGGAGTTGGGTTCAATCACCTCTTTACTTCAAAATCTTGATAATGATCCAACCTGCAAAGATAGCTGGCTGTGGAATAGTGATGGTAAATCTTATTATACCACAAAATATTATATTCATGTGCACCTGCCCATTATTCCCAACCCACTCCTTGGATGGATATGGAAAAGTTGTTGCACAATGAAAATCAAGATGTTTGCCTGGACGCTCATCATGGACAGGCTCAACACACAGGACATGCTGGAAAGAAGGCACTGGAAGGTGTCTGAGTCAAATCTCTGTATTCTTTGTAATGCTAGAATCAAAGAGGACAGAGATCACCTCTTCTTTACCTGTCTTTTCAGCAACACGGTTTGGAATTATCTCCACATCTCATGGCAGGGTAACTCTATGTTGACCACTTCACTCGCAACCAGAAGGGAGTTTCATCATCCTTTCTTCACTGAAGTTGTGTTTACGGCTTGTTGGAATATTTGGACAGTTCGAAATGCCAAGATCTTCAACCATGAGAGACCACGCTTTAGTAAATGGAAATATGGTTTCATGCATGATATATCCCTTTTAGTTCACAGGGTCAAGGCTAGTTTTAGGGATGACTTACTTAAGTGGATATATTTCTTACCTCCTTGAGGTTTGTACTCTTCTCACCCCCTCCCCACTTGTACATCCCAATCTCCTCTCACGGACATATAATTTGTTAATGGTATAAAAGAAAAGCTGTGCGGTGTTTCCCTACAATAGCTTGTAAAAAACGAGATTGAAATAGGTATGCGGATACCGACGATCGAATCTCGGGCAAGTAACATACCGAACGACAAAGGGAATGACATACGGGATTATATGAATCCTTTACACTGAGGTTCAACCGATAAGATCTTTGGAGAATATGTAGGATCCAATATGGGCATCCAGGTCCCCCTATTGCATATTGACCGAGGAGTGCCTCGGGGCATGTCTACATAGTTCTCGAACCCGAAGGGTCTGCACACTTAAGGTTCGATGATGTTTTAGTATAGTTGAGTTATATGTGTGGTTACCGAATGTTCCTCGGAGTCCTGGATGAGATCACGGACGTCACGAGAGTTTTCGGAATTGTCCGGAAATGAAGATTGATATATAGGATATCTTCATTTGGCTACCGGAAAGTTTTCGGGCATTACCGGGAATGTACCGGGAGTGACGAATGGGTTCGGGAAGTTCACCGGGAGGGGGGAAACCCACCCGGGGGAATCCCAATGGCCCTAGGGGTGGCGCACCAGCCCGTAGTGGGCTGGTGGGACAGCCCAAGAGGTCCTTGGCACCAAGGAAAGAAAACCAAATAAAAATAAAAAAAAAGAGGTGGGAAGGAAGAGAAGGACTCCACATTCCAATCCTAATTGAAGTAGGATTGGAGTAGGACTCCTCCTCTCCCTTGGCCGGCGCCCCCTTGAGGGCTTGGCCCTCAAGGCAAGCCTCCTCCTCCTCCCTCCTATATATAGTTGTGATTTGGGCTGATTTGAGACAATTTTTGCCACGTGTATCTCTGACCTAGACCCCATAGTTTTACCTCTAGATCGTATTTCTACGGAGCTCGGACGGAGCCCTACAGGAGTAGTTCCTCACCACCACCGGAGAGCTGTCATGCTGCCGAAGAACTCATCTACTTCTCCCTCTCGCTTGCTGGATCAAGAAGGCCAAGATCATCATTGAGTTGTACGTGTGCTGAACGGGGAGGTGTCGTCCGCTTCGTGGGACGATTCGTGGGGCTGATCGAGGGACGTGAAGACGTTCCACTACATCCACCACGTTTCTTAACGCTTCCTACTGTGCGATCTACAAGGGTACGTAGATCCAAATCTCCCGTCGTAGATGGACATCGTGTGCGTACGAAATTTTTTGTTTCCCATGCAACGTTCCCCAATAATGGCATCTTGAGCTATGTTCATGCGTAGATGTTATCCCGAGTAGAACACAATGAGTTTTGTGGATATGATGTTCGATTTGCTTCCCTCCTTAGTATTTTCTCGATTCAGCGGTATTGTTGGATTGAAACGGCCCGGACCGACATTATTCGTACGCTTATGAAAGACTGGTTTCGTCGACTGACATGCAACCTCGTTGCATAAAGATGACTAGCGGGTGTCAGTTTCTTCAACTTTAGTTGAATTGGTTTTGACTGAGGCGGTCCTTGGAGAGGTTAAATAGCAATTTGCACATCTTCATTGTGGTTTTTGCATAAGTATGATGTGATCATACTAGATAGGCATAACAACCACGGAAAACATGCAACAACAAATTATAGGACGTCTAACTTGTTTTTGCAGGGTATGCTTGTGATATGATATGGCCAATGACGTGATATGATATATTGGATGTATGTGATGATCATGTTGTAATAGTTAATATCTACTTGCACGTCGATGGTATGGCAACTGGCAAGAGCCATAGGGTTGTCTTTAAACTAACATATGTGTTTCCAGATGCATTTACTCTATTGCTATGACATAGCTTTAGTAGTAATAGAATAAGTAGCACGACAACCCCGATGGTGACACGTTGATGGAGATCATGGTGTGGCGCCGGTGACAAGAAGATCGTTTCGGTGCTTTGGTGATGGAGATCAAGAAGCACATGAGGATGGCCATATCATGTCACTTATGGATTGCATGTGATGTTAATCCTTTTATGCACCTTATTTTGCTTAGAACGATGGTAGCATTATGAGGTGATCTCTCACTAAAAGTTTCAAGACGAAATTGTGTTCTCCCCGACTGTGCACCATTGCTACAGTTCGTCGTTTCGAGACACCACATGATGATCGGGTGTGATACACTAAACGTTCACATACAATGGGTGCAAAACAGTTGCACACGCGGAACACGCAGACATGGCCTCGGAACACATGAGACCGAAAGGTCGAGCATGAATCGTATAGTTGATATGATTAGCATAGAGATGCTTACCACTGAAGCTAAACTCAACTCACATGATGATCGGACTTGAGTTAGTGAATTTGGATCATGTACCACTCAAATGACTAGAGAGATGTACTTTTTAGTGGGAGTTTAGCAAGTAATGTTATTAAATTAAACTCTAGTTATCTTGAACATAGTCTAAGTCCACTTCGAAATATTTGTGTTGTAGATCAATGGCTCACGCGACAGTCACCCTGAATTTTAATACATTCCTAGAGAAAGCTAAGTTGAAAGATGATGGAAGCAACTTTGTAGACTGGGCTCGTAATCTTAAGTCACTCCTGCAAGATGGGAAGAAGGATTATGTCCTTAATGCTGCGCTAGGAGATGAACCACCCGCTACGGCTCACCAAGATGTTAAGAACGCTTGGTTAACACGTAAGGAGGACTACTCAGTAGTTCAATGTGCAGTCTTTTATGGCTTAGAGCCGGGAGTTCAACATTGCTATGAGCGTCATGGAGCATTTGAGATGTTCCAGGAGTCAAAGTTTATCTTTCAGAAGAACACCCGGATCGAGAGGTATGAGACCTCCGATAAATTCTATGCTTGCAAGATGGAGGAGAATTCGTCTGTGAGTGAACATGTGCTCAAAATGTCTGGTATTCAAACCGTCTAGCTGAGCTAGGGATTGAACTCCCGCAAGAGGCTATCACTGACATAATTTTTCAATCACTTCCACCAAGCTACAAGAGCTTCGTGTTGAACTATAACATGCAAGGGATGAACAAGTCACTCGGCGAGTTATTCGCGATGCTGAAAGTCGCAGAGTCAGAACTCCGTAAAGAGCATCAAGTGTTGATGGTGAAGAAGACAACTAGTTTCAAGAGAAATGGCGAAGGAAAGAAGGGTAATTCCAAGAAGAGCGGCAAGCCTGTAGCCAATCACATGAAGAAACCCAAACCTGGACCTAAGCCTGAAACAGAGTGTTATTATTGCAATGCTATGGGTCACTGGAAGCGCAACTACCCCAAGTATCTAGCTGATAACATGGCGGCCAAGGAAAAATCAGGTATATTCGATATACATGTTATTTATGTGTACTTAACCAGTTCTCGTAGTAGTGCTTGGATATTCGATACCGGTTCTGTTGCTCATATTTGCAACTCAAAATAGGAATTGCGGAATAAGCGAAGGCTGGCGAAGGATGAAGTGACGATGCGCGTGGGAAATGGTTCCAAGGTCGATGCAATCGCCGTCAGCACAGTTTCACTTCAGTTACCATCAGGATCAGTTATGAACTTAAATAATTGTTATTTAGTGCCTGCGTTAAGCATGAGCATTATATCTGGATCTTGTTTATTGCGAGACGGTTACTCGTTTAAGTCAAAGAATAATGGTTGTTCTATTTCTATAAGTAATATCTTTTATGGTCATGCACCCAGTGTGACAGGATTGTTCATATTGAATCTTGATAGCGATAATACACATATACATAACAATGAGACCAAAAGAGTTAGAGTTAACAATGATAGTGACAGGTTTTTATGGCACTACTGCTTAGGTCATATTGGTGTAAAGTGCATGAAGAAACTCCATAACGATGGACTTTTGGAGTTACTTGACTATGATTCACTTGACACGTGCGGACCATGCCTCATGGGCAAGATGACTAAGACTCCGTTCTTCGGAAAAAGGGAGCATGCAAGTGACTTGTTGGAAATCATACATACCGATGTCTGCGGTCCGATGAGTGTGGAGGCGCGTGGCCCATATCGTTATTTTCTCACCTTCACTAACGATTTGAGTAGATATGGTTATGTCTACTTGATGAAGCACAAGTATGAAACATTTGAGAAGTTCAAGCAATTTCAGAGTGAAGTTGAAAATCATCGTAACAAGAAGATCAAGTTCCTACGGTCTGATCGTGGGGGTGAATATCTGAGTTTTGAGTTTGGTTCTCACTTAAGACAATTTGGAATTGTTTCACAGTTGACATCGCCTGGAACACCACAATGTAATGGTGTGTTTGAACGACGTAATCGTACTTTATTAGAGATGGTGCGATCTATGATGTCTCTTACCGATTTGTCGTTATCGTTTTGGGGTTATGCATTAGAGACCACTGCATTCACTTTAAATAGAGCACCATGAAAATCCGTTGAGACGACACCATACGAACTACGGTATGGCAAAAGACGAAAGTTGTCGTTTCTTAAAGTTTGGGGATGTGATGCTTATGTCAAAAAGCTTCAGCCTGAAAAGCTGGAGCCCAAAGCGGAAAAGTGCGTCTTCATAGGTTACCCAAAATATACAGTTGGGTATACCTTCTATCTCAAATCCGAGGGCAAAGTGTTTGTTGCTAAAAACGGAGCTTTTCTTGAGATGGAGTTTCTCTCCAAAGAATTGAGTGGGAGGAAGATAGAACTTGATGAGGTTGTCGAACCTCTGATCCCTCTAGATGGTGGCGCAGGGCAAGGGGAAACCCCTATTGCTGTGGCGCCGGTTGAGGAGCAAGTTGATGATGATGATCATGAAACTTCGGATCAAGTTGCTATCGGACCTCATAGGTCGACAAGATCTCGTACTGCTCCTAAGTGGTACGGTAATCCTATGTTAACAATTATGTTGTGGACAACAATGAACCTGCGAATTATGAAGAAGCAATGGTGGGCCCGGATTCCAATAAATGGCTGGAGGCCATGAAGTCCGAGATAGGATCCGTGTACGAGAACAAAGTGTGAACTTTAGAAGTAATACCTGAAGGCCGCAAGGCTATTCAGAACAAATGGACCTATAAGAATAAGACGAACGCAAACGGTAATGTTTCCGTTTATAAAGCTCGACTTGTGGCAAAGGGTTTCTCAAAAGTTCAAGGAGATAACTATGCTGAGACTTTCTCACCGGTAGCGATGCTTAAGTCTGTCCGAATCATGTTAGCAATAGTTGCCTTTTACGATTATGGAATCTGGCAGATGGATGTCAAAACGGCGTTCCTTAACGGTTTTCTTAAGGAAGAGTTGTATATGATGCAACCCGAAGGTTTTGTCGATCCAAAGAATGCTAAAAAAGTATGCAAGATCCAGCGATCCATTTATGGACTGGTGCAAGCATCTCAGAGTTGGAATAAGCGCTTTGATGAGGTGATCAAAGCATTTTGGTTTATACTAGTTGGAGAATCTTGTATTTACAAGAAAGTGAGTGGGAGCTCTGTGGCGTTTCTAATATTATATGTGGATGACATGTTGCGGATTGGAAACACCATGGTGCTTTTGGAGATCATAAAGGATTACTTGAATAAAATTTTCTCTATGAAGGACCTAGGAGAAGCTGCTTACATTCTAGGCATTAAGATCTATAGGGACAGATCGAGACGACTGATAGGACTTTCACAAAGCACATACCTTGATAAGGTTTTGAAGAACTTCAAAATGGATGAGTCCAAGAAAGGGTTCTTTCCAGTATTACAAGGTATAAAATTGAGTAAGACTCAGTGCGCAGCAACTATGGAACATAGAGAACAAAGGGAATGACATACGGGATTATATGAATCCTGGACACTGAGGTTCATCTGATAAGATCTTGAGAGAATATGTAGGATCCAATATGGGCATCCAGGTCCTGCTATTGGATATTGACCGAGTAGTGCCTCCGGGCATGTCTATTTAGTTCTTGAACCCGTAGGGTTTGATAATGTTTTAGTATAGTTGAGTTATATATGTGGTTACCAATGTTGTTCGGAGTCCCGGATGAGATCACGGATGTCACGAGGGTTTTCGGAATCGTCCGGAAACGAAGATTGATATATAGGATGGCTTCATTTGGTTATCGGAAGGTTTTCTCGCATTTCCGGGAATGTACCGGGAGTGTTGAATGGATTCCGGAACTTCACCGAGAGGGGGGAAACCCACCAGGGGGAAGCCCAATCTCCCTAGGGGTGGCGCACTAGCCCTTAGGCGGCTGATGGGACAGTCCAAGAGGGCCTTGGTGCCAAGGAAAGATAACCAAAGAAATAGAAAAAAAGGCATGAAGGAAGAGAAGGACTCCAATTTCCAATCCTAATTGGAGTAGGACTCCTCCTCTCCCTTGGCCGGCGCACCCTTGAGGGCTTGGCCCTCAAGGCAAGCCTCCTCCCCCTCCCTCATATATATAGTGGTGATTTAGGGATGATTTGAGACAACTTTTGCCACGTGCAACTCAGATCTAGACACCATAGTTTTACCTCTAGATCGTATTTCTGCGGAGCTCGGGCGGAGACCTGTAGGAGTAGATCCTCACCACCACTGGAGCGCCGTCACGCTGCCGGAGAATTCATCTACTTCTCCATCTCGCTTGCCGGATCAAGAAGGCCAAGATCATCGTCGAGTTGTATGTGTGCTGAACGCGGAGATGCCGTCCGTTCGACACTAGATCGAAACGGATCATGAGACGGATCGCGGGACGGTTCGTGGGACGGTTCATGGGGATGATCGAGGGACGTGAAGACGTTCGACTACATCAAACGCGTTTCTTAACGCTTCCTGCTGTGCGATGTACAAGGGTACGTAGATCCAAATCTCCCCTCATAGATGGACATCACCATGATAGGTCTTCGTGTGTGTAGGAAAAAACTTGTTTCCCATGCAACGTTCCCCACCAGTCGCGAGAGCTGGTCGGATTTGCTCCGGAGCGTGCCCTCGGGATGTGCTCGAATGCCGCCTCTGCCTCACTGATCACGCTAGGGGCCTCCCCGGTGGGAGCCCCTAGTTCTGACCCAAGAGATGCGCCGAGCGTGCATCCCTATGCGATGGGGGGCAGGGATCCGTCCCCGGGCACGGAGCCCAAAGCCCCGGGGCACTCCGTGGAGAGCAGCTCCTTCTTCTTCTTGCGCGGGTCCTTGCAAGGCAGCTTGTCGTCTTAATCGTTTGAGCACTCCGCCGCCGTCGCGCGGTACGCTCGCTCCGGTGCATAGACGGCATCCTTCTCGTGACAGGGAATGGTGATCATGCCACCGCTCCCTGGCATCTTGAGGACATTGTATCCATGGTGGAGCACTGCCATGAACTTGGCAAGCACTTGGTACCCTAGGATGGCGTTGTATGGCAGGTGGATGTGCGCGAAGTTGAAGACGATGACCTCAGTGTGGTACTTCCGACGCTCGCAAAAGGTGACGGGAAGATGCACTTTCCCAATGAGTATGGTGGATCCCTCTGTTACCCTTCAGAAGGGCTTGGTTGGCATGAACTGCTCATACGGCAGCTGGAGCTTCTCGAAGGTCTCGACTGAGAGGACGTTGAGCCCAGCTCCACTTTCAATGAGGGTCTTGGTGACGAGGACGTTGTTGATAGTTGGGGTGCACAACATTGGGAGCTTGCCGGCCATTCACGAGCACCTGAGGTGGTCGCTTGGGTCGAAAGCAATGGTGGTCTGGGACCACTTGAGGGGACCCAACGCTTCAAGCCTCTGGAGGGTGGCATTCACCTCCTGGGCAAACTGCTTGAAGGCGCGATTGGAGGCTGGGTTCTAGGTGCCACCCAGGATGGAAGCCATTGCCATGGCCTCCTGGAAGCCCCCATCCACGTCGTCTTGCTTGTCTTCATCCCTCCTCCTGGACTGCGGAGGCAGCGGGAGTTGCATGGCCTCCCGAGAGCGAGCCTCATGAGGTTGGCCGCATCGCTACCCCTCCTGAGGATTATCACGCCAGCAGTCCTCCTGAGGCTGGCCACGCCAGGGGTCCTCCTGAGGGTGGTCACGCCACCCCTGATTCGGATTGCGATCATCATATCGGCCCCCCATTGCGGCCTCCTTCGCGTGCAGGGCTTCTGTCGAACCGTCCGGGGCGCCTGTTGAAGTGCTCGGCACCAACAAAACGTAGTTCTTGACATTCGGAGGTGTCATGGCTGCTGGTGCCATGGAAGATGCACGTTGGACCTCCTCCAGATGGGCGCTCTCCCGCTCGAGTATGCTTCACCTCAGGCTCAGCGGCAAGCACCGTCAGGGCCTTGGGCTTCACCTCTTTGGCTTAGGTTTCTTCTCTTCTGGGTCCGCCGCCTGGGGCTCGAGGAGCGACATGTGTCCTTCCGCCTTGGCACACTTGCTTGCCAAGATGAACATCTCCAGTGCGGTGCTCATTTCATTGTTCATGGCGAGCTCTTCCTTCATCTTGAGGTCCGTGACTCCATCGGAGAAAGACGAGCCGGCAGCCTCGTCCGACGCCTTGGGGATCTTGAGGCGCCTAACAGTGAAATGTTGTATGAACTTGTGCAGAGTCTCTCCCTCCTGCTGCTTGACGTGCCATAGGTCGTTCATGCTGGGAGCGCGGTCGAGGCTACCCAGGAAGTTGGCGATGAAGCGCTCGCGCAGGCCGTCCCACGAGGTGATGGACGCCTTCGGGAGGTTGAGGAGCGATGAGAGCGCGCCGCCCTTGAGCGCCATCGGGAACCAGCACGCAATGATCTTGTCGCCTCCTCCTGCCACCTTGATGCTCAACGTATAGAGTTGCAGGAACTTAGTGGGGGCTTGGGTGCCATCGTAACATGGGGGAAGGTCGAGCTTAAACTTGTAGGGCCACGCGATGGGGTAGAGCTCGGGGCGATGGTGAGGCACCCCACTGGTCCAACGGGTATGACATGCGCGGGGGCTGCCGGGTCTTGTTGCTCCACAGGTTCTGCTTCAAGTGAGGCACGCTCCTGACGCTGGATCTGCAACACCGGGGGCGCGCACGC
This sequence comes from Hordeum vulgare subsp. vulgare, assembly GCF_904849725.1. NCBI lineage: Eukaryota > Viridiplantae > Streptophyta > Magnoliopsida > Poales > Poaceae > Hordeum > Hordeum vulgare. The sequence goes on from NC_058523.1 coordinate 283,881,011, forward strand.
ATTGGCGAGGGGCCGGGGGATCACCTGGCAGCTCGCTTCATCCCCGGGCCCCGCCCTAGGTTCCCGATGCCGAGCGGGGTCGCGCTTCCTAACCGGGATCGTGGTCCGCGACACGCCGCGGTGGTGGGGGCGGCGCGTCTTGTTCCTCGTTGTTTGCGAGGGACGGCTGAGGTGGGAACGAGCAGGAGAGTGTCGTTGAGTCACCGGCGGCGGCGATGAGCTCTCGATGCAATGGAGCCAGTCGTCATGGCGGTCTGGAGCGGGCCAGTAACGGAGCAGCTCAGTGGCCATGGTAAGCGCGTGGCGGCCGTGGGGCATCTTTAGACAAGCATGCGATGCCAACCGCAAAGGCCTGGTGAGCGACGGTGTGGCGGTGCGGACGTTGATTGGCTCGGTCGCTGGCTGGGAGGAGCCTTGTTGCTCTTGAGCTTCGGGGCCGGTGGCAGCGTTCACTACGGGTGACGGCAACCGGCGCACGCCGGTGGCATCGACGTGCGCGGTCTGGGCGATGCGGGTGGCGTGGCGTTCTGCGCGAGCCCGGCGAGCGTCAGCCGTCGGAGCCGTGGAGCTTGGTGAGGGCCTAGCTTGGAGGAAACCTCAACAAGCCCCTACCTGGTGCATCAAACGTCAGATTTCGGGCTACGCAAAACACTAAGGATTGGAACCTTGGGGCGTGTAGGAAGGTGTCTCCCTGCCTAGCCTCGCCTAACCACTATCTGATGGAAACGATGAAGGACTCACTCGATGACGAGGGGAACACAGAACGAAACAATTAACCAGGTTTGGGCCGCTGCAAAGCGTAAAACCCTACTCCCGCTTTTTGTCGATTGCCTCTTGCGGAGGTGGTGGATGAATTCGTACGGTGTTCTTAGGCCTCCGGAGGTCGAGCGACTAGGTGTGTTGTTCTACCGTATGAATGAACTCTCCCCTTCTCAAGTATCCTACCCTATCTATTTATAGCGGAGGCCCGGGTCCTCTTCCCTCATAGCTAGGGTGGGAAGGAATCCGACAACGGCCAATTTTGAAGGGGAACAGAGGAACATGCTCCCCTACCCAAAGATGGTCTTCGCGTGCAAAGTAACTGTCTGCACCGCAGAGACGGGCCCATGGATGACGTTCGCCCTACTGGTGGGAGACTATGGCTATGTTGCACGAGAAGGGAAACCTTTGGAAGATGCCTATGGGAAACTTGTATGCTCCCGCCTCCTTTCCACCAAAGGGGAAACTGTCCCATCCTGCCATCTGCTACTCGCCTGTCCTTTCCTCGCGTCACCCTTAACTCCAGAGGCCCGACCTTCCCTCGGGATATCCGCCGATCTGGAGGGGTCCTGAGGAGGCCCCGTGTGGGTCTTGACGGTCCTCCTCCTCGTGAGACTTGGCCTTTCACGAGGGCCTTTCCTTAAGCTGTGTCGGGCTCGTTGGTTTGCTCCGGTGAGGCAGGCCCGCCCTTGGCCGCATGCAGGTAGGTCTAGGTACCTCCAATCCCAGAACGCCGACACCGCCCGCCAATAGGGCAGACGTCCCAACGGACCTTTCTCTGCCGTGCGGATAGTTACTTTGCAGACGAAGACCACTTTTGAGAGGGAGACATTTTCCCTTGTCTCCCACCGAAACTGGCCACTGTGGGACCCCTTCCCGCCTACAATAAGGGAAGAGGGCCCTGGCCTCCACTATAAATAGAGAGGGTAGGATACCCGAGAGAGGGGAGATCACATCATCGTAACCCTAGAGAAACACACCAAGCCACATGGCCTCCGGAGGCTCAAGAGCATTGTACTATCTCTTTCATCAACCTCCGTGAGAGGCAATCCACCAAAAGTAGGAGTAGGGTTTTTCACTTCGCAGCAGCCCGGACCTAGGTGAACTACCATGTTTTAAGTTCTCCTCACCATCGCGTCAGCTTTTAGCCTTGCCCAACGTGTAGTGATTCCGGAAAACGGAATCTTTTTAGTGGCCTCTACGCGCGCCCGTCAGTTCGAATCCCTTTGGTATCGCGGAGCCCCAAATCTGACATTTGGCGTGCCAGGTAGGGAGGGCGTGACGGAGCCTCCACACCAACAACAGGAACCAGATCTCGGCTCGGCAGCACCATGGCAGTCCGCGGCGGCGGAAGGTGTACGAGTAGGCAAGGCCGCCCTTGCGTCAACGTCATCACAGTGGAAGCCTTCGACGCGCTGCAGTTTCCCCAAGAGCAGCTTGCACCCTCAAAGCCCTTCTCTGGTGTCGTGGCGGGATCTATTAACCCGTCGGACGCATCCGTCTCCGTGTTATGTTCGTCACCGGCTCGAACATCCGCACCGAGCGGATCGACTTTTACATCGCTCACATCCACCTTGGTATGATGCTATACTCGGCTACCTTGCCCTCGCGCAGTTCATGGAAGCGACGCACCCGGGCTACAACATCGTAAAGATGACAGGGAGCGGCAGCGTGCTTACCGTCGTGGGGGACATCAAGGATGCCTTGCGGTTGCATGAGTTTTCCCGTAAGGCTGCGGCCGTGGAGCGTGCTAACATTCACGGAGGAGACTGCGGGCATCACTCTTCCTCGCGCATGCTCGCAGGTAAGGCGTCCAGGTCCAGTTTTTATTGGCCCACAGCTCTGGACGACGCTACCGAGCTGGTCAGGTCTTGCGAGGCCTGCCAGTTCCATGCCAAGCAGATCCACCAGCCCACGTAGGGCCTTCAGACCATCCCACTCACCTTGCCCTTTGCGGTCTGGGGGCTGGACATGTTAGGGCCTTTTCCGTGAGCCGCTCTGGTTTCTGCTTACTCTACTCCGCCATCGACAAATTCACCAACGGGGCGGTGGTGCAGCCCATGCACACCATGCCGGTCGGGTCCACCATCAAGTTCCTCAAGGGTATCATCAACCGGGCGGTGGTTGGGCCGCTTCGGCATCCCCAACCGCATCATCATGGATAACGGTTCATGGTTCACCAGTCAACTCTTCAAGATTTACTGTGCTAACCTCGGTACATAGATATGCTATGCATCGATGGCCCATCCGCGGAGCAATGGCCAGGCAGAGCACGCCAACGTGGAGGTTTTGCGGGGTCTCTAAGTGAGGAGTTTCAAGAAGAAGCTCGAGGCTTGCGGCCGAGGTTGGGTCTGTAGGCTCCCATTGGTACAGTGGTCCATCCGAACCACTGCAACCAAGCCCACCAGCGAGACCCCATTCTTCCTTGTCTACGGAGCAAAGGCGGTTCTTCCCCTCGAAATCAAGCACCACTCCCCGCGGGTCCTAACGTTCGATGAGGAGCGTCAGGAGGCTGCGCGGGGATGAACCTCATACTCGGAGAGGAGGTGCACCGCCGGGCCACTCTCCGAGCCACGAGGTACCAGCACGCCTTGCGGTGCTACCATTTCCGCAACATCCGCTCCACGACCCTCGAAGTCGGCGACCTCGTCCTGAGGCGGGTCCAATCCAGGGAAGGCTTGCATAAGATTTCGCCCATGTGGGAAGGCCATTTTAAGGTTGTCCACATCTCCAGGCCTGACTCCATGCGTCTAGAGACTCAAGATGGAGTCCCGATCCAGAACGCGTGGAACATCTAGCACCTCTACAAGTTCTGCCCACGACGAATCTGCATCGCCCCTGCACTGCCTCCGCGCCGCCTCTGCATCGACCCTGCATCGTCCTTCAATTCTTCGGGAACCTACTTCATCCCGTGACACGCTCACGTAATAACAAGTCGCGGCTGGATATGCCCAGGGCCCCTCGAGGACGCGGAACAGGTCCATCCCACGCCTAGTGGGGAAGATGAAGGAAATCAACACAGTCCACCAATGACTTCCGGAATCAGGCGCCTAATGCCTCGGGGCTAGGGACATTCGCTAGGCCAAAGCATCCTCGCGACCTCCCAGATACACCCCCATCGTCACACTCTCACGTAATAACGAGCCAAGGCTGTAAAGACCCAAGCCCGCCCTCGAGGACACGGAAGGGGTCCACCCCACACCTTGTGGAAGACCTTAGCTCCGCGCTCGGTGGCGATGGAGGCGGAGAATATATTAGGTGCTAGACACGGCTTGCATTTGCTTTTTTTTGGCTTGGATTTAATGCTATTTATGAATTCAAAACTCGGGGCCTTTCCAAATGAAGAATTTTGCAAAAACTTATTCTCCCCACAGTTTTTGCAGCGCGCCCTTTTCCTCTAAGTCGTGCATCCATCAGCCGTCACCCGCTCGTACCCCGCGAGCAGGGGTTGGGGGCACGGTGTCGGCACCTCGCCAAGGCCTTTGCACCCAAATACATGTGTGGTACTCACTGACAAGTCAGCAGACTCATGCCAACTAGCACTCGCACAAGTGGCCTAATCACGGCTCGGCGCACCACCCTGGTGAGTGAACAAGATTTGGTTTTTACTCACAATAGTTGTTTATCCTGGGAAAGTTTGAGCACCTAAGGGGGCTCCTGAACATAACGCGTCCGGATCCTTACTGGTCACAAAGCCACCTGGCACCCCGGTGCCGGGGCCTAGCCCCATGAGGAACCACCTTGGTAACAGGTTGCGCCTCCCGACGGCGGGGAAATGTATGGGACTGGGACATACCGACGCAGAGCTTCCTAAATGCAGATAAGGACCTCCAAAAACAGAACTCGCACGGTCCTCTTGAATGTCTAATGGTGGTACTGAGCATCGCGCCTCAAGATCCTTACCAGTCGCAAAGCCACCTGGTACCCGGGTGCCAAGGCCTTCTTCCACGAGGGGCGACCTTCAAGTCGTTCCTCGCGGCAGGGAAATGTGTGAGACTGGGACCTGTCGACATAGAGCCGCTTGAATGTCTAAGGGGGCTCCTGACCATAGTGCCTCTGGAGCCTTACCGGTCACAAAGCCACATGGCATCCCGGTGCTAGGGCTTTGCCTCATGAGGAATAACCTTAGTAACGGGTCACACTATACGGTAGCAGGGAAATGTGCGGGACCAGGTCCAGCTGACATAGAGCATCGACCCACTTAACCTGTAGCAAGGGAAAGACCAACCAACGAACGAGACCCCCCATAACACCACAGTCGTGCATCGCACCAAAGAATTTCCCCGCAAGCATACCAAGATAAGTATCTAAACCAGCAGAGAAACAACATCACTAACAAAAGGGGGCGGCCACCAAAATCCATTACATGCCCGAAGGGTCTACCCATGTTTATGTGGATGCAGGGTCGAGAGCAAGGAGAAGAAAGCTAGCTGTCGTGGGTATAAGCCTGACAGTAGATGTGTAGGGTACGAAAAGGATGGGTAGAGCCTTAGCTACGGCGAGGTTGTATGAGTTCAGGCCCCTCTACGGTGGAGGTAATAGCCCTACGTCTCAGTGCTCAGGTAGCTTGTTGTCGAGTGGAAATATGGAATACAATGAGTTGCTAACCCCTCTACCAGTGGGGGAGGGTGGCTTATATAGAGTGCGCGGCCCTCCACCACGGTTCCGGTATAGGGGTGGAGTAGTGGGGATTGAATGTGTACGTTATAGGTAACATACGCCCTAAATGCTAATAAATGCACCTGGCAACGTACGACCATTTCCCTCCAGGGGGTTACGATGTACCGAGTGGCATCCAGTCGGTTAGCTTGATATCCTCCGAATGTTACTCTCCGACTGGATGGTCGAGGACCTGTTACCGACTGGATAATGGGGACTCCTTAATTCAATCGGAACTGACTAAGGGCCTTGTCCTTTGTGAGGGGTAGTCCTAGGGTAGGACCTACATGACAGGCCTATGACCCTACCCTAGGACTATAACCCCATCATTAGTCCCCGAATGGATTGGGGTTGAAACGACGAAGCGATGCTTGATGTTTTGGATCCGACTGGAGTGGGCTTGGCTTGGGCGTTGCTTGCCTCAATCCATTTTATCTTTTCTGACCAACGATCCGAGTGGAAGTACTCACGAAACAGACTGTCGGAAGCCGAGTGCTTCTGTGGCATCTTTTGACACGACCGGTCAACTGACAGCGGCGGATTTTTGGGATCTCAAATTTCGGGTACCGCGCGCTCAGCGGGGATGACGCCATCGCGCTCGAGTAGCGCCTGACGCCTCGATTCTCGCACCTTCAACCTCTCCACTAATATCGCCGCGGTGGGTCGGGGGATAAGGTTTCGGGCCCACCTGCCAGCGACCCAGTCGGAACCCTCCATAAATCTCGGCGGCGAGGTTTCTTCGTTACGCTCGCCGAATCTCTAGACATCGCTTGCTCCGTCTCTCCCGCCACCTCCCGCGCCTCTACACTCCTCCCTCTTCCTTCCTCCCGCGGGTTAGGAGTTTCCGCCATGACCAAGGGTCAGACCAGCAAGATGGAGGCGAGGAAGAAGAAGGGGAAGGCGGCGGCTCCTGCTCAGCGGCGGTAGTGGCCGCTGCCGGCGGGGTGGATTCAAGGCGACTTCCTCCCCTCCACGGTGACGGAGGGGGATCTGCTGTAGCTGGTTGAGCACGGGATGATCGTGCACAAGTCTTAGAGGCTGCCGGCGGAGAACGAGGTCGAGCCGGCGCCCCGGGAGGGGGAGCGAGTCTTGCTGCTCAGGCACGTCTATCGAGGTTTCTCCTTGCCCCCGCATCCTTTCTTCAAGGGCATCATGAATCACTTCGGGGCACAACTTCATCACTTTCCCCCGAACGCCATTGCCCATCTCTCCGCTTTTATAGTTCTGTGCGAGTGTTTCATTGGCGGTCCTCCCCATTGGGGGCTGTTCAAGCACATATTTTCTGCTAGATCCCAAACCATCAAACGACTCAGCCAGTCGGATGATAAAACACATATTCTCCAGCTCTGCGGGGGCCTAGGTTTCCAGAAAAAGAGTCGGAGTAGTTATCCTGCCCTCCAGCTAAGTGAGTCGGTCAGGAACTGGCAGTCGACGTGGTTCTACTACTAGGATATCGCCTGTCCGAATGCTTCGACAGGGCTGCCTCCCTTTAGCTTAGATCGGCCCGCCCCACCTAAGCAACTCGCGCTCACGAGGGCGGAGAAGAACGACATCCAGCCTCTGGTAAGGGCGCTTGTAGATCTCGTCAGGAACGGGGTCACTGGCATAGACTTGCTGGAGGTCTTCCTCGGTCGGCGTATCCAACCCGTGCAGGCTCGCGACCACGCCATGTGGCATTATACTGGGCCTGAGGATTCCACTCGGACCAACGTTGTGGGCGTGACTGAGGAGAAGATGACCTCGTGGGTGCTCCAGATCACAAGCCCCTGCGAGAATCCCAAAGGATCTCGGCGAGTGAAGCCTTTCTGTGCGGATAGTCCTCCCCCGAATCAGGTGAGTGGCACTTGTCGAGTGCTCCTAACTGTCTTAATCTTATCATTTGCTTGAATCTCTGTGTGACGTCTGATGTCGCCGACTGAATTTTATGCAGCAGTGGACCAACTGGTTTTCTCCCGTCTCGAACGGGAACCCGGCCGAGGAGGAGGAAGGCAGCCAGGAAGGCAGCATGGAGAGCGGCGAATATGTCTCCGACAGCGGGGAGTCGGAGGAAGAGACTAGCGAGGAAGAGGAGGAAGACGAAGAGCAGGACTCGCCACCTCCGCAAACAGAGCATCGGGCCAAGCGCCGACACGAGCCTGCCGTTCCCTCGGCCTCTCCAGCATCTTCGAGTGCTCCGCCCACTCCCCCGGTGGTCCCGAGTGCTGAGAGCACGAAGAGGGTCAGGGATGCTGCCGCTGAGCTTGCGGGTCAGCCTTCCAAGGCGGCCAAACCGAGTGGGTCCAAACCTCGGAAGGCTCTGCCGCGGATGAGGGTTGCTGTCTCCATCACCTCCAGGTAAGTGTATCGATCTTCTAATTTCTTCTGATATCCGAGTGAATTCCTGTTCATTGGTCGAATGGATTTCACCCGACAGAGTCGGTACTTCTGCCACCTCTCCGGCGCGCCAGGAGGATGACCCCATGGACACGGACAACGTCGTCTCGTCCCAGCCAGGTGCGTTGTAGTGACTTCGAGTATCTTATTCTATCATAGGTTCTACCTCTTTCTTTTTCTGAGATCTTGCGTCGTTCGGTCTATCAGGGGCGATTTGCATGGACGAGGGTGATTAGGGGAGAGATGAACGGGCTGCGGAGCCCGCTCTTGAGGCTGCTCCGCTTGTTGCTTCTCCCGCCGCCGACGTGCCGCCGACTGAGGCGCTGCCGCCGACTGAACCGGGGCTGGTGGTTGAGGTGCCGACTGGAGCGAACCTTGGGATGCCTAAGGAACTTCCGACGATGCCAGGCTCGTCGAATGTCGAGTTCAACATTCAGCGTCTCCCGGAGGAGCAGGTGGGAGCGGCCAAGGGAGCCATGGTGCAGGCGGAGCTGATGGCTGGAGAAGCCAAGAGGGCCTACGACTCCGTTGCGTCCTTGTACCAGCGGAGCTTGGAGCTGCGGGATGATATCCGAGTAAGTGGGCTAGTAAGTATTTACTTTTCTCTTGTAACCCACTGGGTGTTTTTGGAGAGCATCTGTTGTTTGCAATGGGTTCACTCTGAGTGAACCCAGTGGGTGTCGTCCCCGAGACTTCTGTCGAGTGCTTGCACCGGCAGTTGCCTTTATACATAATGTCTTTGCTTTGATCGAATCTGTAAATAATATGACCGACTGCGAGCAGTTGTGGCACTCGGAGTGCACGTACTGTAAGAGTCCCAGAGAGTAATTTCTACTCAGGTCGGGTAGTATTGGCCTCATAGGCGTAGGTGGTAACATGCATCTCAATAGCGCGGTCCTGCTTGAGTTGCGTGCTAGTGGGGTCACTCTCAGTGAACCCACTGGGTGTAGTCCCCGAGACCGCTGTCGACTGCTTACGTCGGCAGGGGTCTGAAGAACTTAGACCTTTATTGTGGAATTTTCTGATTGTCTGTTGGTGTTTGCTGACAGAAAACTTGTGAAATGGGAACAGCCTATGAGACTCTCAGGGCGGAGAAGAATCAGTTAGCTGGTGAGATTGATGCGGCGCTGCTTGCAATGTCTGGCATGAAGGATGCTCTGGCGGGACGAGAGAAGTCATTGGAGGAGGCTCGCGAAGCGAACAGTGTGTTGACTGAGGAAGTTGAAAAGATGGGGGAAACAAAGGACTGCTCTGATGGGACAAATGGACATGCTGAACAAACGGTGCAGAGCACAGGAGAAATACGTCAGCGACTGGGCTCGGCAGATGATGACGCGTCTGGCTGGTAAGTCCTGCTCTTTCCGAGTGGTTGTGTTATGCGCGTCACACTCGGTGCTTATTGTCTGCTTGTCCTGTTGTCGCAGATTTTTGCATTGACGCTGAAGCTGAAGCGGCTGATGTGGAGCGGTCGATTCTCGAGAACGTTCCACTCGGCGAGGACGCTAATCGGGACCTGTTCCGTGCGCACATGAGCGTGGGGAACGTTGGTCCTTTCATTGGTCGACAAAGAGAAGTCGTCGGCCGAATCGAGAAGGAGCTTTGGCCAGAAGATGAGTCGCGGCAGGACATGGAGAACCTGATGACCCGACTGGAGGAGATTCCGAACCGAGTGCAGTCTGCAGCTCGTTGTGATGCATATGTTGCTCTGTCCCTAGTCCGAGATTGCAAGGAGGTGCGCGAGGAGAAACTGAAGACGTTAAAGGTCGCCAACACGAAGAAACTTCGATTCGAAGACTTCATGGGAAACCTTCCTTGAAAGTACCACCCGCATCGCCGACGGTATTGATCTGGATACGTTGTAGAGCCCTCAAGTCCTGGTGTTAATCCAGATGATGCGTAAGAACACTTTTATCCTCGGTATGCCGAGTGTTTATCTGTAAGAAACTTTGGCCACTGCTGTTGGCCGTCACATTCTTGTTTCAGTGTCGGTAAGCTTGATCCACACCGAGCCACTATCTTTCGTTGAACTTTGGATCGAATCTTTTGCTCTTCTGCTGCAATTTTGACTCGAGTTTTGGTTTGGCGTTTCTTGGTGAAGCCAAAGGGAAACATTCGGAACATGTCACTTGTCTTGACATCTGCATGAGCCTCATTGAGGGTCTGTGGAATTTCCGATTGGATCTGTATTATCACCGAGTTGTATTTTTGGAAAGCAGCTAAGTTCCCGAGTGTGACGTTAAATGTACACTCGGAGAAAGTTAATACTTAGGCGATTCTGGATCGCAGCGAAGTCTCCGAGTGTGACGTTAAGTGCACACTCGGAGAAAGTTAACACTTAGGCGATTCTGGATCGCAGCGAAGGCCCCGAGTGTGACGTTAAGTGCACACTCGGAGAAAGTTAATAGTTAGGCTATTCTCGATCACAGCGAAGCCTCCGAGTGTGACGTGATGTGCACACTCAGAGAAGGTTAATACTTAGGCGATTTTGGATCGCAGCTAAGTCCCCGAGTGTGACGTTAAGTTCACACTCGGAGAAAGTTAGAACTTAGGCGATTCTGGATCGCAGCTAAGCCTCCGAGTGTGACGTGAAGTGCACACTCGGAGAAGGTTAATACTTAGACGATTCTGGATCGCGGCTAAGCCTCCGAGTGTGACGTGAAGTGCACACTCGGAGAAGGTTAATACTTAGGCGATTCTGGATCGCAGCTAAGCCCCCGACTGTGACGTTAAGTGCACACTCGGAGAAGGTTAATACTTAGGCGATTCTGGATCACAGCTAAGTCCCCGAGTGTGACGTTAAGTGCACACTCGGAGAAGGTTAATACTTAGGCGATTCTGGATCGCAGCTAAGTCCCCGAGTGTGACGTTAAGTGCACACTCGGAGAAAGTTAATACTTAGCCGATTCTGGATCGCAGCTAAGCCCCCGAGTGTGATGTTAACTGTACACTCGGAGAAAGTTAATACTTAGGCGATTCTGGATCGCAGCTAAGCACCCGAGTGTGACGTTAAGTGCACACTCGGAGAAAGTTAATACTTAGGCGATTCTGGATTGCAGCTAAGCCCCCGAGTGTGCCATGAAGTGCACACTCGGAGAAAGTTAATACTTAGGCGATTCTGGATCGCAGCTATGCCCCTGAGTGTGACGTGAAGTGCACACTCGGAGAAAGTTAATACTTAGGCGATTCTGATCGCAGCAAAGTTTTTTTTGAGACCAGAGTCTACGACCTCGGAAGAACTTTGAACCTGCAAAAAACTCAATCTGCTTTATATTATTTCACCAATACTTGTTCTTTACATTGCTTCAGTCGACGGTCACGTGTAGAAGCGCTTCAGGAGATCTCCGTTCCATGCTCGCGGCTCGTCTGTCTCCCTGTCGATGTTGTAGAGTCTGTATACCCCATTGTTTAGCACCTTAGAGATGATGAAGGGTCCTTCCTAGGCAGGAGCCAACTTGTGAGGTCTTTGCTGATCTACTCGGAGCACCAGGTCGCCTGCTTGGAACGTACGACTCCTGACGTGTCCCGCGTGAAAACGTTGCAGATCTTGTTGATAAATGGTTGATCGAGTCAATGCCATCTCGCGCTCCTCCTCTAAAATATCCACTCTGTCTTGCCTTGCTTGTTCTGCTTCAGCTTCGGAGAAGAGTTCGACTCGTGGCGCATTGTGAAGCAAGTCACTCGGAAGGACCGCTTCTGCTCCATAAACGAGGAAGAACGGTGATCGCCCTTTAGATCTGTTCGGGGTTGTGCGAAGTCCCCAAAGCACTGAAGGTAGCTCGGTAACCCAAGCGCCAGCGGCATGTCCTATCTCCCGCAAGAGTCGGGGCTTCAAACCTTGCAAAATAAGTCCGTTTGCCCGCTCTGCTTGTCCATTGGACTGAGGATGCGCCACGGAAGCAAAATCCACTCGGATGCCTTGGCTTGTACAGAAACCTTTGAATCTGTCCGAGTCAAAGTTTGTCCCGTTGGCCGTGATTATGCTGTGAGGTACACCGAATCTGAAGATGATGTCCCTGACAAACTTGACAGTTGTTGAGGCGTCGAGCTTCTTCATGGGCTTCGCTTCGATCCATTTCGTGAACTTATCGACTGCCACCAACAGATGTGTGCATCCACCTTGGCCTGTCTTGAATGGTCCGACTGTATCTAATGCCCAAACAGCAAACGGCCACACAAGAGGGATCGTCTTCAATGCGGACGTCGACTTGTGGGACTTATTGGAGTAGAACTGGCAGCCCTCACATCGGTCAACCATATCTTTAGCCATCTCGTTACCCCGCAGCCAGAAGAAACCAGCCCTGAATGCCTTGGCGACGATTGCTCTTGAAGAAGCGTGATGACCGCAGGTCCCCGAGTGAATATCCTCCAGAATCAGCTGCCCCTCCTCTAGGGAGATGGATCGTCGAAGTACGCCTGAGATACTTTCTTTGTATAACTGGCCATCAATGACAGTGAACGACTTCGACCTGCGGACTATCTGCCTGGCCTGGACTTCATCTTCTGGTAGTTCCTGGCTCAGGATATATGCAATGATCGGCACTGTCAAATCGGGGATGACGGCAATAATCTCCATGACCAGGTCAACCATAGCAGGTACATCGACTTCAGTCAGATCCGTTGAACTCTTTGGTTGTACCGGCTCCTCTGTGAAAGGATCTTCTTTGACTGAGGGAAGGTGGAGGTGCTCGAGGCAGACGCCAATCGGGACTGGTCTCCGAGTGGATCCGATTTTTGCCAACTCATCAGCTGCTTGGTTCTTCAGTCTTGGAACATGGTGAAGTTCTAGACCCTCAAACTTCTTCTCAAGCTTCCTCACTGCATTGCAGTATCTAGTCATGGTGGGGTTCCTGACGTCCCACTCCTTCATCACCTGATTGACCACCAAATCCGAATCGCCGTAGACCATCAGGCGACGGACGCCGAGTGAGATGGCCATACGCAACCCGTAGAGGAGAGCTTCATACTCTGCCTCGTTGTTGGAGGAATCGAAGTGTATCTCTAGCACGTACTTGAGCTTGTCGCCCTTTGGCGATATGATCACAACTGCAGCGCCGGAGCTATTCAACATCTTGGACCCATCGAAGAACATTGTCCAATGGGCCGAGTAGATGTGGGTCGGTTGCTGTTGATCTACCCATTCTGCTATGAAGTTAGCCAGAGCTTGAGACTTAATAGCTTTCTTGGCCTTGAACTTGATGTCACAGTACAGCATCTCCATCGCCCACTTCGCCACTCGGCCTGACGCGTCTCGATTGTGGAGAATTTCCGACAATGGAGCATCAGAAACGACAGACACCGAGTGGTCTTGGAAATAATGTGCCATGTTCTTCGCAGTCATGTAAATCCCGTTGATAAGTTTTTGATAGTGGCGATACCTTTGCTTGGAAGGAGTCAGGACCTCGGAGACGTAGTACACTGGCCGCTGAAATTTGTATGCTTTGCCCTCTTCTTCTCGTTCGACTGTAAGAACAGTACTGACTACTTGATTTGTAGCCGTGACATACAGAAGAACGGGCTCTTTACTGAGCGGAGCAGTAAGAACCAGCTGGGTGGAAAGTAGGACTTTGAGGTCGTCGAATGCGACTTGGGCTTCGTGTGTCCACTCGAAGGTATCTGATTTCTTCATGAGTCGGTACAGAGGAAGCGCTTTCTTGTCGAGTCGACTCATGAACCTGCTCAAAGCCGCAAGGCAACCCGTGAGCCGTTGAACGTCGTGTATTCTGACCGTCCTCTCCATTCGGACGATGGTCCCGATCTTTTTGGGGTTGACATCGATCCCTCGTTCGGAAACGAAGAAACCGAGTAACGTTCCGCTGGGAACGCCGAATGAACATTTGGCGGGGTTAAGCTTGATATCGTACCTACGAAGGTTTGCGAATGTTTCTGCCAAGTCAGTCAGCAGGTCGGAACCTTTGCGTGACTTCACTAAGATATCGTCCATATACGCCTCCACATTCCGACCGATCTCGTCGAGGAGACCTTTTTGGATGATGCGCATAAAGGTAGGTCCTGCATTCTTCAAACCGAATGGCATAGTGATGTAGCAGAAGCACCCGAATGGGGTGATGAAGGCTGTTTTTAACTCATTGGGACCATACAGACGGATCTGGTGATAGCCCGAGTAGGCATCAAGAAATGACAGACGCTCGCAACGCTCGCAACCCGCAGTCGAATCGACAATTTGGTCTATGCGGGGGAGCGGAAAATGGTCTTTCGGTCAGACCTTATTGAGATGCTTGAAGTCGATGCACATTCGGAGCGCCTTGTCCTTCTTGGGAACCATGACAACATTGGCGAGCCACTCGGAGTGGTGAACCTCGCGAATGAAGTTGGCTGCCAACAGCTTGGCCACCTCTTCCCTGATTTCCTTCCTCTTGTGCGCGACGGACCGTCGCAGGCGCTCTCGGACGGGCCTAGCGGTGGAATCCACGTGCAGTCGGTGCTCAGCCAACTCCCTCGGTACACCTGGCATGTCAAAGGGTTTCCTTGCGAAGATGTCCCAGTTCTCACGGAGGAATTGGGTGAGCTCGGCTTCCTATTTAGGATCGAGGGTGGTGGAGATGTTCGTCGGGGCAGCAGTGGCGTCCGTCGGGTGCATGCTGACCTTCTTTGTCTCTCCTGCCGACAGAAATGCAGACTCTGAAGCTGGCTTCTTCGAGCGCCTCAGGTCGGCCGGATCGACTGTTTTCTTGTACTCGTCAAGCTCGAGGACGGCCATCTGCTGGTCTGCGATTCTTGATCCCTGCTGTAGACACTCTTCAGCCCGCTGCCGATTTCCTGTGATGGTGATCACACCCGTCGGGCCTGGTATCTACAGCTTCAGGGATACGTAATATGGACGGGCCATGAAACGCGCATACGCTGGGCGACCCAGAATTGCGTGACAAGCGCTCTGGAAGTCGACCACTTCGAACGTCAGCTATTCCTTGCGGAAGTTCTTGTCGGAGCCGAAAACGACGTCCAACGCGATCTGGCCGAGTGACTTGGCCTTCCGTCCAGGGACGACTCCATGGAACTGCATGCTGCTCTCGCTGAGTTTGGACATCGGGATGCCCATCCCCTTGAGTGTGTCGGCGTACATGATGTTCATGCCGCTGCCGCCATCCATGAGGACTTTGCGCAGTCGGACTCCTTCTACCACCGGGTCGAAGAACAGAGCCTGTCTCCCCGGGGTGGGTACATGTGCCGGATGATCGACTGGTCGAAGGTGATCGCAGTCTGAGACCATTTGAGGAACTTGGGGTTGGTAGGGGTGGCCATGTTCACCTCTCTGTTCACCAGCTTCAGTCGGGTCTTGCTCTCAACGTCAGCGAAAATCATGAGGGTTGCATGGACTTGGGGGAACAGATCCTCCTTATCCTCCTCATCCTGTTCATGGTCCTTCTCACTCGGTTGCCCTTCGCTGAATCCCTGGATCAGGAGGCGACACTGTCGAGTGGTATGCTTCGCTTTGCCCTCTTCATCCATCTTCGTATGAACCGGACATGGCTGGTCCAGGATGGGGTTATTAAACTACTTCTTCTTGGGGGTGAACTGAGCCTTCCCTTTGCCCTTGAACTTGGCATTGGTTACGGCTGCAGCTTCTTCTTGCGGAGCAGTCGGAGATTTCTGCTTCTGCTTCCGAGTGTTGCCCCCGTGTCCTTCAGCGACTGTTTTGTGCTTGCCGCTTCGGATGCGGTCCTCTTCTTCGCCATTTGCATAGCGTGTCGCTATCTCCATCATCTTGCTCATGGAGATGTCGCCTGTTCGGCCAAACTTAAGGTACAGATCCCTGTACCGCATGCCTGCCTTGAAGGCGCAGACTGCTTGATGCTCGGTGACGTTCTCCACCGTGTGGTAGAGAGTTGTCCAACGCTAGATGAAGTCGTGCAGGGGCTCATTCCGCTTCTGGATGCAGTGCTGGAGCTCCACGAGGCCAGCAGGGCGCTTTCACGTCCCTTCGAAGGTCCTGATGAACACCCGGGCCAGATCTGCCCAGCTGTAGATGCTTGAGGGGGCAAACTGGTTCAGCCATGCTCGCGCTGAGCCGTCGAGCATCAGAGGGAGGTGCTTCATGCTGACATGGTCGTCTCCTCCTCCGATCTGGACTTCCACTCGGTAATCATCCAACCATGTTTCTGGCTTGGACTCCCCTGTAAACTTGCTAATTCCCGTCGACAATCGGAAGTTGGGAGGGATGTCAGCCGAACGGATGGGTCGACTGAAACACTCGGGACCAGAAACGATGGCCCTGCATCCACTCGGAAGGTCGATATCGCGAGCATCACGGTGGGCCGGACCCCTGTCGACCCTCCGCTGGGCGATATGCCCTCTTGCGTCGGGCCTTGGGTCGTAAGTGTCACCGACTGAACGCCGATCATCATGATGTCGGGGCCCGTAGTGCCCACCCCGCGGAGGGGTGCGTGAACGGCGGCGATCTTCGTGATTTATGGAACGTCTGCCTCCTCTGTGCCGCTGATGGGAACCTGGGCTGTGAACCGACCGATGCGTATTCACATGAACAGAACTATTATAGATCCTGTTGTGCGACTGGCAGACCGCCGAATTCTGCTGCTGCGCCGTGTGCAACAGAGCTCGGATCTGCTCGATCCCTCTACCAGCCTCTGAATCAGTCGGCTGGAGGGAATCGGCTATCTTGGCAGCTGCAGCCAAGTTGAGGAGGGGTGTGCCGAAAAGCTCCACGTTGCTCCGCCGAGTGTGCCGACTCGCAGAACGGCGAGGTGGACGATGCGCGCCGGACGCTTCGCCGATCTCGTGCTCGTTCCGGCCAGCTTAACGGGGATCTTCATGGGAATTGGCCATGTGTACTTCTGCTGCAAGCCCGCGACCCGCGTACTCGGAAGGAAACTCAGTCGGAACCGAGCCCGAGTGTTGGGACGGCGGGGCAACCACAACTGACTCTAGAATTGCCACTTGTGAAGACGCGTTCTGGAGCGCCTGGGCGTGTTGCACCCATCGTTGGAGCCGCGGACGGAAGGACCGCTTGTTGCGGCGCGTCACGGCGGTGTAGGTCGACACCGGAGCCGACTACTGGAGAAGAATAATGCCGCGGGCGCGAGCACGAAAGTGCGTAGCCCCGCGACGGGGAAGCGCCTCGATGTCGAGGGGCGCATCCCGAAGCCACGCCGAATCGTCGACGATGAAGGAGAGAGCGCCGAAGAAGATCTGGCGACCCATGCTCGAATCTCCACCGGATAACATGACGAAAGGAAGTAGTCACAAACTCGCTGGAAGTCGCTTAAACGCCTGCCCCAAGGTGGGCGCCAACTGTCGCGGGTACAAGCCTGATAGTAGATGTGTAGGGTACGAAAAGGATGGGCAGAGCCTTAGCTTCGGCGAGGTTGTATGAGTTCAGGCCCCTCTACGATGGAGGTAATAGCCCTACGTCTCAGTGCTCAGGGAGCTTGTTGTCGAGTGGAAATATGGAATACAATGAGTTGCTAACCCATCTACTAGTGGGGGAGGGTGGCTTATATAGAGTGCGCTGCCCTCCACAACGGTTCCGGTACAGGGGTAGAGTAGTGGGGATTGAATGTGTACGTTACAGGTAACGTACGCCCTAAATGCTCATAAATGCACCTCGAAACGTACGACCATTTCCCTCCTTGGGGGTTACGATGTACCGAGTGGTATCCAGTCGGTTAGCTTGATATCCTCCAAATGTTACTCTCCGAATGGATGGTCGAGGACCTCTTACCGACTGGATGATGGGGACTCCTTAATTCAGTCGGAACTGACTAAGGGCCTTGTCCTTTGTGACGGGTAGTCCTTGGGTAGGACCTACATGACAGGCCTATGACCCTACCCTAGGACTATAACCCCATCAGAGATCGAGGAGGAGGATTGCCGCCGCCGACGTCCAGCACCTGCACACCGAAACTAAGTCCGTGTCCTCCTCCTCCTTCACAGGCGCCGCAGGAGCAAACTGAGTGCTGTCGCTCGGGCTCCTCGTGGAGGTGTATCACTATTATTGAAGGCGCGGTGCCCATCGCAGGAGACGGGCTCATCCACGGGTCCGCCACGGCCGGCGTCCTCCGGGCAACAACCCAGACGATCGCCCTCGACACCGAAGATCTTGACAAGGAGTGTCGTCTCCCCGTCGAACTTGAAGTCGAGGTAGTGCCTCCCCATCAAGCCTCGGGCGCGGGCGAACGCATGCCACCCGCGGTTCAGATACACGCATCCGCGGGGGGTGACCTCGACCTCGTCCCAGGACGCCCCGCAGCAGCAGCTATCGCCCTACAGACCGTGGCCCGAGAGCCGGCCGACTGACAGTGCCTTCGCGAAGATGCTTGGGAGCCAGAGCCAAGCGATCTCCGGCATGTCTACTCCTGTCATGAACTCCATCGCCGTATCAGCTGAGTGGAGCCGCAGGGGAGGCGGCCGGGTGGCTATCACTGACCTCCCATTCCGGCCGCCATGGGCACCCGCACCGGTCGACGCCCGGCCTTGGCTGCCGATGGTGATCCCCGAGCAGGCGGAACCATGGTCGCGCCTACCAGAGGCAGCTGTCGGCGCCGCTGCGTACTCCCGAGGGCGGCCTCGTGCCCTCTTGGTAGTTGGAGCAACAAGACCTTCGCGAGGGGCCTTCCCCTTATCGGCAACAGAGAATCTCCTCACCGGCGCCATGTTGAGAGAGTGGAGGGCTGAAGGTGGAAGGCTAATAATACTAAGGCGACGCAAGCCTTATCGCCCTCACCGAGCTAAATAGGCAGCCAGAGCAGGCAGGCATCCCTTCGAGTCCCCGAGCCCACGCAATTCCTGAGGGGACGCGACCGTGTGGCGTGTGTGCATGCGTCGTCCCCAGGGAGCAATGATGGCCGGCGCATCATCTAGGTGTCACATCAATTTGACTAGGGGCACCTCCAGGCGCTTCGGGAACTGGAGTGTTGCTATTGGGCTGCGAGCGCGTGTGAAGCCTGGCCCGCAGACATTTAGGGCCTAAGACGCTTCAGGTTGCCTCCAAGGCTTTGCCAGGAAGCCATCCCAGGCGCACCTAGGTCCTGGGGGCTACTGTTGGCATCCTGGGAACGGGGGAACCCAAACTTGCGTGTGTGCGGCCCAGGGCTGGCCCACTTCATCGATCAAGCACCAGCACGCTCGGCAAGGCCCTCGTGAGGGGCCAAGCCTCACGAGGAGGAATGAAATCAAGACCCACAGGGGCCTCCTGACGACCTCTCGGGTGCGGCGGACATTCCGAGGCGAGGCCCAGCCTCAGGAGTCAAGGATGACGCAGAAAGTGGACATGCGACCCATAGATGGCAGAGCCGTGCAGTTCCCCCTTTGGTTTAATGCACTACAGGAATCGAGCATTTTGCCGTCAGGACGCTACAGACGGCAAAGAGCGAATTACAGTCGGCAAAATTTTTGCCGTCAGCCCATGACGACAAATAATGTCGTCAGACCATGTGCCCGCAAAGGGCGTCTTTGCCGTCAGCGGCCGGGACAGCAGACGGCAAAATGTTTGCCGTCAGTGGAATTATGTTGTCGTCAGCTACTTTGGTAGATAGCAAAAAAATGGTCAGAAGACGGAACGGCCTAGCTAACGGACGACGTTAGCCTTTTTTGCCGTCTTCCTCACCCTGTACATGAAAGAAAAATATGGCATTTTTTTGCCGTCTTCCTAACCTGTACATGACAGCAAAATATAGTCTATTTTTTGTCGTCTTCCTAGCGTGTACATGACAACAAAATATGACATCCAATCCATACAACATATATATATATATATATATATAACATAATCCATACAACATATGTATATATATAACATAATCCATATAGCATATATATATATGTATGTATATATATATATATAACATAATCCATACATCATATATATGACATCCATAATCCATACATCATATATATAACATCCTTAATCCATACAGCATATAACACATCCATAATCCATACATCATATATATAACATCCATAATCCATGTCATAATATTTGGCATTACTACATATATACACATCATATATATAACATCATATATATAATCCATGTCATAATATTTTGCATTACTACATAAAATCTGGCATTACGATAAATGTCTTCATATCAATATCGTAGTCCAAAGAACATCCGTATGACAACCTACAAGATGAAGTCATGCACATATGTCAAATTTTGGCACACAATAAATAAAGGTTATCTAGTTCTTGGCACACAATAAAATTTGAGGAACACATGGAAAATCTTCAAGCAGGGAGACTCACAAATAAAAAACATAACTGGCAACTGCATGGTGATCGGACATGTTTCATTACAAGTAGGAATAGATTGATAACAATGACAAAAGAAGAAACAAAAATACAGATGAATCCATACAAAGAGACCTGCCACACACGAAGGGAGAACCTGCAGGCGTAGGCATGCACAAGGACGCAACCATGAGCGTGTGTCGCATGCGACAACCAAGAACCAATCTAGGAATTCATCCTGGAGGAGAACTATCAATCGCTTATCAGGGTGGGTGTTCGGTTCCCCCCGAACCGAACGGTTTGGTACTTCGGTGTTTAAGTTTTCTCGGTTCTAAGAAAACATGGACTGATCAGTCTGTAGCAGTAAATAAAACCGAGCCTTCGGTGCCCCGATCGATCGGCTCGGTACTCGGTTTTGCACCGAACAGCTGGTGGGTTAGGTTGGCCGGATGGGATAGTTGTTATAGTTTTTTGTCTTTGGTGGGCCAAATAATAACATGTGTTGTGCTCAAAGAAACTAAAAAGAAAACATGAGGTGAGCAAGATAGCAGGCAACAACAAACAACGCCTAGGTTCACTAAAAAAGAAAGCAGGCAGGTGCCCAGTACACCTGAACGACCGGCCAGCCTACGACACAGTTTGACACTCATCACATTAATGCGCCATCAATTCCATTGATTGTTTCAATTGATTTTTTTTGCAGGGGCAATTCATGTTTCTTGGCTGGGAGCGCATAGCGTACAAATAAATCGGTTTCGGTCACTTCGGCTTCGGTGTACTGGAGTGGTGTACATGCAGGTGCACATCTAGTACCGAGCGTACTCAATTAACATGCATATCTGTCTCAGGTCCGATATTTTGGGATGCATGTTGATTTTAAACACTAGATCAAATTACTGGAGTGGTGTACATGTAGGTGCACATCTAGGTGAAGTAGCAAGCAAGCTAGCAGCTTGATTAATCTTTCCTTGAAACCAGCACATCTAGGTGAAGTTGCAAGCAAGCTAGCAGCTTGATTAATCTTTCCTTGAAATCTGTCGGTTTCATTTTGTAATCAATTTTCTCTACCATCCTACGAACCAGCACATATACCTCGGCCATCAGGCCTTTCATCATCCTTAATAGTGCCCTAAGAACCAGCACATATAGATGATATGGCGAGTATCTACCTTTGAAAAAGCACACGTTTTCCTTGGACTAGGGAGAAGACAAGCATGAAAAATTATAGGTTGAATTTTATAATCTGGATCCACTTGCTCCAGGAATTTTATAAGCACACATTTTCCTTGGACTAAGGAGAAGACTAGGGAGAAGCCAAGCATGAAAAATTACAGGTTGCAAATGATGAACTTTTCACTTGCTCCAGTAATCAACTTCCCCCAGTTGTCTTTAATTATTTCTGAAGTGCATAGGGAGAAGACTAGGGAGAAGACCAGGGAGACCACTGGCTCCAGCATGAAAAATTATAGGTTGCAATTAGTATTATTGATGCTTTTTTGAATTTGCTTAGTGCACATAATCAATCCATTTATGCACACACATTAGTTACTTATATGTTTTCTCCTTTATTAATATTTAGGGATAGCTATTTATGTTTATCGTATATGAGAAAAACAATGAAATGATATTAACAATTAGAGCATATTAACAATTCTCAGTCTATGGGTTCAAATGGGTCAAATACATAGCTTCAAGTGGTCTCGTAATCATGAAGATCTCAAGTGGTCTCTACTTGTCAATGAGATATGGAGGCACTAAGCATAGCAGATCTCAAAGATGCGGAGAACCATGAAGGTTATTGCCAGGAGCATGAGCATGTGAAGATCCAGCATTATTCAATCCATTGGTCGATGGATGCTGCACGAAGTATTACATGGTTAAAATGACACCCGGACTAAGAAATGCAATAATGATCCTTGCAAATATTTTAGTTAACTAACCGTAGAACGCGGAGTAAGGGCAGAAAAATCGAAAGCGGGCATACCATACTGGGTACAATAAGCGTGCAAATTATGTTAAGAGCGGTGAAGGTTAAGCACCGATAGTAGAAGACTAGATGTGTTGGCTGTTAAGGAATTGTGCTTGGGTATTAAGGAACTAACCGTAAACATCTGAAAGTTTTGAGTATTTTGTGCCCACACCGCCCGCTGCGTCCTCTCATCAGCCAGTCGCATCTCCTCCGCTCTCTCCATCGCCCTTTCCTCAGCCGTCAGTCGCCTCTCCTCTGCCCTCTCTACCGCCCTCTCCACAGCCGCCCGTCGCCTCTCTACTATCAACTTCTCCTCGAGTAGGCACTACAGAATATGGCATCACAATCGCATCTTCAAATCCAACATTACGTATGAATTACAAAAAGCATATGTAGAAGAACTTGTATAGAATACCTCCATCTCAGCCCTTGCTGGAGTCGCCCGTTCACATACAAAAGATTTTGGGAGACCTAGCCGAGCCTTGTGCTCAGCTAGAGTGCGAGTGGAGGACCTAGGGAACATGTCTCCTGCAATAGCCTCATTGCCATGTTTCTTCCCCTCTCCAGCGATAAATAAGCAACTCGTGGTCAAGGGGCTCCCATGCCACATCATAGTCGGGCCCTCTCAACTTTGTTGCCACCTCTCTAACTTTGGTCAGCCAATTGTAGGCGGTCTGGCTGGTGTACGCAGACGATGTGTCAGACGGATCTTAAGGCGTGGCTTTTTTGAACGATGCCTTATGGGACAAAGCATAACCAATGAAAAGGTTGGGCTCCTCAGCTTTGTGGTGAGCCCCCTGCAACCAAACCAACATGATTAGGAATTCATCACAAGGATTAATTGGCAACATGTATGACAAGAAAGAACTTATGTAGAACAAATCGATGGGAGGAAAGATATACCCAACGTTTCGTGAATCCCTTAAGGCTCAAGTTTCCTTGATGGTGTGGTGGATCTTTCATTGCGTTTCGCCGATTTTTGTAATCTATGTGTTTCAACGTATACTCTTTAGAACACCAGTAGTCCACAATCTGCTCCCAGCACTCGCCCTTATCGACACACCATCTAGGAGTAACCTAAATGATCATTTGCATCTCATATATGTCAAAAAGAAATTGAGTGCCAACCAGTTGAGGAAATAAAAAGGATGAACATGATTTATTTACCTGCATGTACTCCTCCTTCGTAAGAAAGATTTTCGTAGCCAGTGTCTTAGTAGCCATCTTATATCCCTTAGATGCCTTATAAGAACGGACGGCAATAATGTGCGCATCCTAGAACATATTGCGCACAAGCTTCTTAAAGTGAATGTTGACGTTCACTTGTGCCTCCTCCAACTTTCCATCCTCGCAACTATAGAAATCCTTCAAATACACGTGAGATCGGACGAGATTAGAAATTAACTAGCTATGTCTTACATATAAAAGTGTGAATTAAACTTAATGATTACCCAAATTTCGGCAAAGACCCACTCGGCTTTGTTGTGAACCTCAATGTTGTTGAATGTACCAACATCCTCACAGGCTTTGTAGTGTTCCCAAGTTCTTGCTACCTCCGGAACGTTGCCCTCCCCTGGCAAAGTAACCATGCCAGGGAAATGCTCCTTAAGGAGGATCCCAATGACGCCGTTCACGTGTCGGCACTTACCCGGTGCCTCATCACTAGCTTCTGTCCAAGTTCTACATAATGAGACGCCAAAGTTATGAGCAATTGTTGCATACAATGAAGGTAGAAAAATGGGAAGCCAAAGTTAGTTACCTTACTCCATATGGAGTATTGCACGGCCTCTGCTCGACAGATTCCCCTCGTTTTGGGAGACTTGATGCACCACACAAGAACACAGTCTGACCCTCAAGAACTGCAATTAAACCATCATCCTCCTCCTCCTCGTCATCCGGCACGGTGGAGTGAGACATCATCTCGCCCTCAGGCACGGGGGAGTGAGACATCATCTCGTCTTCATGCACGGGGGAGTGAGACATTGTCATATCCTCACGCATGGGGGAGTGAGACACCAACTCGTCCTCGGGCAAGGGGGAGTGAGACACCGGCTCGTCCTCGGGCAAGGAGGAGTGAGACACCGGCTCCTCCAACCTCACCTTCTCAGGCGGTGCCGCGGTAGGTGGTGGCGAGGAAGGCCGGAACGGATTTGTCTGACCCTTTCCTCCACGTCCACCTTTTACTCGACGTCTTCCTCGATGAGGCTGAGCATGGGAGGGTGCCTGAGGAGGATCGGCGAGAAAACTAGTGATCAGATTTCTCGCTATCTTGAGTGGGACCTTCTCTGCCGGAGCACTAGCAGTCCTTTTCCTATGCGGTCCCACCATGCTTAACTCACCTGCTACAACAAATAGTAAAGCAATTAGTACGAATACAACAGTACAGTTCAAATAAATAAGCAGAAGTTCAAAAAAAATCACAAATGAGAATTAAAAACTAAGGCGATTATAGCACAAATACAACTTTATAGTTCAAACAAATAAGCAGAAGTTCAAAATATTACAAATTCAATATTACAGCATGTTCGGGGTCATGGTAAAGCAACTCGAACAGCAGCATGGGACTGTTGTGTAGGCGTAGAGAGGCAGCAGCCAGACAGACACTCGAACAGCAGCATGGGCCTGTTGTCTGCACGAAGGGGCAGCAACCAGACAAATATCGGAACAAATCTGGCCAGCCAACTGGGCTTCAAATAAATCTGGCCGGCCTGCATCTACATTGTACTAAACAACTTGAGGAAGCTGTCAACAGAGTTTAATACGACCTAGTGGCCAACCCTTTGGATTAATTAAGTGAACCAATCCAGTTTGTGGAACGGAAATCCTTCTTTACACCAAAATCATCTGTTATGTGTTGTTTCAGAAATGAACTCTGAATTCTGCAAGAAATTGACACGGGTATTTGTGCTGCTAACACTAATGCACCTTTTCTGTTTTCCTCTCTTTATTCGATCTGAAACTGAAAGCCAGTTCCTGACCGTGCCATCCCCCCCCCCCAAAATAGTTATGACATGCAGTTTGTGTTTATATTAAATCTATGATCAAACCTTAACTCCAGGATGTCTTATCTATACCACTATATAGTGTATCAGTTTTGAATGGATCGAGATCATGAATCCTGATCGTTGGTATCCTCAATCTCCCACTTGCCTATTTCATCATCGCAGGATCAGTAGAGTTGGGGCAATGGACTTAAGTCAAAATTCTATATTGAACGTTGGGTACCTCCATGGAAAAAGAAGGATATAGAGAAGAGCCAGCAGAGCCGACCTGCTCAGCCAGCTTTAAGTTTTATTCTACATCATTACGTTGACAACGAATACCGATTTACAACTATGTTGACTAGCTAGCTACTAGCTTATAGTCCATAACATTTACATGTAAGTATTGAGAGCTTGGATACGTGCCATCGCTCCATGCTCTCAAACTTGCAAGTGGCGTGTATTCCAATAACTATTTGCCATGGAAGTATGGTCATGGAATTTTTTATTTTGCGGGGTTGTGGAAATTTCAGGTGCACTCCACAGAGAAATAACCCCCGCACGACCAAAATAATAGCACTACCTTCGGTCTTGAGTTTCTGGAGATGCAATGGGCACTTGATCCAACCCGCTCCATAGTCAAAATCAATCAGGTTAGTTGTTGCATCTCTTTTAACGATTTACTTCAGTTTGTACTAACCCCTGCTTCAACATGGATAGTGGGACGTCAGCCGGGGAGGGCACTGGCAGTGCTGGAGGGAGGCTCGACCGGTGGACGCCATGTCGCGCAGACGGACGACGGCGGCCGGGGAGGGCACCGGCGGCGTCAGCCGGGGAGGGCACTGGCGGGAGGCCCAACCGGAGGTGGCCTACCCTCCCGCCATGTCGTGCAGACGGACGAGGGCGGCCGGCGAGGGCACCAGCGGCGGCGGTTGGGGAGGGCACCGGCGGCGGCGGCCGGGGAGGGCACCGGTGACGACGGCTGTGAACCCTAGATATTTTCACCAGAGGGAGGGAACCACCAGTCGCGAGAGGGAGGGTCTCGTGCGCTCATTGGTTTTTTTTATCTGGTGCGTTCTTTTTCCACTCGCGGGAGGTAGGCCACCTATGTTTTTAGTATTTGCCGTCTTCATAACGACGTACCTGATGGCAAAGACTAATTTTTGCCGTCTTCTCTTGCTAATCCAAGACGGCAAAACTGCCTGCCGTTTGGGTTAGTTAACAGGAACGTGGACATCTTTGTTTGCCGTCATCCATAGCATAAGTAGACAGCAAAAATCCTGCCTTCGCCGTCATCTACCCATATAGTTGACGGCAAAACTATTTTTTGCCGTGTGGTTTTTTTTGCCGTCTGCTTTTCATGATTTTTGGCGATAGTAGCTCTTTGCCATCTGCCCATGACGGCAAACTTCCCGTTTGCCGTCTGCCCCCGACGATTTGCTGACGGCAAAGATTATACCTATCATCAAAATAGTTGATTCTTGTAGTGATGAGGGCAAGAGCGTACATGTGTCCAAAAGGCATGTCCAAAGGTTTCCCTTCTCGTACAATGAAGTCGCCGCCGCCCGCCAGAAGGGCAGACGTCACCACGGGCCTTTCTCTGTCGCGTGGACAGTTACTTTGCATGCGAAGACCACTTTTGACAGGGGAGGCATGTTCCCTTGCCTCCCATCGAAACTAGCCATAGTGGGATCCCTTCCTGCCTATGATAAGGGAAGAGGGCCCTGATATCCACTATAAATAGAGAGGGTAGGATACCTGAGAGAGGGTAGATTGGATCATCGAAACCCTAGAGAAACACACCAAGCCACTTGGCCTCCGGAGGCTCAAGAGCACTGTACTATCTCTTTCATCAACCTCCGTGAGAGGCAATCCACCAAAAGAAAGAGTAGGATTTTACGCTTCGCAGAGTCCCAAACCTGTGTAAACTACTGTGTCTGAGTTCTCCTCACCGTTGTGTGAGTTCCTAGCCTTGCCCAACGTGTAGTGAGTCCAGAAAACCGAATCTGTTGAGTGTCCTCTGCGCGCACGCCGGAGTTCGAATCCCTAGGGTATTGCGGAGCCCGAAATCCAACATACTCTTACCAGAAGTGTCGTTAAACTTCTTCTTCTTCTTTTTTGACGCCTCGACTCACTTGGCGCGATCATTGACTTGACAGAGAGGATGACGAGGAGCCTCTCGTTCATAGGTCCAAACAGGCCAGGTCTGTGGCAAGGGTGGATCCTGCGACAGACACGGGCCTCGTGGGAGATGCAGGGGAGAACCCCATGCCTAGCCCCCAGTCTAGGCCCCATCATCATGGCCTGGCACACTCCCGCTCCATGGCCGAGACAAAGAGAGGCATCCTCCCACCCCTGGCAGGGATACGGGAGGGGTTCATCAGGAAGAGACCCGCCAAGAGGGACCTCCCCTTTAGGAACTCTCTGGAACCTCCTCCATGGGGAGGGATTCTCCGGAAAGGGCCTCTAACAAAGATTTTGCCCGTGCATATGCTGTTGTTGATTAGGCGGGAACGGACTATCCTCCGGAAGCTAATCTTGTTGGGGGAGCAGATATTCCTGCGCGGATAATCCCATTGGGTATCCCACATGCGTGAGATTTTATTCCTTCCGCTCTGTTGCTCTCCTTTAATCAACTTCTTGATCGTTAACTTGTTGCCCATTGTCCTTAACCAAAGATTCTCCACCCGAAGAACCAGAGCTGCTAGAAGAGGTGGCCGACATCGGGAAGGTTGTCGCCCCAGACGCAGAAAAGATCGCTGCCGCGGACGGCCAGGGCACAGTTGCCACGGAACTTCGGGCGTCCCTTGGAATGACGTCATTGAAACCCAGCAGCTCGTCTACCCCAACCTCGGTGGTTGAGTGGATGATGCCCCTTCAAGTACTGGGCCCTTTCCTCCAAGGTACCAATTGTCGTCGTTGATGCAACCCCCGTTAGACCTGCTGGCGATGGTTACCACTTTGATGTGCCCTCCAACTCCAGATCTGATTCTCTCTGGGGGCAAAAACATCATAGAAGGAATCAAGCAGGTGCTTGTGCCACTAAGCGAGAGAGTTGAAGGGGTTGACGGTCCCGCCGGCAGCGTCAAGGATCTGGCCTTCTTGGAGTCTGTGGCTGATGGAATCAAGGACATGCAAAGCACGTATAATCTTAAGGAGGAGGCATCCAAGGAACAGTGTGAGCAGGCCGATATTTTACACAAACGACCGGTGTGCAAGGGAAACGAGTTGCAGGAGTGGTAAAACCAGCAGGTCCACTCTCTCAAGAGGCAGCATGAGACACTATCCATGGCAAAGGAGGATGTTTCTACCCGGGAGACCAGATTGGCGAAGCGCAAAGCATGCCTGCACGCTAAAGAGGTAGTAATCTCCTCCCAGGAGGTGGCTCTCGAACTTTGTCTTCACAAGAAGGAAGAGGAATTGGAGGCCCGCCTTGTGAAACACACCAAGGATCTAGAGGATGGTCATAAAGCAGCTCTTGCCGCGCTCTCCTCGACTTCCGCTACCTAGTTGAAGGACAAATCTGACCAGCTTGCTGTCGCGGCTGCATCCAAGGTTTAACTGGAGGCTCGCCTGAGCGTACTAACGGAGGAGCTTTCCAGTGGTGAGGAAGTCAAGGCTCTCAAAGAAGAGGTGCAGAAAGTGCAAGCCACGCTGGAAGAGGTGCGTTCGCAGCTTTCTTCCGAGAGCCAGGACCATGATGTGTCGACCGTCCCAACCTTACATGTGCAACCATGTTACCCCTTTATGGGATGGGGCTTTGTTGATTACTCTGGTCGGTGCTAGCAAAGATCCACATTACTAGTGGTGGGAGTGATGTGTGGTCACGCTCGTGACGGGGTCTTGCCACATAGGACGACTATGTCGTTTTTACGTGTTCCGGGAACACCGTTGGTCCCCGCATGGATGATACTGTCTAGAGTTGGCGCTCGTAAGACGTACATCATGTGGGCTGGGTACCAATCGAGTGGATCTCTTTGTCTTGTATCATTGGGGGAAACACATTGACCGGGTACTTACCTCGGGTAAGTTATATACCACGAGTCGTGGATGACACGGAAGTTTCCCGAATCTCATGGGTACAGCGTACAACCTCTGTAGAGTGTTAAACTATTCGAATAGCCATGTCCATGGTCAAGGACAGTTGGATGGTGTTGCTTAAACTATGTCCAGTCGTTTCCGCATAAAACAAGTGTGTGTGTGTATGTTTAATGTTGTTATTTGAAAGAGTTGATATGACCAAGTTTGGTGACTTGGCATATCGGGTGAACCCAAAGTGTTCAGCCCTTAACAGATATGTTGATTTCCGTAATTTGTTCTTCTAAAAACCATCTAGCTTATGCTACACATCCATCTATGATCATGTTTATTCTAGTTAAGCAGCTATCCACCAATACTGCATATTACTTGTTACCATACCAACAGCATTATCCATATCATGGGCTGTTTGCGAGTACATTCACAGTAGTCATTGGCTTGCCACTAGTTATTTCATTGACAAGGTAGGAGAGAACAGGATATGGTGAAGAGTAACTTGGTAACATTTCTGCGAGCTAGGACGCTCCCCAGTAAGAATGCCTGTAGGTTAAGGCTAATGGCATGGGTTCACGCTTTCGACCAATATTTCCGCTCTTGGTCCAGCTTTGGAGTGTTGGCCCTCAAGGTCGTATATATGTAAGACTTGACCACAAGGTTCATTTATTTTATCAAACAATATGTATGGATGTAAGACTCTTGTTATTCAGTTTATGTGTGTTCAGTGAGCATCGATCTCCGGGATCACTGAGCACGTTCAGTCGGCTATCTGAACCCGTAAATCGGGGTCCCCACAGAGCTGGTATCAGAGCCATCGGGACTGTAGGAAGTGCTTAGTTAGCATGGACGTTAGTTAGGATAAAATCGCTTTCCAGACCGTTCAAAAGTACTTGCAAACCTTTATCTTTCTCACCTCTCCGAAATTTTCATAGGAACAAGGTTTTTGCTTTAGCAATCCCACTCTTATTTTCTTGACACTCCCCGTCTGCTTCTTCAAAACCTGCAAATGGTCGCTAGCACACTTATGCTTGACCACGGGATTACTTAAAATCCTCTTGGGCAACTTCGAAGGAAGCAATCATTCCAAGCAACCACCCATGTACTGAAGGACAAGGATGACAACGGTAAGACCAAACAACACCAATAGGAGTACCTCCATGAGGAACGAGGATAACGAGACTCCAAAGATGGCGACACCCTCGGCACTATTGTGCAATGATGCCTCCTGCACCTACGATAATCAGGACATAATGTGTGCAAGACCATGATCTGCATCTTCGATAGAGCGACCATGTCAACATTAAGGTTGTGTCGACCACCACCAGTGGATGAGAACCTCGCCATATGGTCCACCTCACCTTAGTGAGCAGGAAACGATTCTCTTCATCCCTCGCTCTAGGTGTCGATATCGTGATCAACATGATTGATGGGCCGGAACTCTATCATGCCTTGCTGACGTCATTGCATAAAGGTCATCCACTTAGAACCCTCGACCGTGGAAGGCAAGAAGATAATGGAAAGATCATGAAGACAACAGAAGGCACTGTCAACGACAGCCATGAAGAACCGCCTTCGCTAGCAACTCCCGAGACGAGAAGACATCAAGAGCTCTTTGCAACTCAACCCGAGTCGTTTCCACAAGCAACAACAAGAGACGTGGCAACACCATGAGAAGGTCCAGAAGACCTAGTGGACTCCTCTCTAGAGCATGAAGCAAGCATGACTGTTGATTCCGAGAACTCTAGGGTAAGATGAGTCGTAAATCCCTTATACGAAGTCGAGTCCGTGAAATGGTTCAGATGGAACCATGTTGTGTGTTTTTGTTTTTCTGTGCTTTGATATAAGTCGCACTTTTGCTCTAGGCAACTAGCATGCGATTATATCACCTGCCTCATCTTGATGTTTGAATTGACTTTCACACACTTATTTGATTGCACCTGCACTATAGCACCCCTTAGGCACTCTCCTCTGTGCTGCTATTCTCTCCCTCTCTCTCACCCTTCTCGAAAAATGAAGACCAGCAAGACAAGATGCACCAGGGATCCACTTCGAAAGAGAGATGACACTGAAGACAATGACTTTACCATGCTCAACCACACGCAACCCATAGAGGTTATGCTTTCCTCGAGATTGGAAACCCTCCCTAGCCTAGCATAACCTCCACAAGCCCTTCCGGCTCAAAATTCTGGTCACGTGTCTCACACACGGATTTGCCAGAACAGCCGTCGAGCCCCGATAAACCCGTGAGTAGCACCGGGTTCTTTCTGGAACAAGTGAATCACGGTGAATGAGTATTCTTCATTCTTAAGCCAGCACCAAAACCATGATGCCATAAGAAGGACCGTTCTTGGATATATGAGTTTTAGACTAAGGTTGTTGTGGTGATGATATTTGTCTTGAGGATATAGCTAGACTATCTTGGTGGATCATAAGATCCTTATAAAGGTAGTTGAATTTGGTGGAACAATGTTGATATAGTAGCATAACCTACATGTTCTCGGAGTAAGATTGGAATCAGCAGCACGATTATGATCACTAACAATAATTACCTGTGGTATAACTGAGTATATCGAGTAGTTGACCTTTTTTGATGATGTTACCGTAACGACTTGGAGTATCGAGTAAGAGTTCTGTTTGGACATGAGTTTTGGATTTAAATTGGTGGTCTTAATAGAGTATGGATGATGACAGAGACCATATGGTTCGGAGTAAATTGGATCTCAATCATGATACCATGATTCTCGGTGGACAACGAGTAGAATTAAATGGATTTGTAGAAATAACTTACGAACCTGTATAAGCATGGCCTTGGAGATTAGTTGTCCATGATATTTACAGTTAGCGGATACACTACGATGTAGTTCTGGCAATAATATGTGAATTATGAGGACTCTAAGTGATCCTATAGAACCCCAACGATATTGGATTTGTTGGAGTGATGAGTCCAGTGATGATCGACCGGATTGATGGACCACTTGATAGGATTCGTAGAAAGGAAGCAAGATATTCGATTGCTATACTATGTGCTTCCTTAATATAGAAATGTAGTACCCTGTCCATTGGATGATCTGGCGGGACATTTGGATTTGTGGTGTCTTAAATTCAAGCTTAGGATCTTGTATGCCTCCCCGAGGTTCTTGCATAGGAATGCATGTGCATCGTAGCTACACCATACTTTTAGTGTTTGGGTTTAGTTCTTCCCTCAACCCTCGTGTTGACTAGCATTATTGGTGAGGTGTTGACCCATGTGAGATGGTATATTTGAAAACAATTCTAAGTCGTTGGGATATGGCCAGTACTCCGCCCGACCACCACCCATCGTGTCTATGACAAACATGGGCATGAAGGACTGGGTCATGTTGGACTAAAACCCCTCGGCCAGCGACCACTGATAGCAAGTCCCCATTCTCCTCACCTATCTCATGAGCACTGTGCTTATGTCATGCTTGGGGAAATATGTTGTCATCCTCACAGATGACATAATTATTCAGCCAATAAGAGGAAGAACACCTTAGTCCTGTTTGGACGAGCCCCAGGAACGCCGTTCGCTATGCCTCTCGAAGGTACAGTGTTATCTGGAGAAGGTGGGCTTCTCGAAGCAACCTCAAGACAGCGAAAGTCTATCCCACCCAAGACAAGACGAAGAACCACCATGGTCGGGAAACCACGACAATGAAGAAGAAGCAGAAGAAGTGAACCACCAATCCTGCACCGACTATATCAACGATGTCAAGAAGCCTTGACGATTCGAGACGATGAGGTCTTTGGACAACAAGAGAAATCAGACGGTCTCTTCTTGGTTGAAATCAAGGACAAGAGTACTAATTGGGTCATAGTTAAAACCTGCTAAAGGTGATTCACCCGCTTGCCGAGCGACAACCTTGGGAGTGCACGACTGGTCGATACTCTTGGGTGACTAGCTCATCCAGAACCCCTCGCAAACCATCCCCGACGGTGGAACCTGTTCTGGACTTTGAGTCTCCGAGCTTAGACTCATGGGCGAAACCCAACCCAGACCCTTTCGCAAGAAGCCTTCGAAGACCACTTCAACACCCTCGAGGACGAAGCCACATGAGACCATAGTTCGCCTGCCTTAAGGATGTCAAGGGATTCCCTATCAGTAGGGAGTTACGTGAAGATCTTGACCGTATGTTCTAACACAAGACATCCAGATGTCACTAACCGGCTTGAGCAGCCTGATACGTCCATTTTGCATCATGCTTTCATGTTGATATTTATTGCTTTATGGGTTGTTATATTACTTTATGGTACCATATTCATGCCTTTTCCCTCTTATTTTGCAAGGTTTATTTGAACAGGGAGAATTCAAGCAGCTGGAATTCTAGACTGGAAAAGGAGAAAATTTTAGTCCACCATTCTGCACATCTCCAAATGCCCTGAAAAGTTACGTGGAATTTTTTGGGATTATATAAAAAATACTGGGCTAAAGAAGTACCAGAGGGGGGCTACCAGGGCGCCACAAGCCCTGCCACCGCAACCCCCCTCGTTGCGGAGGGTAAGCTTGTGGGCTCCCTTATGGCCCACTGGCCCCCCTCTTTTCCTATATGAAGGGTTTCATTCCAGAAAAACTCAATGGGGAGCATTTTCGTGGTTTCGTTCCCGCCACGAGGCGGAACTTGAGTAGATCCAATCTAGATCTCCGGCAGGACGATCCTGCCGGGGAAACTTCCCTCCCGGAGGGGGAAATCGTCTCCATCGTCATCACCAACACTCCTCTCATCGGAGGGGAGGCATATTCATCAACATCTTCATCAGCACCATCTCCTCTCCAATCCCAAGTTCATCTCTTGTAACCAATCTCCGTCTCACGACTCCGATTGGTACTTGTAAGGTTGATAGTAGTGTTGATTACTCTTTGTAGTTGATGCTAGTTGGATTACTTGGTGGAAGAGTTTATGTTCAGATCCTTGATGCTATTCATTACACCTATGATCATGATTATGATTATGTTTTGTGAGTAGTTACTTTTGTTCCTGAGGACATGGGATAAGTCATGTTAATAATAGTCATGTGAATTTGATATCCGTTCGGTATTTTGATATGTTGTATGTTGTTTTTTCTCTAGTGGTGTTATGTGCACGTAGACTACATAACACTTCACCATACTTGGGCCTAGAGGAAGGCATTGGGGAGTAGTAAGTAGATGATGGGTTGCTGGAGTGACAGAAACATAAACCCCAGTCTATGTATTGCTTCGTAACGGACTGATTTGGATCCACTAGTTTAATGCTATGGGTAGACGTTCTCTTAATTCTTCTTTTGTAGTTGCGATGCTTGCGAGGGGGTTAATCATAAGTGGGATGCTTGTCCAAGTAAGGGCAGTACCCAAGCGCCGATCCATCCACATATCAAACTATCAAAGTAACTAACGTGAATCATATGAAAATGATGAAACTAGCATGACAGAAATTCCCGTGTGTCCTCGGGAGCGTTTTTCCTCCTATAAGACTTTGTTCAGGCTTGTCCCTTGCTACAAAAGGGATTGGGCCACTTGCTGCACCGTTGCTACTACTTGTTACTTGTTACTTTTCGCTTGCTACATTTTACGTCACTACACCATAACTTGTTACCGCTACTTTCAGTGCTTGCAGTTATTACCTTGCTGAAAACCGTTTATGAGACCCTTCTGCTCCTCTTCGGGCTCGACACTCTTACTTATCGAAAGGACTACGATTCATCCCCTATACTTGTGGGTCATCACAGCCCCACGACCAGAACCCAGACACACTATCTTGCCACGTATTCCGACTTCGGAATGCACTTGCAAGCCAGTACCTTGCATGGACATAGTTCACCAAGCCCTCAACCATTAGTCAAGCCTAACTTATTGCGAGAATCCCGCTCACGGTCAAGTAAGGACGTGCGGAGAATTCGAAGTTGTATCACCAAGCACCTCAAGACCCACAACCGAAAGATGGGGACATGAGGACTACCTCCGACTCAAGATTTTGTATCTCTCCAACCCCCAGCCTAGAAATCTCGAGGACGAGATTTTCTTAAGGGGGTAAGGTCTATAACACCCTGTTTTTGACTCTCCTCACTGATTTGATTTTTCCCAAAAATTAGGACCAATTAATTTTTTTGTGAATCCTTGTGATGCTTGAAATGACTATTGAGTGCTTTCTTGCTTCTATGCTTTCGTTTTATTCTCAATAATTCATGTTACTCATGAGACTCACCTCCTTGACCCAATCTCCTGCCTAATGATCATGCCATGTGTTTAGGACGAGAAACTATTTTTACCAAATATTATTTTCACCAAAAAGCATATCTCTGAATTAAGCTTTCAAAACCCCTGAGATGGGATTTGTACTACAAGTCCTCAAATTATGGAATTTATTTTGCACCAATTATTTTATTTAAAACCCATTATCAAAATGGCTTCCCAAAACCACAATATTATTATTTGAAACGGTATTCTACTATTTTATTTAAATGCCTCCTTGTGAGTCCAGAAATCGTCTCTTATGAAGGAAAGTTATTTTTATTGCTTTCAAAATATTTGAGAAAATTTAGGGAAACTCAGTGGACATATATATTTCATATAGATATGAGTTTGAACACATGGTCATGATCAAAATATAGGGTAAACCTCTTCAAAACTCTTCCTGCCTATTTCAAGATTTTCGAACATTTCTATAATAAATATGCTTAATAAATTCCTGTGAAATTCAAGCATGTAACATATGATATATGTGATGATCTTGCCATGTTTCATGTCAATCCAAGTTGATCTGATTCCCCTAATTATTCTGAAACCTTATCTGTCCAGATCCAAATTTGAGCAACTCTACATTGTCACGTACCTCCAATTGTGCTCAAATTTGGTAGACATGTTCTAATACTCCAATAATGCATCGACACCAAGTGGTACATCAAGGAGAATAGAAGAACTTGTCCCAGGCCCCTCAAAACCATATGTGTTGATTTCTAAATTTGGGAAACTTTACATTGTAAAGTTTCTCCAATTGACCCAAACTTTTTGGGCATGCTTTAGTTCTCAAATAAAGCCCCCACACCAAATATTTGATTTGTGGGAATTGATTTGAAAAGCTTTGTAAGCAGAAAGCCAATTCTGCCCATTTCATGGGTTTTGCAAGCCTACATTGGAAATCTTCTCCACCAAATCCCAAATTTGGTGTCCAAGCTTCATCTGTTATTAGATCCTGTTAAGTTTCATATGAATTGAAGTCCATCTGGTTGCCTTGACACCCATCAAACACCTTGTGTGCACTCACCAAATTGGGTCCTTTGACACCTTCCACTTTCACTCTTTATCTCAAATTTCTACCACAACTCTATATTGTTATATTTTATCTCATGTAGCTTTTCCTTGGCTTCTGGTCAATTATTGGAGAGAGACTCCATGTAACTATTCTCATTATTACCCTTGGATCACTATTTTGACCCCTCTTGTCCCACTTTTGCTTAAGCCAAAGTCACCACATTCTTCCACGGCATCTCTAATATTTCAATGCATCATTTCGAACCAAGAGATGGCATGCTCATGTAGGAGAAATGGGAAGCACATCTACAAGTTGATTTCTGGCTGAATTCTAGCTTTAGACAGCAAGTGCCAGCTACCCTCCTTTGCTTGAGCTCAAACTTGGTAGTGTTGTAGTCCTTGCATAGCTAACACTGCCAGACAATGATTTTTCTCGAGAATCCTCACCTAAGACCCACTTTTATTATCCCTAAGTTTGCTGTTGCAAACTAAATTGGAGTCAAAACCAATTCAAACCAGCTCCACTTTGGTCCAAACTCCACAAGTGCATCGTGGCACACATGCCTTGCATGTTTGACACCTTGGCCTAGCCAGGGGTGGCTTTGGACTCATAGAAGGGGTGATGACCACCTCCCTGCCATGCAGAAACGATGCTCTGCACCTTGGGCTCTAGCTGCAGCTCGGGTCCAAAGAGGGGAGTGTGTCCCAGAGCACCGCAGAGCATCATTTGACCCCTCCACGACACCAGGAAGACTCCAATCTGGTCCCCCTCGTAGCCCTTCGGCTATACCTCGCCCGAGCTCTCTTTTGCTCCCCCTGAGTCCCTCCTCCCTCCTAGATGCCTTCGGAGCCTCTGCTTCGAGCTCCCTAGCTCGCCTCCACCTCCCATAGCCGCGAGGCCACTGATTCGGCTTGCCCGAATTCGAGCTCCCCCGGGCTCCTCCTCTCCCTCTAGTTGCCGTGGAGCATCGCCCTCTTCCTCTTTCATGCCCTGCCGCCGCTATTTTCCCTCTAGAACACCGTGTGCACTGAGCCACAGTGGCCGATTTCTCTCCCTGCGGCCAGCCCTAGCCGACGCAGCTACAACCCCTCCCCGCCGGCGCTTAGAGCTGAGTTGGATGCGGCACTGCCGCCCGAGCCCGTCGCTGTGCCGGGCCTCACCGGAGACGGCCAGTGTCTTCGGAGCTGGCACCAGGAGCGCTCGTCCATGCCTGCCCTTCCCTCAAGCTAGCGCGGTGCAAGGAAGGAGATGAACCTCCTAGTGGGGCCTGCTACCCCACTAGTCAGCCTCTGGACTGGCCTGCTGGGACCGCCGGTCGGGTTAAGTGGATGCGGCACTGGTTGTGGGCGCCTTCGAGTGCGGAAGGCGCACTCCAGGAAAAGCGCCTTGGACGTGGCCCTTCTGCGTGCTAGGCCAAGCCACTGGGCTGGCCGAGTCCCTTTCTAGCTCCATTGGCGCAATATAGCCTGTGGTTTACCCTCTTTTCATTATTTTGTTTGATCAAAAACTTTAAAATTCCATTGGAAATTCCTTGAAATCCAAATCTAATGATTTAAATTTCTACAGGTTTCTAAATTCAAGACCTATCCATATATGTGCAATGCACATTTTTCCAGAAGATTTTCTTTGGGATTAATATTCAAATGCCCATTTGAATATTTTAAACCCCAGTTTGTATATTCCTATGGCATCCAAATAAACTCCAAATGGTGTGATTCAAAATTCCAGAGCCTTCTAGTATCATGGCCTATTTTCGAAACCTTGGTCAACATTTTTATATGACGTATTTCTATTGCAAAAAGTAAATAGATCCCTTTTCCTATTTATCCAGTATTAGAAAATCTGTAGTATATTCATATCAACTCCAAATCCAGTAAAACCACTTCCTAAATATTTCTAAAATTATACTCTGTTAAATGAGTGCCTCCACTCATTTTTATCATGATATTTTCCGTAGAGTTCTTTCAAGATCATCTATTCCTCCTTTCACCCAATCAAATTTTCTTGGTGGCCCAAATATCCTCTAGCAAGTTTCAGGTATTTTTCTTATGACCAGAGAGGTCCAAGAAAAATAAAACTTCCATTTATATAGCACCTTTACTTCTGCTTGCTATGTGGCTTACCGTGATTGTTTTCGACGATTGTTGACGGAGTAGCAGAGTACTCGGAGCTGGATCAGAAGACCTCGAAGACCTTGAGACCTTATGAGAGCAAAGGCAAGCAGCCCTTTGACCATGTTTGAGCAAATATTATTTTTCATTCTAGCACAACAATTATTCCCGTTGCATATGATCATAAGTATTCGGTAAATCATTGATATGATGTTTTCGATGGCTCCTCCGGAGCACTTGATTTTGAGCATGATCCTATCACCTATGTGGATCACGCCAATATCATGTTGACAAGTAGATCTAAGAATAGTAGAAGCATGAGCATCATGATGGTAAAATCAAAGGTTTATGAAAACCCCGTCGGGTGCCACTAATGCCCGAGGGTGATGATGAGATAGGTGGCCACTTTTGGAGAAGTGGTGCACAGAGTGTATTTTGGTGTCAGTGGTTTCGGAGATGGGATTAGATTTATGATGTGTCGACGGTCCCAACCTTACATGTGAGACCACGTTACCCCTTTATGGGACAGGGCTTTGTTGATTACTCTGGTCGGTGCTAGCAAAGAGCCACATTAGTAGTGGCAGGAGTGATGTGTGGTCACTCTCGTGACGGGGTCCTGCCAGGTAGGACGACTATGCCGTTTTTACGTGTTCCGGGCACATCGTTGGTCCCCGCATGGATGATATTGTCTAGAGTCGATGCTCGTAAGACGTACATCATGTGGGTTGGGTACCAATCGAGTGGATCTCCTTGTCTAGTATCATCAGGGGAAAGGCATTGATCGAGTATTTACCTCGGGTATGTTATATACCGCGAGTCATGGATGGCACGGAAGTTTCCGGGATCTCGTGGGTACAGCGTACAACCTCTGGAGAGTGTAAAACTATTCGAATAGTCGTGTCCACGCTCAAGGATAGTCGGGTGGTCCTGCTTAGACTATGTCATGTTGTTTCCGCATAAACCAAGTGTGGTTGTATTTAAAAGTGTTATTTGAAAGAGTTGATATGACCAAGTTTGGTGACTTGGCATATCGGGTGAACCCAAAGTGTTCAACCCTTAACAGATATGTTGATATATGTAATCCGTTCTTCTAAAAACCATCTAGCTTATGTTGCACATCCATCTATGACCATGTTTATTCCAGTTAAGCCGCTATCCACCAATACTGCATATTACTTGTTACCATGCCAACAACATTATCCATATTATGTGCTATTTGCGAGTACATCAAAGTACTCATTGGCTTGCCACTGGTTATTTCAGTGACCAGGTATGAGAGATCATGATAAGGTGAAGAGTAACTTGGTAACATTCCTGCGAGCTAGGACGCTTCCCAGTCAGAATGCTTGTAGGTTAAGATTGATGGCACGGGTTCACGCTTTCGACCAATATTTCTGCTATTGGTCCAGTTTTGGAGTGTTGGTCCTCAAGGCCCTATATATGTAAGACTTGACCGCAAGGGTCATTTATTGTATCAAACGATATGTATGGATGTAAGACTTTTGTTATTCAATTATGTGTGTTCGGTGAGCATTGATCTCTGGGATCACTAAGCACGTTCATTCGGAGATCTCGACCAGTAAGTCAAGTTCCCCACACAACGTGCTCTTGAAGTCCGGGAAGAAAGTGGAGAACTTCACGCACCGCAAGGTCCTTATGTGCATCAAGGATGCCAACCTTGAGGTGGAAGAGTCGAAGGAGTTGCCGGAGAAGACCTCCGCATGGATTTTGGTGAACCTCTCCGACCCTCTGGTTGTGCCCGTGCTGGAGCGCTTTTCCCGCGACATCAGTGCCAAGCGGCTGACCGGGGGAATGATAGTAAAGGAGTTCCTAGCGCAGCGCTTGGCGCCTCTCAGTCACACTCCAGCCCCCTGTGGTAGTACCGGGCTGGCGATGACGAGCTCCGACTTTGGCTCCGGGACCTTCCCACACAGGACCTGAGTAGGGTCATGCCGATTTTTCTAAGAGGCGAACCTGGCGACCTTGCTGAGGCCCTAGGTCCGTTATACCGTCCTGACGACTAGGCCGACCTAATTGGTGCGATGCATGTCTTCAATGAGCGGAGGCTCCTCCCGGCTGAAGGCTCCGGTCCGGTGGAGGTTTCATCTGGCGACACCTCCAGTGAAGGGGGCTCAGAGAAGACCGTCGACGACCGTGCGGTGAGCGTGCCTCTCCCGTCGCAATCCGTCCTTCTACGCGAGCTCAAGGATGATGGCTCCACTGGTGATACCTCCGCCGTTACCCCCATGTGCCTGGGTAGGGCCTCTAGGGGGCCTGTGCCGACTCCGTGCGCCACGTGGTCTGCATGCATGAGCCGTACTCGGCTCACCCCGCTTTTGATGATGGAATATCCAAGGCGCCAAGCTCGCCTCCCTCCGTGGCGGTCCCCGTTTCCTCCGCTCTCGTAGGGGCGGAGAACAGGAAGAGATGGCGCGATGTCGAACAGTAAGTTACCTGCTTGGGCACGCCTTGTCCGTCTATTGTCCGTGCTTTGCCAATTTACTCCTTTTTTCTTGATGTCCAGGGATGTCTTCTCGCCAGGGGTGAAGACGAAGAAGACGGTCGTCAAGCCGAAGGCGACTCCCGATGCCCCGTCTACTCTCGTCGGTGTGTTGCCGTCTTCGGGTGAGGAGAAGGGGGCTCGTGGGGTGGCCTCCCTGGCCTTGTTCGTCAAGCCCCTGAGCCCCCGAAGCATCCTGAAGTGGCCGTGGGGATGCCGCTGTCAGAGGGGCAGGCCTGCGTGGGTCCTCAAGCTCATGACGTTTTGGTGCCCGCAACTGTTGAGCAGTTTTTGGGGCCCCTTGTTCTTCATGGTGCTACTCCTCCGGCAGCCCCACCCGCGCCAGTGTTGGAGACTCTTTAGTAGAAGATCCAGAAGACCTCAGAGCTCACCCAAGGCGTCTTCGATACGGCCTTCACCGCCCTAGGTGGTGTCGCAGCCGAGATGAGGAAGGTCGAGGAATAGGCCGAGGCCGCCTGCACCGCGTGTGAGGATGCGCAGACGGAGGCCAAGGCGGCTGTCAAGCGTTGCGAAGAGGCGGAGTCCCGCCTGAATGCCCTCCAGGGGGAACAAGCCGAGCTGGTCGAGCAGCGTCGCTTGCAGGAGGAGGAATTTAAGGTCCATGAGGCCAACCTCGCCACATGGGAAGAAGAGCTATCCCGGGAGGCGAGCCGCTTGGGTACGGAGCAGGCGCGCTTGGAAGAACGGGAGAAGGATGTCACCACGAGCACTGAGGTCCAAGAGAAAGCTCTCGCCGTGGCCGGGAAGAGGAAGGCCGCCGAGCTGGCTTGCTTCCCCGACGTCGAGATCAGGCTTCACAAGGCGCTCCGCTCCCTCTGCAGGGACGAGTTCGATGCTCCTCTGGCCACCCCGGAGGACAGCTTCGCCGCGCTCGTGAAGGAGCTCGTCGCGATGCTGGAGGTTGCTGTCACGGAGATGGACAAGATCTTGGACAGCGAGTGCTGTGACCTCTTCTTCGTTGTTGCGACTTGTGTCTTCAGTCACCTTCATCTTCGTGACCCGGGTTCGATCGAAGCTCCGTGATCGTGCCGGTCCGTGCCAAGGCCCGCAAACGCACCGCGAAGGTGGTGAAGGATCCTGTGGAGGCGCTGGTGAGGAGGTTCGCCCGTGTCACGGCTCCTTCGCCTACATGTACTGCTGGAGCCGATAATGGGAAGACGATGCCTCTGACATCCACGTCCAGCCCCCTACAGAGGGGGTGACCGGTGGTGACTCCTCCTAATTCCTTATCCCTCTTATTTTCCTTCAATGCACATTGTGCCTCGTGGAGGCGTTAAGCTTATTTGTGTTTTTATGAACTTTGTCGTGGTCTGTAATAATTGAATGCTTGAATATTTCCCCGCCTTGTTCGTGTCATGTTTGTTGTGTTACTCTATGCCGGAAGGACCCACCTCGCGCGTACCTTTCTGCCATTGAACCGACCGTAATCCAAGGACGGCCCCAAGGGGGAAGGGGCTACAAGCACAGTTAGGCTCCTGAGTCGTGATGCTCAGGAGTCCCCCTTGACGTGCGAGCTACCTTCATGAGGAGAACGCGACGAAGATTTCGAAACTATGAACACCTTCAGCACTCCGCAGCGGCAGGGCCCGCCGCATGCGGACCTCCTTGCAATTGAACCGACCAGAAACCGATGACAGCCCAAAGGGGAGAGGGGCTACTGGGGTAGTTAGGCCCCTGAGTCGCGTTGCTCAGGGGACCCCTTGACGTCCGAGCGACTCCGATGCTCCTCCTAAGAAACCGAAGATATAAGACTCTCGAACTTCTTCATGACTCTGCGACTGAAGGGCCCGCCCCGCACATACCTCCCCGTGGTTGAACCGATCGGAAACGACGACTCAAAAGGGAAAGGGGCTACGGGCGCAGTTTAGGCTCCTGAGTCACGATGCTCAGGAGTCCCCCTTGACGTACAAGTGACTCCAGTTTTC
This sequence comes from Hordeum vulgare subsp. vulgare, assembly GCF_904849725.1. Classification (NCBI taxonomy): domain Eukaryota; kingdom Viridiplantae; phylum Streptophyta; class Magnoliopsida; order Poales; family Poaceae; genus Hordeum; species Hordeum vulgare. The sequence continues at coordinate 283,923,798 of NC_058523.1, forward strand.
TTCCTAGGGGATCAGAAGCGATTTCTCGAGTGCACTGGGCTCTGCGTCGGTAGGGCCCACCCCGCGCATACCTTCCCGCGATTGAACCATCCAAGGACGACCCGAAGGGGGAAGGGGCTATGAGCATAGTTAGGCCCCTGAGTCGCGATGCTTAGGGATCCCCCTTGACGTGCGAGCGGCTCCGTACCTTGAGTTGTTTGCCCCACGCGCTGGGCGTGGGCGAAGTCGCGGGTGGACTGCGCTAATCTCCTTGCCGGCTGAGGGTGTAGCCATTGACTGGCTGTGTTGGTGCCAGGTGGGGCGCGTAGTCATTGGTGGACTGCTTTGGTGCCAGCTGAGGGCCTAGTCATTGGTGGACTATATTGATTCCCCTATCAGCGCGGAGCATAGGTCCTCCACTAGGGGTCGTATGGACCCCTCCACGTCTTCGGGGGGCCTTGGGAGTATACAGCCTTCGCTCGTTATTACGTGAGAGTGTCACGGTGGGGGTGTATCTGGGAGGTCGCAAGGAATGGTTTGGTCTCGCGAGTATCCCTACCCCCGAGGCACTAGGGCCCGAGCTTCTCCCCAGCATGGAGCATAGGGCTGCCACTAGGCATGGGATGGACCCCTCCACGTCCTCAGGGGGCCCTGGGTGTATATAGCCTCGGCTCGTTATTATTTGAGAGTGTCACGGTGGGGGTGTATATGGGAGGTCGCGAGGCTGCTATGGCCTCAAGAGTGTCCCTACCCCCGAGTCATTGGTGGAGCCTCTGGTAGGTGGCAGCCGCCTTCCCCAGCGCGAAGGGCATGAAGGCATTGGAGCCCGGGAATTCCCACCGGTAGCCAGCCAGTGTAGGCCAGAATGGGCCATGTGCCGCAGGTATGTTGGTTGTGGACACATTGATGCAGATGCGGGGTTGGTCAACCATGTCGACGATAGTTACTGCGATTGGTGGTGCAGGGAAATTACCGCGTCGCATGGTCTGGGCCTCTCGAAGTTCTCGGATATAACTAATGACGGACTCGCGAGAGCTGGTCGGACTTGCTCCGGAGCGTGCCCTCGGGATGTGCTCGAACTCCGCCTCCGCCTCACCGATCAGACTAGGAGCCTCCCCGGTGGATGCTTCCAGCTCTAAGCCAAGAGGGGCATCGAGCGCACATCCCTATGCGATGGGGGGCAGGGCCCCATCCCCGGGCACAGATCCCGAAGCTTCGAGGCACTCCGTGGGAAGGATCTCCTTCTTCTTCTTGCATGGGTCCTCACGAGACAGCTCGTCTCCTTCCTCGTCCGAGCGCTCCGCTGCCGCCACGTGGTAGGCACGCTCCAGTGCACATACGTCATCCTTCTCGTGGCAAGGGATGGTCATGACGCTGCCGCTCCCTGGCATCTTGAGGACATTGTAACCATGGTGGACCACTGCCATGAACTTGGTGAGCGTCGGTTACCCGAGGATTGCGTTGTATGATAGGTGAATGTGCGGGACGTCGAAGACGATGATCTCTCTGTGGTAGTTCTTGCCCTCGCCGAAGGTGGTGGGCAGTGCACTTGCCCAATGGGCACGGTGGACCCCTCTGTTACTCCCGAGAAAGGCTTGGTCGGCATGAGTTTCTCATACGGTAGCTGGAGTTTCCCTGCTCCACTGTCAATGAGGATCTTGGTGACGAGCACGTTGCTCATGGTCATGGTGCACATCATTAGGAGCTTGCCGGCCATGAACGAGTACCTGAGCTGGTCGCTTGGGTCGAAGGCGATGGTGGTCTAGGACCTGTTCAGGGGACACATTGCTACTGGCCTCGGGAGGGCGACATTCACCTCCCGGGCAAACTGCTTGAAGGCGCGGTTAGAGGCTGGGGTCTGGGCTCCGCCCAGAATGGAGGCCATCGCCCTTGCCTCCTAGAACACCCCAGCCCCGTCGTCCTACCTATATTCATCCCTCCTCCTGGGTTGCGGAGGCAACAGGTGCAGCCCGGCCTCCCGAGGGCGAACCTCACAAGGATGGCCGCGTCGTTCCCCCTCCTAAGTATTATCACGCCAGTGGTCCTCCTGAGGCTGGCCAAGCCATGGGTCCTCCTGAGGCTGTTCACGCCACCCCTGACATGGCTCACGGTCATCCTAGCGGCCCTCACTGCGGCCTACTCCACGCGGGGGGCTTCTGTCGAATCGTCCGAGGAGCCTGTTGAAGTGCTCGACACGGACCAAACATAGTTCTTGACATTCAGAGGTATCATGGCCGCTGGTGCCATGCAAGATGCACGTCGCCCCCCCTCCGGACGGGCGCTCTCCCCCTCAGATATGCTTCGGCTCGGTCTCGGCAACGAGCACCACCGAGGCCTTGCGTTTCACCTCCTTGGCTTTGGCTTTCTTCTCTTCTGGGTCCGCCGCCTGGGGCCCAAGGAGCGACAGGCGTCCTTCTTCAGCCTTGGCGCATTTTCTTGCCAAGTTGAACATCTCTAGTGCGGTGCTCATTTCATCATTCATGGCGAGCTCTTCCTTCATCTTGAGGCCGGTGACTCCGTCGGAGAAAGCTGAGATGATGGCTTCGTCTGACGCCTTGGGATCTTGAGGCGCATAACCGTGACGCGATGTATGAACTTGTGTAGGGTGTCTCCCTCCTGCTGCTTGACACGCCGCAGATCGTTCATGGTGGGAGCACGGTCGCGAGTTCCCAGGAAGTTGGCGACGAAGCACTCGCGCACGTCATCCCACGAGGTGATGGACACCTTTGTGAGGTTGAGAAGCCACGAGAGTGCGCTGCCCTTGAGCGCCATTGGGAACTGACACGCCATGATCTTGTCGCCTCCTCCTACTGCCCTGATACTCAGCGTGTAGAGTTGCAAGAAATCAAAAGGGTCTTGGGTGCCATCGTAACGCGGAGGTAGGTCGGGCTTGAACTTGTAGGGCCACACAACAGGGTTGAGCTCGGAGGCGATAGCGAGGCACCCTAGCGGTCCAACGGGTATGGTACGTGCGGGTGCCGTCGGGTCTTGTTGTTCCACGGGGTCTTCATCGAGCGGGGCGCACTCATCACGCGGAATTTCCAGTGCCGGGGCGCGCGCCTACATTGGCGCGGGGTCGTGGGATCATCTTGCAGCTCGCTTCATCTCCGGCCCCCGCCCTGGGCTCACGAGGCCGGGCGCGGGGTCGCGCTTCCTGCCCGGGCTCGGGGTCCGCAACACACCGCGGGGTGAGGTGGTACGTCTTGTTCCTTGTTGTTAGCCAGGGACGGCTGGGGTTGGAGCGTGCAGGAGAGCGCCGCTGAGTCACCGACGGCGGTGATGAGCTCCTCGATGCGATGGAGCCAGTCGTCGTGGCGGTCAGGAGCATGCCGGTAACGGAGCAGCTCGGTGGCCATGGCAATCGCGCGCCAGAGGTGGGGCATGTCCGACCGGGCACGCGATGCTGACCCCGAAGGCCTGGCGAGCGACGGAGTGCTGGTGCGGCCATCCACCGGCTCGGTCATCGGCTGGGAGGATCCCTGTTGCTCTTGAACTTCGGGGCCGGCGGCAGCGTTCACCACGGGCAACAGTGACCAGCGCGCGCCTGCGGCACCGACGAGTGCTGTCTGGGCGATGCGGGTGGTGCGGCGTTCTACGCGAACCCGGCGAGCGTCACCCATTAGAGCCGTGGAGCTTGGGGGAAGCGGAGCTTGGAGGAAACCTAGACACGCCCCTATCTGGCGCGGCAAATGTCAGATTCCGGGCTCCGCAAAACCCTAAGGATTCGAACACTGGGCCGTGTACGAAGGTCTCTCCTGCTCTGCCTCACCTAGCCCGCTACTCGATGGAAACGACAAAGAACTCACTCGATGGCGAGGGTAGCACAAGACCCAATAGTTTACCAAGGAACGGACCGCTGTGAGGCATAAAACCCTATTCCTGCTTTTGGTGGATTGCCTCTCGCGGAGGTGGTTGATGAATTAGTACAGTGCTCTTGAGCCTCCGGAGGCCAAGTGGTAGGTGTATTGTTCTACCATCCGAATGAACTTCCTCTCTCAAGTATCCTACCCTCTCTATTTATAGCGGAGGCTCGGGTCCTCTTCCCTCATAGCTTCAGCGGGAAGGAATCCCAGAGCGGCCAATTTTGAAGGGGGACAGGGGAACATGCTCCCCTGGCCAAATGTGGTCTTCGACTGCAAAGTAACTGTCCGTGCTGCAGAGACGGGCCCGTGGGTGATGTTTTACCTACTAGAGGGCGGCTCTGGCTTTGTTGAACCAGAAGGGAAACCTTTGGAAGATGCCTTTGGAACCCTTGTACTCTCCCGCCTCCTTTGCACAAAAGGGGAAACTGACACGTCCTACCATCTATTGCTCGTCTATCCTTTCCTAGCGTTACCTTTGACTCCTGAGGCCCGACCTTGCCTCGGAATATCCGTCGCTCCGGAGGGGTCCTGAGGAGCCCCCCTGCGGGTCGTGACACTGCTCCTCCTCATGAGACTTAGCCCCTCACGAGGGCCTAACTTTGAATGGTGCCTGGCCCGTTGGTTTGTTCCCATGGGGTGGGCCTGCCCTAGGCCAGAGGGAGGCAGGTCTGGGTACTCCCATTCCCAGAACGTCGGCAACCGCCCAACTTGCAATCATGAACATGAAGAGTTGGGCCTAATCCGCTAGCCAGCATGAGGTTTCAAGCATTAAGCTAATGCTCTTCTTCGAGGGCTTTATTGCAGGGTTGAAGACGTATGAGGACCTACAGGGCAGTCTGCTTCGCTGAAGAATCCTTGAAGCTCGCTTGAGACAACTAGTAGGATCGAAATTATGTCTCGACAGGGTTGATTAGACTACTTGACAAGATGAAATATTTGCTTTTCCCAATTTTACTTGAGAGTCAGCTACGACAATTATAACAAGTCAAGTACACCCTACACATGCAGTTCTAATACTATAGCAGCGGAAAGTAAACATGCAAGTGTAAATAGAGGAGTAAGCTAGGGAGATCAAACGCATGAGGTTGAGACGGCGATTTTTGGCATGTTTCCGATACATGGCGCTATCGTACATCCATGTTAGTGGAGACTTCAACCCACGGAGGGTAACGGCCGCGAGAGTCCATGGAGGGCTCCACCCACTGAGGGTCCACAAACAAGCGGCCTTGTGTATCCCACCACGGCTTCCGTCCTCGGAGGACTAGCCTTACTCAAGGTAGATCTTCACGAAATAGGCGATCTCCTTACCCTTAGAAACATCTTGGTTCAACTCCACAACACGGAGTAGGAGCCTCCCAAGCGACACCTAACCAATCTAGGAGGCACCACCCTCCAAAAGGTAATAGATGAGGTAGATCAATGAACTCTATGCTCTTGTGCTTCTAAAGATAGTCCCCTCAACACAAATCAGTCTCTCACAGAATATGCATGGGTAGGAGAGGTTGATTTGGTGGAAAGCAATTTGGGGAGGCTAGAGATCATGTTTCAAATGATTCGATTGAAATATCTTGGTCTCAACACATGAGTAGATGGTTTTCTCTCAGAAAATGGATTTGGAAATGAAGTTTCTGTTCTGAGTGCTTCTCCCACAAATGAGAGATGGGTGAAGGGGTATATATAGGCAGCAGCCAAAAGCCAATTGTTACAATCAAAAGAGCAAAGTCGGTGACACAAAACTTGGAAACTCGATGGTACCGACTAGCACTAAAGGTGTGAACTTTTGAATCTCGGTAAGACCGATATATACAACTCGGTGGCACCAAAAATGGTGACTAATAGTAAGACGGCTAAATTGGTGGCACCGATAATCAAACTCGGAAATTCTGATTTTCTGTATCTTGGCAACATAATGATGGTCACCCAAACTCGGTAGCACCGATGCAGTTTTGGTTGCACCGATTTGGTGGGAATGGCCAGGGTTCTGTCTGAGGTTCAAACTCGGTGGGTCCGATGTGGAAATGTTGGTGACACTGAATTTGTGAATGTGGAACTCGACAGAGTGGATATGTGGGAAAAATGACTGAGTGTTTTGGTGGCTAACTTTGAGCATTTGAGCAATCAGTTCAGTTTACTACCTCACCCCTTTTAATAGTATTGGCTTTCCTATGGACTCAAAAAGTGATTTCTCATAAATATAAAGTGAAGAGTCCTCTAGCTTGAAGCTTGAAGCTTGATCCAATATTATTCCGTTCTTGCATCAAGGGGCATTTCCGTAAAATACTTAAGCCATAGCATCTTTCGAACTTTTCTGAAATATACTTGGAAAACACATTACTCAATGATGCATATGGTGTGATGAATTATCAAAACCACCCTAGGGAGCAATTGTGCTTTCAATCTCCCCCTTTTTGGTAATTGATGACAACATATAGATCAAAGCTTCGACAAAATATATAATCAGTGATTAGCTTCGATGCTTTGAGATGTATGTGAAAAGCAAGAGCTCACCCTAAATTTGTGCATTATTTAAAATTTGCGTTTGAATGCAAATGCACAATCTATTAGGATCATGGGTTACTCTTCCATGTCACATACATATTGGTGGTGTGTAAAAATAATAGCAATGCACATGACACCAACAAGATAAGTGAGTGATCATTACAAGGATAGCTAAGAGATGATATTGTAGCATCACACAAGATATAGCATATGATCAATCACACAAATAGGATAACGTCATCCAACAACCAAAGTTTTTAAAACCAAATGAGAGAAAATAAAGTCAAAATCTCTCTCTCACACGAAGTCTATGATCTATACCTTTCTCCCCCTTTGGCAACAAGTTACCAAAAAGTTCAAAAGTATAGAACTACTCATCTCTCTGGGCAGCTAATGATGGAGTCGATAGAACAACGTGTGTGAAGTCATCTGCTGATGTCCCTAGAGATGGAGGAGTTGATATTGGAGGTGCTTTAGCTGGAGATGGTGTTGAAGGTGTTGAAGCTTGTGCTGAAGATGTCTGGCCTATCCCTTGAGCTGGAACAACAGCTGACCGAGGCCTGTTGCTGAACCTAGTAGTAGTGGGAGGAGGAGACTCATCCTCGTCATCATCATCATCTTCATCTTCATCTTCATCCTTTGAGCATGGAATCTACATAGAGTCAACTTTATCTTGAAGTTTTCTGACAATGGTGGACAACTCAATTACCTTCACATCCATGTTGTGGAATTTTGTCTCCACAACTCTATCAAGACTCTTTTGATTTTGCATGATCTCTTGGATGTTCTTCTCCATGCCTTGGACAATGCTCACTTGAAATGACATTTGCTCATCTGGGGTTCTGAGCTGTGGAACTGGAGGTGGCCTATTTCTAGCAACTTCAGCCTCTGCTGCCCCTGTTGTCATTCTTGATGCAATTGAGTTGGGATCATTGTCATCCATCACAACCTCATTATCTTCAAATTCAGGCTGAAGAGGTAGATGGGGACTATCAAGTAGATATGCATGCTTTCCTAGCTTGGCATTGATGAACATCTGAATGTAAGGTGCATATCCACAGGATCTCTTCCGATCCGCAGCAGTTCTTCGGATAGTCTCAACTATCAAGTCCATCACTCTAAATTTGGTATGTGTGTCTATAAGGTGCAGCAGGTTGATAGAATATCCTCTGATCATCTTCTCATTGCTTGACTTAGGCATGAGGGTGTATCGCAGTATAGTGTTTGCCGTGGGAATGTTAGCTTGAAGGAAATACACAGAACCAAGCTTGTGACGGGACCAGTACTGATGTGGAATGGTCTTGTACATATTGGCCATGGAGTTGTGATTCTGCTTAGCATGTGCATACACATCTGCATATGATTCTTCCTGCTCGGGAGCACAAATGATAGCAGCCCATTCAACAATTGTAGCTTCGTACCTGTGAAGTGGATATTTTTCAAAATTTGAAATCTGAAACTTAGGGTATGATCTTCTGCATGATGTAATTCAGTGGCACCGAGTTGGCATTTTCGGAGTCATGGAGAAAGCTTACTCGCTTAACAGAAACTTGGCAGTCATTTTCGGTCGCACCGAAAAGAGGTGCTCGGTCTCACCGAGTTGCTTCTCACGAACCCTAAAACAAGAATATATGGAACTGATTTTACAAACTCGGTCTCACCGAGTTGCATACCACGGCAGATCAGATCCAAATTTCATACTTCTACTAATCGAAGGATTCATCTTGTGGACAGGAGGTTTGCACACGGTGTTACGATGAAGAAAGATTCCAATGCTTGAGAATGGGACGGGGAAACCCAAAGGAGATCATACCGTAACCTAGCTCAGTAGCGATTCGGCTACGACGACAACGGTGGAGTAGATTGCGTCGACTGCGGCGAATCCCAGAGGCGGCAGCGCTAGGGAGACAAATGCGATGAGCTAGGTTCTTGGGGGCAGCGAGGGTTTGGCAAAAGAACCGTTTTGACGAAGTGAAATCAAAGGATTCAGTCCGTGTATATATATTCCCATGCGTCGTCGGTATCACCGATATGGCAAAATCGGTGTCACCGAGTTCATCAACTGTCAGTAGACAGGGAAACTCGGTGTTACCGAGTTGGCGATTTCGATGGTACCGATAGGAAGACCTGATCAACTTTGAAAAATCGGTGGCGCTGAGTTTTGGCAGTTGGTCACACCGAGTTTTTCAAAGAGGTTTTGGAAGGCAGCCTTTGGCGATACGGAACTCCGAATGCACCTTTACGCAGAGGGATCGACAAGTGCTTGTTCAAGTTTTGTGATGAATCATGAATAGAACTTGAGATGAGATGGCATAGATAGCTAGACACGGGTCCTAGGCATTCTTGTCCATCCAATTGACGAAAGATGAATCTAAAGACAAATAACAACAATTGGACGTCCACGAATGATCAAACACATGTAGAACAACATGCTCACACAATAAGAATGATGAATAAAACATGGTGAACATGCACAAAAATCCTAGCAGCTATCAAGCACTTGGGCGATGACAAAGTTATCTATATATGAGTATACATACATAGGAGCCAAGTAAGAATACTTGATCATAGGTCATACTCATCGTTAAGAAAAAGTGGGGTTACCACTTTTACATACGCATTAATGTGTTCATATCCTTAGGAGATGCTTATACTCAAGTCTTAGAGTAAAGCTACCCCTTGATATGATATCCCCACCTTTGGTTTTGTCGTAGAAGACTTCAAGTAGGTGAGTACTGGTGGACGCTCAATGTTCATGAAGATCATTTTGAGTTGGGAGCAAACCTTGTTGTTTTCATACTCCTTTCACATACATGGGTTAGTCCCAAAGCAAAAGGAACATATGCTAGAATATCTATGGACATGGAGTGAAGCACACATGGGATAATGTCCAAAGATGCATTAATTACTTTGTTCCTTGCTTACCTTTGAGGGAATGTGTGACTCCTTAAACTAATGCATATGGTTGATTCATATAGTTCTTGCCAAAATGAATAACAGTGAATTTCATTGGCACAGTCACCTCTCAAGAACTTCTAGTTCTTCCTCTTGGGAATCCACACCAAATTGATGGGAATCCTTGGAGTTGTGGTAGCAGTTGTTGACATAGAGCTAGTAGTACGCATGGGAACCCACTTGACCTTGTCTTGGGGTTCTTCTTCAAATAGGTCAATGTCATCTTGAAGCTTTCCCTTGCCTTTGTGGTCTTGTGGTCATGGGAATCCTAACAAGTCATCCTCGTCACTATTGAAATCAAGATACTCAGGATGTGATACCTTGGGGCCTTTAGCCATGAAGTAGTTTCCGACTCACTCATTTGGTGAATCAAATAAATCGTACGAGTTTGTGGAAACAAGCGCAATCCCAACAACACCTTCATTTTGACTATAGTCGGAGTTGGAGTGATAGCTTCTCTCGGAGTGGTGATCAGACTAAGAGCCAGAGACCCATTCACGAACATGATCTTGATGTATTCTTCTTGAACTTCTCTTGGTGTATTTGTACTTCTTCTCCGATTCTTTGCCTCTCCGTGAGTGTCTTCGTTCTTAGTGATCTTCTCTACTCCTTCTCTCTTTACGAGGTGACTCATATCTTGAGCTTCGTCTTTGAGGTGACTCTTCTCTTTGTTTCTGGGGTGCCGAGCAATCATTTGAGTAGTGTCTGGGCTTCCCACACTTCTAGTAGTTTCGGTCACGACTGGATGAACTTTCTCATCATGTCTTGAACTTGAGCGTCTATCTTTGCCTCTACTCTTGTAGAACTTGTTGAATTTTGTGATCGTGAGGCTTCTCTCTTCATCGGTGACAAGATTGTCTTTTGAAGTAGTGGGAGCCTCACATGAAGCTTTGTAAGCACCGATTGACATATTGTGCAGCTCATATTTTTCCTTGAGTGACATCTCATGAGCAACAATCCTACCAATGAATTCAGTTGGCTTGAGATCTTTGTAATTTGGCATCATTTGGATCAATGTGCACACTTTGTCATACTTTCCATCAAGAGCTCTAATTATCTTCTTGATGATGAATTTGTCGATCATCTCTTTGCTTCCTAAGCAAGCAATCTCATTGGTGATGAGAGCTAGCCTAGAGTACATTTCATCGACTCCTTCACCATCCTTCATCTTGAACTTGTCAAGCTGACTTTGAATCACATCCAAGTTAGATTCTCTGACAGAATCAGTAGCTTCATGCATATCAACCAAAGTATCCAAAATTTCTTTTCCATTCTCAATACGACTGATTTTGTTGAATTCTTCGGGGCAAAGGCAGTTGAAGATGATATCGCAGGCTTGAGCATTATGTTGCAACATCTTTAGTTCATCGGTTGTCGCATCACGATCTGGTTCGTGCCTATCACCAAAGAAGTTACCTTACACACCAACATGAATAACAGCCGAAACATGAGGATTAAAGCGAGGTATATGCCTTCTCATTTTATGCTTCCAACTAGCAAAATTATTTCCATCGAAGTAAAGGACCTCTACAATGATAATTTCCCTCACTAGATGTCATACTCTCCTAGGTTTCTCAACCAATGAAATGGAGAACAAAGCTCTGATACCACTTGTAGGATCTAAAGTATGCCTAGAGGGGGTGATTAGACTACTTGACAAGATAATTTTTTTGCCTTTCCCAATTTTACTTGAGAGGCAGCTACGACAGTTATAACAAGTCAAGTACACCCTACACATGCAGTTCTAATAGTATATCAAAGAAAAGTAAACATGCACGTGTAAAAGGAGGAGTAAAGTAGGGAGATCAAACGCATGAGGTTGACACGACGATTTTTGGAGACTTCAACCATGGAGGGTAACGTCTGTGAGAGTCCACAGAGGGCTCCACCCACGGAGGGTCCACAAAGAGGCGGCCTTGTCTATCCCACCACGGCTTCCATCCATGGAGGACTAGCCTTACTCATGGTATATCTTCATGAATTAGGCGATCTCCTTGCCCTTACAAACATCTTGGTTCAACTCCACAACACGGAGTAGAAGGCTCCCAAGCTACACCTAACCAATCTAGGAGGCACCAACATCCAAAAGGTAATGGACAGGGTAGATCAATCAACTCCTTGCTCTTGTGCTTCTAAAGATAGTCTTGTCAACACAAATCACTCTCTCGCATAATATGCATGGGTACGAAAATTTAATTTGGTGGAAAGCAGTTTGGGGAGGCTAGAGATCAAGTTTCAAATGATTGTATTGCAATACCTTGGTCTCAACACATGAGTAGGTGGATCTCTCTTAGAAAATGGATCTAGAAATGAAGTGTGTGTTGTGAGTGCTTCTCCCATGAATGAGAGGTGGGTGAAGGGGTATATATAGGCAGCAGCCAAAATCCAACCGTTACACACCAAAGAGAAAAATTGGTGACATGGAAGTTGGAAACTCAGTGGTACTGACTAGCACTAAATGTGTGAACTTTTGTATCTCGGTGAGACCATATATACAACTCGGTGGCACCAAAACGGTGACTAACGGTCAGATGGCCAAACTCGGTGGCACCAATACTCAAACTCGAAGATTCCGATTTTTTGTATCTTGGCAACAGAATGTTGGTCACCCAAACTGGTAGCACCATTGTAGTTTCGGTCGCACCGATTTGGTGGGAATGGATAGAGTTATGTCTTAGCTTCAAACTCAGTGGGTCCAATGTGGAAATCTTGGTGACACCGAATTTGTGAATGTGGAACTTGACAGAGTGGATATGTGGGAAAATGACTGAGTGTTTTGGTTCCTAACTTTGAGCATTTGAGCAATCAGTTTATTTTACTACCTCACCCCTTTTAATAGTATTGGCTTTCCTAGGGTCTCAAATAGTGGTTTCTCACAAATATAAAATGAAGAGACTTCTAGCTTGAAGCTTGAGCCAATATTATTCCTTTCTTGCATCAAGGGGCATCTCCACAAAAACCTTAAGCCATAGCATCTTTTGAACTTTTCTAAAATATACTTGGAAAACACATTAGTCCGATGATGCATATGTTGTGATCAATTACCAAAACTTCCCTAGGGAGCAATTGTAATTTCACAACCTCTTCATGGTCTTGCGCAACCTCGCCTTCTTCCACCCAGAGCCCGACCTATGTGAGGGTTCAAGAAGCTGCCCCCGGGCGCAGATGCCTCTGTCGTCGAGGACAAGGCACGCCCTCTCGCTGATAGGATCCTTACAGTCTGAAGGGTCCAAGGAGGCCGCCAGAGTTAGTTCTTAACCACACTTGCAATCGACGTGTCATTCTGCATGTTAAGACGCAATATGTATCTCGTATTAGTCCATGCACTATTTTTTCTTTGTGCTTAACTAATATCAGTATATTACCGCATGTTGTCCCTCTTCGCTTTCCTTTTGGTATATGTATGGCTGCCCCTTTTGCGTGCTCTGGTTACCTGCCAATAGTGTGCCACCGCAATTGCTTCGACGAATAGATCGTGAACATTTTCCAGGCGAAGACACACTACCGGCGAGTTTTCCATCGTCGATATTTGTTGCTGCCACAACTTTTTTCAGCAGGCTCGAAACAAAACAGGGTCGCATCCAAGAAAACAACGAGGTCCCATTGCGCAGAAGGTTCACCATACAAACTAACCTTGGTCACGAAGGGGGCTACACGAAATGTAGGCTTTTTAACAAAAAACCGACGAGTGTGTCGACTTATCTCTCGTTAAGGCCTCCTCTTTATCTTGGTGCTCGTTCGCCCACACCCGCCATTCCCTCCTCCCTCTCCATCATCGTTCCTTACTTCCGTGCTCCTAAGTGTTAGCATGGAGTAAACCATGGTTATTCTGAGAGGGAGAGAAAGACAAATAGGGAGAAAAGGAGGTACCTAGGGAAAACGTTAGTTATAATCATGGACCGCAGCAAGTGTAAGCGTCTGCAACTTAGCCGACAGGGATGGAATAGCAAATATGCCCGACCGAATCTTCCTCCTCCTCATGCTTTCCCAACGGTCCCGTAACTTCCTCAATGCCAAATACGTAGGGTAATGGGGCCTCGTTGTAGCCCGTTCGCCGGGGTCGCCAACCAATGGATCCGCTCAACCGCTTGGCCTCGGACTTACCAATGTAGGGTAAATGCAGGACCTAGCCGCACGCGATCTCGTCGACGTTGGCAGCTCCACCTTGACGCAAAACCGGCCATAGGTGGGGACGGAGGAAAGAGGAAGGGTGTCGGCTTGTTCCATTTCCTTCTTCCCTGCCCCTTAAATCACAGTCGCACCGTCCCACGGTTTAGGTGGACCAGCGTGATGATGGCGACAGGGATGGCACCATTGTCTGGTCTACTTCTTCCTCGACGCGTCAGGTTTGAGGGAGTGCTGATGAAGATCGATGTCGCATGCTGCAATCTCGGGTTTGCGTGAACGAAGCCCTCTCCCTGGCACGCCGAAGATGTCGGTGCAGGTGTGCACACTGTAACCTATTGGACCTTTGAGACCCTTGTCGTTCGTCAACGAGGTCGTATCACAACAAGAACAGAGACTATGAAACAACACGATGATGAGACTCGGGGGTTTTACCCAGGTTCAAGCCGCTGTGAAGCGTAAAACCCTACTCCTGCTTTGGTGGATCGATTGGGGAAGACGAAGTTCGCACGGAGCTATACCCCGGAAAGGGTTGTCAGGGAGAGCTAGCAAGCGCGTACACTTGCACTTGGCTCTAGTCCCAAAGGGACCTAATCTACCAAGTGTCGAATCTCTAAGTGCTTGATTGCCCAAATATCTGAATCCCTTGCTATATTGCTTCAGGCCTCCTTTTATAGCTCAAGGGGCATCCACGCTGGCAACTAACATGATCAGATAGCTAATATTGTTATCATACCTAACTGTGGCACTTAAGGAAGAGTGCCATAAATGCAGCCCTAGGTGGCAAGCGGGGCTGCATTCCCGGCAGGCTTCTGCCACCTATGATCTAGCCATGGCTTTGAGATCTTGACATGCTTCTGAACGGGTGTCAAAAGGTGTCCACCCGTCTTCTGGCGTGGCGCCACATAGCTACCGAGAGCCACCTAGCCGTTTGGGGACTCGACACCTCATCAACAAGTGACTAGTGTAACAATGAGGAGGAACTATGACATGCTGGATCATGCCTGCCGGGGAGGCGCGTTGCCGGGTATTCGCAAGGATGATTGTGGCTTCGCCCCTAGCAGGTGGCAGGGGCTCTTAGCGCATCTTGCGCAGTTGGTGTTGGTCTTGCTAGCGTCGATGGCCATTGGGGTCCGCGTCTGCCGGAGTCTTGGTGAAGTGGTAGCATACCCTGACAGCCTTAGGTTGTCGAGCCGGTGGCTCATCGTCCGTGCACAAGTCAGGGGGAATAAAAACCTCTGTTTGTGTACCCCGAACAGGGATGCACTTATGGTTTACCACTCTCGAATTAGTCCCTGGGGTAAACCATAAGTTCACCCCTATTCTCTCTAAATGGATAAGCACTAATGTATTTTTGAGTGTATACTAGTCCAATAAGTCCGTGGGGAGTTTTGTTTAATCGACGAAAGACGACCCCTAAAAATGTAAATCTTTATTTGAAGACTTTGGTGTTCTTCTTGAAGACTTCGAAAGTGAGGAAATCGGTGTGACCTTGAAGATATTGATGTAAGGACTTTGAAGCTTGAAGATTTTACTTTTCATAGTTTCTTTTCATCTTTTTGAGTCATAGTAAACATCGTACTCTTAAAGAGGGTCGAGGTAATACTAAGGAAATTTGCCAAGTGATGCTCATTTCAATACCTACACATTCCCAATCGTTTGAGTGAAACCTTTGGAAATCTCTTACAGTTTAGTCAAATTATTTACTGACACAGACGTAGTTCTTATCGTCTATGAGAAAATTGGTCTCACTGAGGAGTTAGGATATCGCCAGCGCAAATTGCATACCATGAGGAAATTGATAGCCCTGAGGAATTTGAGAGTTCAAATTGCCGACCATTATGATGCTTAGAACCATCTGTCTGAAGGATCTTATCCTCACAACTGTCATATCATTAGGGGAATCTATGTCTTATCATATCAGGTTACACCCTAGCTATAAATAGTCGCCCCCACAATCACTAGCTGGTTGGCTGCTCCGAGAGAGATTGGGAATTTTCATTTAGAGCAACCTTCCTCCGACAAGTTTGAGAGAATCACATGTGAGAAAAACCCCAAACACCCAAAGCCCAAAGTGATTGTGCATTAGTGAAGAGATTGTCATGTGTCGAACCGAAACTTGTTACATTTGAAGACTGCGTATCTTCGAGATGGTTAGGCGTCATGGTCTAAAGTATATGTAAGTGCATCTGGTTCCCCCCTTTGTAAGTTTTCGAGTATTGAAGACAAACGTGGTTGAGTGACTAATATGTTTGTGAGAGTTCATAGGATAACATAGATAGAAGTTCTTGGAGATTTGTTTTAACCATCAAAGACGATCCCTAGAAATCTCTCAAGACATTCATGATGGCAGAAGCCATTGCTGGTACACAAGGATAACTTCTTGAAGACAATGAAACGCGAAGATGAAGTCTTTTGGTTGTTCTTATTTCTTCTTTCATGCATCATAGTAACCACCGTATTGTTAAGTGGGGTCAAGGTGCTCGAAGTGAGAAGCTGACGTGGTGCTCATCCCAAACACCTATGTTTTCCAATGAAGACAATGAGAGGAAATCTCCCCCAAAGTTGGTTGAGTCAGCATTGCTTGTAGCCGAAGTAATGTTGTCGGGTGAGTCTTTGAAATCTAACCCTTGTGACACATGTCAGTTGGCCATTGACCCAGTGTTATTTTTGTCATATCATGTCGGGTTGCTAGTTGGCTATAAATATCCCACCCACTCCACCATAAATTGGTGGCTGCTCAGAGTTAGATACGATTGTTGTAATTTTGGAGCAACCGACCTCGAAGCCATCGAGAGAGAGATATCCTGCAGGGAGAAATCCAAACACCTAGAGTCAGAGTGTTTAAGCATCACCGGAGTGGTTCTGTTCTGAGTGAACCGAAGACTAGTTACACTTGAAGACTGTGATCTTCGAGACTGTTAGGCATCATGGTCTAGAGCATCCAAGAGTCATTGTGGATTGCTGGGTGACCGAGTTTGTACGTGTTTAGGATTATGGTCATATCAACTGGAACTAGTCCAAGTGACCATGGCTCATAGGGAACAAGGTGAATACAAGGTCTTCTAAGTTAAATCTCAGCCTCCCTAACCAAACGTACAATTGTCACTTCAACTCGAACCGGTCCAACAAATCATGAGTCTTCATCAAGCAACTGGTTTTATCTTTCCACTTAGTTACTTATTACGTAGTACTGTGAAGCCATTGCTTGATTGCTCTTGTGTGAATACATTCATTGAATGCATGTATCTGGTTTGCATTTGTCTTCGTGCTACTCTGGTTTATCTTTGATACACTTATGTTTGTATGATGACTCTATTACACCTGTGTGAATTTCTTCATCACACTGCCTGTTATGCCCACATCCTTGACTGTTATCAGATACGTATCCAACGTATCTATATTTTATGAAGTATGCATGCCATGTTTACAATAATTTTATATAACTTTTGTATGATTTGATTATAACTAATCCGGACTGACGATGTTTTTACCAGAACTACCATGGTGTTGTTTTTGTGCAGAAATAAAAGTTCTCGGAATGAGATGAAAATTTCTGAAGCATATTTTTGGAAAATATAAAAAATACTAGCGAAATAATCAACCGAAGGGCGTCCACTACCTGGCCGCAAGCCAGGGCACGCCCCTGTCTTGTGGGCCCCTCGGGCATCGCCTTGACGTGAGACCGACGCCAAAAATTCCTATAAATCAAGAAACCTCCACAAAAAACCTAGATCGGGAGTCCGCTGCCTCAAGCCTCCAGAGCCACAAAAAAATTCGAGAGCCCATTCAGGCACCCTGTCGGATTGGAAAACCATCACCGGAGGCCATCTTCATCATCTCGGCGGTCTCCATGACGTGGTGGGAGTAGTTCACCCTCAGGGCTAAGGGTATGTACGTACCGATGTGTTTGATCTCTCTTTCTCATGTTCTTGAGATGGCACGATCTTTATGTATCGCGAGCTTTATTAATATAGATGAATCATATGGAGTTTTCCCCTCTCTATTTTATAGTGATGAATTGAGTTCTCCTTTTGAAGTTTTCTTATCGGATTGAGTCTTTATGGATTTGAGAACACTTGATGTATGTCTTGTGATGGGATATCCGTGGTGACAATGGGGTGTTCTATTGATCCACTTGATGTATGTTTTGGTGGTCAACTTGCGGGTTCCGTGACCTTGGGAATCTATGCATAGGGGTTGACCCTCCGGAAGAAACTTTGGGACACTCTTGTAAGTTCTTTGTGTTGGATTGATCATGATGAATCTGAAATTGTGTGATGCATATCGTATAATCACGCCGTGTGTATTTGTGGTGACATTGGACTATATAGGTGACATTAGGGTTTTGGTTGATGTGTATCTTAAGGTGTTATTTTAGTAAAAACTCTAGGGTTGTTTGTGACACCTATAGGGATAACTCATAAGACTGATCAGAAAAGATAACTTTGAGGTGGTTTCGTACCCTACAATAATTTTTTGGTTTGCTCTCCTCTATTTGTGACTTTGGAGTGAACTCTTTGTTGCATGTGAGGGATTTATATATGATTCAATTATGTTAGTATTGTTGGTTGAACTTGCACTAGTGAAAGTATGGACTCTATGCCTTGTTTCCAAGCATTCATACAACATGTTGCTCTCTGTTTACTATTTTTTATCTTGCTGATTTTATATTTCCAAATTACAAAAACCTAAATCTACCATACATACTACACTTGTATCACCATCTCTTCGCCGAACTAGTGCACCTATACAATTTACCATTGTATTGGGTGTGTTGGGGACACAAGAGACTTTTTGTTATTTGATTGCAGGGTTGCTTGAGAGAGACCATATTCATCCTATGCCTCCCATGGATTGACAAACATTAGGTCATCTACTTGAGGGAAACTTGCTATTGTCGTACGAAACTCTCCGCTTGGAGGCCCAACACGATCCTACAAGAAGAAGGTTGTGTAGTAGACATCAAGCTCTTTTCTAGAGCCGTTGCCGGGGAGGTGAGTGCTTGAAGGTATATCTTTAGATCTTGCAATTTAAACTTTTATCTTGTTTTGCACTAGTTTTGTTTTATGAAATAAAACTACAAAAAAATGGAATTGAGGTTGCCTCATATGCTTCATCATTTCAATGTCTTTCGTGAAAATCATGGAAAGGAAAATTGTGCTCAAGTGTTAGAAGAAGTTATTAAAATGTTTGCCACTAAATCTTTGAGTGATGATGTCGGGACCCCGATCCTAAGCCATAGGAATCCAGCCTCTAATACATCGCATCTCTTTGTGGTCTCACGCACGGTTAACTCCACGGCTGCAGCCTTACCTTAGCCAGGACCGTTTGCGTCTTTTGACTCACGTATGCGATAGGTGTCGCTAGCAATCCAATGTCAAAGAACCCGGATCGACATGTCTAGTCATAAACCAAAGTGGCAGTTCCGCACAAGAACAGGCATACATGACCCAACAAAGCAGGTGTCGGTCATCAGCGAACGTAGACGAGTCGTAGCAAGCTACAAGGACTCCATTACGTCGCCTGACATTTCCCCAAAGAGGACAGACACAGCAGCTAAGAAGGACACATGTCGGTCAACCAATTTGTCCGGAGCAGTAGCGGACTACCAAGGCTCGTTGGATCACAAAGGGGCATGTCCTTGTAAGGAGTGCTACTAAAGTTCACGACTAGGTATTCGAACCCCATACATATCAAGTAAGACACACGTACGCATGGCATACCGATATGTATAGATACATCGATGGCATCACAACATAACCATAAACATACAACCTTTATTTAAGAGGCTCGGAAGAGCCACACACGTAATATTACACATTAAGGTCTCTCGACCCATAATAGCAGTCATACAAATACAAGCCAACGGAAGAGTTATAAACTGTCTGGGTACAGACAGGCAACTAGAAGGCACATGGCCTGACTATACTACAGAGCCGACGTAGGGCCAGATTGTAGCTGGGACACCAGCTACTCGTCGTCGTCGATGTCTACGAAGAACCCTCCATTAGGGTCATTAGCAACCTCTGCAAAATTTATTAAGCAAACATGAGTACGAAGGTACTCAGCAAGACTTTAGGAGAACTAACTACTCATGCAAGGTATCAAAAGGTATTGTGGGGTTTCAGGCGGAAAGACAACATTTGACTCATGGCTAGACAACTTGCATTTTGAAATCAGTTTTGACAACTTGATTTCTCGCACACGAGTCCACTAACACCACAACAATACACTATCATGGAATCATTCCGTCTCCATACGGAAATGTCGTCCACGACATTCACACTTATCTTGACAATTTTATGAGTAGCCATTGAAGTTATCTATGAACAACATATGTCTCCAAGTAGTCCATATCCGCGGACGCGGCTATTCGAATAGATCATAACCCTGCAGGGGTGTACTTCGTCACACACGCTCTCGCCACTTATCGCCATGTGCACGTCATGCACCTCGGCAACCTTCAAGCGGAAGCCCAGCGAGGGAGTCGGCCACGACCGTTAACGACACTAGTACCTAGTCCAGGTTTATCGCCTATCTGAGAGTAACCCGTACGGAAGTCCGGCCGAGGTTTCCGCCACGGCCTCAAACGATGTGCGCAGGGTTCCCAAGCCCACCATCCGGGTGCCACTTGGTACACCGTGCCACTGCCTACCGCATCACGGTCCACCTCTCAGGTCAGCACCATGCACGGCCTCCAGCATTACTATAAACACCAAAAACTACTTGCAACTCCTGGACCGAGTACTACGTGATTAATAGGCCGAGCTGGGTCATATTTCAGGGCCCAGCATGTGGTAGTATCTAGTCTTGGATTACATACATGGAACTCAGTTCCTAAGGACGGTTCCAATGAAACAACCCGCCATGTACTCCTACACAGCCTTTCACCGGTACCTTTACCAAATCAAGTTCAACACACAACCTTTGCTCACCGAACACATTCCACATTTCTGTTCATCTCCCAGATGACAGACCATACACAACTCTAAGCATAGCATGCATAGCAGGATAAGGCACATCATAGCTCAAGCAACTACCAGGTATGCTAGGTTGCAAGGTTCGGCTATTTACTGTGACAAGGTTAAGTCATGCAAAGGAAGTGGGTCCACTATCGTGGCAAAAGCAGTTGAAGCATTTGATCCTAATGCAATAAATAGGTGCAGGAGCAAGAACATAGGAGTTATCGGGATGATCAAAGGGGTTGCTTGCCTTGTTGCTCAGAAGAGGAATGATATCCGTCAGACGGATATTCGGTGGAACCCAGGGGTGCGGAGCCTACCGAAAAGAATGGCAACATTCAATAACAATCATATGCACTCAAAATGATGCATGAGCATGGCATGAGAATGCAAGGTGATAAGTTATTATTTTCAACATGTAATAGGTTTAGAGTTGATTTGAATCACATTCGAATAGCAATTCAAACGGGGTATTCTCGGATACCGGTTTAATTGATTCGACCTGATGCTCAGATCAACTTGGTGTTAACATGCATGAATGTCATGTTATGATACTGATTTGTAATTAGGGCAGTGTGTGATCATTGTATATATAATGGAATTTGAATATTTTTGCAAATTCCATTTATAAAGTGATTATAAGAATTGAATTATTCCTTATTCCACAATTTAGGGTTCTGTAACTTTTTCAAACATAGTTGAAAATAGCATAATCAGAATCCTTGAATTTTTCTGATACTTTTTCATATATAAATTATTTTCATTGGAGTTACAGATTAATTTCTATGATTTTTACAATTTTTAGCAATTTCCTGAATTAGTTTTATATTGGAATTTCTATTTATTGCATCAGGCTGACGTCAGCAGGTCAGCCGACCTGTTCAGGTCAAACCTGACAGGGGGGCCCCACTGGGCAGCCTCTGTGGGACTAATCCCGCGCTGACCAGCCCCTAATTGGGGTTTGACCAGGCGTGGGGCCCTCTGGCAGCGACTGAGGGGAGGGCGATTACGCCCTAATGGTCGGCCACGTCGACGCCCACCGGAGGGTGGTCGCCGGCGACCAGACCCGCGGCGGAGGGCTCGCCGGAGGCGACCTAGACGGCGCTGCACAGCACCAAAACGCGCGCGGTTGGCAGCTACAGCATGCTCGCGAAGTGGCCGATCTGGCAGGACCAACTGGGGAGGCTAGGGTCGCCGGAAGAGGCGTCGGTGACGAGCCGAAGCGGCGGCCGAAGCTCGGGCGTCATCGGGGTCTTTGAATAAGAGGGATCTACGCGCGGTTCTTAGCTGCTACGGCATCTACGCGTCGTCCTGGAGCTGTTGGTGCCCTCGGAAGGACGAGCTGATCATCGGAGGGCTACCGGCGACGAGCGGCAGCGGCGGTCCTCCTCGGGCTCCGGTGGAACTAGGGCTAGAGGAGGGGACCGACAGGGAAAACTTAGGGGAAACGACCGCATGCTCACGGGGAGTGCAGAGCAGAGCTTAGACGGCTCGGGGAAGGCCTGGGGGCGACGAATCGACGGGAGAGGTCCGGCGGCCGGAGGTGGAAGACGACGGCGTTGCGGGCGTTGCAGGGCTCGAGGAAGCTTCGGCTTCTGCAGAGATGACCAGGGCGACGAGGCGGAGCTAATGGCGTGCTCTCGGAGGGAAACCAATGGCCAGGGGCACGGGCAGCTCGAGCTCGAGCTCGGCTCTAATGGCGGCAGCAAGGAGGAGGAGGAGATCCGGGAGGAGGAGGAGAACCGAGGCGGGGAATGGATAGGGGAGGCTCTGGGGAGCTTATCCCCGTCGTCGCCAGCGCGAGGCGGCGGCCAGGCAGGCACGCAGGTGCGTGGCCGCACCGGAGGGGGCGGCGTCCACCTCCTGCTGCCTACTGGCGCGAGGGAGGGGACGGGCCAGGCTTAGGCGACAGGTAAGGTTTCCCATTTTTTTCTGTTTTGTTTTTTTTTCTGTTTTCCTACTAGTGTTTTGCTAATTATTTCAGCTCCAAAACAAAAAGTAAAAACTATTTTAGACCTCCTGAAATATTTGTTATAATATCCCCACTCATTTCCAAGGTTTTCAACATTTTTGGAAATTTATAGATTCTGATTTGAAATTTTAAAGTTTGAAACCACTGGCTTTTGCATTTATTTAAAATGCTTAAAGTGTCAAGAAAATAGTTTTCTCCAATGCTCATTTACTTTCATGATTTATCTGAAAGTTTGAACATTTCTTGAGGCCATTTTGGGTTCATTGATTTTGAACTAGTTTGAGATTTCCTTTAATTAAAATGGTGGCTAGGGTTTTGAGTATTTCCTTTGCCAATTTGTTGTTTTTGTTGAAACTTCTTAGATGCAAATGCAAAGAAGACATGAGCACAATGCTATCTTGCTTAAGGGTTAGGGACGTGACAACTCACCCCCACTCAAAAGAATCTCGTCCCGAGATTTAGAAGTCGTCGGGAATAACGCAGGATATTCGAGTCGGAGACGATCCTCTCTTTCCCAAGTTGCCTCCTTTTCAGAATGATTTGACCATTGAACTTTAAGAAACTTGAGGTTTCGACGTCGAGTGGTATGCTCAGCTTGATCAAGAATACACACGGGGTATTCTTGGTAAGAAAGGTTATCTTGTAGATCAAGCGTTTCGTGGTCCACTTCACGGATAGGATCCGAGAAGCAACGCTTGAGTTGCGAGACGTGGAAAACATCATGAACCTTGGAAAGATGCGGAGGAAGTTCCAACTGGTAGGCAACTTCTCCTCGTTTGGCAAGAATGCGAAAAGGACCAATGTAATGAGGAGCGAATTTGCCCTTGATACCGAATCAATGGGTACCCTTCAAAGGTGTAACCCGAAGGTAAGCCTTCTCGTCAACTTCAAAGGTCACAGCCTTATGATGACGATCATATTGGCTCTTTTGACGAGACTAGGCTGTTTTCAACTTTTCACGAATAATGCGAACCTGCTCTTCTGCATCCTGGATCATATCCGGGCCAAAAAGTTGCCTCTCTCCGGTTTCGGACCAATTAAGAGGTGTTCGACATCTTCGTCCATAGAGAACTTCAAAAGGAGCTTTGCCCAAGCTTGGTTGATAACTATTGTTATAAGCGAATTCGGCGAATGGAAGGCACTTCTCCCAATTCATACCGAACGAAATAACACAGGCTCGGAGCATATCTTCTAGGATTTGATTCACTCTTTCTACTTGACCACTTGATTGGGGATGGAAAGCAGTGCTAAAAGATAGGTGAGTCCCCATGGCATTCTGAAAACTTTCCCAGAAGCGAGAAGTAAAGATACTTCCATGGTCCGAGTTAATTTCCAGGGGAACACCATGAAGAGACACTATTCGGGAGATATATAACTCTGCTAGTTGGCTAGCTGTTATACTCTCACGAACAGGAAGAAAATGAGCCACTTTGGAAAGACGGTCAATGACCACAAAGATAGCATTATTTCCTTTCTTGGTCTTGGGAAATCCGGTAATGAAATCCATGCTAACCTTATCCCATTTCCATTCAGGAATAGCTAAAGGTTGAAGGGTGCCAGCAGGCCTTTGATGTTCTGCCTTAACTCGGCGACAAACGTCGCAGTTAGCAACGAACTCAGCAATTTCTCTCTTCATCCTCGTCCACCAGAACCTCTGGCGTAGGTCCTGATACATCTTAGTACTACCGGGATGAATGGTGAGAGGGGAATCATGAGCCTCCTTAAGGATTAACTGACTTAGATGTGGGTTCTTAGGAACCACTAAACGATTCTGGAAGAACACCACACCTTGATCATTCATGGAAAATTCTTTAGCGTTTCCGCTAAAAATATTCTCCTTGATCCGTGATATACCCTTGTCACGCTTTTGGCCAGCTATAATTTGATCCTTAAGAGTAGGCTTCGCCACCAGGGTAGAAAGGAATCCTTGAGGAACAATATGAAGATTCAACTTCCGAAAGTCCTCATGGAGATGTGGTTGACCTTGTTGTAGCATCAAATTGTTACAATAAGATTTACGACTTAGTGCATCGGCTATAATATTGGCCTTCCCCGGGGTGTAAGTTATCCCTAAGTCGTAATCCGAGATCAACTCAACCCACCGTCTTTGCCTGAGATTCAAATCCGGCTGGGTGAAGATATATTTCAGACTTTGGTGATCAGTGAATATTTCGCAACGATTACCCAAAAGGTAATGTCGCCAGGTTTTTAGTGCATGGACCACAGCTGCAAGCTCAAGGTCATGTGTGGGATAATTATCCTCATGTGGACGCAACTGTCGAGATGCGTATGCGATCACATGATGATCTTGCATGAGAATGCAACCTAATCCTTGTCGCGAGGCGTCGCAATAGATAACAAAGTCCTTAGAAAAATCTGGTGGTAGCAACACAGGTGCGGAAGTCAGGCGTCTTTTCAGTTCCTGAAAACTATGCTCACACTGTGGTGTCCACTCGAACTTTTTATCCTTCTTGAGGAGTTCAGTTAGAGGCTTTGCAACCTTGGAGAAATTCTCGACGAAGCGGCGACAATAGCTCGCTAGACCAAGAAAACTCCTAACTTGCTTAACCGATTCAGGTTGAGTCCAATCAAGGACAGCTTGAACTCTCTCGGGATTGACAGCAATACCCTTACCAGAGATTACTTGGCCTAGATAGGTCACTTCTGGTAACCAGAATTCACATTTTGAAAATTTGGCATAAAGGCGATGCTCTCGAAGTTTCATCAATACCAGCCTTAGATGCTCGGCATGTTCTTGTTCATTCTTCGAGTAGATGAGAATATCATCGAGGTATACTACGACGAATTTATCCAAATACTCCATGAAGATTGAATTCTTCAGCCGAGAGAAGGTGGCTGGGGCATTGGTTAAACCGAAGGACATAACGGTGTACTCATATTGGCCATAACGAGTAACAAAAGCCGTTTTTGGAATGTCCCCGTTCTTAATCTTGATTTGATGGTATCCCAACCTCAAATCCATTTTGGAGAAGATTGAGGATCCAGCGAGCTGATCGTACAGGTCGTTGATCCTGGGGAGCGGATACTTGTTCTTAATGGTGACCAGGTTAACTGGTCGGTAATCTACAACCATCCGATCCGTTCCGTCTTTCTTCTTGACGAAGAGGACGGGACAAGCCCAAGGAGAAGATCTAGGACGAATGAAACCCTTGCTCAAGGCCTCATCTAGTTGCTTCTTAAGTTCGGCTAGCTCTAGGGGTGCCATCTTATAAGGTCTTCTGGCTATTGGGACAGTTCCTGGAACAAGGTCTATCACAAACTCTACATCCCTGTCAGGTGGAATTCCTGGCAGTTCCTCTGGAAAAACATCCGGAAAGTCACGGACTACCGGAATGTCTTCAAGTTCCGGAAGAGGGTTGGCATTTAAGGAATAGAGCTGGCATTTGGCAACTCGAGTAGAGACATTTACTATCTCACCCGAGGGATGGGTAAGATGGACATTTCTAGAGTGAGTATCAATCTTGGCATAGTGAGCTGACATCCAGTCCATGCCCAAGATGATATTAATATCCGAAGATTTCAATGCTATCAATGAGGCTAGAAAAACTAGCCTGTCTACTAGAATTTCATTATCATAGTTTATCCTAGAGGTTTTCCATTTACTACCAGGGGTTTGGACAACCAATGGGATTGGCATATCGCAAAATGACATGTTATGCAATTGTGCATAAATTTCTGAAATGAAGGGATGAGAAGACCTAGTGTCAAAGAGAACGGACGCTGGGTGATGATTAACAAGAAGCGTACCCAGCATGACGTCGGGATCCTCTGCAGCTTCTTCTGCTGACACATAGTTCACACGGCCACGTGCAGGAGTAGGCTTCACATAAAAAGCTTTGCCCGACTTGGCTTGCCCGACGGACTTTCCGGGTTGCTTGGCACCCACATTCTGAGGACACTCACGGGAATAATGCCCTCGTTCTCCACACTTGTAGCATATCACCTGGTTGGCACGTGGTGCAGCATTGCTAGTTGGACCACCTTAAGCTTTTGCTGGAGGGTTGGCCTGATTTGTCTGAGGCGCCACGTAGGATGGCCTCAGAGTGTATCTTGGCGGTAGAGAACTGTTTGGAACCCACAGCCTGCGTTTTGGAAACGCGAAACCAGAAGATGAGCCAAAGTCACGGGAGTGCTTCCTTGTGGCTTCGAAGTCAGAATGACCAGTCTCCGCACTGATCGCTTTGTTGACTAGGGCTTGAAAACTTGCACACTCATGGAGGCGCAGGTCTCGACGGAGCTCAGGGCTCAGACCCTTACGGAATCTTGCTTGCTTCTTGGCGTCAGTAGACACATCCTCTGTTGCATAGCGGGCGAGGTTACCGAACTCGCGGCTATAGGCATCCACAGACAACTTGCCCTGAGTGAAGGCACAGAACTCCTCTCTCTTTCTGTCCATCAAGCCCTCTGGAATATGGTGCAGACGAAAAGATGCACTGAAGTCTGCCCATGTGGCCACTGGTTCAGTGGGACGCATAGCTTCAAAATTCTCCCACCACAGATTGGTGGGTCCCTCCAGGAAATACGCCGCAAAGGTCACCTTGTCGGCCTCAGACACATTCGCCGAGCGAATCTTGCGTGAGATGCTGCACAGCCAGTCATCAGCGTCGAGGGGATCGACGGAATGATGAAACTTTGGAGGATTCAGCTTCACAAAGTCATTGAGGGACACTGCAGCATTCCTAGGCTATCGAGCCGTATTCTGCTCAATACGCTCTAGCAGTCGGTTGGTCTCCCTTTTGTTTCTTTCTGCCTCAAGCATCACTTCCACCAGAGAAGGTGGGTGAGGCAGGTCTTCCTGCGACGCTTGACTACCCTCACCTTGCTCATGAGCAGGGGCACGGTTCAACCTGGTGAACACCATCCTGACAAACAAACTCATAGCTTAGACCAATATCATATCAATACTAGCTATGGATTAAGAATGTACTGAACACACGGAATGCGGAAATGAATATCCGAACAACATGGTAACAAGCAACTACTATTTATACACCATGGTTCATACACACCCTTACATAGCTTAGTACAACCTTAACCGTAGAGCAACTGCTGAAATTGTGAAACTACTCATCAGAGGCGTACAAGCTTCCTATACATTATTTATCTAGGCCTCCGGAATTCATTTCACATTACTACCATACTTCACAAGTCACGCAGGACTGTGAACGTACGACTACTAACATACTATCTTTCCGCTCACAGCTCAGACATCCGCATAGAACATCTCATAGAGATTACCTCCATGACTTGGAAGCTCAACCTGCGGATCAGGAAACACTCTAGCCTGAGATCCCTGGGATCCATAAGGACACGGATGTGGCCTTGGTCCCCTGACTGGTGGTAAGAGGGGTCCCCGAAGAGGTGTGACTCCTCCTATAGCTGGCCAGTCAACGTGAGCCGGACGATGGGTCCTAACAGGGTTCAGCATCTCCATCTCTCCATACCCTGTCTGGACTACCGGTGCCAGTTGCGTCAAAGCTGTCCACAGACGGGCACGGGTAGCATAAAGCTCCATGCGGAGAGCACGAGCATCCTTGTCTCTGTTCTCTAGCATCTCAACAGTGGACTGCAGAAGTGGATCCTCCATAGAAGAATCAAAATAGACTCCACTGAGGTATCCCTCTTCACCAGGCTGAGAGGCCGGAACATAGCAGAACTCTAAATTCTGCAGCAGTGCATGTCTCGCTCTCATAATAGTCAGCATTGAATAGGCAGCATCTTGTACTGCCATGTCAACAGTGACTCCCAACCCATAGGACCAATGGATTGGCTTCTCCGCTCCAGGGTAGTCTGGAAATACCCTAACAGTGCAGATGTACTGGCTCTGGTTGAAGTCTCGGTACTATTCCTCCACTGTGTACTCGGGGTACCAGCGGTAACCGCACACCGACATCACCCTGACCAGCATGGCCGTATGACCCGGCACATCAATGCACCTGGTCAGACGTACCATCTGACGAGAAGGACGGCCAGGCATCTGTAAATAGAGAGTAATGCAAAAGCATTAGAGCTCTGAATGCAAAATTGGGTAGCATAACGGTTGTAAATGCTCAAAACAAATTTGAGACAACCCAAAATGGAATAGCGTAACCACTCAACTATCAAGTTCAACTCTGTGGTCACCAAACGTACTTCCTGCTTCCTAGGAGTAAAACAAACCCAATATCTCTCAACCCGTAGTCCTATAAGCTATCGATCGCAAACACGAGCCTAGGAGAAGATGAGTAACCTAGTCCTTAATTCCCGCAGAAAACACGAGGATGACCAGAACAGAATATCTTGAGAGGAGAACAGGAGTGTTACGTTCCCTTCCACAAACAATTCCCTTATATATAACTAAAGCAATTCTAGACTCAACTTCGACCAGTTTGGCTTAGTAATCCTACAGTCAGTCAGGCTCTGATACCAACACTGTCGGGACCCCGATCCTAAGCCATAGGAATCAAGCCTGTAACACATCGCATCTCTTTGTGGTCTCACGCACGGTTAACTCCACGGCTGCAGCCTTACCTTAGCCGGGACCGTTTGCGTCTTTTGACTCACGTATGCGATAGGTGTCGCTAGCAATCCAATGTCAAAGAACCCGGATCGACATGTCTAGTCATAAACCAAAGTGGCAGTTCCGCACAAGAACAGGCATACATGACCCAACAAAGCAGGTGTCGGTCATCAGCGAACGTAGACGAGTCGTAGCAAGCTACAAGGACTCCATTACGTCGCGTGACATTTCCCCAAAGAGGACAGACACAGCAGCTAAGAAGGACACATGCCGGTCAACCAATGTGTCCGGAGCAGTAGCGGACTACCAAGGCTCGTTGGATCACAAAGGGGCATTTCCTTGTAAGGAGTGCTACTAAAGTTCACGACTAGGTATTCGAACCCCATACATATCAAGTAAGACACACGTACGCATGGCATACCGATATGTATAGATACATCGATGGCATCACAACATAACCATAAACATACAACCTTTATTTAAGAGGCTCGGAAGAGCCACACACGTAATATTACACATTAAGGTCTCTCGACCCATAATAGCAGTCATACAAATACAAGCCAGAGGAAGAGTTATAAACTGTCTGGGTACAGACAGGCAACTAGAAGGCACATGGCCTGACTATACTACAGAGCCGACGTAGGGCCAGATCGTAGCTGGGACACCAGCTACTCGTCGTCGTCGATGTCTACGAAGAACCCTCCATTAGGGTCATTAGCAACCTCTGCAACATTTATTAAGCAAACATGAGTACGAAGGTACTCAGCAAGACTTTAGGAGAACTAACTACTCATGCAAGGTATCAAAAGGTATTGTGGGGTTTCAGGCGGAAAGCCAGCATTTGACTCGTGGCTAGACAACTTGCATTTTGAAATTAGTTTTGACAACTTGATTTCTCGCACACGAGTCCACTAACACCACAACAATACACTATCGTGGAATCATTCCGTCTCCATACGGAAATGCCGTCCACGACACTCACACTTATCTTGACAATTTTATGAGTAGCCATTGAAGTTATCTATGAACAACATATGTCTCCAAGTAGTCCATATCCGCGGACGCGGCTATTCGAATAGATCATAACCCTGCAGGGGTGTACTTCGTCACACACGCTCTCGCCACTTATCGCCATGTGCACGTCATGCACCTCGGCAACCTTCAAGCAGAAGCCCAGCGAGGGAGTCGGCCACGACCGTTAACCACACTAGTACCTAGTCCAGGTTTATCGCCTATCTGAGAGTAACCCGTACGGAAGTCCGGCCGAGGTTTCCGCCACGGCCTCAAACGATGTGCGCAGGGTTCCCAAGCCCACCATCCGGGTGCCACTTGGTACACCGTGCCACTGCCTACCGCATCATGGTCCACCTCTCACGTCAGCACCATGCACGGCCTCCAGCATTACTATAAACACCAGAAACTACTTGCAACTCCTGGAACGAGTACTACGCGATTAATAGGCCGAGCTGGGTCATATTTCAGGGCCCAACATGTGGTAGTATCTAGTCTTGGATTACATACATGGAACTCAGTTCCTAAGGACGGTTCCAATGAAACAACCCGCCATGTACTCCTAGATAGCCTTTCACCGGTACCTTTACCAAATCAAGTTCAACACACAACCTTTGCTCACCGAACACATTCCACATTTCTGTTCATCTCCTAGATGATAGACCATACACAACTCTAAGCATAGCATGCATAGCAGGATAAGGCACATCATAGCTCAAGCAACTACTAGGTATGCTAGGTTGCAAGGTTCGGCTATTTACTGTGACAAGGTTAAGTCATGCAAAGGAAGTGGGTCCACTATCGTGGCAAAAGCAGTTGAAGCATTTGATCCTAATGCAATAAATAGGTGCAGGACCAAGAACATAGGAGTTATCGGGATGATCAAAGGGGTTGCTTGCCTTGTTGCTCAGAGGAGGAACGATATCCGTCAGACGGATATTCGGTGGAATCCAGGGATGCGGAGCCTACCGAAAAGAATGGCAACTTTCAATAACAATCATTTGCACTCAAAATGATGCATGAGCATGGCATGAGAATGCAAGGTGATAAGTTATTATTTTCAACATGTAATAGGTTTAGAGTTGATTTGAATCACATTCGAATAGCAATTCAAACGGGTATTCTCGGATACCGGTTTAATTGATTCGACCTAATGCTCAGATCAACTTGGTGTTAACATGCATGAATGTCATGTTATGATACTGATTTGTAATTAGGGCAGTGTGTGATCATTGCATATATAATGGAATTTGAATATTTTTGCAAATTTCATTTATAAAGTGATTATAAGAATTGAATTATTCCTTATTCCACAATTTAGGGTTCTGTAACTTTTTCGAACATAGTAGAAAATAGCATAATCAAAATCCTTGAATTTTCCTGATACTTTTTCATATATAAATTATTTTCATTGGAGTTACAGATTAATTTCTATGATTTTTACAATTTTTAGCAATTTCCTGAATTAGTTTTATATTGGAAATTCTATTTATTGCATCAGGCTGACGTCAGCAGGTCAGCCGACCTGTTCAGGTCAAACCTGACTGGGGGGCCCCACTGGTCAGCCTCTCTGGGACTAATCCCGCGCTGTCCAGCCCCTAATTGGGGTTTGACCAGGCGTGGGGCCCTCTGGCAGCGAGTGAGGGGAGGGCGATTACGCCCTAATGGTCGGCCACGTCGACGCCCACCGGAGGGTGGTCGGCGGCCACCAGACCCGCGGCGGAGGGCTCGCCGGAGGCGACCTAGACGGCGCTGCACAGCACCAAAACGCACGCGGTTGGCACCAAAACGCCGATCTAGCAGGACCAACTGGGGAGGCTAGCGTCGCCGGAAGAGGCGTCGGCGACGAGCCGGACCGGCGGCCGAAGCTTGGGCATCATCGGGGTCATTGAATCAGATGGATCTACACTCGGTTCTTAGCTGCTACGGCATCTACGCGTCGTCCTGGAGCTGCTGGTGCCCTCGGAAGGACGAGCTGATCATCGGAGGGCTACCAGCGACGAGCGGCAGCGGCGGTCCTCGTCGGGCTCCGGTGGAACTAGGGCTAGAGGAGGGGACCGATGGGGAAAACTTAGGGGAAACGACCGCATGCTCACGGGGAGTGCAGAGTAGAGCTTAGACGGCTCGGGGAAGGCCTGGGGGCGACGAATCGACGGGAGAGGTCTGGCGGCCGGAGGTGGAAGACGACGGCGTTGCGGGCGTTGCAGGGCTCGAGGAAGCTTCGACTTCTGCAGAGATGACTAGGGCGACGAGGCGGAGCTAATGGCGTGCTCTGGGAGGCAAACCTATGGCCAGGGGCACGGGCAGCTCGAGCTCGAGCTCGGCTCTAATGGCGGCAGCAAGGAGGAGGAGGAGATCCGGGAGGAGGAGGAGAACCGAGGCGGGGAATGGATAGGGGAGGCTCTGGGGAGCTTATCCCCGTTATTGCCAGCGCGAGGCGGCGGCCAGGCAGGCACGCAGGTGCGTGGCCGCGCCGGAGGGGGCGGCGGCCACCTCCTGCTGCCTACTGGCGCGAGGGAGGGGACGAGCGGGGAGATGGGTCGGGCCAGGCTTAGGCGACAGGTAAGGTTTCCCATTTTTTTCTGTTTTGTTTTTTTCTGTTTTGCTAACTAGTGTTTTGCTAATTATTTCAGCTCCAAAACAAAAAGTAAAAACTATTTTAGACCTCCTGAAATATTTGTTATAATATCCCCACTCATTTCCAACGTTTTCAACATTTTTGGAAATTTATAGATTCTGATTTCAAATTTTAATGTTTGAAACCAGTGGCTTTTGCATTTATTTAAAATGCTTAAAGTGTCAAGAAAATAGTTTTCTCCAATGCTCATTTACTTTCATAATTTATCTGAAAGTTTGAACATTTCTTGAGGCCATTTTGGGTTCATTGATTTTGAACTAGTTTGAGATTTCCTTTAATTAAAATGGTGGCTAGGGTTTTGAGTATTTCCTTTGCCACTTTGTTGTTTTTGTTTGAAACTTCTTAGATGCAAATGCAAAGAAGACATGAGCACAATGCTATCTTGCTTAAGGGTTAGGGATGTGACAGATGAGCATGATAGAAATATTGTTAGTATGAATTCTCTGAATATTCATGATGCTAATGATATGCAAAGCCACAAGCTTGGGGATGCTATGCTTGATGA
Source organism: Hordeum vulgare subsp. vulgare (assembly GCF_904849725.1). NCBI lineage: Eukaryota > Viridiplantae > Streptophyta > Magnoliopsida > Poales > Poaceae > Hordeum > Hordeum vulgare. The sequence goes on from NC_058523.1 coordinate 283,956,830, forward strand.
ATATGATATTTTTAGTCCTCCAAGTTTTAGTGAGCAAAACTATTATGTTGATAGCATGCCTCCTATGTAAGATGATTATTGTGATGACATGTATGCTCTAAAGAATGATAGTAATCATGAAACTTGTTATCATGATTTTAATATTCAAAGTGGTTATGTCAATCAACTACCTCATGGTAGTTATTGCGTTGACTTTGCTCCCACTATTAGTCATGAGAATAATTTTTCTTGTGTGGAGAGTAGAAAAATTTCTATGCTTGTAGATCATGAAAAGAATGTTTATGTGCTGGTTATATTGTGAAATTCCTTCATGATGCTACTGAAAATTATTATGAGGGAGGAACCTATGCTTGTAGGAATTGCAAAAATATCAAGTTTCCTCTCTATGTGTTCAAAGTTTTGAAGTTATGCTTGTTTTGCCTTCCTATGCTAATTGATTATTGCTACCATGAAATGTTTGTTCACAAAATCCCTATGCATAGGAAGTGGGTTAGACATAAATGTGCTTGTCATGAGATTTATGATGCTCTTTTGCATGTTATAATTATTATTCCTATGTGAGCATCATTGGAATCATCATGCTTAGCTAAAAGGCTTTAAAGAAAAGCGCTTGTTGGGAGACAACCAACACTTTTACTTTCTGTTTTTTGGTGTTCACATAATTAAGCTACTGTAGAAATCATGTTTTACGCTTTTTATTTCAATAAATTGTCGAGTAAAGCCTTTGGGATAATGTGGATGATAGTTGACTTGATTCTGTGCAAAGACAGAAACATTTGATCACAGTCGAGGAATTTTGTAAATTCACTCGAACGTGGTTTTGATCTGATTTTTTACACATGATTTATATAAAAATTGGTTGGATTGTCATAATTTTTGAGAATTGTTAGAGACACGGAAGTATGCTTACACAACATATCCTCACAGGCTGTTCTGTTTTTGTCAGATTTTATTTTTGCACGCATAGTTTGCTTGTTTTAGTGTTCCCATAGCTTATATTCAGTGATATAAATTATGGTAATAGTAGAATAAGGTAGGTATCATGTTGGAACAATTATGAATCTTGTCTTGACATTACCTAAGTGAATGATCATTATTTATTATACTAACGCATCTCATGAAGTTCCGTTAAGTTTTGGGTGATTGAAGTTCTCAAGTTTTGGGTGAGACACCGATATGAGGAGAATAAGGAGTGACAGGAACCTAAGCTTGGGGATTCCCTCAGCACCCCCAAGGTAATATCCAAGGAATACTCAAGCGCCTAAGCTTCGGGATGTCCCGGAAGGCATCCCCTCTTTCGTCTTCAACATTATCGGTATATCTTACTTGGATCTATATTTTTATTCATGACATAATATGAGTTTTGCTTGGAGCGTCATTTTTTTATATGTTAGGTGTTATTTATAATCTTGTTTTTGAATAAAAAGTTCCAAGAATTGCAATAGGATGCTTGTATTGCATGCTTTGATTGGTGTTGTGTAAAAACAGAAACTGGTGTTGTACTGTTTGAATTTTCATATTTTACCGGAACGTGAAAAGTTTCCGACATTTTTACACAGTATTTTCATATAAATTTTATAGCATGTCCTAAATTGTAATAATTGTTTTGGTTACATAAGTACAGTGTTTTCATAAATTGCTACTCGCTGTTCTGTTTGGACTGATTGTTGTCATAGTTTGGTTATCTACTTATCCTATAGTTTGCATAGCATATATTGATAGATATAAATTGTGGAAATGATAGTAAACAGTAGATGATATTTGCAATTATTATGCAATTTGTCTTGGCAATACATAAAGATTTGATTTATTATTAGGTGCACTAACCCATCTCATGAGTTCTTTTCAAGTTTTGTGTGGATGATGTTTTTGAGAATAGGTGAAACCGGGATACGAGAGGATTGAACAAGATACAAAATCTCAATCTTGGGGAAGCCCAAGGCACCACAACTAAATATTTCAAGAACTCTCAAGCATCTAAGCTTGGGGATGCTACGCATCCCTCCTCTCTTCATGAACTATCGATTAGCCTATGTTGAGCCTAAATTTTTATTCGTTCACATGATGCGTCCTATTCTTGGAGTGCTATTTTTATTTTGCTTGCTGTTATATAAAATACTCAGATCTTAAAATCTTTATTAAGATAGAGAGAAAGTCCTCACATTTTTACTTAATTGTTTGACTACTCATTGATCTTCACTTATATGTTTTGGTGTAGTTTTGTCAGTTACTTTCGTGCTTCACTTATATCGTATGAGTAAATGGTTGAATTAATTGAATATCATAAATCTCAGATTATATATGTTTTATATGCTTATCCCATGGGAGTAACGACTTCACATATAATAAGTATAGGTGGTAAAATTTATTGAAAGTTAGCAAACACCGCATTGGTCACTTGAACAATTCATGAAATAATATTGAAGGAAGAGAGACTTCACATATAAATATAAACTATCTTAAAAATCTTCTATGATTGTGAATACCCATTAATTATTTTCAAACTTGAGAAAATTAGTTGAAGTTGGACAAGGAAAAAAATGTAATGAGTTATGCTTGGGTATATTTGTATATAATTTATATTGTTAAGGATCCTCCAACATGTGGTCCTTGCTTCCACCTCATAGTAGCCAAAACTTCCGCCCCAAGTCAAATACTACTTGAGCATCCAAACACCCTTAAACCCAAACTTGTTCCATATGAGTCCACCATACCTACCTATATGCGGTATTTACGTGTCGTTCCAAGTAAATTTGCATGTGCCTAACTCTAAACCTTCAAATAATATTCTCTTTTGTATGCCAAAATCGCTCAATATAGTGACTAGGGGCTATCAGTATCTTCCATGCTAGGTGATTTATTCTCACAATATGTGTTGATTCACTTTCATTCACGAGAAAGTGGCTCGTATTCAGGATGCCTAGTCCCATGCTCAAAAAAATCAAATCAAAATATAATGAAACAAAACTCCCCCCGGATTGTTGTTGGTATGGACGGTACTCGTGGATTGAGCTCGCCCTGGACTATGATTGATTGGTGGAGGGGGAGTAAAATACTTTACCATTCTGTTTGGGAACATCCTATAATATATCTAGCATGAAAGATACCGAGATGTCTCGATTGTTATGTTGACAATGAAAGCATACCTCTCAAAATTATTGTTCATCTCTGTTTTAAAAGCTTGAGCTTTGGCACCTCTCCAAATCAATGCTTCCCTCTGTGAAGGGCCTATCTTTTACTTTCTAGTACTTACTTTTATACAAGAGTCATGGTGATCCCCACCAGTTCCTATATTTCCCCTTTTTCTCTTGGCAAGCATCATTTGTTGGGCAATGATCTAGACATATATATCCACACAATTATATTTGATCTTGAATTATTATTGTTGACAATTATATAAATGATAAATAAGTTAGGAGGCGAAACATTTAGCCCCTATGTTTCTTTGTGTTCGATGGATGATATTTGTTCTTAAAATATGATTTGAGTGTCAATAATCATGGAAGACTATATGATAGTTGAGTATGTGGAATTTGCTAAATCAAAGCTCTTACATAGACCCTTCCTGAAAATAAGATGAATTGCAATTGTTCGATGACTAGGATTATGTTTTGTTAGTTTTCAAGAAACTTAATGGTCTATTCTTTAACATGTGGATAGCTTGTTACTTCTTCATGATAAGTTTTATGAGATGAGCTAGTGTTTATGATATATATATTTATGCTTGAAAAAGTGTTTGGAAGTATCATTGATCAAACTTGTGCACTTGCTAGCAGTCACACTTCATAAATTATTTCTTTTATCATTTACCTAGTTGAGGACGAGCAGGAATTAAGCTTGGGGATGCTGATACGTCTCTAACGTATCTATAATTTATGAAGTATTCATGCCATGTTTACAATAATTTTATAAGATTTTGGTATGATTTGATTAGAACTAACCCGGACTGACGATGTTTTAAGCAGAACTACAATGGTCTTGTTTTTGTGCAGAAATAAAAGTTCTGGGAATGAGCTGAAAGTTTACGGAGAATATTTTTGGAAAACATTAAAAATACTAGCAAAAGAATCAACCGGAGGGGGTCCACCACCTAGCCATAATCCAGACCCCCACTGCACGCCACCCTATCTTGTGGGCCCCTCGGGCACCAACTTGACGTGAGACCGACTCCAAAAATTCCAATAAATCAAGAAACCTCCAGAAAAAAAACATAGATCGGGAATTCTGCCGCCGCAAGCCTCCGGAGGCACGAAAAACAAGTCGGGAGACCGTTCCGGCACACTGTCGGAGGGGGAAACGATCACCGGAGGCCATCTTCATCATCTCGGCGGTCTCCATGACGAGGAGGGAGTAGTTCATCCTTGGGGCTGAGAGTATGTACCAGTATCTATATGTTTAATCCTCTGTCTCTCTCTCTCGTTTTCTTGATATGGCACGATCTTGATGTATCGCGAGCTTTATTAATATAGATGATTCATATGGAGTTTCCCATCTCTATCTTCTTGTGATGAATTGAGTTTTCCCTTTGAAGTTTTCTTATCGGATTGAGTCTTTAAGGATTTGAGAACTCTTGATGTATGTCTTGCGATGGGATATCTGTAGTGATAATTGGGTGTTCTATTGATCCACTTGATGTATGTTCTGGTGGTCAACTTGCGGGTTCCATGACCTTGGGAATCTATGCATAGGGGTTGGCACATTTTGTCGTCTTGACTCTGTGGTAGAAACGTTGGTGCACTCTTTGGAGTTCTTTTTGTTGGATTGAACATGATTAAACTGAAATTGTATGATGCATATTGTATAATCAAGCCCATGGGTACTTGTAGTGACATTGGAGTATCTAGGTGACATTTTGGTTTTGGTAGATGTGTATCTTAAGGTGTTATTTTAGTACGAACACTAGGGCTGTTCGTGACAATTATAGGGATAGCTCATAAGATTGATCGGAAAAGATAACTTTGAGGTGGTTTCGTATCCTACAATAATTTCTTTGTATGTTCTCCGCTATTTGTGACTTTGGAGTGAACTCTTTGTCGCCCGTGAGGGGTTTATATATGATTCAACTATGTTAGTATTATTGGGAGAACTTGCACTAGTGAAAGTATGGACCCTAGGCCTTGTTTCCAAGCATTTAGACAACGTTTTGCTCGCTGTTTACTATTTGTTACCTTGTTGTTTTTATTTTTTCATATTACCAAAACCTATATCTACCATCCATATTACACTTGTATCACCATCTCTTCGCCGAACTAGTGCACCTACACAGTTTACCATTGTATTGGGTGTGTTGGGGACACAAGAGACTCTTTGTTATTTGATAGCATGGTTGCTTGAGAGAGACCATCTGCATCCTATGCCTCCCACGGATTGATAAACCTTAGGTCATCCACTTGAGGGAAACTTGCTATTGTCCTACAGAACTCTGCGCTTGGAGGCCCAACACGACTCTACAAGAAGAAGGTTGTGTAGTATACATCATTATCCCTATCTGATCCTTATTCGCTTCCACTCACTTCAAAGTCATTTATCGTTTCGAAGCTTTTCATAAAATCGCCTATTCACCCCCATCTAGTCGATAACTAGCACTTTCAATTGGTACCAGATCAAGGTTGTAACGACCAAACCTCGAAGGATTTGAGTCTTTGTGCTTTACTGTGCTAGTCCCTGGATCGACTCGCTAGCACACACAGTATAGATGAAAACCAGAATAGCAAGTGCATCATTTATAATAACGTATGATCCAGAATTTATAAAATATAACAATCTCCATAGCACTTAGCTAGCTTTATTCTAATAAACAGCGGAAAAGTAGCAGAATAATAACGATGGGTCGCATCATAGCCCACTGGCGATGTTGAGTGAAGACTCGCGACCCTAACGGTACCTTACTCCTCGTCTGAATATCCTGCAACATGATACGTTGCAGCCATATAGGTCAATACTTTGAATGTATTGGCAAGTTACACAGGAAAAACAATATAACAGACCTACATGTATATGCATAGTATAACAAAAGAAAGGCTGATGGTTATTTTGCAGAAAGCTGATTTTATCCTCAAAGCTACCTAATAGTCAAGTTTTAAATTTGTTTGCTACAATAACTTATATATGGTTGAATTGGCATCCCCAACTCCAACCTATTACCATTATTAAATTTCCCATCAAATTTTATTAAGTGTGTCATCTGTCAAGATCATCCAACAACTGTAATGGCCTAGCTGCTCAAAATTGTCCATAACCGGGGACACGGCTAATCATGATTAGTTTATACACTCTGCAGAGGTTTGCACACTGTACCCACTAGACCCAACCCGAAGATTGAGATGAAGTCTTTCAGAAGCAGTCACCTCCACCCAACGGCAAGCCGGTACACCTATTCATATCTACATCTGGTAGCTTTGCCCAGGCAAGGTTCCCACAACCTACTCAACTAAGCTAGAGCCCATATAGCTAGTGGTTGCGCACGGAAGCTACTAGTCACTAAGTCTGTCTGATCTTTTTGAACCTGGACGGCATTCCACTTACATTCAGAGGGTAGAAACCATGATGTTCTTGAAACCACCCAACAATACCATATCCGCCCAGAGGTGTATTATTTCCTTAATTACTACTCAATTTATTTTGTAGTAATCCTCACATAAACTCAATCAATACAGAAACCAATCCCCGTCTACATAGCATAGCAAAATATATCTAGCACGATATTTCAATGACGAGGGGATATAGTTCAATAGCCTAGCAATAATAATAATATTCCTATACATGCATAATTTTCATAGGGTGATATAATACTACATGCATAGAAAAATAATAGGTAAAGGATGATCAATATGTAACTTGCCTTGATTCTGATTCAGAAGGTCACACTCCTGACAATAGTTTGCGTCGCACTCCGCACAATCTACATGTTGCAAACAATCACACCAATCAATCACCACAATCACATAACACCAAATAAAACGATCGGCGATAAAACAACTTGTTTAAAACCAAAGCATAAATAGCATGGCAGCAGGTATAAAATCATCTACATGCTGATACGATGACAACGCAAAAAGAAACAACTAAACCGGATGAACGGTTTGCAAAATATGGCCGTAGGTTAAAATAATCTGTTTTAACAAAAAAAAAATTTCGTAAAACTGAAAACTATTGGTTCTAACATGTTCTACTCATCAATACGAGATCACAGGAAAAAGAATTTCCTGAATCGGAGTTACGAGTAAAAAGATAAACGTGTTTCAAAATTATACCGAGAATCTGACAGAGCTAAAAACAGATTAAAAACAGATTGAATTTCGTCCCGAAGCTGTTCATCGGGGTTTGATGAATCGCTCGTGCGTGCGTTCTCACCACGAACAGCGGGGAAAAACGGAACTGTCTCAGTGTGGCTCCTCCGATGGTGCTCCTCCGGTGGCGGTCGGACAAACTCCGGTGACGTGCGCAAACTCCGGTGAACGGCTTCGAGAACTTTGGTGGATGGTGAGGTGCTCCGGTTATGGTGGCTCCGGCGTCGGAGCGGTGAGGGGCGGCTCCTCTGCGATCTAGACGAGATGGGGTGACATGGGAAAAAACGGGCTGCAGGTCTCAGGCGAAAGGGCTGCGGTTCATGGGGGCTTCGGTCCCTGGGACTTATTCCCTCTGGAGGAGGAGTCCAGCTCGGGGAAGGGGTCCGACTCGAGACAGGTATCCCTGGCGTTGGGGATCGCCAGGCGTGGGGTACGTGGGGCTCCATCCCCTGGTCTTCTCGAAGGCAGGAGCCTGGAGCGATGGGGCACGAGGCTCGCTGGCCTGGGGCTCGGTCAACGCTCGTGGCGCTGGAGCCTGGGCTCGGCGGGGACTGGCTAGCTGCTGGCTGCGTTAGCTACTCGGTGGAGCCTAGCCACCTGGGGCATGTGGGGCTGGCTCGGTGCTGGGCACCAAGTGGCCTCGGTCCTGGGCACGTTGGATGGCCAGGGGCGCACGTGGGGCTGGCCGGGCTGGCTGGCTTAGCCAGCTGGCTAGGCCCAGTTTTTTTTAAAGGTAAAATATACAAAAAAATAAAATAAAATATATTAAAATATAATACATATATATATATATATATATATATATATATTTTAAAGAAAAACAACCAGAGTAAATAATAACGATAATATACGTATACAAAAATACATACGTATGTATATTAAAACCAAATGCATAAAGTAATATATATTTATAGATATATATATTAAAATCTAATATAGATATATATATATAAGTATAAAATAAACATCTTAATAAATACTAAAGGAAACCTAGTTCCACCTAATGCAAAATTTTATCAAATAGTTTTAATGCAATAGGACAAACAACGAGCTTTTAAAAACTCAACTAAAAATAATTTTAGAGATTATAATATTTGCAAAACCAAATCGAACAACTTCAAATAACATTTTAAACATCTTGAACTTTTTATTTCAAACGGGAGAAGTCATATTATCTCCACTCCAATAACTTTCTCGAAGTTGCAAAATGAATAAAATGTTCAGAAGAATAAATAATGCATAAAAATATGAGATGCATATGAATGATCTATTAACATCCGAATTTAGGAAAATTGGGATGTTACAAAGGTAATCCCTTGTTCTATGTTTCGGTTTAACCACTTGGAGATTTAGCTATGTCATGTGTAGGCATAATCAAGGTCTTTGCTACGTGCCATGTTCGATCTCATAGACTATAGCTACTGGAAGAACGTACTATGGTATGTCAACATGGCTGGCATTCCGAACATCAGTCGGACAGATCTCACATGAGGGTTTAGACAGGTTTGGCCTGCTCGAGAGCATAAAACCCCGCGTCCTATTTTTGGTAGTGGTTGGTTAGGTGGGTTGAGTACAAGAGCGCAGCTGCCCGGCAAGGATGCTCGAGAGGCTCAGCTTTTATACGGTAAAGGGGTTACCACAGTGACGAAAACGGCCTTTTTAGTAGGTGTACAATGCGCACTACAGTGATGGGACTGCTCGTCAGAATTGGTAGTGGGAAATACCTAACACTCACGGACTGGGACAGGTGCATTGAATGCTTTGTGAGGTGGCGCGCGGGCGATGACTCCCCGCAAGGATTGGTTATGTCTCTGTGTCGTCCGCCCAACTACCTCTTATTCTACTTCGACATTGCGGCACGGGTCTCACCGCGGCTGGGACGCGCCTGCTGCCATGACCACATGCCCCTGCCAGCTCTGCATGCCCGCCTGCCCGCTCGATACCTCGGCTGATGTAGACAATCAGCTCTCTGGTGAGGTGGAGCGGCGGCTTGGCAAGCTGGGATCTTACCTGGCGTCGTGAGCGGATGTGTGCGTAGGCCGGTGGGAGTTTTACCGCTGTACCTCGGTCTTGGTCTTGGTTTTTCTCAGGGCTCGGAGTGAGCCCGGCAAGGAGTTATCGGCCTCGGGTCCCTGGCTGCCCGTGCCTAAGTCAGGGGGACTAAGGACACCGTTTCTTAGGACACTGATAGTAACCCTCAGTTCTAGGACGTACACGCACGCGCGTAGCGTTGTTGGGGTAGTCCCAATACAGCGCACGGGCATGCACGTCCATGCTTCTGTAATGATGATTTTGCTGATTGTCCCCACCAATCATAGTCGTGCAAATGACGACATTGTTGGAGAGGGGCGGTAGCCCAAGTAGCATGCTCCGTAGTGAGCAGTCTCATCGGTACACGGGCGGCCAACCCTCTCGCCTCCCTAGGGGCTTGTAATGGGGCAACGACATGACACCTCATCGTATGCCATCATTAAATGGCACTGTCCCCCCTCCCATCTTGACTGCGCCCCGGACGATGCACGACTCCTTATTGGTTGCGGAGGGCGGCCACTAGGGTCGCGCGCGCAGGGATGCGCTCTCGCCTTGGACTATAAGGAGCCAACCCTATCCTCTTCTCCTCGTGCTCGTCCCTATAAATAGGGGGAGATCAAAGGGAGGGTGCAGCTCACTCAAGGTCTCTTACTCCTCCGCACTGTCTAGTGCTTCGATCTTCTTGCTCTGTTATTCTTTCACCATGCCCCCTCTGAAAAGGTGAGGGGTTGCAGATGGGTCCGAAGCTCGAGGGGTGCTGGAAGTGGCATCCCCAAAGTCTGACGCTCATTGTGGTGATGGCGGCGGGAGCCGGCTCCAACTCTCGCGGACGGACGGTGTCCAGGGGCCGGGCAAGGACGGCCCTGTGTGGGGACCCTGATTTACGAGTCGAGATCGCCGAATGAACGTGCTCAGTGATCTCACAGATCAATGCTCACCGAACACCCAGATACTGAATATTGAGAGTCTTACATCCAAGTATTGAATTATTACATCACGTGACTGAATGGATACAACTAGTAGCGGAAATCTTAGGGCTAAGCGGGTGCCATGCCATCAGCCTACACCAACAGGCATTCTGACTTGGAAGCATCCTAGTTCGCAGGGCCGTCTCCAAAGACGTACTCTTCTCCAAACTCCGTTCCTTCCATGTCTGGTCAATAATATAACAAGTGGCAAGCCAATGAGTACTTTTGAATGTACTCGAAGACAACCGATGATATGAACAATACAAGTGAAGGATAACAAGTAATATGCATCTTTGGTGGATAACATCTTGATTGTAAGTAAACATGATCATGGATGTGCAACATAAGTTAAATGTTACTTTGAAGAACAGGTTACAGATAACAACATATATGTCAAGGGCTGAACACTCCGGGTTCACCCTATATGCCAAGTCACCAAACTTGGTCATATCAAGTATTTCATAGAGCACCATTTACCACATACTCACACACTTGGTTTATGCGGAAACAACCGGACGTAGTTTAAGCAGCACCACCCAACTGTCCTTCACCGTGGACACGGCTATTCGAATAGTTTTACACTCTGCAGAGGTAGTATGCTGGAACCACGAGATCCGGGAAACTTCCCTCTCATCCATGACTCGCGGTATATAACATAACCGAGGTAAGTACCCGATCAATTCCTTTCCCCTGACGATACTAGACAAAGAGATCCACTCGATTGGTACCCAACCCACATGTTGTACGTCTTACGAGCATCGACTCTGGATAGTATCAACCATGCGGGGACCAACGTTGTGCCTCGAACACGTAAAAGCGACATAGTCGCCCTACCTAGCATGACCCCATCACGAGAGTGACCACACCTCACTCCAGCCACTAGTAATGTGGCTCTTCGCTAGCACCGACTAGAGTAATCAACAAATCCCCGTCCCATAAAGGGGTAGCATGGTTGTACATGTAAGATTGGCACGGTCAACACATCATAAATCTATTCCCATTTCTGAAACCATACTCACACAAATACCCGGTGCACCACATCACCAAAAGTGGCCACCTAACTCATCATCACCCTCGGGCATTAGTGGCACCCGAGGAGGTTTTTATAAACCTTTGATATTAATACCAACATCGTGCTCATGCTACTATGCTTAGCTTTACTTGTCAACATGATATTAGCGTGACCCTCATAGGTGGTAGAATCACGCTCAGAATGCAAGTGCTCCGGAGGAGCCATCGCTGACATCACTTCGATGATTTACCGATACTTATGATCACATGCAACGGAATGTTTTCTCTACTAGCATGTAATATAACATATGTTCAAAACATGGTCAAAGGGCTGCTTGCCTTGGTCAGCTAGGTATCCACGGTCTTTCAAGTGTTCAAGTCCAACTCCTTCGTCACACGGGTTTTCTATCGTCATAATATTATAAAAGCAATAAGTAGCTCACTCCAAAACAGATCACAAAGTCACTTTAAAATTGTTGTTTAATTCTGATAAATACATATATTATTTGAAAAATATTTGTCTCTGGTTTAAGTGAAAGAATGTTTTTTAAAATCAATATAACAGAAGCAAAACTATTTCAAATTAACCCTTTTTATTATTATGAAACAGAATAGTTGTTGCAAAAATTCATCCAATGGTTTTGTTAAATACTACACATTTTTAGAAAAATAACAGTGGAAGAATCATAATATTTCATTGGTTAAATACTTTTACAAAAAGAATTTAAAATCAAGTTTTAAATAAAAAGAGAAAGACCTACAACCCTTAGCCTGGCTTGGCCTTGGACTGGGCTGGCCCACTGGCCAGCCAACCAGCCTGCTCAGGCGCGCGCGCCGTCAGGTTTGAATATGACGCGCGGGCCCCTGCAGTCAATGGTTGCGGGCAGCGAGGGAGAGAGAGATGGGCTACCGACAGGTAGGCACACATGTCCGGGTCGTCTCCTACCTCCGGCCAAAGAGGAGGACGAGCACGCTGGCATGGCTACCGACGTCCTCGGTCCTTAACGACGACATGAATGGGTTAGGCTCATTGTTGCCTACCTGTTGGTGGTCGAGTCGATAGCGGAGGGGCTCTGGTTCACCGACGACGAGGCAGCCGCAGCGGAGGGGTTTTGGGTGAAGGTGGAGTTGGAAGCTACGGGCACGGAATCGCTCGGGGAAGAGGGGGGAAAGCTTCCTGGTGTCATGGGGAGTGCTCTGGTGGGCAGAGGGACGCGAGAGTCGACGTGTAGCCAGAGATAGACCGAAGCTTCGAGGTGTAGGGGTCTTGGTCATTCTCGTGCACTGGGGGCTCTGCTTGCTCAATGGGGTGGCTAGGGAGGTGATTGAGGTCTTGGCGAGGTGGAGCGAGGGGTTCTGGAGCGAGGGGAGGGGCTATTTATAGGCCCGCAACGGTGAGCCGACTCGAGAGCGTCGGTGATCCATCGTGGCGTGCATGGGTGTGCAGAGAGAGGCTGGGGTCGAAACCACGGTCTCAGGACGTGCTTTTGCACCTCTAGGACTCACTACGAGAAAGGAGGAGATAGGAGAGGCGAGCTACCGTTGCCACCCTCCTCTGACGCTTCTGGTGCGCGCGTGCACGTGTTGCACCGGCTCTTAGCGCGGGAAAGGAGGGGCCCTGAGGGCTGCCTGATGCATAGGGGTTGTCGGGGGAGAGGGGAGACACCGCGTGGAGGCTGGAACTGGCCGATGGAGTCACCCCCACCTCGGTTGCTCTCTGTAGCGCTCCCAGAGCGCAGCTTAGGCATGCCACGTCATGCTGGCACGCTCTTGGGTGCCTTGGACATGACTAGCGTGTCCTGGGCACTGGATTGGAGATGCCTAGCCATTGGAGTCATGTGAGAGCCTCGGCTGGACAAAGAGAGACAAGGACACAGGTGATGTCAGCCTTGGGATGAAGCTTAAATTGGATATTTTGTTTTATCTACTTTGAATCAGAGAGGGGCCACTTGACTGGAGTTAGGCATTTATGTCAGCCACCTAATCTATGAGTTTGGGAGAAAGGGATTGGGCTTAGCTAAGGTTAGGAGGGGTTTTACCTAACTGTCAAAGGGTGCTCGACAGTGGTTTAGGGTGGTTGCACCCCACCACTGGCTATGCAACTTAACAAGATTGGTTTTGGTGTTAAAACAAGGAGTTTCACCAAGTTTGAGCTCCATTGGACAACTTTAGCTTTGTAAACTTGAAAACATCACCGAATGACCAGATATGTTCCTTCCAAAGAGAGTGTGGGCAAATCAATTCCCACAAATCCCATTTTTGGCATGGAGTCCTCATTTGAGGTATTAGGCACTCCTGCAAAGTGTCAGCTCCATTGGATAAACTTTGGAATGTAGAGCTGCTCTAACCTCATACTGGACAAAAGGGGTTTTGCAATTATTTGGTGACCTTAACCACCTTGGATCAAGGTCAATTTTTATATGGGCACCAAATATGGCTTAGGAATACCACTGGAATTTTCTAGGGATTTATTGAGAATTTTTCCTTTGAAAATATTTCAAAAGGTCAAAACGGACAGAATGGGTTTTCAGGCTTTTACTCAAATAATAATAATATAAATAGGGGTTGAAAATCTTATGTATGGAAAATATATGTCCTTCTGAGTATCTCCAAATTTTCTCAGATTTTCTCGAGGCAGAAAAATATTTTCCCATATAGGAATATCATTTCTCGCCTCTGAAATGGACATGCAATTAAAATTGGAATCTAAAATGGTTCTAGAACCAGATCATCAACTTTGGATAAGAGAACACCTTGCCATTAAGGATTGTAGTGCAACCCAAAGCAGGGTTTTGAATTATCGAAAAATAAGAAAAAGGATTTTGAAAATAATTAGGTTATGAGAAATGTGGTTTTTTGATATCACACACTAAAGCATTCAAGCATACAATTGGAATCATGGCACTCACAACATTAGTTGTGAAAAAGTATTAATAAACGCAGATTTTTTAATTACAGAAAAAGTGATAGTGAAAACAGGGTGTGACACCCTGTCGACCCGCAGAGGTCGCGGTGGAGCCCCTGCCCCGCAACCTCATTCTGGGATCCATGCGGGGGCAGATGTGCACGAGTTCGTCGTGGTGACCCCCAGTGGGTACCGAAGCTGGCTGCGAGTCCCGGAACTTTTTGCGAGGGCTATGGAGGACAGCCGACCATCCGGTTTGTGGCTCTGGGTGAACGGTCACTGCAATGGACCTGTGTGGGCGGCGGTCAAAGTCACCCCTGGAAGCGCCATGTTCTTGACGTGGGGGTGGAAGTCATTCACCCGTTCTCAGGGGATTGGCCGTGGGCACGTCCTCCACTTCCAGTTCGATCGCTCCACCACCCTCTTCGTGAAGTTCTTCGGAGCGAGTATTGTCCTCGTCGTGTGTTGCACTGAAAGTTCAAGTGACAACGACTTCGACTCCTCGAGTGACAGTGATGACAATGGAAGCGACCTTGGTGCCAAGCTGGAGGGCGACGGTTCCGAGTAGCGCAGTCGGTGTCATGATGGGATTTGGAAAACATGGCCTCGTTCTGTGGGGCCATTTGTGTATTGATTGCCGCATAGTAGTGGCAGATCTCCTCCTTGACATTGGAGAAAATTGTACTTCGACTTGACCTCGTCACCGCCGGTACTGACCTCGGGGTAGCTTGTTTTCTCTTAAAATATCACCCAATGTAGTGCTGAAAGAAATCAAAGAAAAATGTTGGGTATTATTGTTGTGTCAATGACTTGGCTTGCCTTTCTTCTCTTCTTTTTTTGTATGTTAACTTCCTTCCAAATGCAAAAGGTTCCGCACGGGTGCCCTTCTGACTTTGACGCATGACGAGTGTGCTTGCCGGTGAGTGTCATTCCATGGGGCACTTCTAAGGATAGATAACAAGCACTCCCCCAGCGGCGCTACGCCCATCAAGGCTGACTTGTCATCCTCGCCGCGTTCACACGGGGAACTGGGCATACTCCAAGCCCCCCCCCCCCCCGGTGCGCAATGATTGTGTAAAGGACTCTACCACGTGCAAGTCTTGTCATATAGAAAGCAATTCAGATAGCAGCGAAGGGTTTTACTTATCTTTTCCTTCCTCTATCGACTTTCTTTCTCCCGCCCCGCTCCTTGGATGCATTTGTGGATGCATTCACCCACCCCGCTCCTTTTTCCCCTCGCATGACTTGTGCACATGGACTGCTCTTCCAGGAGACCCTGCTTTCTTTTGACAAAAATAAAGAAGAGAAAATAGGATGTATTGTGGGTCCTTAGAGGTTCGACAACGTATCTATGTCGACTATAGTCTACCGCAATGATCCACATGATAGGCATAATGTAAGTATGTAATTTAGGCACAAAAGAGTTGTAGGATTTCTAGTTTTATTAACTAGGAACACGGTCATCACCTCGCTTTTTACAAAGGATTACATGCATTGATGCAAGACTTGTACAAAAGTGGTTGCCGGGGGGCCCGACAATCGCGCCTCACGAGTAGAACCTGCGAAGATGGTCGACATTCCACGAGTTCTCCACCAGAGTGCCCACCTTGGTCTCCAGGTGGACTATGCCAGGGCTGGTGACTCATACCACACGATAAGGGCCTTCCCACCTCGGCGTCAACTTGTTTGATCCCTTCGCAGACTGAATCCGATGGAGTACAAGGTCACCTTCCTCAATAATCATGGCGTGCACTTTGCGCCAATGGTAGTGGCATAGGGCAGGGTGGTACCTAGCAATGCGCAGTATAACCTGGAGACGATCTTCCTCTAGGAGCATGGTATCGTCATTTCGTAACCTCTCTTGCTGGTCCTCGTCAAAGGACTGCACTATCAGTGACCCATACGTGAGTTCCGTGGGGAGAAATGCCTCTGCCCCAGAGACCAGGGTGAAGGGTGTCTCACCGGCGGCTCAATTTGTCGTCATTCTGATCGACCAAAGAAACGCTGGAAGTTCATCAATCCAGCGCTTTATATTCTTGGATAGCATTTCGAAAGTCCTTGATTTGAGGCCCCGCAACACTTCAGCATTTGCCTTCTCTACTTTCCCGTGGCACTTGGGGTGAGAAACAGAGGGAAAGCAGACCTTGGTGCCAATATCTTGACAGTATTACATGAAAGTGCTACTCGTCAATTGCATACCATTGTGGGTGATGACACGGATTGGGACCCTGATACGTCCATTTTGCATCATGCTTTTATGTTGATATTTATCGCTTTATGGGTTGTTATTACACTTCACGGTACCATACTTATGCCTTTTCTCTCTTATTTTATAAGGTTTACATGAAGAGGGAGAATGCTGGCAGCTGGAATTCTGGTTTGAAAAAGGAGCAAGTTTGAGATACCTATTCTGCGCAACTCCAAAATCCGTGAAATCAGCGAGGAATTATTTTGGAATTTATAAATAATACTGGACGAAAGAAGTACTAGAGGGGAGCCACCAGGAGGCCACAAGCCTGCCAGGCGCGGCCTACCCCCCTGGCCGCGCCTAAGTGGCATGTGGGCCCGCTGTTGCCCCTCTAGCTCCCATCTTTTGCTATAAGGAGGGTTTTGTTCCATAAAAAGTCAATAGGAGGCTTTCGGGAGGAATCGCCGCCGCCACGAGGCGGAACTTGAGCAGAACCAATCTAGAGCTCCGGCAGGGCCGTCCTGCCAGGGAAACTTCCCTCCCGGAGGGGTGATACGTCTCCGTCGTATCTACTTTTCCGAACTCATTTGCCCTTGTTTTGGACTCTAATTTGCATGATTTGAATGGAACTAACCCGGACTAACGCTGTTTTCAGCAAATTTGCCATGGTGTTGTTATTGTGCAGAAATAAAAGTTCTCGGAATGACCTGAAAATTTACAGAAATGTTTTCTAGAATTAATGAAAAATACCTGCGTAAAGATCCACCGGAGGAAGTGTGCCAGTGGGCCACAAGCCCCTGGGCCGCGCCCCCCCCCAGGCCGAGCCGTGAGGGATTGTGGGGCCCACGTGGCACCACCGCCTCCAAACTCAGCTCTATTTATTCCGTCTCGCGTGGAAAACAAATCAGAGAGAAGGATTCATCGCGTTTTACGATACGGAGGCGCCGCCACCTCCTGTTCTCCATTTGGAGGGCAGATCTGGAGTCCTTTCTGGGCTCCGGAGAGGGGAAATCGTCGCCATCATCAACATCAACCTTCCTCCATCGACAATTCCATGATGCTCTTCACTGTTCGTGAGTAATTTCATCGTAGGCTTGCTAGACGGTGATGAGTTGGATGATATCTATCATGTAATCGAGTTAGTTTTGATGGGGATTGATCCCTAGTATCCACTATGTTCTGAGATTGATGTTGCTACTACTTTGCCATGCTTAATGCTTGTCACTAGGGTCTGAGTGCCATGATTTCAGATCTGAACCTATTATGTTGTCGCCAATATATGTGTGTTTTAGAGCCTATCTTGCAAGTTGTAGTCACCTACTATGTGTTATGACCCGGCAACCCCAGAGTGACAATAGCCGGAACCACTCCCGGAGATGACCATAGTATGAGGAGTTCATGTATTCACCAAGTGTTAATGCGTTGGTCCGGTTCTTTATTAAAAGGAGAACCTTAACATCCCGTAGTTTCCATTAGGACCCTGCTACGACGGGAGGGATGGACAATAGATGTCATGCAAGTTCTTTTCCCTAAGCACGTATGACTACATACGGAATACATGCCTACATTAGATTGACGAACGGGAGCTAGTTACTTATCTCTCCGTGTTATCTTTGTTACATGATGAATCACATCCGGCATAATCATCCATCACCGATCCACTGCCTACGTTGTTTTTCCACTGGTCCTTGCTATGTTACTTTGCTTCTTCTGATGTTACTTTGTTGTTGCTACTGCTGCTGCTACTGCTGTGACTACTCTGTACCTTGCTACTACTGTCACTACTGTTGTTACTTTGTTGTTACTTGTTGCAAGAATTTTCTGGACCCGTTGCCGGGGAAGAATAGTTCCCCGTGCAGATGCTATTTACTTGCGCCATTGATACAACAAGTTAGGAATAGTCTGCCGTCAACAGATCTTTTTCTGACACCGTTGCTATCATACCACTTTGCAACTAATACTTTGCTTGCCGACACTAATCTTTCAGGTGTGGTTGAAATTGACAAACTCAGCTGCTAATACTTGAGAATATTCTTTCGCTTCCCCTTGTGTCGAATCAATAAATTTGGGTTGCATAATTACCCTCGAAAACTGTTGCGATCCCCTACACTTGTGGGTTATCAAGACTATTTTCTGGCGCCGTTGCCGGGGAGGCACAGCTATATTCTCTGAGTCACTTGGGATTGACGTCTACCGGTCACTATGAGGAATCTGAAAGATCCAAGAACTGAAATCTTGACTTCCACTACGAGGACAGGTAAGGAACTACCATCTAGCTCTGCACTTGATTCAACTTTAGTTATGAGTAAGTTTTCGACTTTGCCTCCTACTAGAAATCTTGATATGTCGCCTATGCCCGATGATGCTAAGCTTGATACTATGCCTGATGATGCTATGCTTGATACTATCCCTGATGATGCTATGCTTGATACTATGCCTGATGATGGTTATGCTTGTTACTATGCCTGATGATGCTATGCTTGATACTCCTTTGCCACTAGGTGCATTCCTTGATGCACAAATTGCTAGAGTTGCTGCTAGATGTGATGATACTTCTGAAACTGCTGATACTATTGAAGTAGAACCTGCTACTATGCCTGAATTACCTGTTATGCCTGAGCGCTATGTTATGGAGGGAGAGATAGCTGAGGACTTTCTTGCGTGTAAGGATAGCTATGATGTTGAGAAATTACTACGCAAGTGGAAAGAAAAATCTCTGAACGCTAGGATGAAATACGACCAGAAGTTTTCTATTTCACCTATATTTGTGACCGATAAGGATTATGACTTCTCTGTCGACCCTTAGCTAATCACTATGATCGAATCTGATCCTTTTCACGGTTATGAGTCTGAAACGGTTGTAGCCCATCTTACCAAACTGCACGATATAGCCACCCTATTTACTAATGAGGAAAAGATCCGCCACTACTACATCCTCATGATGTTTCCTTTCTCGCTAAACGATGATGTTAAGACTTGGTTCACTTCTCTTGCTCCTGGTTGTGTGCGTAGTCCAAAGGATATGGTCTACTACTTCTCTGAAAAATATTTCCTTGCCCATAAGAAGCAAGCTGCCTTGCAAGAAATATACAACTTTTCTCAAGCTGAAGAAGAGAGTCTCCCACAAGCTTGGGGGAGGCTCATCCAGCTACTGAATGCTTTGCCTGATCACCCTCTTGAGAAGAATGAAATACTTGATATCTTCTATAATGGACTTACCGATGCTTCTAAAGACCACCTAGATAGTTGTGCCGGTTGTTTTTTTAGAGAACGAACTATAGAACAAGCTGAGATTCTACTGAATAACATGTTGTGCAATGAGAATGCTTGGACTATTCCCGAACCACCTCCTAAGCCATCTCCTAAGAAAAGAGTTATTCTATTCCTCAGTCTTGAAGATATGCAAGAAGCCAAGAAATCAATGCGAGAGAAAGACATTAAATCTGAAGATGTCAAAAATATACCACCTATCGAAGAGATCCATGGTCTTGATAACCCGATACAGGTAGTAGACGTAAATTCTCTGCGTAGGTTTGAAGAGAGTGATATTCCTTTTGGTAAACCTGCTAGCTTATGCATGGATGAATTTGATAACTTTGTTGCCAAACAACAGAGTTTCAATGATTATGTTAGTAGACAATTGGAATAGAATGCTCGTATGCTTAGTCATTTAATTGCTTGTGTGGACAGAAATGTAAATGATCTTAAGCTTCTGAGTAAACC
Organism: Hordeum vulgare subsp. vulgare; assembly: GCF_904849725.1. Classification (NCBI taxonomy): domain Eukaryota; kingdom Viridiplantae; phylum Streptophyta; class Magnoliopsida; order Poales; family Poaceae; genus Hordeum; species Hordeum vulgare. The sequence continues at coordinate 283,976,945 of NC_058523.1, forward strand.
TGCCTATATGGTTACTACTCAAGTAGAGCAAGTACTTAAAGCTCAAAATGACTTACTCAATGAGTTGAATGATAATTCCATTAGAGTCATCACTAGAGGCGGTAGAATGACCTAGGAACCTTCGTATCCTGAGGGTCATCCAAAGAGAATTGAACAAGATTCTCAAGAAGTTAGCACCGATGCACCTAGTCATCCTAGAAATAAGAAGAAAGATGATAGGAACCTACACGCTAGCAACCCTGCTTTCCCTGAGAGTCCAAATGATGCCTCTGTCTCTGATGCTGAAACACAATCTGGTGATGAACATGAGGCTAATGATAATATCAATAGTGATGTTCATGATGATGCTCAACCTAGCAATGCTAAGGATGTGGAGACTGAACCTATTGATCTTGATAACCCACGACCTAGGAATAAGAGATACGATAAGAATGACTTTGCTGCTATGGAGCATGGTAAAGAAAGGGAACCATGGGTTCAGAAACCCATGCCCTTTCCTCCCAAACCATCCAAGAAAAAGGATGATGAGGATTTTGAGAGATTTGTTGAAATGATCAGACCTGTCTTTCTGCAAATGCATTTGACAAACATGCTCAAGATGTCTCCGTATGCTAAGTACATGAAGGATATTGTGACTAATAAGAGGAGGATACCTGAGGTTGAGATTTCCACCATGCTTGCTAATTATATGTTCAAGGGTGGAACTCCTAAGAAACTAGGTGATCCCGTTGTGCCCACTATACCTTGCTCCATTAAAGGCAACTATGTTAGAACTGCGTTATACTACCTTGGAGCCGATGTTAGTGTTATGCCTCTCTCTCTTTATCGTAGACTTGAACTGGATAAGTTGACACCCACTGAAATCTCACTGCAAATGGACGACAAATCAACTGCTTTCCCTATCGGCATTTGCGAGGATGTGCCTGTTGTGGTTGCTAATGTCACTATCTTAACAGACATTGTTATCTTGGATATTCCCGAGGACGATGCCATGGCGGTCATCCTCAAAAGACCCTTTTTAAACACTGCATGGGCTGTTAGAGATTGCAACAAAGGTAATGTCACTTTCCATGTCAACGGTAATGAGCATACGGTGCACTTTCCGAAGAAACAATATCGAGTACATTGCATCAATGCTATCAAAAAACTTCATAGATTCTTATTGGGAGCTTTGAATGCCCTATTCCTCGTGTCAAGAAGAAGTATGATTTGCTTGTTGGGGAGATACACATCCCTATTGAGGTGACCTAGTGACTATTCGAAAATTCTCTGTTCTCTTTTGCGATTCGAAAAGGTTTGTCAAGGAGACTTGATCAACCTCATTGGCGGATTTTCTTTCGATGACCATGAGATGGATGAATCGAGGAGTCACAAACCTCTGTTCCAAGCTTTCACTGTAGGTTGCTTAGAAGAAAAATGATAGATTGAGTTTAGTTTTCACTGTTTTCTGTTTTAGCGTCCGGTAGAAAAGTACCTCGAAAATAAAAGTTCTCTGAACGTCCTGAAAATCAAGTATGATTTTTTCTGGAATTTTTCAAAAGTTCTGAGATGTAGAGCTTGTCTGGGGGTAGCACCAGTGGGCCACATGCCCTTGGGGCGCGGGCACCCCTTGGCCATGCCACCCAGTCTTGTGGGGCCCACAGGCACCCCCTCCACTCATTCTTGCTCTCATCTGGTTCTCCTACCTCCAGAAAAAATAGTTTCGCAGCTCAAACCCGTGTTCTTGCTCCTCTTGCTGGGATTTTCGATCTCTTTGCTCAAAGCACCATTCTCCGAAATGTTTTGGGGAAATTACTCCTTGGTAAGTGACTCCTCCATTGGTCCAATTAGTTTTTTCCCTAGTGCCTTATACTCCCCGTATTTTTGCTGCCTTGGTGACCATGTTCTTGAGCTTTGCATGCTGATTTTAGCTGGTCCCAAGTAGTTTTGATGCGTAATATGGCCTCTAGGCACTTGTGGGAGTAGTTGCTACTAGTTTAGTTGAGCCTTGTTCATTTTTCCTTTGGGTAAGTGAAAATTTCTGAAAAGGAAGATGTTCAGGAGAACCTATCATGGTGGTTCCTCAAGCAAGAGAGGTCCCCGTCTTGCGATTCGGGAGCCTGATCCTTACCAACCAAGGGACGCGCAGGTAGAACCATGTGAATGGCCTTCTGATGAATTTATGATTGAGGCAGGTTTCAAAGATGAGTTATATGCACTTATTCACAACGTCGGACTCGAAGAATTCATCTCCGATAAATGTGAACAGTATGTTGCTCTCACTGCCTCTTTTGTTCGTAGATTCAAATTTTTAGCTGGCCGCGAGATATCGGTATTGTTTGATCTCTATGATAAATCGTATACCATGGATTTAGAGGATTTCAATAGAATTTGCAAAATACCTATTTGGGGTAGCCTTAATGATCCTCCTAAATCTTCAGTTAGAGATTTTTGCTCTAGTATTATTGTTGGAGAAACTAGAGACATTACGCAAGCTACCATGGGGAGTATTCATTTTCCTGCCTTGCATTACTTTTGCCCTCTTCATAGGAAGATGCATTAATGGCAAGATTGAGCATTGTCACCTTTGCGCACCCGACCTTAGTATCCTTAAGAGCGCAGTGATGGGTGACAAAAGCTTCAACATGGGAGCTATTATAGCAAGGAGGCTGAATAAGAATGCTAATGAAGGGGATTTCTTTGGTGGGATCTATGCCACTCGCATAGCAAATTTTCTTGGAGTACCCATCCGCGAAGGAGATCCCCCACTCCATGCAGCTTTCCTTGACCGCGTCGCTTTGACACGCTACTAGTTCCATGAGAGGGATGACGAATCCCTCCTATACCATTTGATATTTAACCGGCAGCGTGTTTTCCATATTACCCTTCTTTCTCCTGCCTTCTTTGACTTTCAAGTAAAACGGAGATATTACATATCCAGAGGAGAGGTAGAGGAGTATGAGAGGGAGGCAAAGGCTTCTCGTCTCCGTGAGGCAACTATTCAGGCAGTGGCTGCAACGCTCCCGTATAACCCCCATTATGATTTTGGGTTTCGCGAGGACCATCCTTGGGAGTAGACCAACTTAGGCCAAAAGCCTAAGCTTGGGGGAGTACGTGTTCTCACCGACTTTACATTTTCGCTTATGCTTTCACTTTGTTCGTTGGTGTTCAAACATTGCCTCTTAATCATCCATGCTAGTTTATTTCTTTTTCTCATTTTCTTTTTGTGTGAGTGTCTAGTTTGAGAAAACCCAAAAAGATTTTCTTGTTCTTCTTTTGCTTGTTGGGAGCTTTCCTGTGTAGATAGTTTTCTTTTCTTTGGGTCAAGGTAGAAGATATTGGTTACAATGTTTAGTGGCTCTCGCATGCATACCTGTTTAGCTGTTAAAGAGCCATATTACTTTGTATTCTCCTTTGTGTTTGCCTGCAGATTCCAGCTTTAGTCCAATGCACGAGCACGCTTATTATTGTTCACACCATTCGGTCGTGCAAGTGAAAGGCAATAATGATGATATACGATGAAGTGACTGAGCCTGGAAAAGCTGGTATGAACTCGATCTATTTTGTTTTTCTAAATATGACTAGCTCATCATGCCTGGTTCAGCTTTGTTGTGAGAGAAACATGTTTGCAATGAAAACTTAGAGATCGTAGTTGCTTATGCCATGCTTACTTAGCTAGGAGCTTATAATGGTTTGTTTTGGATGCCCACATGAATGTTGAGATGACTGTGTTGTAGTATGATAGGATGGTATCCTCCTTTGAATGATTCAAGTGGCTTGACTTGGTGCATGTTCACACATGTAGTGGAAACAAAATCAACGTAGCCTCTATGATGTTCATGTTCATGGTGATTTATGTCCTACTAATGCTTACACTCAATGTTAGTTAATCTCAATGCATTTTGATGACTGTTGTTGCTCTCTAGTTGGTCGCTTCCCAATCTTTTGCTAGCGTTCACTTGTACTAAGCGGGAATACTGCTTGTGCATCAACTTCCATAAACCCAAAGTTGTGCCTTATGAGTCCACCATACCTACCTATATGCGGTATCTACCTGCCATTCCAAGTAAATTTGCATGTGCCACTCTCTAAACCTTCAAGAAATAATCTGTTTTGCATGCCCGAACTGCTCATGTGGTGACAGAGGGCTATTGGTATCTTCCATGCTAGGCGTGTTATCCTCAATATGTGTTTATTCACTATCATTCATGAGAAAGGAGCCGGTAATTGGAATTCCCAGTTCGATGCTCAAATCGAAAAGAGAATTGCAAACAAAACTCCCCCGAGATTGATGTTGGTAGGGACGGTACCCGAGGATTCGGCTAGCCGTGGAGTGTGATTGATTGGTGGTGGGGGAGTCAAAAATTTACTTTTCTGTTTGGGAACCGCCTATAGCATGTGTAGCGTCGAAGATGTTGATATCTCTTAGTCCTTGCGTTGACAATGAGAGCATGCCACCCAAAATTCTTACCTCTGTTTTCAAAGCTTGAGCTCTGGCACCTCTGCAAATCAATGCTTCCCTCTCCGAAGGGCCTGTCTATTTATGTTCCTGTTGAGTCATCCTCCTCTTATAAAAGCACCAATTAGAGAGCACCTCTGTAATTTTTATGCTTTGCTTTTAACTGTGTTGAGTATGACTGTGACTGCATCTTTATTGCCATGAATTACAATGTTTAGTCAGCCCTTGGTCTTTGAAGGTGCACTGCATTTATGTTTTGCGGTCTCAGAAAGAGCTAGCGAGATACCGTCTGTTCGTACTGCTTCATTTTGTTTTGATTGAACTGTTGACATTTGAGGCTTATTATTATTTTCTCGCTAGTTGATTATGCCACTGATATGAGTTTACCGTGATACCTAGATGTCATTTGCTTATGTGGTTTACTTGTGATCTTGCTGAAATTCTGGTTATGAGTTAGACATAGTTGCAACAACAAGATCAAAGAGTGTTCGTCAAAGTTTTTCTTTGTCACTTTCAGTTTATCAACTGAATTGCTTGAGGACAAGCAAGGCTTTAAGCTTGGGGGAGTTGATACGTTTCCGTCGTATCTACTTTTCCGAACTCTTTTGCCCTTGTTTTGGACTCTAATTTGCATTATTTGAATGGAACTAACCCGGACTAATGTTGTTTCTAGCATATTTTCCATGGTGTTGTTTTTGTGCAGAAATAAAAGTTCTCGGAGTGACCTGAAAATTTACAGAGAATTTTTCTGGAATTAATGAAAAATACCTGCGCAAAGATTCACCGAAGGAGGTGTGCCAGTGGGCCACAAGCCCCTGGGCCGCGGCCACCCCCCCAGGCCGCGCCGTGAGGGCTTGTGGGGCACACGTGGCACCACCGCTTCCAAACTCAGCTCTATTTATTCCGTCTCGCCTGAAAAAAAATCAGAGAGAAGGATTCATCGTGTTTTACGATACGGAGGCGCCGCCACCTGCTGTTCTTCATCTGGAGGGCAGATCAGGAGTCCGTTCTGGGCTCCGGAGATGGGAAATCGTCGCCATCGTCATCATCAACCTTCCTTCATCGACAATTCCATGATGCTCTTCACCGTTCGTGAGTAATCTCATCATAGACGTGCTGGACGATGATGAGTTGGATGAGATCTATCATTTAATCGAGTTAGTTTTTTAGGGGATTGATCCCTAGTATCCACTATGTTCTGAGATTGATGTTGCTACTACTTTGCCATGCTTAATGCTTGTCACTAGGGCCCGAGTGCCATGATTTCAGATCTGAACCTATTATCTTGTCGCCAATATATGTGTGTTTTAGATCCTATCTTGCAAGTTGTAGTCACCTACTATGTGTTATGACCCGGCAACCCCGGAGTGACAATAGCCGGAACTACTCCCGGAGATGACCATAGTATGAGGAGTTCATGTATTCACCAAGTGTTAATGCATTGGTCCGGTTCCTTATTAAAAGGAGAACCTTAATATCCCGTAGTTTCCATTAGGACCCGGCTGCCACGGGAGTGATGGACAATAGATGTCATCCAAGTTCTTTTCCCTAAGCACGTATGACTACATAAGGAATACATGCCTACATTAGATTGACGTACAGGAGCTAGTTACTTATCTCTCCGTGTTATAGCTGTTACATGATGAATCACATCCGGCATAATCATCCATCACCGATCCACTGCCTCCGAGTCTTTTACTACTGGTCCTTGCTATGTTACTTTGCTGCTACTGCTGTCGCTACTGTTGTTACTCTGCTGTTACTACTGCTGCTGCTACTGTTGTCACTACTGCTGTTTCTATACTACTGCTGTCACTACTGCTGTTACTTTGCTATTACTTGTTGCATGACTTTTCTGGAGCCGTTGTTGGGGAAGAATAGTTCCCCATCCACCTGCTATTTACTGCCGCCATTGATACAACAAGTTAGGAATAGTCTGCCGTCAACAAATCTTTTTCTGACACCGTTGCTATCATACCACTTTGCTACTGATACTTTGCTTGCAGACACTAATCTTTCAGGTGTGGTTGAAATTGACAAACTCAGCAGCTAATACTTGAGAATATTCTTTCGCTTCCCCTTGTGTCGAATCAATAAATTTGTGTTGAATACACTACCCTCGAAAACTGTTGCGATCCCCTACACTTGTGGGTTATCAAGGGGGAAATCGTCGCCATCATCATCGCCAACACTTCTCTCATCGGAGGGGACTCATCACCGTCAACATCTTCATCAGCACCATCTCATCAACAAACCCTAGTCATCTCTTGTAACCAATCTCCGTCTCGCGACTCTGATTGGTACTTGTAAGGTTGCTAGTATTATTAGTTACTCTTTATAGTTGATGGTAGTTAGATTACTCGGTGGAAGATCATATGTTCAGATCTCCAATGCTATTCAATAACTCTCTGGTCATGAACATAATTATGATTTGTGAGTAGTCACTATTGTTCTTGAGGACATGGGATAAGTCTTGCTATAAATAGTCATGTGAATTTGGTATTCGTTTGATATTTTGATGCGTTGTATGTTGTCTTTCCTCTAGTGGTGTTATGTTAACGTCAACTACATAACACTTCACCATTATTTGGGCCTAGAGGAAGGCATTGGGAAGTAATAAGTAGATGATGGGTTGCTAGAGTGACCGAAGCTTAAACCCTAGTTTATGCGTTGCTTCGTAAGGGGCTGATTTGGATCCACTAGTTTAATGCTATGCTTAGACTTTGTCTTAATTCTTCTTTCGTAGTTGCGTATGCTTGTGAGAGGAGTTAATCATTAGTGGGATGCTTGTCCCAGTAAGGGCAGCACCGAAGCACAGGTACAACCACATATCAAACTATCAAAGTAGTGAACGTGAATCATATGAACATTATGAAAACTAGCTTGACAGAAATTCCCATGTGTCCTCGGGAGCGTTTCTCCTCTTATAAGAGCCTGTCCAGGCTTGTCCCTTGCTACAAAAGGGATTGGGCCATTTTGCTGCACCTTTGTTACTATTGTTACTTGCTACTTGCTACGAATCATCTTACCACACAACTATCTGTTACCGATAATTTTAGTGCTTGCAGAGAATACCTTGCTGAAAACCACTTGTCGGATCCTTCTGCTCCTCATTGGCTTCGACATTCTTACTTATCTAAAGGACTACAATAGATCCCCTACACTTGTGCGTCATCTAGACTCTTTTCTGGCGCCATTGCCGGGGAGTGAAGCGCCTTTGGTAAGTGGAATTTGGTAAGGAAGCATTTATATAGTGTGTTGAAATTTATTATCACTTGTCACTATGGAAACTAATCCTTTGAGGAGCTTGTTCGGGGCATCTTCACCTCGAACGGAAGGACAAGGAGTTGCTCCTCAACCTACTGCACCTACTGAATTTTTTTTAATGAAATTCCTTCGGGTATGCTAGAGAAACTGTTGGTTAATCCTTTTTCAGGAGATGGAACATCACATCCCGACTTGCATCTAATCTATGTAGATGAAGTTTGTGGTTTATTTAAGCTTGCAGGTTTGCCCGAGGATGAGGTCAACAAGAAGGTCTTATCGTTATCTTTGAGGGATAAAGCATTGACATGGTATAGGCTATGTGATGATACTGGATCAGGGAACTACAACCGATTGAAATTGGAATTTCATCAAAACTTTTATCCAATGCATTTGGTACATCGTGATCGGAATTATATCTATAACTTTTGGCCTCGTGATAGAGAAAGTATCGCTCAAGCTTGGGGGAGGCTTAAGTCAATGTTATATTCATGCCCCAACCATGAACTCCATGTACCGCCTTTCTCATGATAATCGCACCATGCTTGACACTTCTTGTACCGGTTCTTTTATGAAGAGAGATATTGACTTCAAATGGAATTTATTGGAAAGAATTAAACGCAACTCTGAAGATTTGGAGTTTGATGAAGGTAAGGAGTCAGGTATGAATCTCAAGTTCGATTGCTTTAAATCCTTTGTTGAAACAAATACTTTTTGTGATTTTAGCGCTAAACATGGACTTGACTCTGAGATAGTAGCTTCATTATGTGAATCATTTGCTGCTCATATTAATCTCCCTAAAGAGAAGTGGTTTAAATATCATCCTCCCTTAGAAGTCAATGTAGTTAAACCCAATCCAGTTGAAGAGAAAGTCATTGCTTATAATGATCCTATTGTTCCTAGTGCTTACATTGAGAAACCACCCTTCCCTGTTAGATTAAAGGGTCATTCAAAAGCTTCAACTGTGATACGTAGGGACTACATTAGAACACCTACACCCCGTGAGCAAATTAGAGTTGAACCTAACATTGCTATTATGAAAGATCTCCTATCCGACAATGTTGATGGGCACGATATTCACTTCTGTGAAGATGGTGCTAGAATTGCTAAACCTCATACTAGAGAGAAACATAGGCGTGTTGTTGGCATGCCTGTTGTTTCTGTTAAGATAGGAGATCATTGTTATCATGGTTTATGTGACGTGGGTGCTAGTGTTAGTGTAGTACCTCGATCCTTATATGATGAAATTAAAGATGAGATTGCACCTGTCGAGATGGAACCTATTGATGTCACTATTGAGCTTGCCAATAGAGATACTATCTGCCCTTTGGGAATTGCTAGAGATGTTGAAGTCTTGTGTGGTGAAACTAAGTATCCTGCTGATTTTCTCGTTCTTGCTACCACACAATATAGCTTCCGTCCCATCATATTTTGCAGACCTTTCCTCAATACTGTCAATACTCATATTGACTGTGAGAAGCAAACTATCACTATTGGCTTTGAAGGTGTGTTGCATGAGTTCAATTTCTCCAAGTTTGGTAGACAACATCATGAAAAAGAGTTTGTCTAGTAAGGATGAAATTATTACTCTAGATTCTATTGTTGTGCCTCCTACTGATCCTTTAGAGCAATACTTGCTTGAGCATGATAATGATATGCATATGGATGAAAGGAATGAGATAGATTGAGTTATATTTGAACAACATCCTATCCTTAAGAATAATTTGCCTGTTGAACTGCTTGGGGATCCACCCCCACCAAAGGGTGATCCTGTGTTTGAGCTTAAACAGTTACCTGGTACTCTTAAGTATGCTTATCTTGATGAAAAAGAGATATATCCTGTTATTATTAGTGCTAGCCTTTCAGAGAATGAATAAAAGTAATTATTGAAAACTCTGAAGAAGCACCGTCCTGCTATTGGATATACTCTTGATGATCCTAAGGGCATTAGTCCCACTATGTCAGCACAAAATTAAAACCGATCCTAATTCCAAACCAGTTGCCGATCATTAATAGAGATTAAATCCTAAGATGAAAGAGGTAGTAAGAAAAGAAATACTAAAGCTGCTGGAAGCAGGTATTATCTATCCTGTTGCTCATAGTGATTGGGTAAGTCTGGTGCATTGCATCCCCAAGAAAGGAGGTATTACCGTTGTCCCTAATGATAAAGATGAATTGATCCCACAGAGGATTAATACTGGCTATAGGATGGTGATTGATTTTAGGAAATTGAATAAAGCCACCAGGAAAGATCATTACCCCTTGCCTTTTATTGACCAATTGCTAGAAAGATTGTCTAAACACACACACTTCTACTTTCTAGATGGTTATTCTGGTTTCTCCCAAATACCTGTTGCGCAATCTGATCAGGAGAAAACCACTTTTACCTACCCTTTCGGTACCTTTGCTTACAGACGTATGCCTTTTGGCTTATGTAATGCACCTGCTACCTTTCAAAGATGTATGATGGCTATATTCTATGACTTTTTTGAACAGATTGTTGAGGTTTTCATGGATGACTTCTCCGTTTACGGGCCTTGTTTTGATGATTGCCTCAGCAACCTTGATCGATTTTTATAGAGATGTAAAGATACCAACCTTGTCTTGAATTCGGAGAAGTGCCACTTTATGGTTAATGAAGGCATTGTCTTAGGACATAAAATTTCTGAAGGAGGTATTGAAGTCGATAAGGCTAAGGTTGATGCGATCGAGGAAATGCCATGCCCCACAGACATTAAAGGTATAAGAAGTTTCCTTGGTCATGTTGGTTTCTATAGAAGGTTCATTAAGGACTTTTCTAAGAATTCTAGGCCTCTTACCAATCTCTTGCAAAAGGATATTCCTTTTGTTTTCGACGATGATTGTGAGGAAGCCTTTGAAATACTTAAGAAGTCCTTGATAATTGCACCTATTGTTCAGCCACCTGATTGGGACATACCTTTTGAAATTATGTGTGATGCTAGAGACTATGATGTTGGTGCTGTTCTAGGACACAGAGTTGATGCGAAATTGAATGTTATTCATTATGCTAGTGAAACTCTAGACAGTGCCCAAAGAAACTATGCTACTACTGAAAATGATTTTTTAGCAGTCGTGTTTACATGTGAAAAGTTCAGATCTTACATTGTTGATTCCAAGGTTACTATTCACAATGATCATGCTGCTATTAAGTATCTCATGGAAAAGAAAGATGCTCAACCTAGACTTATCAGATGGGTTCTCTTGCTACACGAATTTGATTTGCATGTTGTTGATAGGAAGGGTGCTGAGAACCCCGTAGCAGATAACTTGCCTAGGTTGGAGAATGTTCTTGATGACCCACAACCTATTGATGATAGCTTTCGAGATGAACAATTGAATGTCATCAATGCTTCACGTAGTACACCGTGGTATGCTAATTATGCAAATTATATTGTTGCCAAATATATACCACCTAGTTTCACATACCAGCAAAAGAAGAAATTCTTCTTTGATTTGAGACATTACTTTTGGGATGATCCTCGCCTTTGTAAAGAAGAAGTAGATAGTGTTATTAGACATTGTGTACCTGAGCATGAACAGGGACAGATCCTACAGAAGTGTCACTTCGAGGCTTACGGAGGAGACCATGCGGGAGATAGAACTGCACACAAGGTATTGCAATCCGGTTTCTATTGGCCCAATCTCTTCAAGGATGCCCGTAAGTTTGTCTTGTCTTGTGATGAATGTCAAAGAATAGGTAATATCAGTAAACCTCAGGAAATGCCTATGAATTATTCACCTGTCATTGAACCATCTGATGTTTGGGGTTTTGATTATATGGGACCTTTTCCAAAGTCCAACGGGTATACTCATATCCTAGTTGATGTTGAATACGTTACTAAGTGGGTAGAAGCTATTCCAACTAGTAGTGTTGATCACAACACCTCTATTAGGATGCTTAAAGAAGTTATTTTCCTTAGATTTGGAGTCCCTGGATATCTAATGACTGATGGTGGTTCACATTTCATTCATGGTTCTTTTTGTAAAACGCTTGCTAAGTATGATGTCAATCATAGAATTGCATCTCCCTATCATCCTCAGTCGAGTGGTCAAGTAGAGCTAAGTAATAGAGAGATTAAACTAATTCTGCAAAAGACTGTTAATAGGTCTAGAAAGAATTGGTCTAAGAAGCTTGATGATGCATTGTGGGCTTATAGAACTGCTTATAAGAATCCCATGGGCATGTCTCCGTATAAAATGGTTTACGGTAAAACATGTCATTTACCTCTTGAGCTAGAGCATAAGGCTTATTGGGCAATCAAAGAGCTCAACTTTGATTTCAAACTTGCTGTTGAGAAGTGGTTATTTGATATTAGGTCACTTGATGAATGGAGAACTCAGGCATATGAAAATGCCAAGTTGTTTAAAAAAAATTTAAGAGGTCTCATGATAAAAGGATACAAAAACGTGAGTGGTAATTATGTCTTGCTATGTCTTGCTATACAATTCTCGTTTAAGATTTTTTGCAGGAAAGCTTCTCTCTAGATGGGAAGGTCCTTACATTGTTGAGGAAGTATATCATTCCCATGCCAACAAGATCAACAACACGGAAGGTAATTTTCCGAGAGTGGTAAATGGACAACGAATCAAGCATTATATCTCACGTACTCCCATAAATGTTGAAAGCAATATTATTAATACCATAACTCCGGAGGAGTACATAAGGGATATTAATCAGCCTGTTTCAGACTCCAAAAACGAAGAGGTATGTGATTCGGTAAGTAAACCGACTCCAAAACTTTTCCAGTAGCAATTTTTCTCCGTTTTGGAATTTTTAGGAAAATAGAAAAACAGAAAGTAGTCCGGAAAGCGCACGAGGAGGCGACAAGCCTACCAGGCGCGGCCAACCCCCTTAGCCGCGCCTGGGTGGCTTGTGGGCACCTCGTGTGCCTCGAGGACTTTGTTTTCTTGTGGAGTACTCCTTTTGGTCAGGAAAAATTCATTATATATTCTCCCGGAAGGTCTGACCCTCGTATCTTGCAAATATCCTCTGTTTTTGTTTCGAGCCCGTTTCTGCCGCAGATTTAGGGCAAGATGTCTTCTCAATATTCAGAGGGGGAGAGCTATGTGGCCGATTACCTTGCTAACCCCAAGGTCTATGGGAACTTGGAGCATTATGGTTGGACCACTCATGAGGAAGAAGATTATGATCCCAAGGGGAAGGAAGGAACAACTTCCAATGAAGAGGAGGCTTCTCTACCCCAACCTTGAGACACACATGTGGAGTTCAAGAAGTCGAGCTCCCCGAGTCAAGGAAGAAGCCTAAGATTTTTTTTCTCCCTTCTCGTCTTTTGCAGGAGAGTAAGCAAGAATTATGCCAAAGGGTGATGAGGCTTGAAGAGGAAATTAACGATCTGAAGGAACAGAATTTTGTGCTCAAGAGGAAACTAAACAAGTTCAAGACCTATGCAAAAACTCCACCACCATCACCTTCGAAGGAAGACAATTAAGCACGGGTGTGGGCAATCCCCTTGGCTTGTGCCAAGCTTGGGGGAGTTGCCCCGGTATCGTATCACCATCACATATTTTGACTTTAACTTTTTCTTAGTTTGATCCTTTTTGGTTTATCTTTTTCTAGTAGAATAAAGTTTTTAGTATGTTCTAGGCTTGAGTTTTGCTTTTTGTCACCCCCAATGTATTCGAGCTCGTGAGTCATATAATAATGAGTGTTTTAGTTAAGGGCCTTGCCTCATGCCATGATCTAAAAAAAAGAATAATAAAAGAATAAAATCCTGAAAGATCATGTAATGATCTTATGGGAAGTGATGGCTTCACAAATAAAAAGAATGATGATTGAAACTTGTTGTGGGTGAACAAACGTAGACCTTGGTCATTTTTGCAATTCATAGGAAGTAATAAAGGAGAGGTTCACATATAAATATATCATCTTTGACACCATCTATGATTGTGAACACTCATTAAACTATTACATACTTAGAAGTAGATGTTGGACAATGAAGACAACATAATGAATTATGTTTGCTTGGTTCCGAACAATGTTATATGACTAGAGATCCCTTAGCATGTGACTCTTGCTTCGACCTCTTACCAGCCAAAACTTCAGCACTAAGTAGAGATACTACTTGTGCATCCATAAACCTTCAACCCAGGTTTGCCATGAGAGTCCACCATACCTACCTATGGATTGAAGAAGATCCATCAAGTAAGTCGTCATCGGTGCAAGCAATAAAAATTGCTCCCTAAATATGTATGATCTATTAGTGTATGGAAAATAAGCTTTGTACGAACCTGTGATGAGGAAGACATAAAAGCGACAGACTGCATAATAAAGTTCTTTATCACAGGAGGCTATATAAAGTGACGTTCCACCACACTAAGAGGTCACACATCCAAACCTCAAAAGCGCATGACAACCTCTGCTTCCCTATGCGAAGGTCCTATCTTGTACCTTTACTTTTTGTCCTTAAAAGAGTCATGCTGATCGACACCAATTCCTTATTTCGCCTTTATCTTGGCTAACGGCATGTGCTAGGGAAAGATCTATATTCATATGTAAATTTGGAAGTAAGTATCCATGAATTATTATTGGTGACATTACCCTTGAGGTAAGTAGTTGGGAGGCGAAACTATAAGCCCCTATCTTTCTCGGTGTCCAACTGAAAATTTGATCTCATGAGTACCACATGAGTTATAGAAATTGTAGAAGACGAAAGGATGATTGAGTATGTGTATTTGCTTTACAAGCTCTTATTTTCCTCTTTCCGACGTTGTGATAAATTGCAATTTCTTCAATGACTGAAGGCTATTGGTTGTTAATTCTCAATAAGGTTCTTGACCCATACTTTACTTTGTGAAGGAATTGTCACTTTAGCATAAGAGTTTATGTGACACTATGGTTGTTCTAATTATGATCATGATGCCTCCATGTCCGTCTTTTGTTTTATCGACACCTCTATCTCTAAACATGTGGGCATATTTATTGATCTCGGCTTCCGCTTGAGGACAAGCGAGGTCTAAGCTTCGGGGAGTTGATACGTCTATTTTGCATCATGCTTTTATGTTGATATTTATATCTTTATGGGCTGTTATTACACTTCATGGTACAATACTTATGCATTTTCTGTCTTATTTTATAAGGTTTACATGAAGAGGGAGAATGTCGACAGCTGCAATTCTGGTCTGAAAAAGGAGGAAGTTTGAGATACCTATTCTGCGCAACTCCAAAAGCCATGAAAATCAACGAGGAATTATTTTGGACTTTATAAAAAATACTGGATGAAAGAAGTACTAGAGGGGAGCCACCAGGAGGCCATAAGCCTGCCAGGCGCGGCCTACCCCCCTCGCCGCGCCTAGGTGGCTTGTGGGCCCCTGTTGCCCCTCTGGCTCTTGGATAACGTAGCATAAATTCAAAATTTTCCTACGCCATATTTAGATCTTCCTATGGAGGGACCAGCAACGAGAGAGGGGTGAGTTCATCTTCATACCTTTGAAGATCTCCAAGCGGAAGCGTTGCTAGAACGCGGTTGATGGAGTCGTACTCGCGGCGATTCAGATCGCGGTGTGATTCCGATCTAGTGCCGAACCACGGCACATCCGCATTCAACACACGTCCAGCCCGATGACGTCTCCCGCACCTTGATCCAGCAAGTAGGAGGGAGAGGTTGGGGAAGATCTCCGGCAGCACGACGGCGTGGTGTCGATGGAGAGACGAGGTCTCCCGGCAGGGCTTCACCAAGCATCGTGGGAGAAGAGGAAGGAGGGAAGCAGGGCTGCACGAGGGAGATGGAAAATTGTATGTCAAACAGCCCCGAAACCCTCACTATATATAGGAGGAGGGGAGGGGGGTGCGCCACCCCTAGGGTTCCCAACCTAGGTGGTGCGGCAGCCCAGATGGGAGAGTGGGGCGGCGGCCAGGGCAGGGAGAGGGGGTGGCGCACCCCTAGGTTGGCCTTAGGCCCACCAGCGCCTAGGGTTTCCCCTCCCTCCCTCTCTGGTGCGCATGGGCTGGGTGTGGGGGGCATACCAGCCCACCTAGCAGCTGGCCCATGTAGCCCTCTGGGGCTTGTGGCCCCTCCCGGTGGGCCTCCGGAACCCTTCCGGTGGTCCCGACACTTTGCCGGTGGTGCCCGAAACATTTCCCGCATCCGAACCCATCCATCCTATATATCAATCTTTACCTCCGGACCTTTCCGGAGCTCCTCGTGACGCCTGGGATCTCATCCGGGACTCCGAGCATACTTTGGTAACCTTGTATAACAATTCCCTATAACCCTAGCGTCATCGAACCTTAAGTGTGTAGACCCTACGGGTTCGGGAGGCATGCAGACATGACCGAGACACTCTCCGGCCAATAACCATCAACGGGATCTCGATACCCATGGTGGCTCCCACATGTTCCACAATAATTTCATCGGATGAACCACGATGTCAACAATTCAATCAATCCCGTATACAATTCCCTTTGTTTGTCGGTATAAAACTTGCCTGAGATTCGATCGTCGGTATACCTATCCCTTATTCAATCTAGTTACCAGTAAGTCTCTTTACTCGTTTCATAGCACGTCATCCTGTGACTAACTCCTTAGTCACATTGAGCTCATGATGATGTTCTATCGAGTGGGACCAGAGATACCTCTGCGTCACAGGGAGTGACAAATCCAGATCTCGGTTCGTACCAACCCAACAAACACTTTCGGATGTGCCCGTAGTGCACATTTATAGTCACCCAGTTAAGTTGTGACGTTGGATACACCCAAAGCACTCCTACGGTATCCGGGAGTTTCACAATCTCACGGTCGAAGGAAAAGACACTTGACATTAGAAAAGCTTTAGCATATGAACAATACGATCTATTGCTATGCTTAGGATTGGGTCTTGTCCATCACATCATTCTCCCAATGATGTGATCTCGTTATCAATGACATCTAATGTCCATGATCAGGAAACCATGATCATCTATTGATTAACGAGCTAGCCAACTAGAGGCTTGCTAGGGACACATTGTGATCTATTTATTCACACATGTATTATTGTTTCCTGTTAATACAATTATAGCATGAACAATAGACGATTATCATGAACAAGGAAATATGATAATAACCATTTTATTATTGCCTCTAGGGCATATTTCCAACAGTCTCCCACTTGCACTAGAGTCAATAATCTAGTTACATCGTGATGTATCGAACACCCATAGCATTATGGTGTTGATCATGTTTTGCTCGAGGAAGACGTTTAGTCAACGGGTCTGCAATATTCAGATCCGTCTGCACTTTACAAATATCTATTAGTCCACTTTGGACATGGTCCCGGATGGAGTTGTAGCGGCGTTTGATGTGCTTGGTATTCCGGTGAAACCTGGGCTCCTAGGCTATGGCAATGGCCCCAGTGTTATCACAGAAGAGTGTCATCGGATCCAACGCGCTTTGGACCACTCCAAGGTCGGTGATGAGCTCCTTCATCCAAATTCCTTCATGAGCCGCTTTTGAAGCAGCTATGTACTCCGCCTCACATGTAGATGGTGCCACGACTTCTTGCTTGCTGCTGCACCAGCTCACTGCCCCACCGTTCAAAACATACATGTATCCGGTCTGTGACTTAGAGTCATCCGGATCTGTGTCGAAGCTTGCATCGACGTAACCCTTTACGACGAGCTCTTCGTCACCTCCATAAACGAGAAACATCTCCTTAGTCCTGTTCAGGTACTTAAGGATATTCTTGACCGCTGTCCAGTGTTCCACACCAGGATCACTTTGGTACCTCCCTAGAAAACTTATGGCAAGGTTTATATCAGGTCTCGTACACAGCATGGCATACATTAGAGAGCCTACGGCTCAAGCTTAGGGTACAGTACTCATCTTCTCTCTATCTGCTGCCGTGGTCGATGACTGAGTCTTACTCAATCTCATACCTTGCAAAACTGGCATGAACCCCTTCTTTGAGTTTTCCATATTGAACTTCTTCAATATCTTGTCAAGGTATGTACTTTGCGAAAGACCTATGAGGCGTTTCGATCTATCTCTATAGATCTTGATGCCTAATATGTATGCAGCTTCTCCAAGGTCCTTCATTGAGAAACTCTTGTTCAAATAGGCCTTTATGCTCTCCAACAACTCTATGTTATTCCCCATCAATAATATGTCATCCACATACATTATGAGGAAAGCTACAGAGCTCCCACTCACTTTCTTGTACAGACAGGCTTCCCCATAAACCTGTATGAACCCAAACGCTTTAATCACCTAATTAAAGCGAATGTTCCAACTCCGAGATGCTTGCACCAGCCCATAGATGGAGCACTGGAGCTTGCACACTTTTTTAGCACCCCTACGGTCGACAAAACCTTCTGGTTGCATCATATACAACTCTTCCTTAAGATTCCCGTTAAGGAACGCTGTTTTGACGTCCATCTAGCAAATTTCATAATCATGAAAAGCGGCAATTGCTAACATGATTCGGACTGACATCAGCTTCGCTACGGGAGAGAAAGTATCTTCGTTGTCAAATCCTTGAATTTGTCGACAACCCTTTTCGACAACTCGAGCTTTGTAAATGGTCACATTACCGTTTGCATCAGTCTTCTTCTTGAAGATCCATTTATTTTCTATGGCTCGCCGATCATCGGGCATGTCCACCAAAGTCCATAATTTGTTCTCATATATAGATCCTATCTCGGATTTCATAGCCTCAAGGCATTTGTTGGAATCTGGGCCTGCCATTGCTTCTTCATAGTTTGAAGGTTCACCGTTGTCTAACAACATGATTTCCATCACAGGGTTGCCGTACCACTCTCGTGTGGAACGTACCCTTGTAGACCTTCGTGGTTCAGTAGCAACTTGATCCGGAGCTACATGATCATCATCATTAACTTCCTCTTCAGTTTGCGTAGGTGCCACATGAACAATTTCCCGTGCTGCGCTACTTTCCGGTTCGAGAGGGGGTGTAATTACCTCATCCAGTTCTACTTTCCTCCCACTTACTTCGTTTGAGAGAAACTCTTTCTCTAGAAAGGATCCCTTCTTGGCAACAAAGGTTTTACCTTCAGATCTAAGATAGAAGGTATACCCAATAGTTTCCTTAGGATATCCTATGAATACACATTTCTCCGCTTTGGGTTCGACCTTCTCTGGTTGAAGTTTCTTCACATAAGCATCGCAGCCCCAAACTTTAAGAAACGACAGCTTAGGTTTCTTGCCAAACCATAGTTCATACGGTGTCGTCTCAACGGATTTAGATAGTGCCCTATTTAAAGTGAATGCTGCAGTTTCTAATGCGTATCCCCAAAATGATAGCGGTAAGTCGGTAAGAGACATCATAGATCGTACCATATCTAATAAAGTGTGATTACGATGTTCAGACACTCCGTTGCGTTGTTGTGTGCCAGGAGGCGTCAGTGGTGGAACGATTCCACAGTTCCTTAGGTGTGTGCCAAACTCGTGACTCAAATATTCTCCTCCACGATCAGATCGTAGACACTTAATTTTCCTGTCACGTTGATTCTCAACCTCACTCTAAAATTCCTTGAACTTTTCAAACGTCTCAGATTTGTGCTTCATCAAGTAGATATACCCATACCTACTCAAATCATCGGTGAGAGTGAGAACATAGCGGTAGCCACCGCGAGCTTCAACGTTCATTGGACCACACACATCAGTATGTATTATTTCCAATAAGTCGGTCACTCTCTCCATTATTCCTGAGAATGGAGTCTTAGTCATCTTTCCCATGAGGCACGGTTTGCATGTGTCAAATGATTCAAAGTCAAGAGACTCTAATAGTCCATCAGTATGGAGCTTCTTCATGCGCTTAACACCGATATGACCAACGCGGCAATGCCACAAGTATGTGGGACTATCATTATCAACTTTACATCTTTTGGTACTCACACTAAGAATATGTGTAACATCACGATCGAGATTCATCAAGAATAAACCATTCACCAGCGGAGCATGACCATAAAACATATCATCATATAAATAGAACAACCATTATTATCTGACTTAAATGAGTAGCCGTCTCGCATTAAGCAAGACCCTGATATAATATTCATGCTCAAAGATGGTACTAAGTAACAATTATTAAGGTTTAAAACTAATCCCGACGGTGAATATAGAGGCAGCGTGCCTATGGTTATCACATCGACCTTGGAGCCATTCCCGACGCGCATCGTCACCTTGTCCTTGGCCAGTCTCCGCTTATTCCGCAGTTCCTGCTTTGAGTTGTAAATGTGAGCAATAGCACCGGTATCAAATACCCAGGAGCTACTACGAGCGCTTGTAAGGTACACATCAATAACATGTATATCATATATACCGTTAACGTTGTCGGCCTTCTTGTCCGCTAAGTACTTGGGGCAGTTCCGCTTCTAGTGACCTTTTCCCTTGCAATAGAAGCACTCAGTCTCAGTCTTGGGTCCATTCTTTTTCTTCCTCCCGGTATCTGGCTAACCGGGCGCGGCAACGGTTTTTGCCGTCTTTCTTGAAGTTCTTCTTACCCTTGCCCTTCTTGAAACTGGTGGTCTTATTGACCATCAACACTTGATGCTCTTTCTTGATTTCTACTTCTGCAGACTTGAGCATCGAGTACAACTCGGGAATGGTCTTCTCCATCCCTTGCATGTTGCAATTCAGCACAAAACCTTTGTAGCTTGGTTGGAGAGACTGGAGGATTGTATCAATTATAGCGTCATCCGGAAGTTTGACTCCAAGTGAAGTCAGACGACCGTGTAACCCACACATTTTTAGTATGTGCTCACCGAAAAACTGTTCTCCTCCATCTTACAGCTAAAGAACTTGTTGGAGACTTCATATCTCTCGACACGAGCATGATCTTGAAAAACTAGTTTCAGCTCTTGGAACATCTCATATGCACCGTGTTGCTCGAAACGCCTTTGGAGCCCCGTTTCCAAACTGTATAACATGCCACACCTAACGAGAGAGTAGTCATCACTCTGCGTTTGCCAGACGTTCAGAATGTCCTGGGCTGCTGCTCCTTGCTTTAATTAACCCAAAAATGTCATAATTTGCCCATTTAGCTCCAAAATACAATAATAAGCTCAAAATGGCATAAGAACCTTGGTTAGCTCATGAATATTATATACATAGCTTGTTTTCCTCTAAAATGGGATAATTAGCCCATTTAGCTCCAAAAAGACATAATTAGGTAATTTAGCTCCAACAAGAGGAGAAGATGAGAAGAAATAGGCAAAATTAAAACAAAGAAGAAGAAGAAGAAGAAGAAGAAGAAGAGAAGAAGGAGAGGGAGGAGGAGGAGGAGGAGAAGGCCAAGGACCTTCTAGTCCTTCTCCTCCTCCTCCTTCTCCTCCTTCTCCTCCTTCTTCTTGATTTCTTCTTATTCTCCTCCTCCTCCTCTTTCTTCTCCTCTTTCATATTATCCTTGCTTTCATTAATCCAACAATTACATAATTAGCCCATTTAGCTCCAAAATACCATAATAAGCTCAAAATGGCATAAGAACCTTAGTTAGCTCATGAATATTATATACTTAGCTTGTTTTCCTATAAAATGGGATAATTAGCCCATTTAGCTCCAAAAAGACATAATTAGGTAATTTAGATCCAACAAGAGGATAAGAGTAGAAGAAATAGGCAAAATGAAAAGAAAGAAGAAGAAGAAGAAGAAGAAGAAGAGAAGAAGGAGAAGGAGGAGGAGGAGGAGAAGGAGAAGGCCAAGGACCTTCTAGTCCTTCTCATCCTCCTCCTTCTCCTCCTGCTCCTACTTCTTCTTGATTTCTTCTTTTTCTCCTCCTCCTCCTCTTTCTTCTCCTCTTTCATATTATCCTTGCTTTAATTTCCCCAACAATGACATAATTAGCCCATTTAGCTCCAAAATACCGTAATAAGCTCAAAATGGCATCAGAACCTTGGTTAGCTCATGAATATTATATACTTAGTTTGTTTTCCTCTAAAATGGGATAATTAACCCATTTAGCTCCAAAAAACATAATTAGGTAATTTAGCTCTAACAAGACGAGAAGAGGAGAAGAAATAGGCAAAATGAAAAGAAAGAAGAAGAAGAAGAAGAAGAGAAGAAGGAGAAGGAGGAGGAGAAGGCCAAGGACCTTCTAGTCCTTCTCCTTCTCCTCCTTCTCCTCCTTCTTCTTGATTTCTTATTCTTCTCCTCCTCCTCCTCTTTCTTCTCCTCTTTCATATTATCCTTAATTTAATTAACCCATTTAGCTCCCAAATGCCATAATAAGCTAAAAATGGCATAAGAACCTTGGTTAGCTCATGGATATTATATTCTTAGCTTGTTTTCCGCTAAAAATGACATAATTAGCTGAAAAACATCATATTTTGTTCTTCTTCTGACTTTCTTATTCACATTTTTGCAGATTGGATATACTACATGCATGGAAGCTGGCATTCATGGAGTTGAACAATGTCGATGGATGAACTTTATATGTATATCATCTAGTTTTTATTTGAGTTGATGAACAATGTCGAACTATATGTATATGTATATATGGATAAACAGTGCAATACTTTGTATGTTGGTTCTTTCGATATATGGGGATGTACATTGATTTATATGTATCTCATATATGTGTGGTGAACTATATATCATATATGTGTGGTGAATTATATAAATGTGCTATCAAATATATATAAATATATGTGCTGTGAAACAATATAAAACAAAAAAAACAGGTACCATATGGGCTCTTTGCCGTCTGCCAGCTGATGGCAAAGACCTGTGCCATTAGCTGGTAGATGGCAAAGGTGCCACATGGCACCCAACTGTGCATCTTGGGGTGTCTATATGGGCTCTTTGTCGTCAGCCTCCAGGGTGGGCAGATGGCAAAGAAGAGGGCACAGAGGAGGGGGGAGGAGGAGGCAGACGGCAAAGAGTGGAGGGGGGAGAGGCAGACGGCAAAGAGTGGAGGAGGGGGGAGGGGAGGAGTAGGCAGACGACAAAGATGGAGGGGGAGGCAGACGGCAAAGAGTGGAGGGGGGGAGGAGGAGGAGGTAGACGGCAAAGATAAAGGGGGAGATAGACGGCAAAGATAAAGGGAGAGGTAGACGGCAAAGCCTCCGTTAACCCCTAACGGAGGCAACGCCTGTCGGCTGCCGTCTCGTGCACTTTGCCGACTGCTCCTAAGGAAAGCTGACGGCAAAGAGCTTTGCCGTCCTCTTTGGGGGGACAAACGGCAAAGAAGGTCATATGCCGTCGTAGGCTGACGCAGAAATTTTGCCGGCCGTGAGAATCTTTGCCGTCTGCTGTTTTGTCTTTGCCGTCCGGGATTTTGTCTTTGCCGTATGTGGTGGCAGATGGCAAAGAAGCTGATTCCTGTACTGGATAAGTCATTCTATGAGTAGTCATGTGAATTTGGTATTCGTTCGATATTTTGATCCGTTGTATGTTGTCTTTCCTCTAGTGGTGTTATGTGAACGTTGACTACATAACACTTCACCATTATTTGGGCCTAGAGGAAGGCATTGGGAAGTAATAAGTAGATGATGGGTTGCTAGAGTGACAGAAGCTTAAACCCTAGTTTATGCGTTGCTTCGTAAGGGGCTGATTTGGACCCACTAGTTTAATGCTATGGTTAGACTTTGTCTTAATTCTTCTTTCATAGTTGCGGATGCTTGCGAGAGGGATTAATCATAAGTGGGATGTTTGTCCAAGTAGGGGCAGCACCCAAGCACCGGTCCACCCACATATCAAAATATCAAAGTAGCGAACGCGAATCGTATGAACATGATGAAAACTAGCTTGACAGAAATTCCCATGTGTCCTCGGGAGCGTTTCTCCTCTAATAAGAGTTTGTCCAGGCTTGTTCCTTGCTACAAAAGGGATTGGGACATCTTGCTGCACCTTTGTTACTATCGTTACTTGCTACTTGCTACGAATCATCCTACCACACAACTATCTGTTACCGATAATTTCAGTGCTTACAGAGAATACCTTGCTGAAAACCACTTGTCAGTTTCTTCTGCTCCACGTTGGGTTCGGGACTCTTACTTATCAAAAGGATTACGATATATCCCCTACACTTGTGGGTCATCAAACCCCGAAACGGCAAACAATCCATCTCAGGAACTCGACTTCTGCCAGCGCCGTCACCTTTCTCACTAGCTCTGCCTTGGTCCACTTCGTGACCTTGTCGATGGCAACGAACAATAATATGAAGCCCCCGGTAGGATGAGGGAGGGGGCTAATGATTTCAGGCCCTCAAACCAAGAATAGCTAGGAGAGTGGTACGATTTGAAGGGCTTGTGCTAGTTGGTGTATCTTCTTGGCATGGTATTGGCATGCTTCACATGTTGTCGCCGCCGCCAAGGCAACTTGAAGGGTTGTGGGTCAGTACAAGCCTTGCCCGGACGCCTTCCTGACAAGAGCTCGTTATCCTACGTGGGAGCCACAAATTGCTTTCTGTGTCCCTACCAAAAGTCGCTGTTATTCCTCCCGGGTGATGCACTTCAATTTCACCTTGTTGGGTGTGTGCATGTACACATCGACCGTCAGGCTACACTTTAAGCTTCCTTTTGCTCTTCTGGGAGGTCTCATGTTTGGAGGTATCGGATAATCTGTTGCGCCCATGCGGGAGCCCGAGGCTCGACGACAAGGATAAAAGGCGTTTCTTTCGCCACGGGAATGCTAGCTTCTACGGCAAGGACTGCTTGTCCTAATTGAGCTTGGCACTCACCTCGAGCGCCTCATCGTCCCCGCAACCTTCATGGCAGCCACGGGTGGCTCTGTCGGGAAATAGTCGTTGGAGTTGATCTTCCTCTTCTTGGCTTGCCGCCTTGACGGTGTCACCGATGGCTAAGTGAGTCGGTGCACGAAGGTGCTTGGTTCAACAAGCGACTTCTAAGATGCTAGCTTCGACAGGTCATCGGCCATGCTGTTCTCCGTCCTGGGAACGTGTTCCATCTTTAGACCGCCGAAGCGTTCCTGCAACTTCCACACCTCATCAATGTATGCCTCCGTGAAGGGGCTTTGACATTCCTTTTGACTTGACGCACCACCAGCTGTGAGTCCCCTCGGCCTATTAGCTTCTTGATCACTAGTTCCTCTTCTATTCCCAGCCCGGCAAGCAAACCCGAGTATTATGATGTATTGTTGGTCGACACCACCTTGGGGAAGTGCATCTGGATCACCTACTTGAGGTCCTCTCTAGTGGGTGCTACGAGGAGCACTCCGACACTGGCACCTTCCAACGAGAAAGCTACTTCAGATAACATGATCCATACCTCGGGGGTTTCCTTCCTTTGGAGGGTTGTCAGCGGGACTTCCTCATCCGGTGTTGGCGTCCACTCGGCAACGAATTCTACTAGTGGTCGGCTCTTGATGGCCGCGGTGCTCTCGAAATTCACATCAAAAATGGATAGTTCCAGGGAAGACTCTTCATGGCAGGAGGCCGTGAGAAGGCCAAAGAGCACTTTCTAGATCTTAGAATATCTCGTCCGAGCCCCTGTAGGAGGGAGGTGACAAAATACACTGGCTGTTGCACCACCTTATTCTTCTGCGATGCCCGCCGTTCTGTTTCTCATGTTGCTTCCAAGTCGGGCTCCTGGCTCATTCGAATAGACTTGGGGTTACCGGCTGCTGGGCAAGAATGCACTATTGCATCGTCCTTGGCCTCCCTTTCTACAACTAGTGTGGTGCTGACTACCTCATTCGTTCCTGCCAACTACAACAACAATGGTTCCTGAGGCGTGGGCGAGACTAGGACCGGGGCCGAGGACAGGTACTTTTTCAGGTCTTGCAATGTGGCTTCTGCTTCTCGACTCCATGTCATTGGTCCTCCCTTGTTCAAGGTTGAAAGTGCATTATATCGACTAGAGGGGGGTGAATAGGCGATTTTTACAATTTCATCATTGAGGAAATTTCTAGTGAGGAAAGCCCTCAATCATGAACTACGTGTAGCAGAAATACTACAGGATCTGGTGTGTAAAAACGACTACAGCAAAGTACTCGATGAGATTTCTGAGATTCGGTTTGCATAGTTTGCAAGTACAGAGTAAGCAGGTGAGGATTAACTCAAGTGAAGAATTTGAGGTTGAGGAAATTCAGAGAAAGTCTTTAGACAAATTCTTCAAACAGTACACATGAAATTCTTCAACATACAATTGAGGAAATGAAAGAGTTGAAGAAATAGAATCCATAGTTGGATGAAGACAGTTGTTGATGACCCAATTCCAACTGATGTGACAGTTGTACGTCTGGTTCGGAGCGGCTTGGTATTGAAACCAAAAGGACACACAGTCTCGGGACACACAGTCCCTACCGTATTCTCCTTGAGCTAAGGACACGTAGTTCTCACCCAACACTCATGGTAAGTCTTCAGGGAAGACTTCCAAACCCTCACAAACTCGGTCATCCGGCGATCCACAATTTATTTCTAGATGCATTAGACCATGACGCCTAACAGTCTGGAGGATACAAAGTCTTCAAAGCTAACAAGCGTCGGTTCCACACAGAAACAACTTCTTCAGTGAGGCTCAATCACTTGGGTTTTGGTTTGGGTTTGTTCTTTGGGGTATTTCCTCACTCGATGATTCTCTCTCAAAGACTCTTGGGAATTTGGGTTTCTCTAAATGACAAGTATTAGTTTCTCTCTGAGCAGCCAACCAGCTAGTGGTTGTGGGGGCAGCTATTTTCAGCGTGGTAGCATCCCGACATGATTCGACATAAATGCCCTTTAATAATATGACCGTTGGGTGGATAAGATCAGTGAGGTGGCGCGTGGCGCGACAACGGTCGAAACTTTCAACTATGGAAGTCCTCATGTCTATCATATTCATCACTTTGTGGCTTTGGTAGATTTAGATTGGGTTGAGCATCATGAGGAATAATCATTTCGTAGTTTTCCCTCGAACCCTTTAACAGTTCGGTGTTACTATGACTCAAGTGTGAAGAAAATGAAACAGAAGAAGTAAATCTTCACACTTCAAAGTCTTCAGAGTGTTTTCTTCAGGACACACCGAATTCCTGATCTTTCAATATCTTCATGAGGAATATCAATTTCATCGCAATTTCTTCGTGATCAAAGTCTTCAAGGAAAGGCCAAAGTATTCACCCGAAGACATACATTTTTAGGGGTCGATATTCATCGGATAACTCAAACTCCTCAGTGACTTATACAGACTATGTACATTCACAGGCATATCAGTCACTTAACCTATAAGTCTTGAAACCATCAAAATCACTAAGGGTCACTAGATGCACATACAATCTCCCCCTTTTTGGTGGTTGATGACAATTAGTTTAAGTTTTCAATGGGGATAAGAATATGGAATATAAGTACAGAGTTTGAGGAATTTGAAATCAAGATATAGAGAAACTCGCCCTAAAGATGTGCATATTTTGAGGAATTAGCTTTGTACAACAGATGCACATTGATGATTTATATCATGGAGATCTCCCCCTGTATCTTGCAATTCATGCATGCATTGGACATATAGTATGAGGTATTCGAAATTTATGATGAAAAATTGTGTGTGAAAAATTTCAACATGCCTACATTAATAAACTTGAGGAATAAAGCATGTGAGGAAAAATGTTCAAAAGAATCAGAACACCAACGGGCTTAAGTTACAACTCATTACATCAAAAACTTCAGAAGAGCCAAGAGTTTGTAACTTGGTAAAGTATATAAGCCCATAATGATTCCCTCTTGAACACTAACTCTCATATTTCTCTCCCTTTTTCATCAAGTGACGAAAAGGGACAAAACTAAGGACTAACGCCCTTGAAGAATTTCACTTTTGTGTTCATGTAGAGGCGTGAGAATCTTTGAGGCAGGCTTCTTTCTTGGACCAGTTGCAGTATCCTCTGGTTCTTCATCTGATTCTGCAGTGCGAAATGAATAAAATGAACTATCCTCCAAGTGAGGAACTGGAATAGGCTTGAATTTCTTCTTTGGAGGCCACGACCAGTCAAAGTCTTGAGTAAATTCCATTTCTTCAAGTTGCTCGGGAGTATTCACATGAGCCAATGTAGCCCAAGTGCGATCGAACACCTCATGAAGATAACAGTGACTTTTCTTCGCTATATTTTGAGTCTCGTTGAGGATCTTCACAATGGTGCCAAACTGGCGTTTCACCCACTTGTGATTGCGATCGACTTTCTGGTGAAGACTGAGGAGAAGCTCCTTGTTAGTCATCACCCTTGAGGCAGTTGGGCTTGAAGGATTTTGAGTGGCAGTGTTATGATATGAGGAATAAGAGCAGCCTTATGAAAATGACCATTCATAGGCTGATTTCCTTCGTCAATGACAGACTTGCATTTTCCTTCAACTGGTTCAAACGATTCCTTGATAACTTTGAGATGCATCAAATAGATGAGGTAATTCTGAAAGTCAGCTTCGTAGTTGATGCGAGATCTGTTTCTGATGTATCTCATGATCCAATGTGCATAAATCTTTAGCTCATATGGTGACAAAGCATTGTCAGACAAAGTCCTAAAGAAGAAATCATGAAGATTCATAGGGATGCCATGAATGATGTTGAACAGGTTATTCGATGCCTACGACATCTTCTTCATTGTCATGCCCTTTGATAGGTGCGAAGGAATATGACAGGATCCTATAGACAATTATGGGCTCATACTTGAGATCCTTCACCAGGAATCTAGTCCTTGGAGGTTGGACCTGAGACAAAGGCTTCATGAGGACTTCCATGAGCTTGTTTGGAAGTTCTCTTTCATCATATATTCTGACTGCATCTTCTGAAGGAATTGTATTGGAAGATCTTGAAGCAATTATGTGGCTGGAGCTTTATAATGAGTGTGCTGAGTCATCCAGTCCAAGACCCGTGTGTTGACGTCTTTGGGATCACCTGAGGTATCCAGTGTGGCATATAATTGAAGAATTATATCAGTATTCCAGTCATCGATATATGTACAGAATGGCGGTAGCCCTGCTTCGTGAAGAACATTGAGGACTAGTGTGAACCAAGGTATTTGCTCCATGTCACAGTGAGGCATATGAGTGTGATGAAGTATCTTCTTTTTTCCACACAGCACAGAAGCATAGTAGTTGAGTTGATTTCTGGTCCAGAACTTTCTGTGCCTGATGTGAAGCCTATCATAGGGATTTTCTCCTATGAAGTAATGAAGTTCATCATAGAATGCTTCCTTCTGAATCTTCGGCCTCTTGGAGAAGGGCTGATGAGGCTTTGGTTGAAGATTATGCTCTTGAGGAGTTGTGGCCACCACAATTCCAGTTTCAGGATTTACCATGACAATTGCAGTTTTAGCATTTTGGGCAGAAGCATTTTCTTCAGCTCGAGGAATTTGCTGATCTGAGGAAGCAGTTGCAGTTTTGGGTCCTGCATTTTCTTCATCTGATGCATCTGATTCTCGGTCTTGTGTTGATTCCTCGTGTGAGCTCTTTTCAATAGAGCCAGTCAGAATTTCCGTGGCTCTAGGTGTCCGAGGAATTTGAGCTGATCTTGGCGAGTTTGGGTGAGCCTCTTCCCAAAACTCATCATGGATCACAGGTGTGCATCATCCAATGTATTCATCAACTTTCATTTCATCAGCAGTCGTTTCTGGATTACGAGGAGGAGGTGTTGTGACTTGAGGAGTATCATCTACTTGTATTTCCTCATCGATCGGTGTGGATGCACCAGATCGATTGTCTTCCATTTCTTCATCCTCTTATGGAATGACATATTCTTCACCGAAGGGAACAATCATATACGATGGTGCCACCTTAAGAGGAGTAGCATCCAATTGGGAGCCTGAAGACTCTGATGGCATAGTCTTTAGGCGGTTTCCCTCTGAAGACTCTGATGTAATTGACGCTTTTCCCTTCTTAGCTTCCTTTTCAGCAGCTCTCGTTTTCTTCACATCGGCTGCAGATGGATTAGTCACTTTGTGCACCTTCGAAGATTTAGGTGAAGGTGCAGATTCATTAGGCACTACTTTATTAGTGTCTGCCCTGGAAGATTCTTCAGCTGAAATATTCTGAGGAATTTCTTCAGCAGCTGGTTCTTCGTTTTCATCATCCTCAACCAGTTGCACATTATAGCTTGGTTGTGGGTTTGTCTGCTACTTTGGAGTGGGAATTCTTCTATTGTATCCATCAATTGCAGCAGTTGTAGTTTGGAAAATTGCACTTTGACCCCTTATGATCCACATGAAGACTAGTGTACCTGTTCGTGAGGGTTTTCATTTATGTGTGAGTAGAAACAAGTTTCTCAGGCGACAGGTTGAGGAGGTTCTGCTTCCGGAATTTGTCCATTTTAACTTTCGCAACCCTGGCTTGTTGTTCTTTCATTTTGCTTCATTGATGAAAGTGGCAACCATATTAGTTACACCAGGAGGAAGCTTCAAATCATCAATTGGAGGGTTTGGATCCTCATACTAGAGGTCTATGTAGTTTATCAGTACCTTCGGATCTAGTGTGAGGGGAATGGAATTACCAGTGGCTTGTGTAATTCTTTCTTGCTTGTTTCTGATGATGGATCGAAGTGTTTCATCATCATATTCTTCACTTCTTCTGATGCACAAGGAACGTTGATGACTTTCCTTGGACTTGGTCTGGTACATCTACCAGCAGTCATCTTAGTCTTCAATAGACTAAGTGAAGATTTTGAGGCTGAGCCTGAGACATATGGCACAAAGGAACTTGTGTTTTCTGATTGAAGCTTACTGAGCTGTTTCTGCGGAGGAGGTGAAGACTTTGCAGATATTGCAACTTCCCGAGGAATTTGCTCCTTTGAAACAACAGATGAGGCTTTTGGTTTGAGGCTTTGCTTCTTTAACGGAGCCTTCTTCTGATGTTTTTCTGTAGCAGAAGCCTCATCAGCAGAAGAAGTGGTAGCAGTGGCTGCAGCAGCAGAGTCCTCGTTGAATTTTGTGACAGCAGCTTTAGCCTTTTTCTGCAGCTTAGACAAATACTTTTCTTTTTCATCTCGGTAGTACTCAATTGTGGCTACACTTGAGGGATGTGCAACTTGTTGATCTCCCTCTGGCAACCTTTTGCACGGAGGTTTGAGGGCAAACTTCTTACCATATTTTGGAGTGACATATTTGTATTCCTTCCACTCCTTCACCCATCTGCGTACAATCTTCTGATGTCTTATCTGGTGTGCAATACTCAGCATAGATCTCCTCACGGATCTCAAAGGCAGTGTTTTGTTCCAGCTTCTTGCCACCTTTCTGTTTCCAGTATTCCTCCATTTTGTTCAGATGAGGTTTTTGCGGAGGAATTTGAATTCTTGATAAGTCGGAGGACATAGGTAATGTATCTTCTAGAAATGCTGCAAATTTGTTAAGTTGATGAGAACCTAGTGATTCATCAGCTTTCATTTTATACGTGTGAACAGAGTATAGGTGTATGCAATTTGGAGAGGTCATATGCGTTCATAGATTTGAGGAAATTGAAAAATTACTAAAGTTGAGGAATTTGACCAGTGGGTTGAGGAATTTGACTAAGCATTTTGATCTTGGCTTCCAAAGTTGTGCAGATTAAAAAATTTACACAATTGAGGAATCTCGTGAAGAATTTAAGTGACTTAGTGAAATTCATCACGTGTTCAAGACAAGGGTGTGCACATCTGAGATAATTTCTGAGGAAAAAATGATTTCGCGAATCTAAAAAGAATAAAGAGATCAACGGGGGTAGTAAAATAGGATGTTAATTACCCTGTGTCAAGAACATGATGAACTGAAGCAGTAAAAGAGGAAGTTCTTCGGTCCAGATCTTCAGTGCCCTAACTTGGTGACTGAAGACAGCTACGCCGACGGCGAAGGAAGATGTTCCGCAATCGGCGTGAGTCCGGCGAAGGCGAGGGTGAGTCAGTGAAGCTTTTCCTCATCGGCGAGGAAGATGCTAGCGGCAGCGTTAGGGTTTGAGCTCGAGCTAAGAAGTCGAGAGGAAGAGAAGAGTTTTGACTGAAGGGGGTAAGGTGCTATTTTAGCTCACGTGAAAAACGGTCCGGGCCCAAACTTTTAGACCGAGCCGCCCTTTCCCTTTCGTCTCTGCATGACACGTGCTACCCACGATCGAAATGGTGGAGATCGTGGTTATACGAACGTGAGTAGTGGGTGTGGTTACTGTGGTAACGTTTAGAAAGAAATTTTGAATTTTGAGGATTGTGTTGGAAAGTTATCAGCTAAGAAGGACCCAGTGAGGATTTTGAACAACTGTCAAACAGAACATATATGAAGAATTGAGAATAGACTTGGTTGAGCTTAGCATAGAGGGGACTCGGTGTGACAACCCGAGACCGGCGCTCCAGAAGATGCCGCTTTTAT
This sequence comes from Hordeum vulgare subsp. vulgare, assembly GCF_904849725.1. Taxonomy (NCBI): domain Eukaryota; kingdom Viridiplantae; phylum Streptophyta; class Magnoliopsida; order Poales; family Poaceae; genus Hordeum; species Hordeum vulgare. The sequence goes on from NC_058523.1 coordinate 284,008,859, forward strand.
TCCGGTTTCGTCGTGTGATTATTTTTTATTTTTCGCCTCATCATCGCATCATGCGCATCATCTTTATTGCATCGGCATCCCGTTGCCGCCAGTTTGCAAACCTTGCATCCGTTATTAGTTGCCGGTTCTCTCCGTGTTCGTCGTTGACCATGTTGAGCCCGACCACACTCGCACGCGCCCGCGACATCGTGAAAACCTTGTTTTAAAAAGTGTGTGTAAAATATTCTTGGATCGGGTTGAAACTTTGGCGTGCGGTCTTATTATTTATAGGTAGGCCGCCTACCAATTTTCGTCACAATCTGAGTCTGTTTGGTACCGGAACGGTCGTCCATAGCGGAACCGTATTCGGCTATTCGTCAGACGTTTTTCGGTGTTTGTAAATCACGTTGCCGGGTGCCCGTTTTCTTTCTCATCTCCGGCTAGCCTACTCTACACAGCCACTTAGCCTGTCCTTGCGTTTGAGACCGTCCAATTTAGATCGCGCGGTTGAAACCGGTGCGAAAAATAGCTAACCCTAGCCCTGTGTCTATAAATATACAACCATTCTCTCTCTTTTGCGGTTCTCGTGCAAACCCTAGCCGCGTGCCCTCTCTCTCTCCTCCCACGAGTGCCGCCGGCCCGCTCCAGTACACGCGAGGCCCTCCCGGGCCAAATCGTGTCGCCGCCCTCCAGAGCAACCCCGCTCCTGAGCGCACCCGTGTCTCACTACCTCCACGCGCCGCGCCGCCGCCAACCGCCACCTCTCCTCGCGCCTTGCCGCCCTGCAGGTCGCGTTGCCAACCACATCGCTGGGACCGCCGCCAGCCCCAGCCGGAGCCTCCCCCGCCCCTCGCCCTGACCGGCTTCCCCTCTTCCTCCCGTAGGAGAGGAGCTGCCATGCGAGTCTCGTGGGAGCCCCCAAGGCCGTCCGTCGCCGGGAATGAGTCCCCCGCGGCCAGATCTGCCCCGCCGCCCTTTGCCGGGAGCCGCCGCCCCGCATGGCCGCCTGCCCGCCATGCCTCGCCGCCGGCCTTCAGCCGCCGCCGCTGCGCTCGACCCTGGATCGGGAAGACCTGCCCTCTCCTTGCTCAGGCATTGACCGCAGCGGACCGAGCCGACCCACTCGCTCTCCGCCGGCCCAGCACAAGCATGGGCCAGATCCAGGCCCATCCGGCCTCGTCAGACCCAGGCCGGCCTACTCAAGCCCGAGGTGAGCCTCTCCCCCCCTTCTGCCCTATCTAGCATCGTAGGCACGTTATATTATCCTGCGCTCGTCCACTATTTAGGCATGATTGCATTTCGGCCCGTTAATCATATTTTTTCGGTTTTCGATTTAATAATTTTAGGAAAATGCTAGATATTAAAACGTTTGTATCTTTTTATTCGTGCATCGGATCGAGGCGAATTATATATGTAACTCATGTAGTTTTTCACGTAGAATAATATTTCGCAACTTGCATGCATGGTTGGAGTGGTTTGACCCGTTGTTTACCTAGTTTTGCATGCTTTCCTAATATGCTAGTTATTCCGTAGATATTTTTATGCGTATCCAGATTGTTCAAATACCATACATAAATTGTTCGTGTTTCTTGGGACCCTTTGCCATGTATTTTAATGTAGTGGTTTGCATATTTTTCATGTAGGTTCCGTCACTAGTTTGCTATCTCATGTTTAGGACATAATCTCGCATATATGTGTGCCGATATTTTCATTTTACAACCCCACATATTATATATGTTTTTCGGGTAGAAAAATCCATTGAATTTAACTATGGAATTAGGTTTAGCTTTTGAGCAAGTTAGTGCGCGTGATGTTTTCCCATGTTGCCCTTTTGTTTATTTTATGGGATTTATTCCGTGCATGATGTGAATGGGTTGTCAACTAGAGATATGCCCTTGGATATGTATGCTAGCCCCTGTAAATTTTGGTTGCAATAGAAATCCATGTTTAGGTGTTGTTTGCTTGTTCTCAACATGCTAGAAAATAATGCTGATTTGGAGATGCTGAAATATTTCTAAGTCTGAAATCTCTTATATTTTGTTGATGTCTTGCCATGAGTTTATCTGGTGATCTGTAACACTTTTGAAGATGGTGCAATGGAGTTAGTTGTAGTCCTTAAGATTCTATAGCATGTTGTGAATTTTCATGCCATTTTGCGCCCTATAGAATATAGTTTTCCTGCAGTCAATATGCCTTCAGATCGAAAACTACACTTTCAAACCTGATATTTTCACTAATTGTGAAACTGTGTGTGAGATGCCATTTTGTGAGTTCTTTTCCTAGTGATCCATGCTTCCATGCTAGATGTTATTAGTAGCATGTTGTAGTGCATCTTGACCACTACTCTCCCATGTCTTGTTTGAGCAATTTGGATTTATGTCGCTTATTGTTTTGGGGTGTAGAAAATGCCATCTTGCTGTTTTGGGCAGATTGTAGTGATTTCTTGTTTAGCTTGTAGTTGTTGAACCGTTGCTCTGTTTTGATCGTGTCTTATATGAAACTTGCTTAGAATCTTGTGTAGTTTCATATTTTGTTAATGCCTTCTTGGTTTGAGATGCTTGTGACTGCCGTTGCACACATATTGCATTCATGCCATCATATCATGCGGTGTTTGTATCTTCTTCCAAGCGGGATCTCAGGCAAGATGACCATTTCCCTAGATAACATTACTACCATTGCCATGCTATTTTTATCATTTCTATCGTTATGTCTCGCTGCCTACCACCTGTTAAATGTTAGCCTCTCAACACTTCCATGAAAATCTTCAACCTGTTCACAACCTAGCAAACCACTGATTGGCTATGTTACCGCGTGCTTAACCATGTGTTAGCGTTGCTAGTTGCAGGTGCAGTTGCTTCCATGTGATAACATGGGTTCCTTGTTTTATCACTCTATTAATACTATTTAATTTAATGCCCCTATATACTTGGTAAAAGGTGGAAGGCTCGGCCTTTCTAGCCTGGTGTTTTGTTCCACCTTTGCCCCCTTAGTTACGCATACCGGTGTTATATTCCATAATTGAGCGCTCCTAACACGATCGGGGTTGTTATGGGGAACCCCTTGATAATTCGTCTTAGATTAAAACTGGTCTAGCAAGGCCCAATTTTGGTACTACATTTGCCTAATAACCTAATAAAATTGCATAGGGACTTTCCGGACCACGAGGAAATTAAGGAAACCCCGGGCCAGTTCTCCGCATGAGTGTTGGTCCAACTTGTCAACCGCCGATGACTACCATGGGCAACTCTTTGATTGGCCTACCGGAAGTTTGGACAATTAGTCGTGTCCTGAGAACGAGATACGCAGCTCCTATCGGGATCGTCTACACGTTAGGCGGCCTTGCTTGATTAGTTTTAACTTTGACGAATGTCTTGAGTTGAGGTTTTCCACTAAGGAATCCGACGAGATCGCGAGTCTCGTGATCGAGGATTTCTATGCGGCTTGTGGTAATTTGTGATGGAGTAGTTGGAGCACCCCTGCAGGGTGAAATCTTTTGGAAAGACGTGCCGGTGGTTATGTGACAGCGTGGAAACTTTGTTTAACACTAGTTCTAGATAACTTGATGTTAACTTAATTAAAATATGGCAACTGAGTGTGTATCCGTGACTGTCTCTTTCGTGAACTCCTTCTCTGATCGAGGACACGATGGGGTTATGTCTGACGTAAGTAGGTGTTCAGCATCATTCATTTGATCGTTAATAGTTCACGTCCGCTATGCGTAGATCTTCCCCCCTCTTATTCTTGTACGCGTAAGTTAGCCACCTCATATAATGCTTAGTCGCTTGCTGCAGCCTCACCAGTTAACCATACCTCACCTATTAAGCTTTGGTAGTCTTGATACCTTTGGAAATGAGATTGTTGAGTCTCCTGTGGGTCACAGATTACTACAACACCAGCTGCAGGTACATGTAAAAGTTACTTGACGTGAGCACATTGATTTTTCATCTGGAGTTTGTTCTTCATCATCATCGAACTAGGATGGGTTCCAGGCCAGCAGCCTGGGATAGCAAGATTGGACGTCGTTCTTTTATCGTTTGTTTTCGTCCGTAGTCGGAGCCTACTCTTCTTCATGATGTTTATGTATTGTACTGATGTGACTCCGATGTAGCTTGTGGCGAGTGTAAGCCAATTCCATATATCTCATCTTTTCAGTACATGTACTTGTAACGATATCCATTCTTGCAAAACAATGAGATGCGCTTCTATCCCTGTCGAGGCCCTCACGCCAAAATAAGGATAGGATCACATCTTGGGCGTTACAAGTTGGTATCAGAGCAATACCGGCCTAGGGGCCCCCTTGATTGATCGAACTTGGCTGAGTCAAGTTTAGTAAAAACAGTTTTGAGTCTAGTTATATATCAGAGAGTAGGATTCATTTTTCTCCTCTTCTATGCATTGGTAAGGAATCTTGACGTAATAATTTTAATTCTACTCCTCTTCTCACTCAAAAAAATTTTAGGATCACACGGATATTTTTGGAATCCATATGATGTCGATGTGATGGAGTTCTGTCTTGGTGCCTCTTGTCTGACTTGATTTCTTTCGGGGAGTTGAGCTCCAGGAGATTCTTGAGCACATCGTTATCATTCAGATTTCTTAGTATCTCAGGATGGAGGATGTTCGAAATTGCCTCAATACTAGTAGTGGCCAGAGGAGTCCGGCTTCCCCAGTACTGGTGCAGAGATGTATCGCCATACTTAGTATCATTGTGATTACGAGTGTCTAAAATAGATGAGTTTCCGAGATCTCTGGTTATGTGTTGACGAATGTGATAAATTGGACGGGTTAGTATAGGAGTTGAGTGATATATTACTCCGTGTATCCGTGGAGCAGATTGCATGGCCAGAAATTTCGGGAGTTCTTAGGTGGGAATTCAAGTAGTTACTTATAGGGCAATCTTCCAACAGATGCATGATGTTAGGTTAGGGGTTCAACATCCAGTGGATTCGTTTGTTCGCGGTTGACTTACATCGATTCTCGTTGTGTCTTAAAGAGTCCTTGTTGCTTGCTACGACATGGGGACGCTTCGTATGTCGTGTGCACTCCCTTGCAAAGGATGCCTACTATAAGGATCGAGCCCGTGTGATCCTATCCATGAAAATATCGGAGGGAATCTCTCTCATGAGTTTGTTCTGGCTAATTTGCAAGCCTCATCCTTTGTTTTGTTGGAATATGGTAATTCGAGTTGCTTCGACGTCAAGTGGTGAATTTGTATCCTTCCAAGAGCTGTTCTCATGTTTTATGGGAATGCTGATTCTCTTGCCCAATCAGATTGTCTTATCAATTCTTGTCAACCGGAGTCGTCATGTCAATTCTTTTCCAACTGGTGTGCTTCTCCTCAAGTGAATTCTATCCTCTCAATTTTGCAAGATCGATCTCTCTTTTCTTTCCGGAGTTCATCTCGTCTGTCCCAAGTTGTCTTTGTTTTTCCCGCCCTCCCGCCCTTTTCTTCAATGATTCATTATCTTCCAAGTGCCTTTCTTTTCATCAATGCTTCTGCTCTATTCTCTTCCGTGTCATATCCGGTGATTCATTGTGAATTTTCTCACGAGCTTCGTGTTCATATTTATTCAATCTTGTTACCTTTTTTGGTGAATTTAATTCAGTTATCCGTGTTCATCATATCCTTTTCATCCTTTAAATTATTTCCCATGTTGAAAATTGTTATCAAGTCTTCTTGTGGTCATTTCTCTCTATTCTATCCGGAGCGTTCAAGTTATCTTAGAAGTTCTTTTTTTCAATTCTTTCAATTATTTTGAGGCGCTAACACCATCAAGTTTTCATTTGTACCGGTGCAATATCTCCCTTCTAAGCAATGTTTTCAATGGTGGTTTCTTTGAGTGGGCCCATAACCCACACGTGTTTTCCCAGGATCTTATCTGGCTCTTATAATCTTGCTGAGGTTCTCTAATTATTTTCAACTATTACGTAAGTATGATTTCCATCAGTCATATCCCTTCTCCAAGATCTATTCGAATTTATTCTCATCCTTGGCTTAACCTTTCATTCTTCATTATTTGAAGTGTCTCAGTTATTCTTGGTGGTGTTCTCCTCATCTTGTTCAGTTTGGAAGACCGAAGGAGTGTTTCTCTCAAATCTTGGTCCATTCTCTTGAAGAGTCATCATTTCAGCTTTGTGGCATCATCTTGAATTGTTTCCAATCATGAGTGATCTCTTTCTTGCTATCCGGTGCATTTCTGAGTTGTTTTCAGTCTTGATCCTCCGATGGCCATCATTCAAAAGATTTCTTCATTCTCAGCTTTCAACTTTGATCCTCAATTCTTCTCAATTGTTGTCTCTTCGTTCGTCTCTCAATTAGTCGGGTGCCTCATTCAGTTTTCTATTAGGTGGCTCAAGATCCCTTCATTCTCAAGGTGTTCTTCAAGATTCTTGTGGTAGTTGTTCTCATTTTCTTGTTTGTTCTTTTCTCACCAAGATCTAGTTTCTCTTCTTTCTAACGGAGGCTTCGTGATGTTGCTCTCTTCAATATATCATTTTGTCTTTTCAAGATCTTATTGTTCCCTTGGTCAATTAGTTAGTTTGTTGTGAATCTTCTCAAGATCTTTCCACTGTATCGAATTTTTCTCCCCCTTTTCCTACCGAAGTGCTGCCGAAATTTTGTGTGAATTCTTGCTTGTTTCTCATGTCATTCTTCATCTCTTTCCAACCTTCAAGGATCGTTGGTTTCACTCGTTCGTCAAAGAAGCAATTAAGTTTTACCTCTTGTTTTCTCATCCTCTCGCCCTTTCATTCCTGGGTCTCGGGTCGAGATCCTCTTGTAGTGTAGGAGAGTTGTGATAGCCCGAGATCAACCCTCCAGAAGATTCCTCTTTTATTCCGTTTTCGTCGTGTGATTATTTTTTATTTTTCGCCTCATCATCGCATCATCTGCATTGCATCGGCATCCCGTTGCTGCCTGTTTTCAAAACTTGCATCCGTTATTAGTTGCCGGTTCTCTCTGTGTTCGTCGTTGACCGTGTTGAGCACGACCACACTCGCACGTGCCCGCGGCATCGTGAAAACCTTGTCTTAAAAAGTGTGTGTAAAATATTCTTGGATTGGGTTGAAACTTGGTGTGCGGTCTTATTTACTTATAGGTAGGCCGCTTGCCAATTTTCGTCGCAATCGGAATGTGTCTGGTACACGAACGGTCGTTCGTAGCGGCACCGTATTCGGTTATTCGTCAGACGTTTTTCGGTGTTTGTAAATCACGTTGTCGATGCCCATTTTCCCTCTCATCTCCGGCTAGCCTAGTCTACACAGCCACTTAGCCCATCCTCGCGTTCGAGACCCTTCGATTTAGATCGCGCGGTTGAAACCGGGGCGAAAAATAGCTAATCCTAGCCCTATGTATATAAATATACAACCATTCTCTCTCTTCCTCGGTTCCCGTGCAAACCCTGGCCGCCTGCCCTCTCTCTCACATCCCACCAGTGCTGCCGGCCTGCTCCAGCCCACCCGAGGCCCGCCAGGGGCCAATCGTGCCGCCGCCCTCCCGAGCAACCCCGCACCCAAGGGCACCCGGGCCTCCCTGCCTCCCCTCGCCGCGCCGCCGCCAGCCGCCGCCTCTCCTCGCGCCTTGCCGCCCCGTAGCTTGCGTCGCCAGCCACCCTCGCTGGGACCGACGCGAGCCCCAGCCGGACCCTCCCCCGCTCCTCGCCCTAACCGGCTTCCCCTCTTCCTCCAGCAGGAGAGGAGCTGCCATGCGAGGCTCGTCGGATCTCCCAAGGCCGGTCGTCGTCGGGAATGAGTCCCATGCGGCCAGATTTGCCCCGCTGCCCTCCGTCGGGAGCCTCCACCCCGCGTGACCGCCTGCCCGCGACGCCTCGCAGCCGGCCTTCAGCCGCCGCCGTTGCACTCAGCCCTGGATCGGGAGGATCTGCCCTCTCCTTGCTTAGTCGTTGACCGTAGCGGACCGAGCCGGCCCACTCGCCCTCCGCCGACCCAGAACGAGCATGGGCCAGATAGAGGCCTGTCCGGCCCCGCCAGACCCAGGCCGACCCGCTCAGGCCCGAGGTGAGCCTCTCCCCCTTGCTTCCCTATCTAGCGCCATAGGCGCGTTATATTATCATGTGCTCGTGCACTATTTAGGCCCGTTAGTCATTTTTTTAGGTTTTTAGGAAAATGCTAGATATTAAAACATCCGTATATTTTTATTCGTGCATCGTATCAAGGCGAATTATATATGTAACTCGTGTAGTTTTTCGCGTAGAATAATATTTTGCAACTTGCATGCATGGTTGGAGTGGTTTGACCCGCTGTTTACCTAGTTTTCCATGCTGTCCTAATATGCTAGTTATTCCGTAGCTATTTTTATGCATGTCCAGGTTTTTAAAATACAATAGACAAATTGTTTGTGTTGCTCGGGACCCTTTGCCATGTATTTTAGAGTAGTGGTTTGCATATTTTGCATGTAGGTTCGGTCGCTAGTTTGTTATGTCATGTTTAGGACATAATTTGGCATATACGTGTGGCGATATTTTAATTTTGCAACCCCACATATTATATATGTTTTCGAGGTAGAAAAACCCATAGAATTTAACTGTGCAATTAGGTTTAGCTTTTGAGCAAATTAGTGCACGTGATATTTTGCCATGTTGCCCTTTTGTTTATTTTGTGGGATATATTCCGTGCATGATATGAATGGGTTGTCAACTAGAGATATGACCTTGGATATGAATTCTAGCCCCATGTAATTTTGGTTGCAATAGAAATCCATGTTTAGGTGTTGTTTGCTTCTTCTCAACATGCTAGAAAATAGTGCTGATTTGGAGATGCTGAAATATTTCTAAGTCTGAAATCCGTTATATTTTATTATTGTCTTGCCATGAGTTTATCTGGTGATCTGTAGCACTTTTGAGGTTGGTGCAATGGAGTTAGTTGTAGTACTTAAGATTCTCTAGCATGTTGTGTATTTTCATGCCATTTGGCGCCCTGTAGCATATAGTTTTGCTGCTGTCAATATCCCTTTAGATCGAAAACTGCACTGTCAATACTGAAATTTTCACTAAGTCTGAAACTGTGTGTGAGATGATATTTTGTGAGTTTTTTCCTAGTGATCCATGCTTCCATGCTAGATGTTATTACTAGCATGTTGTAGTGCATCTTGACCACTACTCTCTCACGTCTTGTTTGAGCATTTTGGATATATGTAGCTTATTGTTTTGGGGTGTAGAAAATGACATGTTGCTGTTTTGGGCAGATTGTAGTGATTTCTTGTTTAGCTTGTAGTTGTTGAACCGTTGCTCCGTTTTGATCGTGTCCTATATGAAACTTGCTTAGAATCTTCTGTAGTTTCATATTTTGTTGCTGCCTTCTTTGTTCGGGATGCTTGTGACTGACGTTGCACACATATTGCATTCTTGCCATCATATCTCGCGGTGTTCGTATCTTTTGAACCGTAGCTCCGTTGGAGATGTTCTCTATGTGTAAATTGATTGGAACGAAGCGTAGAATCACGTAAACCTATTTATTTTTCTATTTAAAAATAATATTCAAACATGTTAGTTCAGAAATGGACAGAATTATAAATTAACATATGAGGTCATCTCGGAGATGCTATATGTCGTTTCCGACCTAATTTAAAATGCCTAGATAGGTAGTTTAAATACGCTTCACCTCTTTCCATGTTTAATCACATTTAATACATCCGTGAACCTAATTGGGATTGAACTAAATAATTCATATGTGGAGTTTCGTCAATATGCAACTCGTTGCATATTGAACTTCACTTGATGTGTAGTATTTGATTGTTGTTCATTGACATGCCATGTCTTGCATATATTCAGCTGAGCATGCATCATATATGGATTGCATCTTGTCGTGCATGTGTCGTGGTGAATATCTGTGTTGATGCTTGTTTCTGGTTTGCTTCGTCTCGATAGAGTTCCGCAAGCGTGTCGGAATGTGAGACCCGTTCGACTACATCGGTTCATCTGCTTCACGGAGTCGTTCTTCTTCCAAGCGTGATCTCAGGCAAGATGACCATTTCCATAGATACCATTACTACCATTCCAATGCTAGTTTTATCATTTCTATCTTTATGTCTCCCTCCCTACCACCTGTTAAATGTCAACCTCTCAACACTGCCATGAAAACCTTCAACCTGTTCACAACCTAGCAAACCACTGATTGCCTATGTTACTGCTTGCTTAACCATGTGTCAGTGTTGCTAGTTGGAGGTGCAGTTGCTTCCATGTGATAACATGGGTTCCGTGTTTTATCACCTATTAATACAATTTAATTTAATGCCCCTATATACTTGGTAAAAGGTGGAAGGCTCGGCCTTTCTAGCCTGGTGTTTTGTTCCACCTTTGCCCCCTTAGTTACGGCTACCGGTGTTATATTCCATAATTGAGCATTCCTAACACAATCAGTGTTGTTATGGGGACCCCCTTGATAATTCGTCTTAGATTAAAACTGGTCTGGCAAGGCCAAACTTTGGTACTACATTTGCCTAATAACCTAATAAAATTGCATAGGGACTTTCCGGACCCCGAGGAAAATAATCAAAGTCCAGGCCAGTGCTCAGCATGAGTGTTGGTCCAACATGTCAACTGCCGGTGGCTACCAGGGGCAACTCTTTGAGTGGCTTACCAGAAGTTTGGACAATCCATGGTGTCCTGAGAACGAGATACGCGGCACCTATCAGGATCGTCGACACGTCGGGCGGCCTTGCTGGATTAGTTTTACCTTTGACAAATGTCTTGTGCATCGGGATACAGGTGAAACTTTGGGTAATCTCGGAGTTGAGGTTTTCCACTAAGGAATCCGACGAGATCACGAGTTTCGTGATCGAGGATTTCTATGCGGCTTGTGGTAATTTGTGATGGACTAGTTGGAGCACCCCTGTAGTGTTAAATCTTTCAGAAAGTCGTGCCCGCGGTTATGTGGCAACGTGGAAACTTTGTTTAACACTGGTTCTAGATAACTTGAAGTTAACTTAATTAAAATATGCCAACTCAGTGCGTATCCTTGACTGTCTCTTTTGTGAGCTCCTTCTGCGATCGAGGACACGGTGGGGTTATGTCCGACGTAAGTAGGTGTTCAGGATAATTCATTTGATCATTAATAGTTCACGTCCGCTATGCGTAGATATCCCCCCTCTTATTCTTGTACTCGTAATTCAGCCACCTCATATAATGCTTAGTCGCTTGTTGCAGCCTCACCACTTAACCATACCTCACCTATTAAGCTTTGCTAGTCTTGATACCTTTGGAAATGAGATTGCCGAGTCCCATGTGGCTCACGGATTACTACAACACAAGCTGCAGGTACAGGTAAAGGTTACGTGACGCGAGCGCGTTGATTGTTCATCTGGAGTTTCCTCTTCATCATCGATCTAAGATGGGTTCCAGGCCGGCAGCCTGGGATAGCAAGGATGGACGTCGTTCTTTTATCATTTGTTTTCGTCCGTAGTCGGACCCTTCTCTTCTTCATGATGTTTATGTATTGACCTGATGTGACTCTAATGTAGCTTGTGGAGAGTGTAAGGTAATTACATATATCTCATCTTTTCAGTACATGTACTTGTAACGATATCCATTCTTGCAAAACAACGAGATGCACTTCTATCCCTGTCGAGGCCCTCATGCCAAAATAAGGATAGGATCGCATATTGGGCGTTACAGTCGGGTCCGATCACATTCACTTAGAAGAAATTCCAAATTGAAGACTTAGCAATAAGTGAATGCTGATGAGGACATTGAAAACTCAATAATATATATCACCTAGCTGGTTTTCATTAATGCACGCTGGATCCAACCCCATTAACTTTTGCATGCATGATTTTTCATATACGAATTATTTCCATTCCAAATTTAGCACATATGCATTTTTGTCCAATAATACACAAGTTCCCTTGCATGCATGATCTCCATTTGCTTCTTTCCAAAATAAAGATATATACCTTAACAGATACGACATGCGGAGAATACGCTTCATAGAAATGATATACCCAAGGTACGATATAGAGAAATGATATGCCGAGAAACATATGTCCCAAAAATGATAGACCACAAAATAATAATTAAAGTGTGACATACTCAAAAATTATATACCCAAAATCAATATACTACAATATGGGTCCAGAATTTCATGAGTATGGACTATAGTTCCAAAATACTTCGCACTTAGGTATATATATCTAAGATATTAGTACGTGCATATATATGCCATGCATGAGAATTGCGCACGCATACCCTAGAAAAGTTAGTACTGTTCTGTGGAGATACCTTACACAAATTAGACCTAAAAAAGTTGTGTATGTCAAAATGCTAACATTTAGATATGCTATAGAAAAATTTATGCGTACGTACCAATATTATATTTTGTATCATATTCTCATATTACTTGGTATATCACATTATAAATAGTGTGTAACATGCTTTAAATGATCTAGTGAATTCCTACAAAAAATAATATAGTGAATCAAACATTGTATAATAACCTAAAATTATGTTTTATATCATGTCCTCATACGTACAGACATGCACGAGGTATGAAAAATCTACTAACAAGACAATTTATATGCCCAAAAATATACTGGGTATGCGAATACCCTGAAATATCTTGAGTATGTGAAAGAAATCTGTTACCAGAAAACGATACACGCTTTTCTAATGCATAAACCCGTAAAAATACTAAAATTGTACGTATATATCTTCATAGGAGTTTACATTCTTACCCACATCAAAATTAATTAAAACGAAATTACATTTCTCACTTTCCTATTCGACACATGATATAAATGCACATAAATCATACATTGATTGGTACTTACCAATTATTTCCATAAGCATATATGGAAGGTGTTTAATATACTCGCAGCCATTACAATCTGCATGCATCAAACTAAGATCCAGTGGTCACGACGTAAGGAGCCTGGGCACCTAGGTGTCCCAAACGGTCATCCTATATATATATATATATATATATATATATATATATATATTCAAATGAAGATCATCAATTTTTTTCAAGAATTTGAAGATTTGGAAGACTTTGAAATTTTTTGAGGATTTCGTGACAAAGTCTCAGAATGAAGAATTTCAACTTTGAAGAATTTCCAACTTGAAGAATTTCAAAGTTGGATGGTGGCGTGACCCACCGTATAAGAATGATGATTTCACGCGCCGCGTACAATTGTCGTAGGGCCCTAAGAACAAAATTCTTCACTGATTTCTTCACACTTAGAGTGATATTCTTCATTGATTAAAGAAAATCGTTACTTTGTGTGTTGAACATCTAAGTCTTCAATTTTGGATAAGTGTTAGGATGTGTGTATGTTTACAAGACATTCGAAGATTCTAGGGTATTTACTCACACCGCAACTTGCAAACCCTTCTCTCATCCAAGAGCTTTGTGAAGATATTTGCTAGTTGATCGTGAGTATTCACATGGTCGATGATGATATTCCCCTTGAGGACATGGTCACGAAGAAAATGATGATGAATTTGGATGTGCTTGATCTTTGAGTGTTGTACTGGGTGGTACGCGATCTTGATTGCACTCTCATTGTCGCGGTAGAGGGGCACATTCTTCATGTTGATGTCGTAGTCTCTGAGGGTTTGCTTCATCCATAGCACTTGAGCACAGCAAGATCAAACAACAATGTAGTAAGCTTCAGTAGTGGAGAGTGATACACAGATATGTTTCTTTAAGGACCAGCGGAGTAATGATATTCCACGGAAATGGCATGTGCCTCATGTTGACTTGCGATCCACACGGTCACCAGCATAATCAGAACCAGAATATCCAACGAGGTGAAGATTTGAGCCCTTGGGATACCATAATCCTAGTGTTGGTGTGCGAACTAGATATCGAAGAATATGTTTCACAGCATTATGATGTGATTCCTTCGGTTTTGCTTCAAAACGAGCACATATGCAAACACTAAGCATAATATTTTTCCTAGATGCACATAGGTACAATAGGAGCCAATCATAGAACGATATACGTGCTGATCGAAATCTTTACCGTTTTCGTCAGTGCAGAGGTTGCCGTTGGTAGGCATAGGAATCTTGACCCCTTTGCAGTCATGCATGCCGTATTTCCTCAGAATGTCCTTGAGGTATTTCTATCGATATATGAAGATGCCATTGCGTTGTTGATGGATTTGCAGACCGAAGAAGAATTTCAGCTCCCCCGTCTTGGGCATTTGATATTCTTCACCCATCATGTAGGCAAATTCATCACTGTAACGTTTGTCAGTACAACCAAAAATAATGTCGTCGGCATATACTTGGCACACAAATAGTTCATTGTCATAGGATTTGGTGAAAAGAGTAGGACCAAGTGAACCAGGTTTGAAGCCTTTCTTCATGAGGAATTCCTTCAATGTATCATATCACGCCCGAGGGGCTTTCTTGAGGCCATAGACTGCCTTTTTTAGTCTGAACACTTTGTCAAGGTGTTTCGGGTCTTCAAAACCTAGAGGCTGAGCAACATATACTTCCTCCTCAAGCTTACCATTGAGGAATGCAGTTTTCACATCCATTTGATATAGAGTAATATTGTGATGATTAGCATAGGCAAGTAATGTTCGAATAGCTTCAAGTCAATTCCTTCAACCTGTGTGTAGCCTTGGGATATAAGCCGTGCCTTGTTCCTCACCACTTAACCATCCTCATCTTGCCTGTTTCGGTAGACCCACTTGGTGCCGATGATATTGTGCTTGCGAGGATTTGGTCTCTTGACGAGTTCACATACGTCATTTAGCTTGCACTGAATAAGTTCATCTTGCATGGCTTAAATCCACTCAGGTTCCATGAAGGCTTCAGCAACTTTTGAGGGTTATGTGATATACACAAACGAGGAATGCCCACAAAAGTTAACTAAATGTGAATCATTTGAGCGAGTGAGAGGACTTGGCGCATTGATGTCATCGAGGATTTTGTCAAGTTCCACTTCATTTGCAATCCTTGGATGAGCTGGTTGAAGACTTTGGTTGCGCTGAGGAATTTGATGTGTAGCATTTTCCTGAGGTGCACCTCCTTGAATTTACTAAGTGTTGGGTACGACTTCTTCAACAAGGGGTTGTTCCTCGGTAGGAATGATATCTTCAGTAGCTTTGAGCTTGATGGCTTCCTCAAGAGGTAATTTACCTGGCACAATAGGCAGTTGCTCTCTTTCCGGGCCATTAGTTTCATCGAATTGCACATCTAAAGTTTCAACAACCTTGTTGTGATAGGTGTTGAAGACACTATAGGTGTGTGAGTCCTTTCTGTAACCAAGCATAAAACCCTCATGTGCTTTAGGTGCAAACTTAGAGCTATGGTGAGGATCTCTAATCCAGCATCTTCACCGATGACTTGACAATAACTTACATTGGGTTTCTTGTCAGTGAGCAGTTCATATGAGGTTTTCTTGAGGAATTTGTGAAGATATACCAGGTCGATAATGTGGCACACAGTGTTAATTGCTTGAGGCCAGAAGTGACGAGGAGTCTAATATTCTACAAGCATAGTCCATGCCATTTCAACTACAGTCTTGTTCTTGCGTTCAACGATGCCATTCTGTTGAGGAGTATAAGGAGCAGATAATTCGTGAGTAATACGAAGTTCATCAAGATAATCATCAAGACCAATATTTTTGAATTTGTCCCATTATCACTCCTCATGTGTTTGGTCTTGACGTCGAAGTTCATCGAGCCCCTTGAGGAAAATCGTTTGAAGACTTCCTGCACTTCAGATTTATACAAAATGATGTGTACCCAAGTATAGCGAGAATAGTCATCAACGATGACAAAGCCATATAAAGACGTTGCATTGGTTAGAGTGGCATAATGAGTAGGTCCAAATAGATCCATGTGATGCAATTCAAATGGATGAATAGTAGTGATGATAGTCATCGAGGGGTGTTTGGATCTGGTTATTTTTCCAGACTCACAAGCACCGGAGAGATGGTCCTTGAGTAATTTGATGGATTCGATGCCAATGACATGCTTCTTCTTCACCAGTGTGTGCAAATTCCTCATGCCTCCATGACCAAGTCGTTGATGCCATAGCTAGCCTTCTGAGGTTTTTGCTAGTAAGCATGTGGCTGGTTGAGGACCTGTGGAAAAATCAACAATATACAAATCTCCTCTCCTAAAGCCTTCGAAGACTTTGGATTTTTCAGATTCCATGATGACTACACATCTATATTCTCCAAAGATGACAATCATATCCAGATCACAAAGCATTGAGACTGACATGAGGTTAAACCCAAGGGATTCGACAAGCATGACTTTTTCCATGTGACGGTCCTTGGAGATAGCCACTTTACCAAGTCCCAATACCTTGCTTTTACCTTTATCAGTGTAAGTGATTTGCTTTAGTGGTGATGGAGTCACTAGCATATTCATCAACAACCTTTTATCACCAGTCATGTGATTTGTGCAACCACTGTCAAGAACCCACTCTGTATTCTCGGGCTTGTCATCGTGTAGATGAATTAGTACAACTTACCATTCATATGCTTTAGACTTGAAAATATGATATCAATTTCATCAGAAAAGAATTCATCATAAACAGTAAATTTGAGGACGTGTGAAAGGTTATCATTTCATCATTTTTAGCTTGTGCCCAATCAAGCAATTTCCTCAGGTCTCCAACAAATTCTTTATATGATAACTTTCATATGGACACCTGACCTGCAGAAGTGATTAGTTCAATTTCTTCACCACCCACATCTGAAGGGGTGGCAAAGAGTTCATCATCCTGTGAGCACCATATGAGAATGTACGCATTGAAGCTGATGCACTTCTTTTCACGGTAGGGAGGTAGATTACTAAAATGAATAGGCACATAAATTCTTTGAGGACTTATGAACATAATGATTTGAGGAATAACGCTCATATTCATGCCCCTTGTAGTTTCCCTGCATATCACAAGCATTAGCTCGAGAACTAGCATAATATTGACCATTTGAGGAATTTGATCCTCGTGAAGACATTGGTCCACCTGACAAATTTGATCTAGGGTTTTGGTTCTTCACAGGTGGTGTCATGAGGACATTCACATGAAGATTTTCAAAGCAACTTTTGGGGACCCAGATTTTCCTGAGGGGTGGTCCATTCCGGCAGTTTGTTCCAACATATCGAGCAAATACTTCACCAGATTGATTTTTGAACAGTTTATAGTTGGGGTCAAATGACTCATCAGAGGAATAGGATATTTCACATGCAAAGCCTGTTAGAATGGATGGATCGACAGGAGGGCCTTGAGCAGCAACCCATGAGGTTTTGGGTTACTGCTCGGGTTTCCAGTATGATCCATCACCATTCAATTTCCTCTTAAAGGCAGTGCCTTCTTTCCTCGGGTTCCTGTTCAGAATCTGCTTTTTGAGCACATCGCAAAGGGTTTGATGCCCTTTCAGACTTTTTTATATGCCTGTCACATATCATTCCTTCAACCCTACATTTTTGTCAGTAGAATTTTTGGATTCTTCAAGTTAAGAATTTGATAACATAGGAAGAGTTGAAGAGTTTGTAGCGATAGAAGCATTTGATGATTCTGGTGAAGAATTAGCAGTTTCACGTTCGATGCATTTCAGACATGGTGGAATGAATTTAACCTGAGTGGTACTGATGTGTTGAGCAAGCAATGAATCATTTTCCATTCGAAGATAATCATGAGACATTCTCAACTTCTCTAGATCAAGCTTCCTTTTGAAGACATTCATAGGAAAGTTTCTTATAATTAGCCAAGTGTGTGCCATATAGATCTTGAAGACTATCAAATCTAGACTGAAGACTTTTCACATCTTCAGTGAGCACTTGAGTATGATTCATTTCATCGTTCACCAGATCATCGCTTTTGTCTAGTAGTTTTTGAAGCGTTTCAATGTCATTTTGTTGCTTAACCGCAATGTTGGCAAGTTTATAGTAACTGGGTTTTTGATAATCATCAATTTCACATTCACTAGAATCACAGGAGGAACTATGGTTTGGTACCTTTGAACCTTTTTCCATGAAGCAATATGTTGGAGCGAAGTCATCAGCATATTCATCAGTGTAGATATTATTGTCATTTTCTTCAAGGTTGAAGATGGACTTGCTGACAAATGTGGTAGCCAGTGCAAGACTTGCCACATCAGACTCCGACTCCAGTTCAGAACCTTCCTCTTCATCGCATTCCTCAGATTCTTCTTCAGAATCCATTTCCTTGCCAACGAGTGCCCGAGCCTTTTTGAAACTAGTCTTCTTGTGTGATGAGGACTTTGAAGATGAGGAGTTTGAAGATTTGTTCTTTTTCTTCGATTCATCATAACTTTCATCCTTGTATTTCTTCTTCCTTCATTCTTTCACCCGGTGAGGAAAATCAACAATGTAGTGAACAGATTTCTTGCATTTGTGGTAGGTTCTTTTCTTGTAGTCCTCGCATGAAGATTCTGATTTCCTCATATGTCTTGTTGAAGATTTTCCGAACTGGCCATCCTTTGTAAACTTCTCGAATTTCCTCACGAGCATTGCAAGTTCTTGTCCAAGTTCTTCGGGGCACCAATGCTGCAATCCAAGTCTTCTTCTTCAGATCAGGAAATAGCGTTAGCCTTCAGCGCACGAGGTGTTGAGTAGCTTGGTCCATACAGATCTCTCTTTTCTTCTTGTTGCAATTCATGAATATTGAGTCTCTCAAGTATATCAGCAGGATCATGCATCTTGTAGTCTCTTCACTCTTGAATCATCAGAACCAGAGTGTCAAATGATCGATCAAGAGATCTTAGCAGTTTCTTCACAACTTCATTGACAATGATGTCTCTAGATCCTAGTGCTTGCAGTTCATTTGAGATGTTAGTGAGGCGATCAAAGGTATCTTGGCAACTTTCATTGTCAAGCCTCTTGAAGCAATTGAAGAGATTGCGAAGAACATCGACACGAGAGTCACGCTGTGTTGAGACTCCCTCATTAACTTTGAAGAGCTATCCTAGATAATCTTAGATGTGCCCAAAGCACTCACACTGCCAAACTGACCTTTGCTCAGATAGCATAGTTCTTTGCTTGCGAGTCAAGTTGTGTGACCTTCTTCACATCAGCGGCAGAGATAGTACCAGTGCTGGAGGAAATACATTTTCCACAATATACCAGAGATCATTGTATATTGCTTGAAGATGCATGTGCATCTTGGTCTTCCAGTAGGGGAAGTCCTTTCCTTCGAAGGTAGGACATCCTGCAGTAACCTTGATCATACCTGCGGTCGACATTACTAAAACTCCAGGCGGTTAAACGAAAATCATACAGAACAAGGGAGTACCTTGCTCTGATACCAATGGAAAGTGTTTTTTAGAATTTCATCACTGAAGAAATTCCTAGTGAGGAAAGTCCTCAGTGATGAACTCAGTCTAGCGGAAATAGTACAGGACCAGGTGTGCAAAAAAGACTACATCAAAGTACTCGATGAGATTTCTGAGATTCGGTTTGCACAGTTTGCAAGTAAAGAGTAAGTAGGTGAAGATTAACTCAAGTGTAGAATTTGAGGTTGAGGAAATTCAGAGAAATTCTTCAGACAAATTATTAAAAAAGAACAGATGAAATTCTTCAACATACAATTGAGGAAATTAAAGAGTTGAAGAAATAGAACCCATAGCTCGATGAAGACAGTTGTTGATGACCTAGTTCCAACTATTCTGGTAGTTATACTTCTAGTTCGGAGCTGCTTGGTGTTGAAACCAAAAGGAGACACAGTCCTAGGACCCATAGTCCCTACCGTATTCTCCTTGAGCTAAGGACACACAGTCCCCGCCCAACACTCATGGTAAGTCTTTAGGGAGGACTTCCAAATCCTCACAAACTCGGTCACCTGCCGATCCACAATTGACTATTGGATGCTCTAGAACATGACACCTAACCGTTTGGAGGATACATAGTCCTCAAAGGTTAAAAGTGTCGGTTCCACACTTTGAAAAATTCTTTAGTGCTTCTCAATCACTTGGGTTTTGGTTTGGATTTGTTGTTTGGGGTCTTTCCTCACTTGATAATTTTCTCTCGAAGACTCTGAGGAATTTGGGTTTCTCTAAATGACAAGTGTCAGTTTCTCTCGGAGCAGCCAACCAGCTAGTGGCTGTGGGGGCGGGTATTTATAGACTGGGAGCATCCCGACATGATTTGACATAAAGGCCTTTTAATAATATGACCTTTGGGTGGATAAGATCAGTGAGGTGGCGCGTGGCGTGGAAACGGTCGGAACTTTCAAGTGTGAAAGTCATCATGTCTCTCATATTCCTCACTTTGAGGCTTCGGTAGATTTATGCTTGGATTGAGCATCATCAGGGATAATCATTCCGTAGTTTTACCTCGGACCCCTTTAACTGTACGGTGTTCCTATGACTCAAGTGTAAAGAAAATGAAACAGAAGGAGTAAATCATCATGCTTCATAGTCTTCAGAGTGTTTTCTTCAGAACACACCGAATTCCTCATCTTTCCATATCTTCATGAGGAATATCAATTTCATTGCGATTTCTTCGCGATCAAAGTCTTCAAGGAAGGATCAAAGTCTTCACCCAAAGACAGATATTTTTAGGGGTCGCTATTCATCGGATAACTCAAACTCCTCAGCAACTTATAGATCCTCTGTACACTCACAAACATATGAGTCACTTAACCTATAAGTCTTGAAACCACCAAAATCACTAAGGGGCACTAGATGCACTTGCAAAGGTCTTGAAAAAAGGGAGGGCCCATTATATGGATTTGGAAATGAACCTCTTGAGAGCAGCAACACAATCCTCCATCCAACGTACATCGTTGATGTGCTTCAGTGCCTCCATTTGCTCGATGGAAACCAAGGAGCGTACCAGACGGGAACCCAAACTTGCACTTCTCGTGGTTGAGCTTCAAGTTTATCTTGCACAGGTTCTTAAAATTCTCCTCCATGCCTTCGACCAGTGTGGCCTTGTTCTTGGTCTGGACTACATGTCGTCTATGTAGGCTTCCATGTTTCTGTGCAACTTCATTCCAAGGTTGTTTTGGATGGCCCTTGCAAACATGGAGCCCGCACTCTTCAGGACAAATGGAATTGCCTGAAATAGTACGTGCCGCAAGGGGTGATGAAGGTTGTTTTCTCTTTGTCCTCCTCGTCCATGAAGATCCCATGATAACCAGAGTAAGCTTCAAGAATGACAGGAGGTCGCAGCCGGCAGTTGAATCCACGATGTAGTTGATGTGAGGCAAGGGGAAGGGGTCCTTCAGGTGGGCCTTGTTGACATCGGCGAAGTTGATGGAAAGACTCCACTTCCCGCTTCCCTTGTGCACAACCACGGGATTCGTCTGCCATGTCTGGTGGACTACACCTCTGACTAACCCTGCTCCTTCCAAGTTCTTGTTTTCTTCGGCAATGAATTCCTGCCGCTCTAGAGCTTGATTTCGGACCTTCCGCTTCACATGGCTCATGTGAGGACAGACGACAAGGTGGTGCTCGATCACCTCCCTGGGAACACCGGGGATGTTGAACAGTTGCCAGGAAAACACGTCGACATTCGTCCGCAGGAAGGAGACGAGTGCGCTTTCCTATTTGCTCTCGCGGGTGGCACTTATAGTGAAGTGCCTCCTTCGCTGTCCTCCCTCGAGGCCAATTACTTAATCTTGAGGATAGTCACTCTTTCCCACGACGGAAGAAGTATCGGGCGAGTCATCAATGGGCGTGCTCCAATCAGCGGTGTGCTTCCCGGATTCGTCACGAGTCTTGCCCGATGTCTTCGGCTTGCTTTTGGCAGCAGCAGGTGCCTTGTTGGCAGACGCCATGAATTCTCATGACCCACAAGTATAGGGGCTCAATCATAGTCCTTTCGATAAATAAGACCGTCGAACCCAACGAGGAGTGAAAGGAAATGACAAGTCGTTTTCAGCAAGGTAATTTCCGCAAGCACTAAAATAGTAGTAACAAGTTGTTTGATAGAAAGATAATTAGAACAAGTGACAAGTAGCAATAGTAACAATAGGTCCATCAAGGTAGCTCAATCCTTTTGTGGCAAAGGACAGGCCAAAACAATTTCTTATAACAGGCAAAGCGTTCTTGAGGGCATAGTGGAATTTCATCTAGTCAATTCGTCATGTTGCTTAAATTCGCTTTTGGTATTTTGATAATTTGGTATGTGGGTGGACCGGTGTTTGGGTGTTGTTATTACATTAACAAACCTCCCAGTTATGATTAACCCTCCCACAAGCATCCGCAACTACGAGAAAAGTATTAAGAATAAATTCTAACCATAGCGTTAATCATAGGGATCCATATCATCCCCTTACGAAGTAGTTCCTAGACTGGGGTTTAAGTTTCTGTCACTCTCGCAACCCACCCTCTAATTACCACTCCACAATGTATTCCCTTATGCCCAAAATATGGTGAAGTGTTATGTAGTCGACATTCACATAACACCACTAAGGGAATCACAAGATCCATATCACCAAAATATCGAACGAATATCAACTTCACGTGACTACTTGCAACATGATTTATCCCATGGCCTCAAGAACAAAAGGAACTACTCACAAGTGATAAACGTTTTCATGATCACAGAGGTATCGAATAGCATAATGGATCTGAGCATATAATATTCCACCATGTAAACCATAAAGCATCAGTTACAAGATGTAATTAATACTACTAGACACACCCCGGGTACCAATCTGAGGTTCCGGTACAAGATTGAGTATAGAGATGAACTAGGGTTTTGATAGGAGATGGTACTCGTGAAAATGTTAATGAAAATTTGCATCCTCAAGATGAGAGGGTTGTTAGTGATGATTATGGCCATGATATCCCCCTCCGGGAGGGAAGTTCCTCCCATGGAATCGCGCGGCCGGAGGGCAAAACTGTTGCTGCCCAGGTTCCACCTCGAGACGGCGACGCTTCGTCTCGAAAGTCCTATTTTTAATTTTTTAGGTCTATCGAGAATATATACCAAAAGATGGTGCCAGAGGTGGGCCAGGTGTCCCAGTAGACATCAGGACGAGCGATGGGTCCCTGGCGGGCCCTGGTGTCTAGCAGCCGCCTGATGACCCCCTCTAGCACTTCTTTGTCCAATATTTTTTTATATATTATAAAATAAATCCCCATAAATTTTCATCTCAATTGGAGGCCTGTAGAATAGGTATCTCTGATGTAGTTTTTCAGGTCTAGAGTTCCATCCATCGGTATTCTCCCACTTGATATAAACCTTGCATATTATGAGAGAAAAGGCATTAGAATTACTCCACCAAGTGTCTAAATGCATAAAACACTATAAATAATAATAAGAAAACATGATGCAAAATGGACGTATCAACTGCCCAAGCTTAGACCTTGCTTGTCCTCAAGAGAAAGCCGATAATGAAAATCATGACCACAAGCTTTGAGAGAGAGAGGTGTGACAAAAACAAAATATGGACATGGCAGCATTATGCTCATTATTATAACATCAAATAAAAGTTTATGAAATAAATTCTACACGACATTTTCAACATATAACTTTAATAATAAAGGATTCTTATAAACGAGTAGCAAGTCATCAGAACATTGGAGTATGAAGCATAAACTCTATTGAAAACTAATAAAATATACTCTTAGTCAACTTTGCAACACAATTCATCATATTTTCAGGAAGGGTCACATGTTGGAGCGTTTAAGCAAGTCTACATACTCTACCATAATTTAGTCTTCTAAGATTGCTAACACTCACCGCATTCATATGAGGAAAAGGTTTCAACCGTACAAAGAGAAAGATAGGGGCTTATAGTGTTGCCTCCCAACGTATTCACCTCAAGGGTTATGTCAACAATAATAATTCATGCCACCCACAATTAGCTGGCTATATATGTTTAGATCTTTCCCCACCACATGATGCTTGCCAAAGAGAATATAAAGGAAGTAGATGAAAATACTTTGACTCTTGCACAAAAGTAAATACATAAAGGTAAAATATAGTCCCTTTACAGAGGGAAGCATAGTTTGTCATGCTCTTTTTGGTTTTATGCTAAATCTCCTAGTGCAACGGAACATTACGTTATATTGCCCCTTGTGATGGAAACCTTTATTATGCAGTCCACCGCTTTTATTATCACCATCCAAAGTTTGAACAACGCTTAATTTCCTTTACCTAAATGATCAAACATGTTTACAACCAATTTTTATTGCTTTGTGCACCGATGAAAAATTACTTGAAGGACCTTACTCAATACATAGGTAGGTATGGTGGACTCTTGAAACATAGATTTGGGTTTAAGGCTTTGGATGCACAAGTAGTATCTCTACTTAGTGCGGAGTTTTTGGCTAGCAAAGGTATTGTGCAAGCACCACATGTTAGAGGATCTATAACAATATAACTTCTATGTGAATGTGACTAAGCATAAACCATTACGTTGTATTCCTTCTCCAATGTCAACAATTTTGGCATATCATAATTAATGGGGGCTCACAATCATAAAAGATGTCAAGGATAGCGTATTTGCATGTAAATCTTCTCTTCCCTTATTAATTCTTGAAGTGTTGCATCACTGACCAATGCTATGTTTGTAAATCTTCAACAAATTTTACCACTTATACTTTTTGTTATATGATGTCACTACTTGCTATAATATTATCATATGATCTTTCTCATTTTTTTGATAGCAAGAAGAAAGTAGAGAAGCAAAACTCAAACTAAACTTTATTATATAACTCTCACTCCATTACATAGATAGTTAGATAGATCACGAAACTAGCACTCAAAATAAAAATATTGAACTAATTTTTATTTGACTATATTTCAGAATAGTTGAAGATCAAACTAGGATGGATAAAGAAAAAGAAAGGTGATGGTTATACGATATCGGGGCGCCTCCCCCAAGCTTGGCACAAGCCAAGGGGAGTGTCCATACACGTGAACTCAAGTCTCCTTCCTTGGTGGTGAAGATGGAGATTGTTGTGTGTTTTTTCATCTCTAACTTGCATGTGAGGCTAAAATTATCCTCCCTCAGATACTCATTCTTTAGTTCCAGCTTTAATATCTTTTCACATAACGCTGCCTTGCTCTCCTGCAGGAAAGGAGAAGGGATAAACTAGACCTGAGGTTTGTACTTGTTGGGGAGGCTTGACTTCTTGAATTCCACGTGCATATCTCCATGTTGAGGCAGTTGTTCTTTCTCTTACTGAATGCTATCCCCCTTTGCTTC
Organism: Hordeum vulgare subsp. vulgare; assembly: GCF_904849725.1. Lineage (NCBI taxonomy): Eukaryota > Viridiplantae > Streptophyta > Magnoliopsida > Poales > Poaceae > Hordeum > Hordeum vulgare. Next base: position 284,033,941 of record NC_058523.1, read on the forward strand.
TTTCACATTCTTATCTTCCTCCTCCGTAGTCCAGCCATAATGATCCACCTCTCCATAGACCTTAGGGCTCGCGACGAAACAGTGATGTAGCTCTCTCCCTCTGGGTCTTGAGAGGACATTTTCATGGTACTAGATCAAGTCGTTGGGAGATATATATAGAGAATTTTTATATAAGGGAATACATGTTCCACAAGAAAATGGAGTCGGGAAGGTACCCAAGGGGCCCACTAGACATCGTGTCGCGTGAGGGGGGCCTGGCGCACCCTGGTGTCTAGTCGACACCTGGGATGCCTTCCGGTGTGTTTTTTAGTTTCCTAAATTTACTAGAATCCCAAAACTGACAGAAAATATTTTTGTGGATTTTTCTGAGCATGTTTACTTACCGTATCACATACCTCTTCCTTTTAAGGGTTCTGGAGTGTTCTGGAAGGTCTCCCTAATGTCCTCCTCCGTTCTCATGGTTTGGATAATGTTTGTTTCAACATTAATTTGTGTACCTCGGATGTAGTGCTTTATTATTTTTCCATTGACGACCTTCGGGTTAGTGCCTTCGGGATTATTGATCTTAATAGCTCCAAACCGATAAACTTCTTCGATGATATATGGTCCTTCCCATTTGGATATATTTTTTCTTGCAAAGTATCTAAGACAAGAATTGTACAATAGGACATACTCACCAACTTTGAATTCTCACTTTGGGATTCTTTTGTCATGCCATCATTTAACCTTTTCTTTGAATAGTTTGGCATTTTCATAAGCTTGGGTTCCCCATTCATCTAATGATCTAATATCAAATAACCTCTTTCACCGGCAAGTTTGAAATCATAGTTGAGTTCCATAATTTCCCAATGAGCTTTATGTTCTAACTCCAGAGGTAAATGACATGCTTTCCCATAAACCATTTTATAAGTATACATACCCATATGATTTTTATAAGTTGTTCTATAAGCCCACAATGCATCATCTAATTTCTTAGACCAATTCTTTCGGGAGTTATTGACAGTCTTATGCAGTATTAGTTTTATTTATCTATTGGTTAATTCTACTTGACCACTATACTGAGGATGATTGGGAGATGCAATTTCATGGTTAACATCATATCTAGCAAGCATCTTATGGAAAGCAACATGAATAAAATGTGAACACCATCAGTCATTAAGTATCTAGGCACTCCAAAGCGACATTAAATAACTTCCTTGAGCATCTTAATAGAGGTGTTATGATCAACACTATTGGTTGGAATAGTTTTTACCCATTTAGTGACATAATCAACACCAACCAAAATATGTATATACGCATTGGAGGACGGAAAAGGTCCCATATAATCAAATCCCCAAACATAAAATGGTTCAATAACAAGTGAATAATTCATAGGAATTTCCTCATGTCTACTAATGTTACCAATTATTTAAAATTCATCACAAGAGAGGACAAACTTACAAGCATCTTTCAAAAGACCTTGTGTGTAGTTCTATCTCCCGCATGGTGTACTCCATAAGCCTCAGAGTGACAATTCTGAAGTATTTGTTCCAATTCATACTCACGTATACAATGTCTAATAATACCATCTACTCCCTCTTTATAAAGATGTGGGTCATCTCAAAAGTAATGTCTTAAATCAAAGAAGATTTTTTTCTTTAGTTGATAGGTGAAACTAGGTGGTATGTATTTAGCAACAATGCAATTAGAATAATCAGAAAACCATGGTGTATTATGAGAAACATTGATCACAGCTAGTTGTTCATCAGGAAAGCTATCATCAGTATGTAGTGGGTCATCAAGAACATTTTCTTTCTTAGACGAGTTATCAGCTACGGGGTTCTCAGCTCCTTTCAAATCAATGATACGCAAATAAAATTCTTGTAGCAAGCGAACCCACATAATAAGTCTAGGCTTAGCATCTTTCTTTACCATAAGATATATAATAGCACCACGATCATTGTGAACAATTACTTTAGAGTCAACTATGTAAGATCTGAATTTATCACAAGCAAATACAACTGCTAAGAATTCTTTTTTAGTGGTAGCATAATTTGTTTGGGCACTATCTAGAGTTTTACTAGCATAATAAATGACATTTAGTTTATTATCAACTCTTTGTCTTAGAACAACACCAATAGCATAATCACTAGCATCACACATAATTTCAAAAGGCAAGTTCCAAAAAGGCGGTTGAACAATAGGTGCAGAAGTTAAGGCTTTCTTAAGTGTTTCAAAGGATTCTACACATTCATAATCGGAAATGAAAATAACATCCTTTTGTAATAAATTACTAAGAGGCCTAACAATTTTGGAGAAGTCTTTAATAAACCTCCTATAGAAACCAACATGACCAAGGAAACTACGGATACCTTTGATATCTTTAGGACATGGCATCTTCTCAATTGCATCAACTTTAGCCTTATCCACCTCAATACCACGTTCGAAAATTTTATGTCCCACCTCAATACCTTCATTCACCATAAAGTGGCACTTATCCCAATTCAAGACAAGGTTAGTTTTCTCACATCTCTGCAAAACTCGATCAAGGTTACTTAAGAAATCATCAAAAGAAGTTCCATAAATGGAAAAATCATCCATGAAGACCTCAACAATCATTTCACAAAAAATAGATAATATAGCAGTCATACATCTTTGAAAGGTAGCAGGTGCATTGCATAATACAAAAGGCATACGTCTATAAGCTTAGGATCCAAAAGGACAAGTAAAGGTGGTTTTCTCTCGATCAGGTTGTGACAGAGGTTTTTGAGAGAAACCAGAATAGCCACCTAGAAAGCAAAAAATTTGTGTGCTTCAATAATGTTTCTAGCATTTGGTCTATAAATGGTAAAGGATTATGATATTTTCTAGTAGTTTTGTTTAACTTTCTAAAATCAATTACCATTCTATAGCCACTCACAATTCTTTGTGGAATGAGTTGATTTTTATCATTAGGAACAATAGTGATACCTCCTTTCTTAGGGACAAAATGAATCGTACTTACCCATCTACTAAAGGGCAGACACCCGATCGTGATGATGCGATCAGGGTGGTCCTCGGCGTCGAAGATGATGGGAGTGTTGGAACACTTGAGAGATTTCCTTGCTTCTACCACTGGCTCTGCCTTGTTGACTTTGCAGACACATTGCTTAAGTTTCCTATAGGAGGAGTGCAAAGATGCGCCTTCGTTGACACACATAGCATCCATAACCTTCTAGAACTCGTGCATGTCAGACTCCTTTCCATCCTCGTCGACATCACTTCTAGATTGGTTATCGCGACCTCTAGAGGGCTTGTCCTTCTGCTGCGTGGTCTTGCCGCGACGGCAAGCTCAACCATCGCCGTTCTTCTTGTCGGACCCGCCAGCACCATCTCGGCCCTTCTCTTTGTCGCGCCTTTTGTACTGTTACTTTTATTCTTAGAAAGTTGTTCTACTTACGTCACTCATTGATGTCGTGGCATTTGGTGAGGTGGATCTTCCAGTATGGCTTACCGGTCTTCTCCCCTGTCGTGGCCTCATCGTCTCGAGAGCATGCGGCAACAACGTTGTCGGGCTCCTCGGGCTTGACCTTCATTCCAGAGTTAGGCTTGTCGGATCTCTCGACAACCATCACTGTTTTTCCCTTCCACTTCTTGATGCATTTGAGCCCCTTTTTTTGTGGAGGAAGGCGCGCTCTCGTTGTCGTCGGAGTCGACTTCTGCGCTAGCATCCTCCCCCAGTAGACTTCTTCCCTCTTCATCCCGCGTGCACTTGTCAGCCAGAGCGTAAAGCTCGGCGACATCCCTCACCTTGTTGATGATCATATCTTCACGCATGCTGTGATTGCGTACGTTCATGTGGAACACGATGATCACCGCAACACGGTGGATGTGTGGGATGTTGTGCTGCATGCGGCTGAATCTCTGGATGTACTTGTGGAGGGTGTCACCTGCTCGCTGGGTAGAACATGCAGATCACTAGGCTACCCTGGCAGCTTGTGGCCCCCGTGGTAGGTGATGACCCACAAGTGTAGGGGATCTATCGTAGTCCTTTCGATAAGTCAGAGTGTCGAACCCAACGAGGAGCACAAGGATCTGACAAGTGGTTTTCAGCAAGGTATTATCTGCAAGCACTGAAATTATCGGTAAGAGATAATTGTGTGAAAAGATGAATCATAGCAAGTAGCAAGTAACAAGAGTAACAAAGGTGCAGCAAAGTGGACCAATCCCTTTTGTAGCAAGGGACAAGGCTGGACAAACTGTTATAGGAGGTAAAGCGCTCCCGAGGACACATGGGAATTTCTGTCAAGCTAGTTTTCATCATGTTCATATGATTCGCGTTCGCTACTTTGATAGTTTGATATGTGGGTCGACCAATGCTTGGGTGCTGCCCTTACTTGGACAAACATCCCACTTATGATTAACCCCTCTCGCAGGCATCCGCAACTATGAAAGAAGAATTAAGACAAAGTCTAACCATAGCATTAAACTAGTGGATCCAAATCAGCCCCTTACGAAGCAACGCATAAACTAGGGTTTAAGCTTCTGTCACTCTAGCAACCCATCATCTACTTACTACTTCCCAATGCCTTCCTCTAGGGCCAAATAATGATGAAGTGTTATGTAGTCGACGTTCACATTACACCACTGGAGGAAACCCAACATACAACGCATCAAAGTATCGAACGAATACCAAATTCACCTGACTACTTATAGCATGACTTATCCCATGTCCTCAGGAACAAAAGTGACGACTCACAAAGCATAATAATATTAATGACCAGAGAGTTATTGAGTAGCATCAAGGATCTGAACATATAATCTTCCACCGAGTAATCCAACTAGAATCAACTACAAAGAGTAATTAACACTACTAGCAACCTTACAAGTACCAATCGGAGTCCCGAGATGGAGATTGGTTACAAGAGATGAACTAGGGTTTGGAGATGAGATGGTGCTGATGAAGATGTTGATGGTGATGAGTTCTCTAAGATGATAGGAGTGTTGGTGATGACGATGGCGACGATTTCCCCCTTCGGGAGGGAAGTTTCTTGGGCAGGACGATCCTGCCGGAGCTCTAGATTGGTTCTGCTCAAGTTCCGCCTCGTGGCGGCGGCGATTCGTCCCGAAAGCGTCCTCCTGATTTTTTCTGGAATGAAACCCTTCTTATAGCAAAAGAGGGGAGCCAGAGGGCCAGCAGGGAAGCCACAAGCCCCCTAGGCGCGGCCAGGGGGGTAGGCCGCACCTAGCAGGCTTGTGGCCTCCTGGTGGCTCCCTCTGGTACTTCTTCGGACCAGTATTTCTTAGAAATTCTAAAATAATTCCTCATTGATTTTCACGGCTTATGGAGTTGCGCAGAATAGGCATCTCAAACTTGCCCCTTTTTCGGGCCAGAATTCCAGCAGCCGGCATTCTCCCTCTTCATGTATACCTTGCAAAATAAGAGAGAAAAGGCATAAGTATTGTACCGTGAAGTGTAATAACAGCCCATAAAGCGATAAATATCAACATAAAAGCATGATGCAAAATAGATCTATCACTAGGCCCCAACAAATTGGTTGCACAGATCCGCCCAGGTGGAGATGGACCTCTGTGGCCAGTTCATGAGCCAACTCCTCGCATTGGGTTTCAGCGCCAACATAAGGTAGTTGGCGAGTACCTTCTCGTCTTATCCCCAGGAACGTTTCACCGCGATGTTGTAGACGCCTAGGAACACTGATGGACTGGTGTTTCCATCGTATTTGTTCGGCAACTCTAGCTGGAAGGCCTTGTTGGAGGGCCAGCTAACTTGCCGCAGCTCACGGGTGAACGCCGGCCATTCCACCTCATAAGGTAGGCTACCAGGCGCCCCGGGCGCGGGCTCGTCGACGACTAGATCCGCGCGTGTGTCGGACTCACAGCGTGTCTCTCGCCACTTCTCGATTATAGTACGCGCGTCCTCCTTGCCCTGGTCCTTCAAGACTTTACGTTGATCTTGCTTGAGTCATGGGTCCGTCGAGGCCTGAAACACCTCGTCTTACATGTCGGCCCGGCGGGTAACTTGCTGCTGTCGTGGGGGTGACTGCATCGTGTGTGCTCATCCAATGTTAGGCCCGGTGATGGGCCCCACAAGAGTCGCAAGCCGTGCTCGGAAGGAGCCCGCCGCATCGAGCTTATCCTTGTTGGTGAAGCTCGGTATGCTCTGGATGGTCACCCTCCACTCCTTCATCATCTTTGACGCACGCGGAAAGTTCAGCACCAACTGAGCCTGCACTGGCGCCTCTCCCATGGTATTACGGGCGGGGCAGGCCAAGGCGCGGGTAGCGCTCTTACTCCTGGTAGTGCTCGAAGGAGTACCATCCCGTGCCGTCACCCGCCGACGGTCCTTAGCAGGGTAGGTGACTAAGCATGGTCCTGCACTCCTTTCGCAGGGGTCTAATCCGCTCGATTCCTCGGGACGTTAACCCGCGAGCATGTGTCATGGTTGTCTAGTGATGGGTATAGAGGAAGTCCGGTCGCCACCCCCGCAGTTGTCCTTGCGGCCGTGGTGTCGCCCCCAACCACCACTGGAGTGATTTGTGCTATCAAGATAATGAGGTCCGGGCTGTGGCTCGCAGAACTCCGTGTGGTATTGTCGCTACGTTCACCAGCGTGATGCGGATATTGGCCACCCTCGCCCTCGTCATCCATTACGGACGTCGTGGGTAGCTTGGACATCAAAGGGCGGCTACCATGCCACTTCTGGTTCTGTTGGGCGCCATGGGAGTGGATGAATATATGCGGAAATGTCAGTGAAGATACGCACATAGAAGATCCCCCTACCTGGCACGCCAAAGATGTCAGGGACAAAGCTCTAATGACTATCTATGCGACCTGGGAGACCACTTTATTGTTCTGCGAGGGGGTGGGGGGCTTCGGTGCGTGTACAACATCAGTCGGCCAGATCACACGGGAGAGTTTATATAGGTTTGGGCCGCTCGGGAGCGTAAAACCCTATGTCCTATTTTTGCTAGTGGTTGATTAGGTGGCTTGACTACAGGAGCGTAGCTGCCCGGCAAGGATGCTCGAGAGGCTCCGCTATGCGTGCGATTGAACAGGGTGCCAACCCTTCGCATCCTTTTATAGGGCAAAGGGGTTACTAGTGGCCAAAACCGTCTTTTTACTGGGTGTACAATGCATACTGCAGTGACGGGACGACTTGCCAAAATAGGTAGTGGGAAATACCTAACTCTAACGTACTAGGATAGGCGCCTTGAATGCGACGTGAGTTAGTGCGCGAGCGACGTCACCCAGCAAGGTTTGCCTCTCTCTTTGTGTTGTCAGCCCATCTACCTCTTATTGTGCTGCCACGCTATGGGATGGGTGTCAGTGCGGCTGGGACGCGCCTTCTGCCACGGACACGTTCCCGTGTTAGCTCTGCATGGCCCCCTGTCCGCTCGACACCTTGCCTGATGTAGACAATTCTCCCGCTCGTGAGGTAGAGCAGCGGCTTGCAGCGTTGGGATCTTGCCGGGTGCCGCGAGCGAGCGTCTGTGTAGGCTGGTGGGTGTCGGTGCACTAAAGACTGGGGTCTCCGGTGCCCCATACTTGTGCGCGGACACCAGCAGCCCCTCCATAGTGGCAAGGTGTGTCGCTGGGGCTTAGGGCGAAAGCAATACTCTGAAGCCACCAAGTGCAGATTGCAAGCCCCGGCAAGCACTCGCTTGTTGGGAAGCAAGAAGAGACCTCGGCAGGAGTTCCCCGCCGGGGAGATAGACAATGCCACGGCGAGACCCTCCCCCGAGAAAGAAGGACTGAGCCCGGCAAGCAACCCTTGCCGGGAAGACTGACAAGGCCTCGGCAGGCCATCACCTCCCTGCGGAGAGGAACAGGAAGAGCCCTGGCAAGGTAACTCTACCGGGAAGAAAGAGAAGGCCCGAGGAGATGCGCGAGCCAAGGACGCCCTCACAACCTGCGGACGCCTCCACCGACGATCACGCCACCGACGATGCATGCACCACGTGTCCGCCCTCATGTGAGCGCAACGCCCCGGAGTTGCCACATGTGGGTACGTGTCCAACCCGCCGTGAAGAGGTCAGGTAAGTTTGTCGAAGCATTTATTGCACCTCTGACAAGGGAGTAACACTATAACTGTTGGTAGGCGCTGTTTCACCCGTGAAGCCACCGTTCACCCACTGAGCTACTGTGGTGACCCATTTTCTTATAAAAGGAGGCTCGAGGCTCAATAGTAGGGGCTGTTGGCTTTTTGGCAAATCGAAAGGATGTAAAAAGGGACAGATCTACAGTAACCCAAAACGAATAACTAAACGCATGCAGGAGTTGGGTTTTACGCACCACGAGGCCCGAACCTGGGTAAAACAATCTTGTCGGGCCCTGACTGTTGGTTCTGCTCTTGCCGCCACCCCTCTCATCACCAAACCAGCAAAAAGGGGACCGTTGAGTCCCACATAGGTGTCGATCCTTCACCGACATCTTTGGCATGCTAGGTAGGGGGGTCGGCGGAAGCAGGCCGGCTTCGGCGCCACCCCGATTCGACGAGCCGCCGTCGGCTCCACGGTTCCCAGTTCGCCGCTGCATCTTCCCTGAGTGGGAGGAATCAGTGGTTGCTCTGCCCGCGCAAGATCTCATAGCGCCTCCATAGGTGTTATCCGAGCGCGGGCGGAAGAAGTGGAAGCTCCGAGATCCGCATCACCCGGCTGGCACACCTCCTTGGAACGCCGCGCTGCTATCGATGGCGTGACAGGGGCTTCTGCCAGGCCTCCGACGCTTACTCTGACTGACCCACCTCTCTGAAGCGCTGCATTGTCATCAAGGACACGTACGAGGCCCCGAACCGCCCCTTCACGCGCCCTCCGGCTCGCATTTATCCTAGGAGCGCTGTCACACCAGAAAGATGCGCTCGGGGGCTACGCCAACAAAACTCTTGCAAAAGAGATGAGAAAGCGTTACACCCCAGCGTGCCTCTTTCCTCCAGAGTGGCCAAAGGCCACCGGTGAAAACCTCGTCGGCAAAAAGGCCGCTGGAGGGAATGTCAGCTTGCCGGGGGTATGGATACTCCTCCCTGACAGCACCTTCAGACACTGTGGCTTGGAATGTCGTGATGCGCCAGATAAGTATAGAGGCAAACTTCTTGCGAGGCTCTTGGTAGATGAGTTGTATCCTTTTGAAGTATCGACTTTTGTATGAGAACCCCGCGTGCAGATGGACCTTGCTAGGATTAGTGCAATCCGACTCCGTTTTGAGCTTGTTCAACGACTTGAGTGGCCACAGAGCGCCTTATCTCATTTCGAACTCGCTCAATGTTTCGGAAGGCTACGTAGCACCTTATTTCGCCTCCAGCCGCGCTCGACGATTTAAATGGTTGAAGTGAATGCAGCAAGGAGTCTTGCCGGTGACGACCTCCTCCGTTGAGTTTTCTGAGGATCCCCTCCTCTAAGGGCTCGCGGCAAGATAAGTCAAGCCGGTAAGCTTCGGAAAGTGCAAGGAAATAATCATACAAAATGAGAGTCTAATAAAGGATGCAACTATTCATTCATTTGTCTACCTATATTTGATACCACTTACAAAGCATTGTTGGTCCTAACCTAAATACTTTGTCTTTTAACGAGGAACGACCTATGCGGAAGAAGTGAAGTTCAAAAAGACAAAAAGAGGGTCAGCCCCCGGCGCAACCCAGGCTGGATCCTCCTGGACCAGCAATACGCAGTGGTGAACTGCGCCGGAGGATAGGGCGACCGGAAGGGATGAAGGGCCCGGAGCCAATGGTTGCGCCCCCTCGAAGACGAGGCGTCCATGCGGGCTGCGGCAAGATAACCCCGCCAGGCGGGGGAGAGGCGTGAGCAGGCCTCAGCGGCAGGGCCAACAGTCAGTCGGAGCTTGGGGAGTCGTACTCCGACTTGACCCATCGAGATCCTGACCTGCTAAGAGCGCCACTGCCGTCGCTATCCACCTCGTCGCTATCACTCGAGGAGGGACTCTCGGCGCCACTCGATCTACTTCGCAGCAGCCAAGATGCACACCTTAGCCCCCGTAAAACATGACGGATAGCATATTATCCTCCGCTAGGTTAAAGCAGAGGATATGCCCATCCTAGAGGCTATGGGCATGGGCGAAGGCTTTCCAGCCAACCCGAGCAACATGGAGTGGCGCTTCGGGTACTCCACGCGCTCCGGCATAGCATCGTGGGAGCAGCCGTGCGCCCGCAACCACAAGACAGGGGTCCTGGCGGCCTCCACCGCCCTAGCAAAAGGGCGGGGGAGATGCAGATAGCCCCACAGAACGTCGTGCAGCTCCACGACGAACTCCAACGCCGTCCCGTCCATGTGACCGCCAAGCCTAGGAGAAGGCGGAGACGCTGGAGTAGCACTCCGCCTCCCTTGGCCACGACCCCGACGTCCTCAGCCCCTCGAGCCCCTCTCGTCACAGTCGACGGGGCTGCCACTGGCTGCGGCCCCTGAAGTTGTGGCATGATCTGAACGGGATCCCCTTGCTGCCTGCGCGGCCGATGGAGGCCGGCCCCGTCCCCTCACCATGGTTAGGGCGGGCGCCCCCGGCAAAGCTAAAAGAAACAAGAGAAGGCAAGGCGATAGGTGCTGAACACTTCGAGAGTGAGATGGATGGGAAAAACCTCCGCGCAAACACCCTAATTTATAGGGCAAAGCTCGGAGGCCCACCCTCCTCGCTCCAGAAGCCACCGCCCCTCTCGCCCAATCTCCCTCAAGTGACAATCGGAACAAGGAACCGCCCTGCTGCACCAATGCATGCAGGGGCGGGCCCATCCACGCCCACGGCTTTTGATGCCACCATCGCCACCTTCCTCGGCCAACACGCGCACGCCGCACACCCTCCCACTTCGCGCGTTCAATGTGCGACGTGGGGAAAGGAAGCCTATAATGGCTCGATTCCGATAATCCTGGCACCAGCGAGTCCGCCCACCGCTTTGGGCGTGGCTCAACAACGCCTCGCATGCGTGTGTGGCCCAGGCACTAAAGACTGGGGTCTCCAGTGCCCCAGACTTGTGCGCCGACATCGGCAGCCCCTCCACAACGGCAAGGCGGGTCGCTGGGGATTAGGGCAAAAGCGAGACTCACAAGCCACCAAGTGTAGATTGCAAGCCCCGACAAGCACTCGCTTGAAGGGAAGGAAGAAGAGACCCCGGCAAAGGTTCCCTACCGGGGAGATAGACAATGCCACGGTGAGACCCTCCCGCCGAGAAAGAAGGATTGAGCCCCAGCAACCCACCCTTGCTGGGAAGGCTGACAAGGCCTCGGCAGGCCATCACCTCCCTGCCGAGAGGAACAGGAAGACCCCCGACAAGGTAACCGTGCCAGGAAGAAAGAGAAGGCCTGAGGAGAGGCGCGGGCCCAGGACGCCCTCGCGACCTATGAATGCCTCCACTCACGAGCATTCCACCGACGATGCATGCACCACGCGTCCTCCCACACGCTAGGGAAATGCCCCGAAGTTGCCACGTGTGGGTACGTGTCCAACCCCCCCCCCACCCGACGAGGTCAGGGCAGTCTGTCAAAGCATTTGTTGCACCTCTCACAAGGCAGTAATACTGTAAATGTCGGTCGGCGTTATTTCACCCGTGAACCCACCGTTCACCCACAGAGCCACTGTGGTAACCCCTTTTGCCTATAAAAGGATGCTCGAGGCTCAGTAGTAGGGACTTTTGGCTTTTTGGAAAATCAGAAGGCTGTAAAAAGGGACAGGTCTACAATAACCCAAAACGAATAACTAAACGTATGCAGGAGTAGGGTTTTAAGCACCACGCGGCCTGAACCTTGGTAAAAAGATCTTGTCGGGCCCTGACTGTTGGTTCTGCTCTTGCCACGACCCCTCTCCCTGCCAAACCAGCAAAAAGGGGACCGTTTGAGGGCCCCATAGTTGTCGACCTTCATTGACAGTGGGAGTCATGCCACCACGCCTCGGTCTTGGGCTTGGTTTGCCTCGGGGCTCAGATTGAGCTCGACAAGGAGTTTTGCCCTCGGGGCTGCGGTTGTCCGTGTCAAGTCAGGGGTACTAAGGACTCCGTTTCTTAGGACACCGACGGAGTGCTCTGGACACTACGAAGCAAATTTGGGAATGGCTTTCCAATGTCAATGAAGGTGTCTCATCTCAGCGAGACACGCGTGTTGATGTACTGCGCAACCGCTTCAAGAGGCTTGATAACGAAAATGTCTAACTCACATTTGATCGACTCATAGACATCTCGAATGAGTTGAATGCTCTTGGCGCCACTGATATCACCAAACATGAAGTTGTCAAGAAGCTATTGAGATCTCTTGATAGTTCCTTTGACACTCTTTCCCGCATGATCCTAGAACTCCCTCACTTCAAGGAATTGTCTCCTGCTAATATCCTTGAGAGGATGAACTCCCATGAGTTCCAACAAGATGAAAAGAGGGAAACATATGGTTCCAGTTGTGATCGCTCTCGTGCCCTGAAGGGAAAAGTAGTATCTTCATCTGAAGTTGAAGATCTGAATGCAGTTCCGATGGTGCAGAGGTCATTGGCAACGATCTCACTCTACTTGTGAGGAAGTTTGAGAAGTTCTCCAAGTCCAAGCGATTTAGAAAATCATCAAGGTGTGACTCCAAGAAGTATAGAAAATTGTCTTGGCATGCCAACAACAAGAAGAAGAAGGGAAAGGACCATGATTCTGATGACATGAACAAGAAGAAGAAGCATACCAAGTCTACATTGCACAAGAAGAGCTCATGAGGGAAAGCTCATGCTCTGATTGGCAAGAAAGTGGAATCTGAAGACGAATCTGAGTCAGAAGATAAATAGGAATCTGAGGAGGACTCCGATCCTGAAGTTTCTGGTTTGGCGATGGCTTCTGCATTCGTCACCACACTTGTCTTCGAAATCAAAGATAATGTCCTCCTAATCAACACTGAAGCCAGTGACGACGACTATGCATCAGCCTAGTGCTTCAAGGAAAAAGGCTTCAAGGTATCCTAAAAATCTTCACGTCATCACTCTAATAGTGAAGATGAATCTAATGATGACTTGAAATGTAGCTATTCTAAGCTTGTTAAGATTGCCACTAAACAAAAAATGTTATGGAGAAAATGCAAAAAAATCTAGAGAAAATGGATGACCTGTTACGCGACGAGATGAGTCCAAACGAAACTATGTATGAACACACGCAAAGTCTTCATTCAAGGTTTGAGGATCTCCAACGTTGTCATGATATTCTAAAAACTGATCTTAAGAAGCTTCTTATGAATATCTTAAAAAAGCAATATCTAGAGAAGTTGTGAAAAGCTCACAAGGACCTTCGGAAGGAAAATGACTCTCTCCTAGCAGAACAGATTAGTACCACTCACGATGAATTTAATGCTCCATGCTTCAAATACCTTGCTCTTGAAGCTAGTGATTAAGATGTTGAATGTTCACATCCTTCTAAAAATGCATTAGCTTCAATGAAATGTTTAAGACATTCCTTGAAAGAACCATGCACAAAAGTCTGAAGGGAAATCAGATTCCATTTGATGTCCTCAAGAAGTCAATTTTGAAAAAAACCTAGGAAAGAGCGTGTTGGTTTGAAAAGAAACATCAATGTCAATTAATCCTACAAAAAGTCTGATTAGCATCCCAAAACCACAAGGGTTGTTGCAAAGGGTCCTTGAGTTGATCCATCCACTTCGTTTCGTTTTAAGTATGCTAATCCTATGTTTATTGATGAGTCTTTCGACTCCAATTACAAACCGTTCAAATGTGAGAATGGACAAGTGTTTGCAAGATTCATTGGAACTAGTTGCAGGAACGGTTATCCTATGAAGAGGGTCTGGTTTCCCAAATGTCTTCTTGAGAAGCTTCCTATAAATATCATGACGACATATATTAGGAAGACAAACCCAGATCAAAGTATTCGAGAAGACAAAGTTTTTCATATGATGGTGCTAACAACTATCTTTCGTAGGGAAGGACTGAAAAGACTCATCAATATGAGTAGTATGGCATGAACCTCTATGTTCATAAGACTAAGATTTTTTCTACAAATTCTTTTGAGTACTCTAACCCTCGTGTGAAGCGTACTGTTAGCGCTTCATTGCCTAAGTTTTATAATATCGCACTAAGGCTCATTGCTTCTAAGCCACCCCTCCAAATGTGGGTGGTTAAGAAGAATTAATATCTTCATGCAACATCGGATCTCCATATTGAATAATATATAACTTGACGATTATATGTGGAAGCCCGAAAACATTCTTGTTTAGACTTAAGAAATCTAATGTAAATTGTTTTGCCATTTATATCGTCTAGTTTTAATGACAACAATGTACGGCAAGATCTTCTTCGATGCATGTTACTACTACATGCCTTGGTGAACAAGACTAATTCTCAATGTAGGAAGATAAATCCAATCAACTCAATTGATTCTAGATAGTGGATGCACTAGTAATATGACTGGTGACCGAATCCTATTGATGGATCCAACTCTTCGTCCTCCTACGAAAGATCACATTATCTTTGCCGACAAAAGTAGGAGCAAAGTACTGGGACTAGGTATAGTTGCTATCACTACGGAACGACACAGGGACAAAGTGATGCTTGTCGAATCTATTGGTTACAACTTAATGACTATCTCAATGCTGTATGATCTAGACGTGATTGTCATATTTTGCAAATTCTTATGTGTTGTGCTAATGGCTTCTAAGAAAACCAAAGACTTCAAAGGTTTTCAAAGAGGTGATCTATACATGATAGATTTCACTGGAGGACCACAAGTTGCCACATGTCTTCTAGGAAAAGCTTTAGAATGTTGGCTATGGCATCGAGGCTGGGACATGTTGGCTTGAGGAACTTGGATACTCTTGCCAAGAAGAATATTATCACTGGCGTCGAGGGAGTCAAGTTCAAGAAAGATCATCTACGTGGTGCTTGTGAAGCTCGGAAGATGACCAGGGCCAAACCTCCCTCGAAGACAATCATGACGACCACTCATCCCTTCGAGCTGCTCCATATGGACTTACCACTAGAGGAATCAGCTTCTTTGTCGTCTGCCATCACAGACGGCAAAGACTAAATCCCAAACAGCAAAGACAAAACAACAGACGACAAAGAATCTCACGGCCGGCAAAATTTCTACGTCAGCGTACAACGACATAGGACCTTCTTTGCCGTCTGTCCCCCCAAAGCGGACGGCAAAGCTCTTTGCCGTCAGCTTTCCTTAGGAGCAGTCGGCAAAGTGCTCGAGATGGGAGCCGACAGGCGTTGCCTCCGTTAGGGGTTAATGGAGGCTTTGTCGTCTGCCTCCCCCTTATTCTTTGTCGTCTGCCTCCCCTTATTCTTTGCCTTCTGCTCCCCCTTACTCTTTGCCGTCTGCCTCCTCCTCCTCCCCCCCTCCACTCTTTGTCGTCTGCCTCCTCCTCCCCCCTCCACTGTGCCCTCTTCTTTGCCATCTACCCACCCTGGAGGCAGACGACAAAGAGCCTATATAGACACCCCAGGATGCATAGCTGGGTGCCATGTGACACCTTTGCCATCTACCAGCTGATGGCACAGGTCTTCGCCATCAGCTCGCAGACGGCAAAGAGCCCATATAGTACCTGTTTTTTTTGCTTTATATTATTTCACAGCACACACACACACACACACACACACACACATATATATATATATTTGACATCACATTTATATAATTCACCACACATATATGATATATAGTTCACCACACATATACTTGGCAACACATATATATAATTCACCACACATATATGACATACATATAAATAAATGTACATCCCCATATACCGAAAGAACCAACATACAAAGTATTGCACTGTTTATCCATATATACATATAGTTCGACATTGTTCATCAACTCAAATGAAAACTAGATGATATACATATAAAGTTCATCCATCGACATTGTTCAACTCCATGAATGCCAGCTTCCATGCGTGTAGTACATCCAATCTGCAAAAATGTGAATAAGAAAGTCAGAAGAAAAACAAAATATGATGTTTTCAGCTAATTATGTCATTTTTAGCGGAAAACAAGCTAAGAATATAATATTGATGAGCTAACGAAGGTTCTTATGCCATTTTTAGCTTATTATGGCATTTTGGAGCTAAATGGGTTAATTAGAGCAAGGGTAATATGAAAGAGGAGAATAAAGAGGAGGAGGAGGAGAAGATGAAGAAATCAAGAAGAAGGAGGAGAAGGAGGAGAAGGAGAATGACTAGAAGGTCCCTAGCCTTCTCCTTCTCCTCCTCCTCCTCCTTCTCCTTCTTCTCTTCTTCTTCTTCTTCTTTCTTTTCATTTTTCCTATTTCTTCTCCTCTTCTCCTCTTGTTGGAGCTAAATTACCTAATTATGTCTTTTTGGAGCTAAATGGGCTAATTATCCCATTTTAGAGGAAAACAAGCTAAGTATATAATATTCATGAGCTAACCAAGGTTCTTATACCATTTTGAGCTTGTTAGGGTATTTTGGAGCTAAATGGGCTAATTATGACATTGTTGGGGAAATTACAGCAAGGATAATATGAAAGAGGAGAAGAAAGAGGAGGAGGAGGAGAAGAAGAAGGAGGAGAAGGAGGAGGAGGAGGAGAAAGACTAGAAGGTCCTTGGCCTTCTCCTTCTCCTCCTCCTTCTCCTTCTTCTCTTCTTCTTGTTCTTCTTCTTCTTTCTTTTCATTTTCCTATTTCTTCTCCTCTTCTCCTCTTCTCCTCTTCTTAGGGCTAAATTACCTAATTATGTCTTTTTGGAACTAAATGGGCTAATTATCTCATTTTAGAGGAAAACAAGCTAAGTATATAATATTCATGAGCTAGCCAAGGTTCTTATGCCATTTTGAGGTTATTATGGCACTTTTGAGCTAAATGGGCTAATTATGTCTTTTTGGGGAAATTAAAGCAAGGATAATATGAAAGAGGAGAAGAGAAACTTACCGTAGTGGTCATCAAGGAGGAGAAACACCACGGTTGCTCACAGCGGCTTCGTTTGGAGACGGTTGCCCTGGAGAAGGGTCGTGCGATGCCGCTCGGGATCATCTCCAATGGCTATCGAGCCATGGGTCCTCCCGCCACCAGATATCATCACCAGCTGTGGATCCAAAGGTTCCTGGCTAGGGTTAAAGTCATCCCCTTTCGTAGCCTTCCCCCGCGTCCCTGTATGCCACGAGCTTCTGGTGGGATGACATGTTGGTGAAGTTATTGGGATCATCCAGGTCAGACTCAGAGAATGCCTTCGCCTTCTTGTACGAGGCGGTATGGGCCATGCCATAAAGGTCGTACAAGTGTGGCATCTCTGTCTTATTGTGATGCGCCTAAAAGAGAGGAAGAAAATATTAGCATCAAGAATGAATTGCATGAATCATGAAGCAAATCACATACCCAGTTTCGTCCAAACTGAAGTAAGTTGGCGTTGCCTTGATGGTGTGGCACACTAACCATTTGGCTACGCCGATCCTTCGCATTCTCGTGGACGGCTCGCCAGCTACCTGTGCACCACTCATCAACCAACGCCTCCCAACAATCCATCTTATCCGCACACCATCTAGGGGGCACCTATAAGTTATTAGAAAGAATTTTCAGCGCTACGCCTATGAATGAAATCAACAAAACTACGTAGAAGGACTTAAGAATAGGTAATTACCTTCATGTATTGCTCGTTCTTCAGAAACTTTCAGCGGCAATTCTTCTTCTGCTTCTTAATACCACGCGTGGCGTAGTAATCTCGAATAGCCTGCGGCCGAGCCTCGTGGCGCAAGTTCTGTAGTAACGTCCAAATAGTGTCATCATCGCGTCGTAGCATTCTCTTCCCAAGTTCAACTGAGCCTTCAGAGCCATTACTTGTGCAATTGCATCCAGCTGGTAGAGCTAAGTGTGCTCATGGAGAGGATGTTTTGAAGACTCCAACATTTCATAAAAGGCCTTTGCAGATTCCTCCATCTCATCTTCTGAATCCCAAGCATCATCAAAGGCCTGCACCATGTCTTCGATCCCGGTACCATGCTCGTCCGTGTGATGACGGACCACCTCAGCTCTTGTGCGTTATATAGACTCACCATGAAATGTCCACACCATATAATTAGGCTTAAAACCCCTCCTCTGCAGGTGTTTAATCATTACAGCCTCTGTCGTCTTTTTATAGTTGTCGCATCCAGGACAGGGGCAATAGTTTCTTTCGTGGCCATTTGCGAATGCGACTTTCACATATTCCTTTGTTTTTCCAAACCATTCTTTCGTCATCTCTTTCGGACAAGGGTGACCGGTATACATCCACGCACGATCACTCATCTTGCGTAGCTACTAAAGACAGAAGAAATATATTTATATATAATTTAGCATTTATATTCATCGGTTAATCAGGTTCGCCATTTTTATTACGTCCAGGCAACCTACACGCTAATAGGTAAAGATAGGTCCTAATCCCACGCGAGTATGTGTAGATTGGGTTCGTTTTCCCATGCTCTGCTCTGGATCCAATGCAAAATTTTGGCAGCACCTCCCTGCTGTTCTCCTGATACACGTCTCCGCAATAAACAGAGAGGATGTGCATCTGGAGAACAACAGGGAGGCACTCACGAAATTCCACATTGGATCCAGAGCACACCATACGGGAAAACGAACCCAATCTACACATACTCGGGCTGTCCATGGATAATGTTGGACAATTCAAAAGGATGGCGGTTATAAATATGCAAAGACGTGCATATTTATAGATGTCGCCCTTTCGAACGGGAGACGCATACTGGTCACACTTACCATGATTGAACAAACCTATATATAGCTAGCAAGTTTCATCGGCACGAAGACCGGGACAGAGCAAATTAAGGGGGTAGGAGGAGAAGTCATTTGTGCTCACCAACAAACGTAGGGGTGGATCTCGTCCAACGCACGTGGAGGTCGTCGAACAACTGCACATTGAAATTCACCCGATCAACACAAATATGATGTTTTTATAAGATAATCAAAAAATATGTGACCTAACTCTTATTTTCTTTTTCCTTTTTTCCTCTTCTTCTTCTTCTTCTTCTTATTTTCTTTTTTCTTTTTTCCTCTTATTCTTCTTCTCCTTCTTCTTCTTTTCTTCTATTCTTCTTCTTCTTCTGCTTCTTCTTCTTCTTCTTCTTCTTCTTCTTCTTCTTATTTTCTTTTTTCCTTTTTCCTCTTATTCTTCTTCTCCTTCTTCTTCTTTTCTTGTTCTCTTCTTCTTCTTCTTCTTATTATTATTATTATTATTATTATTATTATTATTATTATTTTATTTTTTATTTTTTCCTCTTATTCTTCTTCTCCTTCTTCTTGTTTTCTTCTTCTCTTCTTCTTCTTCTTCTTCTTATTCTTCTTCTTATTTTCTTTTTCCTCTTATTCTTCTCGTCCTCTCCTATTTTTCTTCTTCTTTCTTATCCTTCCCTTCCTTTTCCTTCTTCTTCTTATTTTTTTTCTTCTCCTTTCTCCTTCTTCTTCTTCTCCTTTCTCCTTCTTCTTCTTCTTCTTTCTCCTTCTTCTTCTTCTCCTTTCTCCTTCTTCTTCTTCTCCTTTCTCCTTCTTCTTCTTCTCCTTTTCTCCTTTATTAAACAGGAAACTAACCTAACTAAACCTAAACTAAAACTGAACCTAAACTAAACTAAAACTAAGCCAAAACCTCAGTAAAACATATAACTAATTAAACAAAAACTATTAGAAAAAGAAGAAAGAAAACTAACCGGGGGGAGGAGGGCCGCACGGGGAGGAGGGCCGCAGGGGGAGGAGAGGTCGCAGGGGGAGGAGGGGCACGGTGAGGGGCGCGAGGAGGGCTGCGGCGGTGGGGTGGGGCGCTGGGGTGGGGGTGGCGTCGGCGGCGGCGGCGTTGGGGCAGGGAGGCCGGACGAGGGCGCGACGGCGGTGGTGGTGTCGGGGGTGAGAGAGATGGGTGTCGGGGTGGAGGAGGGGGCATAGGGCGGCAGTGGAGGAGGGTGCAGGGCGGCCGGGGAGGAGGAGGGGGCGCAGGGCGGCGGTAGAGGAGGGTGCAGGGCGGCCGGGGTGGAGGAGGGGGGCGCAGGGCGGCGGTGGAGAGGGTGCAGGGCGGCTAGGGCGGAGGAGGGCGCAGGGCGGCCGGGGAGGAGGAGGGCGCAGGGCGGCCGGGGAGGAGGAGGGCGCAGGGCGGCGCAGGGAGGCTGGAGGAGGGCGCGGCGGCAGTGGTGGTGTCGGGGGTGAGAGAGAGGGGAGTCAGGTGACCGTTAGGGGGAGAGAGAGGCGCGTGGGGGTGGGGCTAACGGCCGTTAGGGGGGCACCCTCTTTGTCGTCCGCCTCCCGACGGCAAAGAGCATGCACGTAGACGGCAAAGAAAGTGCCCGTTAGGGGGGAGAGAGGGGCTGCGGGGTGGGCCGCCCATGCTCTTTGCCAGTTGCCTGCATGCTCTTTGCCGTGAGCTGGCACATGACAAAGAGCTGGCTGATGGAAAATAGTACCTTTGGCATCATCCTGCTCTTTGCCGTCTGGTTTCTGGTAGCTGATGGCAAAGAAGCAGGAGATGGCAAATAACTGTTTTCCAGTAGTGTATTAGACCATACTCACTATTCCACTTTCTCTAGCACTTCAAACTTATATACCTGGTGTGCATATAATAATTTATAAGAGTGAAGTGCACGATGTCTTCAGGCGCTTCACAAATAGGTGCATGACCAACTACAATGTCAAGTTCAAGAACATTAGGAGTGACAATGTCACCGAGTTCAAGAACACATGACTCAACACCTATCTCAACACACTTGGTGTCACTCATGAGTTCTCTGCTCCATATACACCCCAGCAAAATGGTGCCATGGAACAGAAGAACAAGATGCTTATTATGATGGCATGCACCATGCTTGATGAATACAAGACACCACAAAGACTTTGGCCTGAAATGATTGATACTGCATCCACATCATCAACCGGGTATATCTTAACAAGTTCTTCCAGAAAACTTTGTATGAGTTACTCACTGGCTAGAAACCTAATGTAAGTTATTTACAAGTCTTCGTGCCAGGTCGTGAATAAAGGATCCACATCACACATCTAAATTTGCACCGAGAGCACATGAATCTTTCATGATTTTGGGTATGAAAAGACACCAACATGGTCTTCGCCACTTTTCATCACAAAGTGGTTGAAACTATGGATGTGCAATTTGATGAAACTAATGGCTCACAAAGGGAGCACCTCCCTCCTATGCTAGATGAACTTCCACCTAAAGAAGTTGTGAGGATGATGGGCACTAGTGAAATCATGCATGAGAACCTCAAGTTGAAGAAGTCATCATTCCTCCATCTACCCATGGCGAAGAAAATGTCGATCCAGAAGATAATGTTGCTAACGACAAAGACAATGCTTAGCAGCAGCAACAAAGTCTTTGACTGGCCCATCCACGAGTTGCAAATGAAGTTCAAATCAAGAAGATGCTCAACAACATCAATGCACCAGGTCCTCTAACTTGCTCAAGAGCTACTCAATTAGCTATCTTTTGGGGGCACTTTGCTTTTGTGTGTATCTCAAAACCCACAAAGGCTGTTGACGCCTTCTTGGAACCTGAATGAATTCAATTTATGCAAGAGGAGCTTCATCAATTCGATCTCAACAACTGTTGGAACTTGTCGAGTGACCAGATCCATGCAAGCACAACATCATAGGCACCAACTGGATCTACCGCAACAAGCAGGAGGAATCTGTCCAAGTTGTTAGAAACAAAGCTCGTCTGTATTTACTTTGAGGAAACATTTAACCTATAGCTAGCCTCGAAGCCATACACATATTACTTGTCTATGCTAACCATAATGACATATTCCTATATCAAATGGATGTCAAAAGGGCATTCCTCAATCGTAAGATTGAGGAAGAAGTATCTGTTGCTCAACCTCCTCACAAAGTCTACACGATCAACAGGACACTTTATGGTCTAAAAAAAGCACCAAGGGCCTGGTATGCCACAGTCAAGGACTTTCTCATGAAGAAAGGCTTCAAACCTGGTTCATTCGATCCCACACTCTACACCAAATCTTATGGTAATGAGTTGTTTGTATATCAAATCTATGTCGACAACATTATCTTCAGTTGTAGTGAAAATTGATACAGTGATGAGGTCAGCTTCATGATACAAGATCAATATCATATGTCCATGATAGGTGTCAGTGTACTAAGGAACCGATACCTTAGTACCATGTCTTGTGCTTAAACGACCGTGACCTCCTTCCGGACAAGCCTTGCCGGGAGACAATGCATCCAACATAACAACATGCATCAAGGTCAAGCAACTAACAAGCCACCTTGTTGGTGAAGAAGACCCGAAAGCTGTCGTGACCGGGAAGGAGTCCACTACCTCTTTGCCGCTCCACCTCAGTAGGCTGGTTGTCAAGATCAAAAAGGTGTCAAGCAGGGAGGCGGTTAGGTAAACTTGTCACGGGCACGTGGTGTCTCAAGGGATTTACAACAACTTTAATGACACCCATCCCATGGAGTGGCAGAAGAATAAAATGTAGTTGGGCGAATGGCACAGAAGGAGAGGTAATCCTTGCCGAGAAACATCACCAGCATGACACCTCACGGCACATTTCATGGACCTGTCGATTCCGTCAGGGTTAGGTATTTCCCACTGTAGCTCTTGTCAGTAGTTTTGGCAGCTATAGTATCTACTATTTACCCCATGTAATGATAATTTTAGCCATAGTGGTAATCCCTTTGCCTGTAAAAGGAGGTCCATGGGTACCTTTACAAAGGCCGACAACATGTCCATTTGCACGCGTAGCCGCACGCCTCGAGCATTCTTTCTGGGTTGTTGCGCTTGTGTACTTGGACCCATATAATCCACAACCCATATGACGTAGGGTTTTAAGCTCTCGAGGAGAACGAACTTGTATAAACCCAAGTTGTGTTGAATTGGTGAATCTCTTTGTGCCCGTGATTCCCCATAGTTAAACCACAAAGGGGCCTCGCAGGTCCTATAGATTATCGTACTCCGGCGTCTTTTGAGAACCAGGCAGGGGGCGCGTGGGCGAACCTACACCAACTTCCGTGTGTCTACATCGACACCCATGGCTCCTAAAAAGGCCAAGGGCACATCGGCGGTTGTCCCATCTTCGTCCAAGATGCTCCCACAGGCAGCCACAAACGACGCGGAAGGGGAGACCAACGTACTAACCATACTAATGAGCACAACCACAACACCGCACGGAGTTCCACGAGCCGTGACCCAGACCCCATCATCATGGCGGTGTGAGACTCGCCAGCGGCATGTGGGGATAACGTCGTGGCGGCAGCGACCACAGTAGCAACAATGGCTATGACGAGACCTACACCATGCTCCTCACAGGATAACAGAGAGCAACGCCCGCAGGGCATCGATCTCGGGCGGCGTGCGGACAAGACCCCAGCGCACCATTCTTAGAACACGTAGGGAAAAGCCCATCGTCAACCTCCCGGTGAGAATGGACAATGTGCGACTGGATGGGAGAGCTCTCCTCCTAACATCGTCAGGAAGCACCACACATGCCTCACACTGCTCCATGCCCAAGACCTCCGAGGAAGCTCTAGCGGAGGCCACACTGTTTGTGAACTTTTCACTATCCCGGAGATGATGGAAGACTGGAGGTTGACCATATAGAGCATGTTGAGCTTCACAAACCACAATAAGCCAGATGTGGTCGGCCCCTCACAAGCGTGCCATGCGGCTTTAGAAGGGCCAACTGTCGGACGCAACGCTAGCAGGGCACCTATGGTGTCGTCACCCCTGCAACAACAAAAACCATCCCATCCCGACTGGCATGCAAGAAGAAGTGTATTACACATCTATAGACCCGCGGTAAAATCAAGACCAACACCAAGTCTTGAAGGACAGGCGCAAGGAGGATGCCTGCACCAGCATCAAGAGGCGGTGGGAGACACGTTGCCAATCGAATGGCCGCGCAGACCTAGTCATCGACGAGCCTGCGCCTGGGGTACCTAGCCACCTACCTTATGAGATAGGTTTCCTTGTGTTCACCTAGGAGTTACGGCAAGTATGCTGGCCCTGCGGACGACCCTTCAAGACCTAGCTACTTGACAAGTACAATGGAAATATCAGCCCTTCGGAGTTCCTCGTCATCTACACGATTGCAGTATAGGCTGTTTGGGGACACGATGATGAAGTGTTGACCAACTCCTTCCTATTGACGCTCAAGCCTAATGTTGGTAGTTGGCTAATGAACTTGCTGGAAGGCACCATTTCTTCTTGGGAGGATCTGTGCGACAAATTCGTTGGCGCATACCATGGGGGTCAAAAACTCCTAGGGGAATCCAGCGATCTACATGTGGTTCCCCGGAGAGACGACGAATCCCTAGGCAAGTACATCTAGAAGTTCAGCCATGTACAACACCACATACTTGACATCCACTCTGCAACGGTGATTGTCGTGTTCCATATGAACATGCCCAACCGGAGGATGCTTGAGGAGATAAGCATCAACAAGGTGTGGATGTCGCCAAGCTTTATGCACTCGCTGATAAATGTGCACGTGCTGGAGAAGCGTGGAGAATCCTCCGAGAAGTTGCTGGCGCAGAGATCAATTCTGACAATGAAGACGCGCGTGCATTCAAGGGAAAGGGTCGAAAGCGCAACCAAAAGCGTAAAGACAAGGTAGTCATAACCATCGAAGGGTCCGACAAATCCAACACACACAAGAAGGCTAAGTCCGAAGGATCAAGCAAGGAGGCTACCACCTGCTCCGGAGACAATGAAGTTGCGACAAGAGAAAAGGTCGGCATGCCTTACTACATGATCAACCTCACCAAGGCCTATGACATCACCGAATGCCGCCAAGTAGATCAACTTGGTGAGAAGCCGGAGCAAGAGTACATACGGTGTGACAAGGAGAAAGTCCAAGATGGTGCTCATAATTCCGGCAAGAAAAACCGTGGTGGCCTAGGAAGTCGCCGCATCAAGGCCAAGCGACTAAAGGAGAAGCCCGCAAGAGGCCCAGACAAGAAGTGTGATGAAAACGAATATGATGATGATGGATATGAAGGGGATCTGATGGCCAATTATTCTAGAATCCTATAGATGCTATGTGTGTCGACGGAGGCACATCATGGCACTCCTCCCACCGGCATCTCAAGCAGTAGATCTCTGAGGTCTATGATGAAAACGAATATGATGATGATGGATATGAAGGGGATTGATACATCTCCAACGTATCTATATTTTTTGATGGTTTCATGCTATTATCTTGTCAAATTTGGATGTTTTCTATGCCTTTTATATCTTTTTTGGGACTAACTTATTAACTCAGTGCCAAGTGCCAGTTCTTGTTTTTCTGTGTTTTTGACCCTTTTCAGAGGAGGATTTTAAGCGGAGTCCAAACGGAATAAAACTTCCGAAAAGATTTTTTCCGAAACAGAAGATGATCGGGAGACTTGAGAACCAAGGCAGAGGGTCACCAGGGCCCCATAAGCCCCCTAGCCGCGGCCAGGGGGCTCGTGCCTCCAAGGCTTGTGGGCTCCCTGGGCCTCCTCTGCCCTAGGTCTTTCGCCTATATATTCCCTAAAATCCCAGAAAAAATCATGAGATCCACGAAAAGACTTTTTTGCCGTCGCAAGCTTCTGTCTCGGCAAGATGCCATGTGTGGCACGTTCTGGTGCCCTGCCGGAGGGGGGATTCGGATACGGAGGGCTTCTTCATCAACACCACGACCTCTCCGATGATGCGTGAGTAGTTCACCATAGACCTACAGGTCCGTAGCTAGTAGCTAGATGTCTTCTTCTCTCTCTTGGATCTTCAATACAAAGTTCTCCATGATCTTCATGGAGATCTATCCGATGTAATCTTCTTTGCAGTGTGTTTTTCGAGATCCAATGAATTGTGGATTTATGATCATATTATCTATGAATCTTATTTGAGTTTCTTCTGATGTCTTATATGCATGATTTCATATCCTTGTAATTCTCTTCGAGTTGTGGGTTTTGTTTGGCCAAATTGATCTATGATTCTTGCAATGGAAGAAGACTAGGACCCCCGGGTCTACTTCACACCATATTTTCAGCCTTACACTTTTACTTCGTTGCACTTTCCTCCTTCAGATCTCACTTCGGAATCAATCTTGAAGGGATTGACAACCCCTTTATAGCGTTGGGTGCAAGCTCTTTTGTGTTTGTGCAGGTACTCTTGACTTGACGCGATTCTCCTACTCGATTGATACCTTGGTTCTCAAACTGAGGGAAATACTTACTGCTCCTCTGCTGCATCACTCTTTCCTCTTCAAGGGAAAAACCAATGCAAGCTCAAGAGACGATAAAAGATTTATGTCGCCGTAGCAGGGATCTGAAGGCCAATAATTCCAGAAGGCGATAGATGCTATGTGTGTCGACGGAGGCACATCTTGGCACTCCTCCCACCGGCATCTCAAGCAGTGGATCTCTAAGGTCAACGCGGCAGAACCAGCACTAAGGGCAAGAAACCCATCAAATGGTCCAACACTCCCATTATCTTTGACACCGAGGATCACCCTGATCGTATCACTACTGTTGGGTGTGTTCTATTGTAGGTGTCACCAACAATCCGCAACCTCAAGGTCACAAAGATGTTGGTGGTCAGTGGGGCTAGCTTGAATTTGATCTCACTCGACATGATCAAATGACTTATGTTCCCCGACACGGATCTCAAGACTATACGGTCCGTCTAGGGGGCCAACCCAGGAAGATCTCAGCCCAAGGGACGAATTACTCTATTGATGACATTTAGTAGTGAGCACAACTTCAGAATAGATAAGGTTGTCTTCAATGTTGCAAAGATGCCAGTACCGTACAATGGGATCTTGGGCCGACTGGTGCTTGCAAAGTTCAATGTTGCGTCTCAACGTGCCTACAATACACTGAAGATGCCAGGGACGATGTGCGTCATCACCATCCTCTGCGTTGACAAGCTCTAGCGGGAGGCAGTGGTAGTGTGTGCCTACAAGGCACCTTCTCCTGCCAGCAAAGCTCCCAGGGGGAAGGGCAAGAACAAGTGTTCTGGTTAACCTGGTGAGGATTTTGGGAAGCATGCATCAGAGCACAGCATGCCCGACAATGACTATCTAGAGACCTCTGCTGCCAGGAGCAAGAAAAACAAGGCGACCATCCCCAAGACAAACTAAGTGGCTACACGGGAGGACGGGGAGGGCGACACTTTCACCATAAGTACCACCCTTGATAGAAAATAGGACTTCGTGCTCGTCTCCTTCCTATGGGCAAATGTCTGCATGTTTGTTTGGCAACCATGTGACTTCCCTAGCATTGCCATGGAGGTGATCGAGAACCACCTTGCCGTTTGTCCCCATCCATGCCGTGTCAAGCAGAAGGTCCGGAAACAAGCCCTAGAGCAGAAAGATTTCATTGCCGAAGAAATTAGGAAGCTAGAGGTAGAAAGTCTAATTAGAGGTGAGGTCCACCGCATGGGTCTAGCGAACCTAGTGGTGATGCGGAAAGCAAGAGGGAAATAGAGACTTTGCATCGACATCATCGATGTCAACAAGGCTTGTACAAAAGACCCTTACCCCCTTCCATGCATTGATCAAATAGTAGATTCAACTGCTGGTTGCGACCTTTTGTCGTTCCTTGACACCTAGTCTAGCTTCCACGAGATTTTCTTGGCCGAGGAAGACCAAGATAAAACCTCATTCATTACCTCGTGTGGCACATACTGTTTCAAGCGCATGCCTTTCGGGTTGAAGAGTGTCGGTTTGACATTTGCAAGGGTCATCCAAATTGGTTTTGGGCCGGTGTTACACAAAAATATGGAGGAATATATGGATGACATAGTGGTCAAAACCGAGGAGAAGGCCACACTAATTCAAGACTTAGAAGAAACCTTTACAAACTTGTGCAAGATCAATTTGAAGCTCAACCCCGAGAAGTGCGTGTTCGGAGTGCGTCCTGGAAAGCTCCTCACGTTTTTGTGTCATAGCATGGGATTGAAACCAAACCCACCAAGATTGAGGCTATCGATCAGCTGGAGGCACTAAAGCGCTTCAAGGACGTACGCCGCTTGGCAGGCTGCATCGCCACCCTCAACATGTTCAATTCCAAGTCTATAGAGCGTGCCCTCCCATTTTTCAAAATCCTGAAAAAGGCAATCCCAATGAAATGGAATCCACAAATGGAGGTAGCTGATGTGTCACACCCTTTGTTTTGCCTTATATTAGTAAGATAACATGGCTCAAAAATTAGGGCCAACAAAACTTTTTTCGTGTGATGTGATGCTTGAATGGATTGCTATTTTCTTGCTTCATTGACTCGGTTTTAAATCACACAAATTCTTCTTCTCTCAAGACTCATCTCCTTGATTCAAGACCTTGCCCAGTGACCATACAATGTGTATAGGACTTAAAACTATTTAAAAAAAATATTTTAACCAAAAAGAATTTATTTAATTTAGCTTTTTAGAAACCCCAGAACTCAGGTTTATACTACAAGTCCTCAAATTAGGGAAGATATTTCGCCCCAAATATTTTATTTAAATCCTATTATCAAAAAGACTTTCCAAAACCAAAAAATATATTATTTTAAAGGTTATTTTACTATTTCATTTAAATACCTTTTTCTAAGGCCAGAAATGGTATTTGTGTAGAAAAATATTTTCTTGCTTCCAAAATATTTGAGAAAAATTATGGAAACTCACTTGGCATATATGTTCCATATATAAGAGTTTCAGCACATGGTCATGTTCGAAATAATGGGCAAAACCCTTTCTGCCAATTTCAAGATTTGAAATTTTTCTATAAGAAGTATTCTCAAATAATTCTAGTAAACTACTGGCAAGTCACACATGACATATGTGATTATGTTGCCAAGTTTCATCTCAATCCTAATTATTTTGGTTCACACAAATATTACAAAATCATCTCTATCCACATCCATACTTAAGCAACCTTACATTTCCAAGTGTCTCCATTTCTTCTCACATTTTGTGAACATGTTCTAACACCCTAATAATACATCCATGCCAAGTGGTGAATAAAGGAGAACAGGTCCACTTGTCCAAATCCCCTCAAAACCACTTCTGCTGATTTCTAGAGTTGAAAATATTTGCATTGTCATGTTTCTCCAATTGATCCCAAACTTTTTGGACGTGCTCTAACCCTCAAATAATGCCACAACACCAAGTGGCGCATGAGGGGGGATTAATTTGCATGGATAGATCTAGATAAAACCATTTCTGCACATCTCTAGGTTTATCAAGTTTACATTGTCAACTTGCACCAAATAATGTCAAACTTGGTGATCAGGACCATTTACCGCTAGTAAATCTCAGTGCCATTGGATACCCCTAGATGCCCTAGGATAGCATTAAACACCTTACTCCAAAAGCTTGAGGACAAGCAAAGTAGACCCAAAAAGATTTCCCTTCCATGCAACTTTTTTACCACAGTATGATCTAACTCTATTTTACCTGCATTAACTTTTCCATAGCCTCAAATAAATTATTTGGGGAGTAACTCCCTCACTTACCCTCTGATTTTACCATGGCAACACCACTTTTACCCCTCTCCTTCTATTATGTTCATACAAGTGCCCCCAAACTTTACCACAAAATCATTTGCATACTGATACATCAATCCAAGCCCAAAGATGGCATGCTTATGTGTAAATTATGAGCAAACCATCTAAACCTAAGATTTGGCAGCAAATGTGGCCTTGAACTACAACTGCTACCTACACTTATCTCCTAGGGCTAAAAATTGGTGGTCATGTATTCCTTTCATAACAACATCTTACCTCATGTGCTCTTCAGTAAAAATTCCGGAGATAGCTCTCAAGGCTCCTGTTGTAAACTTAACCAGAGTAAAAACCCTTTTTAACCAGCTATAATTACATTGGAATTTACCACCACCCTGTAGCATGCATGCCTTGTATGCTAGACATCATTGGCCTACTAAAAGGAGGTCATGCACATGCCTTGGTGTGGTGCCCACGCTATTGGCATGCAACAACGATGCTCTGCCATTTGTCAATGTTATGTAGCTCTTGTCTCGCCTTGACATGGTGTCCGAGTGCGTCAAGCATCTCCCCTGAACCTCCCACGCCCCTCCTCGACGTCAGGAAGGCTTCATAACGTCTCTGACATGCATACTCGCCACACCCAGAGCATCTGAGGCTGTCCGGAGCTTCCTCATCTTGCTCGGCCTAAATACTTCACCCTAAGTGCACGTCTGAGTTCCCTCTCGCTCTCTCTCCTTCCTTGCATGCCCGGACCAACCCATGGCTCCTCCCGAGCCCTCCTTCCGCCCTGACAACCGGCATGGCTGCCGCCATGGCTGCAAGCACGCCCGAGTCTCCCTTGTATCCCTTGCCCTTGGTTGAATCCAGAGGAGGCCCAAGACCAATGAGGTCTTTCTCCTTCCCTAACTTCTTCCTAGCACGGTTGTGGATCCCAACTTGTCGTTACTGTCGGATGCGTCCATCTTGGTTGATGACCTCCTCGATCTGGCCCTCCCCCTCGTGTGTGGATTGAACCGACCGGTGCGCCCCAACGTAATAAATACGACGGTGACTCAAGGGCCCGATTGAGTGGCCGGTGATGCCGGCAAAACTCCCGCTGTCCCCTTTGCCGGGAGGTATGATAATAACCCATCAGCCGATAGGCCACGCATGTCGGCTGGCTAGGTAGGCCGACGGGTGGGCTCATACTGTGTTAAGTGGAGACGGCTCCAACCGGTTCCGCCTCCCTACGGTGGAAGCTTCTCTGGTGCAATACGCCTTCGGCGTTGCCGATTCGCTCGCGAGGCGAGAAGTGGGGCCGGCCTAATGGCTATCTTCCTTCCTTTGCGTAGTTTTGCCATTTTTGGTAATTATAATTACTTTCTTCTATATTTAACAAAGAGACAAATAAATGCATATTAAATCCAAAATGGGTGGTTCAAATTCCTTAACATTCCCAAAATCATGTGCTATCCCAATATGTCACTTGCACATTTCTCCAGGGATATTTTCTATAGTATTAATATTAAAATTCAAATTGGAATTTTTCAAACCCCACTTTGCAAAATTCCTAGAGAGCTCAAAACAACTCCAAATGGCGTGATTCAAACTCCTAGATTTCTATAAAAGCATCACCTAATTTTCTAGCCATGGTTAAATTTTTTACCATGCATTGTTTTTGCTGGATATAGTAATAGCCCCATTTACATTTATTCCTATTAAATCTCTAGGAAATTCATACGAACTACAAATCTTTTGAAACCACTTCCAAAAGTCTTCTAAAATCATGCCCTATTAAATGAGTGCTTCCACACATTTTTAAGGAAATATTTTCTACTAACTTCTTGTAGGTCCACTAATCCCTCCATTTTCACCTTTCAAAAATCATCGTTGATCCAGATCCACTGAAATCTCTTTGGCTACTCTTCATATTGCTAGAGGTGTCCTATAGAATAGAACTCCTAATTTAGAGAACTTTTAATTTTTTCTGCTTGTTGTATTGCTTATTGTGGGTGTTACCGATGATAGTTGACGAAGTAGATAAAGTGATCGGAGTTCGACTAGAAGCCCATGAAGACCTCGAAGACTTTGCGGAACCAGGGAAGCAACACATTAACCACGACTATGAAACCATTTTTATGCATGTCATATGGCACTTTACTTCGTTGTATTTGAATCATGTTGAATCGGTGACCACCTTGGTTGGTTTTCTCCGATAAATCCTCGTTGATACGTGCATTGAGCATGACCCTACCTTCCTACGAGGGTTGTGCGGGTGGGAAGTAGATAGGATGCTAAAATAGTTGCTATGCAATTGGGATGGGGAATAGCATGGTGTCGGAATGAAATGATTTTAAAGACTTTTCGAAAACCTTGTCGGGTGACACTAATGCTCGAGGGAAATGGTGTTGAGTTAGGTAACCACTTGAGAAAGAAGTGGTTTACCAAGACAAGTGGTGTGTGTGTTTTCGAAAAAGGATTATATTTAAGATTTGTCAACCATCCCAACCTTACATGTGCGACCACGATACCCCTTCATGGAATGGGGCCTTGTTGATTACCTTGGTGGGATACTAGTAGAGAGCCCACAATACTAGTGGAGGGTGGGCCTGAGTTACCCTCTTGAGACAGGGCCATGTTAGGTACGGCGACCA
Source organism: Hordeum vulgare subsp. vulgare (assembly GCF_904849725.1). Taxonomy (NCBI): domain Eukaryota; kingdom Viridiplantae; phylum Streptophyta; class Magnoliopsida; order Poales; family Poaceae; genus Hordeum; species Hordeum vulgare. Next base: position 284,065,938 of record NC_058523.1, read on the forward strand.
TGGGCTATTTTACACACACTTGGAACGTCGTTGGTCCCCTCTTGGATGGTACGATCTTGAGTGAGGCATGTATTATGTACATCATGAGGTATGTGTACCAATCGAATGGACTCATGGTTTAGTGTCACTAGGAGAAAGGCATTATTCACGTGCTTACCTCGGGTAGATAATATGGCATGAGTTGTGGATGACATGGAAGTTCCCCGAGTCTTGTGGGTACAGCGCGCAACCACTCTAGAGTGTAAAACTGTTAGAACAGACATGTCCACGATCAAGGACACTTGGGTGGTGCTCCTTAGACTATGTCAAGATGTTTTTACAAACCTGGTGTGTGTGTGAGAAAGATGGTCCTGTTCGGAAGATGACATTTGAGCTAAGTCAGATGACTTGACATGATGAATGAACATGAGATGTTTAACCCCTGCTTATGATGATATCTATAACTTATTCGTATGGATATCTACATCATGTAGATGCATGATTTTCCAAGCTGATTGATCATGACATTAAACTAAAAGTAGCTTTCTGCTAATTACCTACTTAGTGCCATTTCATGCATTGGTATTGCCTTGTTCCAAACATGGGTTGCTTGCAAGTACATTCAAAGTTGTCATTGGCTTGCCATTGGTTATTTTATTGGCCAGGCATGAGAGAATAGGATATGATGAAGATTACCCTGGTGACGTCGTGTGAGCCAGGACGCTTCCCAGTCAGAATGGATGTACGGTTATGGTTGATGGCATGGGTTCACACTATCGATGAAGATTTTCTGCTGCAAATATATGAATACTTGGCCATGAAGGCCATATATGAATAAAACGGTACGTAATGGATGTAAGACTCTTGGTATCGAGTTTCTCTGTGTTCAATGAGCATTGCTCTTTGGGATCACAATGCATGTACATTCAGTGATCATGAATTATGAGTCGGGTTCCCCATGGAGCTACCATTAGAGCCATCATGATTGTAGGAAGCCCTTAGTTAGTATGGACGTTAGTTAGGACAAAACTATTTTTGCAGACCCTGCAAAATAGTTTACAAAACCTCTATATTTATTAGCTCTTCTAAGTTTCCAAAGGAACTGGAGGTTTTTGCCTTAGCACTTCCACCATTATTCTCTAGACTCTCCACATCCTCTTTTGAAAAACTTGCAAATGGTCGCTAGCACCCTTATTCCCAAGACCCCCAGATTCCTTAAATTCCTATTGGGTAACTTGGAAGGGAAGCGACCCTGCCAAATGATCACCCACATATTTGGAAGACAAGATTGGCAACGCTAAAACAAGATGACACCGATAGAAGATACCTTATAGAGGAATGAGGACATCAAGACTCTGAAGATGGTGGCACCCTTGACACTGCCCCAAGATGATGCAACCTTGGCCTACAATGATCAAGGCACAAGATATGCAAGATCATGACACGCATCTCTAAAAGAGAAATCTTATCCATACCGTTGTTGTGTCGACAACCACTGGTGGATGAGGAACTTCCCATTTGGTTCGCCTCACCCTAGTGAGCAGGAAAACGGTTCTCTATCATGGTGTTGATTTTGTCATGGACATAACCGACAGGTCAAAAATCTATCATGCCTTGTCCATGCTATTGCACAAAGGATTGTCCACTTGGAAATCTCGACGCCTTGAAAGGAAAGAAGGCGCTCACAAGAATACGAAGACAACAGAAGACCTTGTCAACGACAACCATGAGGAACGACTTTCATCGTCAGCTCACTAGAGAGAAGTTGTCAAATGTTCTTCAGGGTAAGGCTGGATCATTTCAACAAACAACTACAAGACAGGTAGCGACACCTGAAGAGGACCCAGAAGACTGAGCGAAGTCCTCTTCAAAACACGAAACAAGCACTATTACTGAATCTGAGAACCCCTAGGGTAGGATGAGTCGTGTATCCCCAATGAAAAGTTGAGTTTGTGTGATGGTTCGAATGGAACCATGTTGTGTGTTACTTGTTTTTTCCTGTTGGTTCTTCGATATAAGTCGCACTTTTTCCCTAGGTAACAAGTATGCGACTATATCACCTACCTCATCTTGATGTTTGTGTTTGGCCTTTTGGCACTTATTTGATTGCACTTGCACTATAATACACCCTTAGGCACCTCCTCTCTATGTTGCTTTCTCTCTCCCCCATCTCGCCAACTGAAGACTAGAAAGACAAGATGCACCAAGTATCCACCTGGACAAACGACTAACACTGAGGACTTTGACTATAACGTACTCAACCAAACGCAGCCCCGTAGAGCTATGATTTTCCCTCAAGATTCAGAATCCTCCCTAGACCGACCCAGACCTAACAAGCTGCCCTAGCTCAAACCTCTGATCTCGTGTTTAATACATAGGTTTGCGAGGGCACCTATTGATCTTCAATAACCCTGGCTCAACGTTGGGTTCAATATGGGACTAGTCATCATCGTGGACAAACCTCTTTCATTCTGAAGCTAGCACTAGAACCTTGATGCCATAGGAAGTATCATTCTAAGGATATATGGTTTGTACACAATGATTTGATGTGACTATAATAGGTGTCTTGAGGATATGGCTAAGACTCTTTGGTGGATTACGACATTTTCATAGTGATGGGTGAACTTGGTGGATCAAAGTTGGTAGAGTAGCAAAACATACATATCCCTTGACTAAACTGGATTCAGTAGAACAACTCGGGATCATATGTTGATAATTTATTGGTGGTATGATAACTTGATTTTCACAAGTAGCAGTCCTAGATTGATGATTTTGCAATGATGACTTGGAGTAACGAATAGGAATTATCGTTGGGCATGCAATTTAGATTTAGATAGGTAATCCTAATAGAGTGTTGGTGTTAAGTAAAACTACATGGTTCAGAGTAAATTGGATCTAGTCCAATTATCTGGATTATAATACCATGTTTTCTCGATGGATGATAAGTAGAAGAAATTAGAGTTGTCAGAAACGATTAAACGATCTATATAAGCTTGACCTTGGAGTTTAGTTCGTGAGGAGATTTGAAGTTGGTGGATATACTGTGGTAATAGTCCTTGCAACGATGTGTGGATTAAAAGGACTCTCGGCGATTATGTAGAACCCCATCAACAATGGATTGTAGGAGTAGAGTGTCATGTAATGATTGATGGGATTGGTGCACCACTTGATTGGATTCGTAGGAAGGAAACAAGATCTTGGATTGGTATATTATGGGTTTCCTTAGCATAGAAATGTAGTACATTGGACCTTGATAATTCAGCTGAGCACTTGGATTGTAGTGTCGTAATAAAGCTTAGCGGCTTGTATGCTTCCCGAGGATTTTTATATAGGGATACATGTGAGTTGGCTATATTATACCTATGAGATTTTTGGTATAGTCATTCTCTCAGAACCTTGGAGTTGAATAGAATGAGTGATGTTGGAGTTGACTTACGTGGGACGATACGTCCGAATATATAGGATGATTTTGTGTGGAGAAATAGGTTAGACTATCGGCATCCAAGGATTGTGCTCAAGGATAAGATGGTAGACATTCACTCACATCCTAACCTCCTTGAAATCCCGAAGCTTTATGGAGCCATAAGATGGTCGGATTATGACCATAGGTCTTGGCTCTAAGTCATTAGACTATGGCCAATACTCCACCTTGACCACCGCCAATCATGTCCATGAGGAAGGTGGACATGAAGCACAAGATTATGTTAGACCACAAACCCCTGGACAGGTGACCATCTGGAACAAATGACAGGTTCTCTCACGTATCTCTTGAGCAATATGCTTATGTGATGCTTGGAGAAATATGTTGTTGTCCGCATTGATGACATACTTATTTATGCATGAAGAGTAAGGAACACCTTAGTCCCATTTGGATACACCCCAGAAGCACCGATTTCCATTCTTCTGAAGTGTAAGGTTTTACCTTAAAGAAGTGGACTCCACGAAGCACCCTCCAAGCAGTAGAAGAGAGTCCTACCCAAGCAGGATGAAGAACTACTATAGTTGAGAACCCACGGTAATGAAGAAGAAGCAATAGAAGACAACAAGCACTCCTCTGCCGAGTACATCGGCGAGACTATGTCAAGAAACATCGACATACAAGCACAATGAAGCCTTTGGACATCAAGAGAACTTAAATAGCACCTTTTTGGATTATTGGACCAATCCAAGACGTAAATCCTGAGTGGACCATGGTGAAACCCCTGTCAAAGGTGGTTAACCCCGCTTGCCAAGCCTCAGACCTTAGGGATTGGATTATTGGTCAATGCTTTTGGGTAGCCATGTCATCTAGGGACCCCCCCCCCTCAGAAACCTTCCTAGATGATAGGACCCGTTTAAAACACAAAGTATCTAAACTCAGTCTTAGGGACGAGACCCAACACAGACTTTTTCACAAGTAGCTATGAACAAGCTTGAAAACCAAGCATCCAAAGACACACCAGAAACGTGCGTTGCTGACAACGAAGACAAATGGTTGAAGACAAATGAAGTACTTACATGGGCCAATACTCAAGCAGAAGATCTCGACGAGAAGCCTACATTGACACGCTTCAACACTCTCAAGAAAGAAGACCACCTACAACTATAGATCACCTTCCTTAAGGAAGTCAAGGATTTCTCCGTCGACAGGAACCTACACCAAAACCTTGAACCTTCTATTCCAACACAAGATATCTACATGTCACTAACCAACATGAAAAACCCCTGGACCAACAAACAAGGACACTATTTTTCCACGTATCCCGAATTTAGAGTAGACACGCAAGCCACACACTTGCCCGAAACATGTTTACCAAGCCCATGACCCCTAGTCAAGCCTAGCATATTGAAAAAACCCTGTTCACCATCACAAGAAGCCAAGAGAAGCATTCTAAGTTGTATCATCAAGCACTTCAAGATCCACTGGAACAATCACCTTGAAGAAGGAGCGACAAGGGAACGTGAGGACTACCTCAAACCCAAATTTCAGTATCTTTTCAATGCCTAGCCTAGGAATCTCGGGAACGAGATTTTGTAAGGGGGTCGGTCTGTCACACCCTATGTTTTGCCTTATATTACTAAGATAACATACCTCAAAAATTAGGGGCAAAAAAACTTTATGTGTATGATGTGATGCTTGAACTGATTGGTATTTGCTTGCTTGATTGACTGTGTTTTAAATCACAAAAATTCTTCTACACTCAAGACTCATCTCCTTGATCCATGTCCTTGCGCAATGACCATATCATGTGGATAGGACTTGAAACTATTTTTACAAAACTTTATTTTAACCAAAAAGCATTTATTTGATTTTCAAAAACCCGTGAATTGAGGTTTGTACTACAAGTCCTCAAATTAGGGAAGATGTTTTGCCCCAAATATTTATTTAAATCCTATTATCAAAAAGACTTCCCAAAACCACAAAATTATTATTTTATAGGTTATTTTACTATTTTATTTAAATCCCTTTTTCTAAGGCCAGAAATGGAATTTTGTGAAGAAGACAATATTTTCTTGCTTCCAAAATATTTGAGAAAATTTAGGGAAATTTAGTGGGTATATATTTTCCATATATAAGAGTTTCAACACCTGGTCATGTTCCAAATAATGGACAAAACCCTCCAAAACACATTCTGTCTATTTCAAGCTTTTGAAATATTTCTATAAGAAATATTCTCAAATAATTCCAGTAAACCTCTAGCAAGTCACACATGACATATGTGATGATCTTGCCAAGTTTCATCTAAATCCTAATTATTTTGGTTCACAAAAATATTCCAAAACCTTGTGTGTACACATCCAAACTTGAGCAACCTTACATTGCCAAGTGTCTCCATTTGTTCTCACGTTTTCTGAACATGTTCTAACACCCCAATAATGCATCCATACCAATTGGTGAATCAAGGAGAACAGATCCACTTGGCCAAATCCGCTCAAAACCACTTCTGCTGATTTCTAGAGTTGGGAATATTTGCATTGCCATGTTTCTCCAATGGGAGATGTTCCGCGTCCACTGACGGATCCATAGGAAAAATCCACCACCCGTATAGTCCTCATGCGCGCACAGTCGTCCGATCTGACCTTTCTGACCAAATAGAACCTGAAACAACTGCCCAGTTTCAGAAACAATCAATCGATCCCGGCCTCGACAGACCTGCACAAACCGCGGCGCCATGCGCAACCACCGCCCCGCAACCACCGTGGTGCCGCTCGCAAACCACTGCCCGCAAACCACCGCGGCTCCGCCCTGACAAACCTGCGCCAACCTTGTCTGTCACTTTCAGAAACAAAGCACTTTGTCCCGCCCGTAACCTCTCGGTGCCGCCGGCGTGCCTGAACTCCGTGGCGTACCACATCGCGCGCAAGATGCTCGAATCGAACGCCAACCTAGCTGACCAAGGGCCCGTGCTTGGAGAACACGTCCGACCATCTTTCTCAGCTCCAAGCACCTTGAGTGAGCTTCCACTGCGAGTTGCATATTCTAGTTGGTTCACAAATTCCTCGGTGGTGTTTCGTGAAGCTACATCGAGCAGATCCCGTGAAAAAACTTCGGTGAGACCTCCTGTTTATGAAACTGTAGCTCTGATCCAAAGTGAAAGCATGAACACCTGTCTGAAAAAACAGAACAACGAACCTGTCAAAATTTAATTGAAAAAATGAGCCACTCAAAATCAGAGAAAATAAGCCTTTATAATTCCTATAACTCCTTGCTTTGCCCAAAAAACATGTCCATCTTGTTTGTATATAAGAAAACATGAGACACTCAACCTGCATTAGTTAGTTGGTCCTCCTGCTCCCAGTTTGTGTTTCTATTAATTTAATTTTGTTGAAAGTATCTGTTGGGTGACAGTAGGAAAATATTATGTGATTTTTGAAATATGAAGTGACTGTTGCACAACAATTGTGTTGCAGGAACATGTAACTCAACGTGAAGGAAGCTATGCCCACGACAATTTTTCTGCTCGTGATGGTGAAGATTCAGAAGGTTTGTTTGCTGAAGATGCAAGCAAATATGATGGAGATCTTTCATCGCGGCCATTGTCGCCCTATGTTGGGATGGTTTTTGACACAGTCGATGATGCTCGCAAATTCTACAACGACTATGCCTTCAAGTTGGGGTTCGGAACAAATATATCTACTTCAAAATTCACCTAGAAGAGAGGTCAAAAGAAAGAGGATGCAAACCTGATAAAGAGAGTATTTTGTTGTGTGCACGCTAGAAATCCCGTTAAAATGGAAACCAGCAGTACGTCAGAGAGCATTGCAACTGGAAACAACAGCTCTAGTAGGCAGCCTAGTGAAGGGATGGATGACACAAGAAAACGTTAAGAAAAATAGAATGCTCCGTCATCATTGTAAGGCGCATATGATTGTTGGGCTGAGGGAGGGAGATGGACAGTGACTTGTTTTGTTGCGGAGCATACACATCCGATGATGGAACAGCCGAAGCGTGTCAGGTACTACCGCTCGCACCACAACATACCCATCAAAGATTACCAATTTTTTTTGATGCTACATGATGTGAACCTCTCTAATTGAGAATGCATGAGCTTCCTTGGTATGATCCATGGAGGTGACACTAGGATACTCCCGTATGTGACGAGAGATGTTACAAATGAATGTGCAAAGCTCCGTAGAGGGTTAACATTCCGAGACAGATATGACAGTGAAGTATTCTAAGAGGAGGAAGGGTGAGATTCCAGATTTTTCTTTGCGAAAAAATAAGATCATGCAACAAACTCCGTGACTACTTTGTTTTGGGTTGATGGGAGAACAATGTTGTTGTACCAAACACAAAGATTGTGTATTCTTCGATACAGCGTTCTGCACAAACAGATACAACATGCCATTTGCTCCTATAGTTGGTGTAAACAACCACCTCCAGACAATTGCACTAGGATGTGCCCTGTTGCTGGATGAAACTATTGACACATTTAAGTGGATGTTCCAGCAGTAGACGGCTGTGATGGATAATGATCATCCTACCAACATCATGACTGACCAGGACCAAGCGATGGCAATAGCCATTGATCAAGTGTTCCCGAACACTTGCCATAGGTGTTGCAAGTTTCATGTGCTTAGCAATACATGGTCCGAGTTGGGAAGGCTGTTGAGCACAGACGAGGCTTTTGCAGATGTGTTTTACACTTGTATCAACCAATCCGAACCTATTGAGGAATTTGAGGAAACATGGCAGCACATGTTGCATTGTTTTGAAGGTACAGAGAATAAACACCTCAAGAATATGTGGCGAACAAGGCCGACATGGGCTCCAGCATATTTCAAGAACAAATTCTTCCCGTTCACGAGCACAACAGGAAGGTATGAGTGGCTCAACTCATATTTCAAGACCCTGATTCGACCAACTGATTCTGTTTGGAGGTTTGTGCAGCAATATGAAATGTGTCAAGAAACTATGCTTGATCGTGCGCACAATGTTGGATTCATTGGTGAAACAATAGCTCTGCCACTATACTCTCGGTATAGATACTTTTGAGCTTTGCCAAAAAATCAAAAACAAACAATAATGTTGTTGTTGACATATTTCTTTTTATGTTGTTGCAACTACAACATTTAGCGCCAAGTTGCTGCGTACTACACCCGTAGTGTCTTTGGTAAGTTTCAGAAACAGGTGATAGCATCTACTAGCTTCATTATCAATCTAGACACTGACTACCAGGGGAACAACGTCATGTGTGAGCTGAAAGCAACCTCCTATGAGAACCCGAATCCATATTATGTGCATGTTGTGATGGATGAAGGTTGTTTGAGTACAACTGCCACTACTTTGATATCAATGGGCTGATTTGTGCACACATAATAAGGGTGATGGTTCATCTCAATGTGCAAGTAATTCCGCAACAATACTTATTGGAGAGGTGGTCTGATGCATGCACAACAAGCATGGGTAGGACTGGCAGTTTGCTGGACTTTGGGCACCCCTCGACAAACACACTGAAATACAACTCCTTGTGTCGAAGGTTGACATGGCTTGCCTCTAATGCATGTTGCAATGATGATGCCTACACAATTTTTGATGACGCAATTAAAGCCCTTGAGCCTGCCATAGAAGCGGTCAATATAGGAGCCATGCTTGATCAACAAGCCACGCAATAGAGTGAACCTCCAACATTACCCGCTGCGGCAATGGTAACACTGAATGGTTACATGCCAGAACGCGAAAGCTCTGATATGCTGCAAAACCCAGCTCGTGTGCCTAAGAAAGGCCGACCAATTGACAGAGAGAAGATAAAGAAGACGCTCGTAGAGCAGCGAGATGATGAACAAAAGAAGAAGGCGAAACAAAAAGAGAAAAAAGCAACAACATCGGGCAAGACAACAGCTCCAAAAAGGATTGTCCGCTCCAAGCAATACAACGAATTAGGACACAACATTCAGACATGTGGCACAAGAAAAGTTGCAATGGAGGCGGCAGCTCCACCCCAAAAATGCAAATTCTGCTCTGGGTTGGATATGCAGTCTCAAAATGTCAATACTTGAGAGCTTTGATGGCAAATCATCAAAGAATTGCCCAATTGGCGCAAGTGAACCTGTAGGAAAAAGATAGACAAAAACAGGGAGGCGACCAACAACAGCCAGATTTTTTGTTTTATTTTCATCTCATTAAATGTAAAATTTGTACTTGCTCCCTATGTTTGAAAAACAGGAACCTATATCCTGCAAGGTTCAAAGATTTGTTTGAAACATGGAAGAATGATGATGTGACATTGCATTTTCATCTTGGTTTTGTTTCCAAAACAACATTTTTTTATTTTGGATTGCTGTGTTTAAGTTACAACAAAAATATAGTTTGTCCCCTGTTCATGTTCTTGTCACGGAAAAAATCTTTTTTATGTTCATTTTCTTTTTTGAAGGGCGTGCATATGTTCCAGAGATGCATCCATGAAAAAAGTTAACTAATGTATCGAATGTTAAAGAAAACACATCAGGATCATGTATCCATGTGTTGTTTTCTGCTATGACATGATCAATATGTTATAGAGTCCTAAAAATAGATTTTTTTTGTTGCCATTGAAAAGATGCATCATGCAACAAACTGCTCCCATACACCAAAATGATAAACCAAAAACACTCGGACACACATCGGTAACCCGCATTAAGAAAATAGGGGAAAATGCTTTGAAACACACATCAGCATGAGGTAACTGGCCATTTATAATTGTCATGTGTACACTGTATATAGATGTACAAAACAAACTGGAACATTAACGACAAAATGGTTGCATCGATAAAGCTCCAACATACAAAATATAAGAGGGGAAAAGATGGCATGCCCCAGCATGACACATCCTTCTCCGAAAAACTCTAGTTACATCATGTACCACATCTACTAGAGAGCTCGGTTGAAAAATCATGTCGCGCACACATGCACTAAAGAAAAGAGACCTAAAACTACTAGCTAGGTCTTGTTGCGGTCGACTATTCACTAGAATCTAAGAGTTTTTCAGAAACTTTTCGAGGTCCTCCTCTGAGTTCTGGGTGTTTTGCGGGTGTTTGAATTGCTTTGCTGCAATGTACTTACAGAAATTGAGCAAGGAGGTTAAGTCCTGATCAAACACATATTTAGAAACTACTAGCAAAAAAGGGAAAGCGAGTCTCCCAGAAAAACATGATTTCACAAAAAAATAAGTAGTAAAAGGGGAAAGGCAAGTCATAATGTATTGAATGGCTTTAACCCCTTTGCAGTTAAATTCTCCATGTACAGAATAGAAAATTCGCAAGAGTCAAATATGCAAGGAAAAAAGTTGGAGTAAAATGAGATCACAGATATGAGATAAAAGTTGTCGTAAAAATTGTACAGTTGCAGAAAACACTACATTGTTGACTGTTGTGGGTAGCCTAATGGACTGAAGCGCTCAAATCTGTCGAAATAATGCTTCCATGGGTTTCTTTCTCTCACCAGAGTTTTGAAGTTCTCTATCTGCAAAATGTAAGAATGATTGCTAATGAAACATTGATTTGAAAAAAAGCATGGTGAAAAATGCAGAAAACAATTTCTACCCCACACCAATGTGGAACAAGGATTCTCAAGAATCCTGACATAGTAAGTGTGTTGACTCTTGGAGTCGAACACGCTGAACTGTTTATGCATCAAGTTTACAACAATGACTGTCCAATGGTCTTGTTTCACAACGGTGAAGAACAGCTGCAAAATGAATTAAAAAAGCAAATGATATAAGGGCATAGTTGCACAAGAGGGTAGAAAATTTGCTGGACTCCATATAAAACTTTGATGAACAAAAAGCCTTACTTGATCATATTTGGCAATGTCGTTCTTCTCTCTGGCCCTTTTCAAATATTTGGTGTGGGAATTTGGATTGAATGAACTTGGGTCCACACAGTGGTTTGACTGTATATATAAGCAAAAACATCGCAATAAAAAGAAGGTGAAAAGGAATGTGGTTGTCATCTAAAACCTACTATGTTGTGTTGCAAAATCTCAACTGACAACAATAGGGGAAAAGATGATAGTTAACTCACAGCAACATGCGGTGAGAATGCAAACTTCCATGGCTTGCTTGCGCTGTACATGTGCTGAATGTTGAAACTTCTAATGTATACTGGCATGTTCTCATTGTTCACATGATCCCGCTTTTTGATCCCGTTGCTGAAATGTTTGAATGAAATATCGAAACCACCTATCCATATGAACGAAGGGATAATTGTTTACAAGAGAGGACAAAAACTTGGTTAGAAGTTGGCAAACTATTGTTCTGGATTATTTTCTCTCAGCACACAAAAAGAAAAGCACGAAAAAAACTTACAGTGGCTCGCCTCTTGGTGGGTTATTTATCTTATAATTGGTACAATAGTACCTCTAGTATATCGCATCATCCATTGCATCAACTTTTATCTTCTTCATTTTCGGCAACATTGCTGCAGTTTGTTCGGTCGGTGCCACTCTCCTAAGTACAGGATTCTTCTCATCATGGCCTCGCCCGCTGCTGACTTCAACCTGTGCCTCCTCTCTTGTTTCATCAATACATGCTTCTGCCCAATAAATGAAAAAAAGAAGGCTAAAAGAAATAGTGAGTAATAGTTTTGAATCATACATGTGCTAAGTTTCAAAAAAAAGAAAGGATGCTATGTTGCATAAACAAAAAATTGCGGGAATGACTTATAAAAACCTGCAGGGCACGTTGATATTGGCGGGAACGTCGCGAGTGGAGTGACATCATAAACTAGCCCGGGTGAAGTGGTAGTAGAAAAGGTCATCAAACAAAGCACTCCTCTCTCGAATCTCCATGAAAGACTCAATATCAACAGCTGGCGATCGTGGAGGTGATTCAACTTTTGGCACGTCGTGAAATAGCAAGGCATCGGGGCTACCAGGTTCAAACAATCAAATGATGGCCCGTCTTCAAGAGTTCCTGGCCTCCTAATCAAATTCACGCATGGTTAGGATGTGTTGTGAGGCGACATCTATCCAAATTTGTTTGCTTTGCTGCATATATCTTCTCCCTTTGCATTTATGCAATCATTTCCATTGTTGTGCTCACTCTTACTCTTGTGGGGTTGATGGGCAGCATTTTTTTACCAACTACCACTCCCGAATCAACACTCTTTGTGTCATTCAGTTGAGAGGCTTGCTGCATAGATGAGGTAGTGACCATGGATTGAGGAGTTGCTGTAGTAACTTGTTCCATGTTGTCATGCTACTTGGGCTGCTCCGGAGATGAAATAGTGAGAGTTGCAACAACAGTTCCTCTAGGACAATCCAGTTGGTTCTGCTGTTGCGGAAACGAGTCACTAGCAGTTGCATCGCACATTCTAGGAGCAAGAGCTGCTGGTACATCAAAAGTGACATCTGGACATTCATGTTTCCCTTCGTCACTCCTAAATCCAACTTTTGATGCCTCAGACAACATCAGGCCCATTTGTTTGCGGTAGATGCCCTCCAACAAACTCCCAAATGAGCTCAATGCACGTTTAAGTTCTATAGCATGGATATTTTTATGCTTTTTGAATATACCACGCATATGTGGGGGCAGCTGGAATGCATAAAAACAAAAATCTAAGAACTGGGGAAATGACATTAGCTACAAAGTTTTCATATTTTCCGTTAATAAAAAAAGATAAGATGCGGGAAAAGAAGAGAGTTGCAAAGAAGAAATGCTATATGGCTCACCTCTAATTCCCCAAATGTGGGTAGAGGGTGCAGCCAATCCTCCAAAGAGCCGCAAACATCATCACCACTTTCCGTGTTTTTCAAAGGTGGCTCATCCACATCCCGCGTTGTGCCATCAGCATCGCTCCTACCACCTTTTGTTGGTTCTTGAGCGCCATCAGCACCATCCACATCCGGAATATGTGTTGCAGACACACCAGCTCTACCTTGGGTGTTTACCTCTGGTGGATCCTCTATCACACTAGCTTTGCTGTGTAATTGGGCAAGCTGGTCTATGCATGATAGAAACTTGGTTGTTGTGTACGGTGTAGTGGAGCTGAACTGCATTCCAGAAAACTGAACATATTGAAAAACACATGGAAAACGTGACAAAAAGAATACAGAGTTGCAATTGCAACAAATAAACTAGAAGGTATTGTTTCAAGAGTTCGAAAAAATAGAATACTTACAGGGCGCTTCTCGAAACAATCTTCTAGGGTGTCAATTGCGATAACAGTTGTGAAATCCATGTCCTATCAATGGTATCCTCATCGTCATCAATAACATCACATAAGACAGAAACTACGGTTGGTATTTGAAAATGCGTTATATCGACTAGAGAGGGGTGAATAGACAATTTTCACAATTTCATCACTGAGTAAATTCCTAGTGAGGAAAGTCCTCATTCATGAACTGGGTAAAGTAGAAATAGTACATGGTCAGATGTGCAAAAACGTCTACAGCAGAGTACTCAACATGATTTCAGAGATTCGGTTTTCACAAGTCACAAGTACAGGGTAAGTAGGTGAAGATTAACTCAGGTGAAGACTATGAGGTGACGAATTCAGAGAAAGTCTTCAATCAAATTCTTCAAATAGTACAGATGAAAGTCTTCAACATGCAATTGAGGAAATGAGAAGGTTGAGGAAATAGAGTTAGTAGCAATATGAAGACAGTTGTTGATGACCCAGTTCCAACTGCTGTGACAGTTGTACGTATGGTTTGGAGCAGCTTGGTATTGAAACCAAAGGACACACAGTCCGGGGACACACAGTCCCGAGACACACAGTCCCGGGACACACAATCCCTACCTTATTCTCCTTGAGCTAAGGACACACCGTACTAGCCCATCACTCGTGGTAAGTCTTCAAGGCACACTTCCAAACGCTCATAAAACCAGTCACCCGACGATCCATAATTGGCTGGTGGATGCTCTAGACCATGATGCCTAGCCGTCTGGAGGATGCACTGTCCTCAAAGGTAACAAGCATCGGTTCCACACAGGAATAACTTCTTCAATGATGCTCAATCACTTGGGTTTGGGTTTTGGTTTGGGTGTTTGGGGTATTTCCTCACTTGATGATTTTCTCTCAAAGACTCTAAGGAATTTGGGTTGCTCTACATGACTAGTTCAGTTTCTCTCGGAGCAGCCGACCAACCAGTGGTTCTGGGTGCGGCTATTTATAGCCTCAGAGCATCTCGACATGATTTTACATAAATGCCCTTTAATAATATGATCGTTGGGTGGATAAGATCTCTGACAAGTGGCGCGTGGCGCGGCAACGGTCGGAACTTTCAACTGTGAAAGTCCGCATGTCTCTCATATTCCTCACTTGGAGGCTTTGGTAGATGTAGGTTTGTAGTGAGCATCATGAGGAAATGCATTCCATAGTTTTATTTCGACCCCTTTTAATAGTATGGTGTTCCTATGACTCAAGTACGAAGAGAATGAAATAGAAATAGTAAATCTTCAAGCTTCAAAGACTTCAGAGTGTTCTCTTCAGGTCACACCGAATTCCTCATCTTCAATATCATCATGAGGAATATCAATTTCTTCGCAATTTCTTCGCGATCAAAGTCTTCAAGGAATGACCAAAGTCTTCACTAGAAGACATACATTTTTAGGGGTCGGTATTCATCAAATAACTCAAACTCATTGGCGACTTATGGAGCGTGTGTACACATACAAACATATCAGTCCCTTAACCCATAAGTCTTCCAACCACAAAAATCACTAAGGGGCACTAGATGCACTTACAATATCCCCCGTTTTGGTGGTTGATGACAATTAGGTTAAGTTTTCAACGGGGATAATAATAGGAAATGTAAGTACCGAGTTTGAGGAATTTGAAGGTAAGATACAAAGAAACTCCCCTAAAGATGTGCATAGTTGAGGAATTTGCGTTGGAGAGCAAGTGCACATTGATTATATATATCATGGATATATCCCCATGAAGAAGTGGCAGCAGTTGCTACAGCAGCAGAATCCTCATTAAACTGTGTGACAACAGCTTTTGCCTTTTTCTGAAGCTTAGACAAATACTTGTTTTTTTCATTAGGATAGTCCTGAATTGTGGCTACGCTTGAGGGATGTGTTGTTTGTTGATCTCACTACGGCAATCTTTTGTAAGGAGGTTGGTGGGCACACTTCTTGGCATACTTTGGAGTGACATACCTGTATTCTTTCCACTCCTTCGCCCATCTGCGTTCAATCCTTTGAAGCCTTATCTTGTGTTTTTCCATGGTCTCTTTTCCATGAATTTCCTCATCAGGCGTGCAGTACTCAGCATGTATCTCCTCTGGGATTTCAAAAGGAGTATTTTGTTCAAGTTTCTTGCAACCCTTCTATTTTGTGTGTTCCTCCATTTTCTCCAACTAAGGTTTTTGCTCAGGAATTTGTATTCTTGAGAAATATGAGGACGTAGGTAATGTTTTTTCCAGAAATGATGCAAATGAGTTAAGTTGATGAGAACCTAGTGATTCATCAGCTGACATTTGGTACCTCTGAATAGAGTATAGGTGCCAGGAATTCGGAGAGGTCATATGCGTTCTCAAATTTTGAGGAAATTGAAAAATTACTAAAGTTGAGGAATTTGACCAGTGAGTTGAGGAATTTGACTAAGCATTTTGATCTGGGGTTCCAGAGTTGTGCAGATTCTAAAATTTACACAATTGACGAATCTTGTGAAGAATTTAGGTGACTTAGTGAAATTCATCAAGTGTTGTAGACTGGGTGTGCACAGCTGAGAGAATTTCTGAGGAAAAATTGATTTCGAGAATCTAAAGAGAATAAAGAGATCAATAGGGGCAGTAAAATAGGATGTTAACTACCCTGTGCAAAGAACACGATGAACTGAAGCAGTAAAATAGGAAGTACTTTGGTCCAGATCTTCAGTGCCCTAATTTGGTGACTGAAGAGAGCTACGACGGTGGCGGAGGAAGATGTTCCGCAGTCGGCGTCAGTCCGGCGACGGTGAGGTCAAGTCAGTGAATCATTTCCTCATCGGCGACGAAGATGCTAGTGGTGGCGCTAGGTTTAAGCTCAAGCGGAGATGTCGAGAGGAAGAGAAGAGTTTTGACTGAAGGGGGTAAGGGGCTATTTATAGCTCAGGTGTTGATGATGAGTTTGTGCAACTCTTTCTTGCTTGTTTCTCATGATCGCTTGAAGTGTTTCATCATCATATTCTTCACTTCCTTCTGATGCAGAAGGAACGTTGACGACTTTGCTTGGACTTGGTCTGGTACCTCTACCAGCAGTCATCTTAGTCTTCAACCGACTCGGTGAAGATTTTGAGGCTAAGCCTGAGGCAGATGGCACAGAGGAACTTGTGTTTTCTTATTGAAGCTTACTGAGTTGTTTCTGCGGAGGAGGTGAAAACTTTGCAGATATTGCAACTTTCTGAGGAATTTTCTCCTTTGAAACTGCAGATGAGGCTTTTGGTTTGAGACTTTGCTTCTTCAACAGAGCCTTATTCTGATGTTTTTCTGTAGCTGAAGCCTCAGCAGCAGAAAAAGGGGCAGCAGTCGCAGGAGCAGCAGAGTCCTCATTGAATTTTGTGACAGTAGCTTTAGCCTTTTTTCTGTAGCTTAGACAAATACTTGCCTTTTTCAACAGGGAAGTCCTCAATTGTGGCTACACTTGAGGGATTAGCAACTTGTTGATCTCCGTGTGGCAACCTTTTGCATGGAGGTTTGAGGGCAAACTTTTTGGCATATTTTGGAGTGACATATCTGTATTCCTTCCACTCCTTCGCCCATCTGCGTTCAATCTTCTGAAGTCTTATCTTGCGTTTTGCCATAGTTTCTTTGTCATAGATTTCTTCATCTGGCGTGCAATACTCAACATAGATTTCCTCAGTGATCTCTAATGCAATGTTATGTTCCAGCTTCTTGCCACCTTTCTGTTTCCGGTCTTCCTCAATTTTCTTCAGCTGAGATTTTTGCTGAGAAATTTGAATTCTTGATGATAGTGAGGACACATGTAATGTTTCTTCTAGAAATGCTGCAAATGAGTCAAGTTGATGAGAACCTAGTGATTCATCAGCAGACATTTTGTACCTGTGAACAGAGATAGGCGCGAAGAATTTGGGGAGGTCATATGCGTTCTCAACTTTGAGGAAATTGAAAAGTTACTTAAGTTGAGGAATTTGACCAGTGAGTTGAGGAATTTGACTAAGCATTCTGATCTTGGGTTCCAGAGTTGTGCAGATTAAAAAATTTACACAATTGAGGAATCTCGTGATGAATTTAGTGGCTTAGTGAAATTGATCAAGTGTTCTACACATGGGTGTGCACAACTGAGAAATTTTCTATGGAAAAACTGATTTCACAAATCTTAAGAGAATAAAGAGATCAACATGGGTAGTAAAATAGGATTTTAATTAACCCGTGTGTCGAACTCGATGAACTGGGGAAGTAGAGCAGAAGTTCTTCGGTGCAGATCTTTAGTTCCCTAACTTGGCGGCTAAAGACAGGGATGGTGGCGGTGGAGGAAGATGTTCTGCGGTGAGCGTGAGTCCGGCGACGGTGATGTTGAGGCAGTGAAGCTGTTCCTCACCGGCGACAAGGATGCTAGCGACGGCGCTAGGTTTTGAGCTCGAGCGGAGGAGTCGAGAGGGAGGAGGAGTTTTTTTAACTAAGGAGGGTAAGGGGATATTTATAGCTTAGGTGAAAACGGTCCGAAGCAAAAACTTCAAACGGAACTGCCCTTGCCCTTCATCTCCGCATGACACGTGCTACCCACGGTCAAAGCGGTGGAGATCGTGGTTATCCTATCATGAGTAGTGGGTGCGGTTACTGTGGTAACGTAAAAATATTTTTTGAGTTTTTGAAGCTTTTTTTGCAAAGTCCTCAGCTGACAAGGACTCGATGAGGATTTTGAACAAGTGTCAAACAGACTGCGTATGAAGAATTGAGAATAGACTCAAAAAGATTCCCGTTGCATCCAACTTTTTACCATAGTATGTTCTAACCCTGTTTTACCACGACTAAATTTTCCATCGCCTCAGATCCATTATTTGGGGGGTAACTCCCTCACTTAACCTCTCTTTTTACCATGGCAGCACATCTTTACCCCTCTCCTTCTATTATGTTCATATAACTGCCCCCAAACTTTACCACAACCTCATTTGCATACTCATACATTAATCCAAGCCAAAAGATGGCATGCTGATGTGTAAATTATGAGCAAACCGTCTTAACCTAAGATTTGGGAGGAAATGTGGCCTTGAACAACAAGTGCCCAGAACACAATTGGTGGTGATGTAGTCCTTTCATACCTAGGTCCACAACACAACATTTCACGTCATGTGCTCTTCAGTAAAAAGCCCGAAGATAGCTCTCAAGTTTGCTGCTGCAAACTTAACCGGAGTAAAAAAACCTTTTTAACTAGCTCCAATTACTATGGAATATTACCAATGCCCTCTAGCATGCATGCCTTGCGTGCTAGACATCATTGGTCGACCAAACGGAGGCACTGGATTTGCCTTGCTAAGGTGACCACGCTACTCGCATGCAACAACGATGCTTTGCCATTTGTCAATGTTTGGTAGCTCTTGTGTGGCCTTGGCATGGTGTCCCAACATGCGAGGCATCTCCCCGCAACCTCCCACGCCCCTCCGTGATGCCAGGAAGGTTCCAAAGCGTCTCTGGGATGCATGCTCACCGCACCCAGAGCATCTGAGGTGGGCCGGAGCTCCCTCAGCTTGCCCTGGCCTAAATACCTCACCCCGAGCACTCCTCTCAGCTCCCTCTCGCTCTCTCTCCCGCCTCCCACCCCTACTAGCCCATGGATCCTCCCGAGCCCTCCATCCACCACAATGACTAGCATGGCCGCCACAATGGCCGCAAGCACGCCCGTGTCTCAACTATCTCCGTTGCCCCTTGGTCAAATCCAGAGGAGGCCCAAGACCCATCAGGTCTCCCTCCTTCACCAACTTATTCCTGGAATTGCTACGGATCACCTACCTGTCGTCACTGTGTAATGCAATCTCCCTCCCTGATGAACTCCTTGGTGTGGCCCTCACTTTTGTGGGTGGCTTGCACTGGCTCGTGCACGCTGACCTGATGAACACGACAGTGGCTTAGGCGCTTGATTCGGTGGCCGATAGCGCCGACGAAGATCCCTATGTCCCCTTTAGCGGGAGGTAGGAGAAGACCTCGTCAGCCAACAGGCCCCGCGTGTCGGTCGTCCAGCAAGGACGATGGGTGGGCCCCGGCTCTGTTAAGTGGAGATGATTCTAGCCGGTTCCACCTCTGGTGCAATACACCTTCGGCGTTACCCCTTAGCTTCCGAGACAAGCAGATGGGCAGACCCAATGTCTATCTTGCTCCATGTAAGTAGTTAGGCCCTTTTTAGTAATTTTAATTCCTTTCTTTTTGTCGGGTCCCCAAGACCGGGGGTACCTAGGCCCGTCGTCCTGTGACCCCGGACGTGACACGGTAGGATGAGCCTGGTTCAGCCCATCGGCGAGCCCGAAAAGGAAAACCCTTGTGAATACCTTTGCCTTGTGAGGAGGTTGCTTGGAGACCATCGCCAAGGGCCTCGGGAGGATGTCTCGTGCAAGGTTTCCCCCTGAGACCCCGTGGAGTAGGCTTGCTGAGGGTGATTTAGTTGGGGCCCACGACCCATCTCGTTCATGTGGAATAAGTAGACTGTGCATGCGGTGCAGGAGAGGTGCCAGCGGTTGCATACGAGGAGGTTTTCCCCTTCCATGCTAAACACGCTGGGGCAGCTAGCGTGCTTCCTAAACGGCTCCCAAAGGTTTCCCCTTTGGTGCAAAGAGGCTAAAGTCTCAGGCTCCGCGGGACGGAGGTCATCCCCGAGCCGAGAATCTTTTGCACGCGAAGACCACCTTTGTCAGGGCGGACTACAGTCCTGTCCCCTTTCGACAATGGCTCTTATGGAAACTATTCCTGCCAATGTTTTTGGGGGAAGATGACCCATGCTTGTATATAGGAGAGGCCCAGCCTCCGTAGAAGCAGATCGAACCTCGCCCCTAATCTAGGGCAAGATCCCGCCTTTGTACTTGTCTTCCACCTCACACAATCCAAAACAAGGAGGAGTAGGGTCTTATACTGCGAGCTGGACCGAACCTGGGTAACCGTTTTGTGCTTTAGTTTGTCTTCCTAGTTCGTGCTTCCATAAGGCCGCTGGGAGGTTGAGAGGCTTAACAGGGTTAGAGGGCGAGTGCACCCCGTTGTTCGAACCTTTTCTCGGCTCTGTGGAGCCATGATTCCGACATTTGGTGCGCCGGGTAGGTGTGCACAGCCGCTCTCCTGCTCAGGTTTCGCTAGATCTTCACCGACCCCATGGCTGACGCCCAGCGGATGTGCCTCGGGAGCTCGGCATCGGACGGCCGTTACCGGCCCGTTAGTGTTGCGGTCACCATCGTATTCGCCACCACCGCGCGCGGGCAGCAGGCCTTGCTGTGGCCACCGGCACATCAAGGAGGTCGCCCCGCTGCGGTCCTCGCGGCCTCAGCCTCGGGCTGCATCCACGAGGGGGACCTGAACGCACAGGACACGCTCCTCATTTCTAGTAAACTGCTTTCGCCAGCGCTCCACGGACGGAGGGTACAACGCATGGGCGGACCATGTCATCGTAGTCGTCGCCATCGCCAGGAGGGCCTTGGAGCCCTACGCTCCACTTCTACCCCCACCATTGTGGTGAGGAGCTCGACCAGTGAGCCGCCCCCGAGTGGCGGCTCGCTCGGCCCCCAGCCTGAGGGGCCCGAGGAGGCCCCGCCTCAAGTCGCGCTCCTGCTCCTCAGGGTCCCGGTGACCAGACTCGGATCTCAGTCGGCTCCTAGCGGTGATGCCCCACAATATGCACGCCCACAACACGGAGGATTGCTAGGCAATCAAGATCCTCAACATCAAGCGCGCAACTGAGTGCCGGTATCGTGTCTTCCCCGCCGACCGTAGAGGAGACGTTGGTGACCACGTCGTCAAACCTGCGACGATAGTGGAAGAGGCCGTCCCCGAGACGATCCATGGCGTGGGTCCCCCCACGGGGAACACCACCCATATGGCACCACCGTGCCATCGTGCCCGCGACCTTTGGGCGAGGGGGTGTCATGCCGAGCATTGGTGTGTTTTTTGGACCGACCGGGTTAAAATGGTTCCTCGTATTTCGTATTGCCCCTAATGAGTGTTTCCTGAATATGTAAAAAACTTGATTGGATTTCACTTGGAATGGTGTTGTTTGCCATAAGTGCTAGGCTTTAGTGCCGAGTTCCTATCTTGCGGACGGACTCTTCAGGATATATGGAGCATGACGGTCCTCGCCGAGCGACGGTATGCGTCGAAGAAGAATCCCCTAGGGAAGGAACCTCCCCCCCCCCCAGGGGCACCCATGTGTCCAGGCTGGACGATGTATGCCTAGAGACGGAGGGTGGGGGCATTAGAATCGCCCATAGCCACAGGCTAGACGCTAAAGGCCTGGGGAGTGACGGTGGGGACCCGCAGAAGACTATGACCCTCTCACATAATAACGAGGGGGCTGTAAACACCCGGGGGTCTCTCATGTGTAAACCTAAGACGAGTCGCGTCGTAGCGGCGATAGGGGCCCCCTCCCACTTCTAAGTGGATGTCCTCATGCTCAGTGCTACGGAAAAATCCCATTACCCTCGCACATAATAATGAGGGGCTCTAAACGCCCAGAGGTGTCTCGTGTGTAACCCCATGACGAGCCGCGTTGTGGCGGTGGTAGGGGCCCCTTCCACATCTTAGTGGAAGTCCTCATGCTCAGCACAAGGGAAAAAGCCTATGACCCTCTCATGTAATAAAGGGGGTTCTAAACACCCGAGGGGCTCTCGTGTAACCCCATGACGAGCTGCGTCGTGGCGGGGGTAGGGGCCCCCTCAAATGTTTTATTGGATCTCCTCACGCTCCGCACTTTGGAATAAGAAAACGGAAACACCCTGGGGTCCGCATTTCTTTTTTAGGGTTGCCCGTGCTAGGCACGACTGCTGCCCTTATTCATCCCTGCCTTTGACTTATGAGCAAGATCATCGGGCTGGCCAGGACCGTGTGCGACGGTCACGCCCGTCCTTTCTAGGTTCGTTAGCGAGTTAGCTTTTTGTTTTTCAGCGAAGGTCTCATTTTTTCTTGTTTTTGTGGAGCTCCTTTGGTTTTTGTTCTCTCTTCACGCCCATGTGCAAGTGGGGATGCCCAAATGGAGGCGGACATATACACACCATCAAGGCTTGTTATTTTTGTCTCTACAGGACTTCCCAGTAGGAGCCTCCCAAGGTGGACCGCGCAAGCTGCCGCCACGGGCTTGAGTTCCCGAGAGTCACGCTTCGGTGGCCCTCGCTCCAGCGCTCGGGGGCTGGGTCCTGGGGCCACGACACATCAAAGCTATCGCAAGAGGAGATGACACGAAGGAAGGGGGAACTGGGTTCTTGAAGCGCCCCCACCCGACAGCCCGGGAGGGGCCCTCACGAGGGTGCTTGCCTCATGAGGCTCGTGCGGGCAACCACGGCCGAGGGGATGCGACGCTGGGCAGCGCTCATGGGCTGGCTGGCCATGCCCTGGCGCACGCCAGGAGTGAGGCCACACGAGATGTATGGAGTGAGCTCTCATCGGTGAGGATGCAGGCGACACATGAAAAGGGAGAACGTTGCGAAAGGAACAAAAACGCCCGAAGCACAGCAGGCTACCATTAGACGGAACCAAAGTAAGTTACAAAATTCCTAATACCCTCACGGGGCCAAGGGTTCTTCGGTGCGGCTGGAAAAGGCTAAAGAAGCTCAAGCGGAGGAGGGGCCTTCCTTGTCGTGGCCCTCAGGGGGCTACAGTGCTAAGGTCGCCGCCCTCCTCGGGAGGCACCGCCTCGGCAAACAGCCCGACCAAGGACTCCACGTTTCCCTGCACCTCGTCCCTAAGAGGGCCCCATAGCTCCATGGCCCTGATCCATTGCGTGGGAGATGTCAAACGTAGGGTTGTGGCAGCGCAGGTTGGAGAAGACGCACGTCAGCACGTTGCCCAGGACATCGCGTGCGTCGGACTCGAAGTCCTCCACCTTGGAAGCACCCGATTCCAGCGCCTCCACCACCGTGAGGAGAAAGTTGGGGTGGACCCCGTCACCATAGGCTCGCGGCAGCGCGGAGGCGTTGCTGATAAAGTGGTGAAGCACGGGACCCGCGTGCAAGGCGAGTTCCCCGGACCGCTGGGCACCCTCCTCCTCCATGTGGCATGCGTGCGCCGTGTCGTCTCGCCTATACGTTGCCGACGGCTTTGCCAAACTGGGCCAGGAGTGACTTCAGCTCCTCCTTGGCCTCCCCCTCGCTCTTGGAGGTGGCCTCTAGGGCGACTTAGGCCCCTTGCAGGTGGGCCTTGAGCGGGCTTGCCTTCTCTTGGAGCACGTCGTACTTCAGCTGAAGGAAGGCCTCCCGCCTAACGAGCTCGTTGTGGTACTCCTCCATGGCAGCTATCCACTCACGGGACGCCCTTGTGTTTGCACCGGCCAAGGCCTCCTTGCGCGCTACCACAAGGGTGGCTTCGCCGACAAGGACGCGCCTCTCCAAGGCCTCCAGGCGCTCACGCTCCACCTCCTGGTTGCGGGCGACCTGGGTGGCCTCCCACTCGTGGCTGGACACGATCACCTCCCACTTGATGACGGTGGTCTGCGTGAGAGTCAGGTCCACCCCGCGCCTGAGGCCCTGAAGAGAGAGTGTGGCGCTCACGACCACGTGCTTTCAAGTTTCCACTATCGCCCTGGCTAGGATCGATGGCCCCTCGAGCCCCGCCCACCCGGGCACCGAGGACGAAGCTTTGCCGACAGGCAGCATGCTCAGGAGCGCCCCCGGTGCGGTGCTCCATGGCTTCTTAGGCGAAGTTGCCCTAGAAAGCTCGGAAATCAGGCTTGTCAGATCAAGCAAGGCGTGCAAGGGCGTACGATAAGAACGGTGCACTTACTCATTGTTGGCGACCCGGCGCCCGCGCCCTGGGACTGATCTTGGGGACCGAACCTCGCCACCTCCGGGGGGCTACGGCGATGCTGAGGGCCCTTCCCTTGCTCCGAGGTTCGCAGTGTCTCCATTGGATGACATGGAGAAAGTGAAGGGCACGTTCGCTCAAGGACGGCGAGGAAGTAGAGGAAGAAGGCAGCCGAAAGACAGTGCAGTGGTGGATCCGACCGTAGGGCACAGTGGTTTTTATAAACACGACTACAGCCCCCGAGGCGTCGTGGGCTGAAGGCGATGAATGCCCCGTTGGGCGTTACACGCCAGGCCTTGCCAACAGGCAGCAGGGGCTCGCGCTTCCCCTTCCCAGCAAGAAGCTACCCCATGCGTGGCGCGAGCCCAGGGGCGATCTTCCGCGGGAGAGATGGCATGAATGTGTAGCACCGGTCGAGGGAGCAATAAGGATCGGCAATGCGCATATGCGGCGTCACAACTCGCTTGGAGCAGTTCCCGAGGTGTTGCTAGAAGGACGGACCCGCATAATGTTGGGTGTCGTGCGTCGAGCTGGACCCGTAGGTGGTTGGGGCCCACGTTGCCTCGCCCCTCGTGTTGGGAAGGATCGTACTCAACGCGGTCTCGGGGGCTATTGTCGAGCCCCTGGAACCGGTGGTACCTAGGCCCGTTGGCCTGTGACCTCGGATGCGACACGACGGGATGAGCTTGGTTGGGCCCATCGGCGTGCCCGGCAAGGAAAACCCTCATGAGGACATGTGCCTCATGAGGCGGGTGCTTGGAGACCATCGCCAAGGGCCTTGGGAGGGTGTCTACTGCGAGGTTTCTCCCTAAGACCCCCATGGAGTATGTGGGAGTGATGTTGAGAGGTAGAACATGGTTGGAGGACGAGCACACCCTAGTGTTTGAACCTTTTCTTGTGTCTGCGGAGCCGTGATTCTGACACTTTTATATTTAACAAAGAGACAAATAAATTCATAATAAATTCACTTGAAATCCAGAATGGGTGATTCAAATTCCTACAGATTCCCCAAATCACATGCTATCCAACTTTTTGTTTTGCAAATTTTTCCACGGATATTTTGTGTAGTATTAATATTCAAATTCATATTTTAATATTTGAAACCCCACTATGCAAAATTCCCATAGAGCTCAGATGAGCTCCAAATGGAGTGATTCAACCTCCTAGATGTCTATAAAATCATCACCTAATTTTCTATCCATTGTTAACATTTTTACTATGCATTGTTTTTGCTAGATATAATAACAGCCCCATTTCTATTTATTCCACCCTATTATATCTCTAGGAAATACATACCTACACCAAATCTATTCAAACCTCTTCCAAAAGTCTTATAGAATCATACCCTATTAAATGAGTGCCTCCACTCATTTTTAAGAAACTATTTTCTGTTGGCTTCTTGTAGGTCAACTAATCCCTCCATTTTCAGCTTTCAGAATTCCTTGTTGATCCAGATCCATTGAAATCCCTTTGGCTACTCTTCTTATAGCCAGAGGCGTCCAATAAAATAGAACTCCTAATTTAGAGCACTTTTATTTTTTTGCTCGTTGTGTTGCTTATTGTGGGCATTTCCGATGATAGTTGACAAAGGAGACAAAGTGCTTAGAGTTGGACTAGAAGCGTGTGAAGACCTTGAAGACATTGCGAAACCAGGCAAGCAATCCTTTGACCATGACTATGAAACCATTTTATGCATGTCATATGGCACTTTACTTCGTTGTATTTGAATCATGTTAAATCGGTGACCACCTTGGTGGGTTTTCTGTGATAACTCCTCGTTGATACCTGCACTGATTATGGTCCTACCTTCCTATGAGGGTTATGTGGGTGGGAAGTAGTTAGGATGCTAAAATAGTGGCTACACAATTGGTATGGGGAATATGCATGGTGTCGGAAAGGAATTGATATCAAAGACTTTTCAAAAACCCTATCGGGTGTCACTAATGCCCGAGTGAAATGGTGTTTAGTTAGGTAGCCACTTGAGAAAGAAGTGGTGTACCAAGACAAGTGGTGTGTGTGTTCGTAAAAGGATTAGATATAAGATTTGCCCACCGTACCAAGCTTACATGTGCGACCACGATACCCCTTTATGGGACGGGGCATTTTTTATTACCTCGGTCGATGCAAGCAGAGAGCTCGCGTTGCTAGTGGATAGAGGGAAAGAGTTACCCTATTAAGATAGGGTCGTGCCTTGTTGGGCGACCATGGGCTGTTTTTACAGACATCGGGCACATTGTTGATCCTCTCTTGGATGGTACGATCTTGAGCGAGGCTCGTATGATGTGCATCATGAGGGCTGTGTACCAATCCACTGGACTCTTTTTTAGTGTCGCTATGGGAAGACGTTGTTCGGGTGCTTACGTCGGGTATGTAATATGTTGCAACTCATGGATGACACGGAATTCCCTGAGTCTTATGGGTACAACGCGCAACCTGTGCAGAGTGTAAAACTATTCAAATATCCATGGCCATGGTCAAGGACAGTTGGGTGGTGCTACTTATACTATCTCGAGATGTTTTCACTAACCTCGTGTGTGTGTGAGAGAGAAATATGATAGTGTGAGGAAGATGATACTTGAGCTAGGTGATATGACTTGGCATGATGAATGAACATGAGATGTTCAACCCCTACTTATGTTGATATCTATAACTTGTTCATATGGATATCTGCAATCTATTGATGCATGTTTTTACAAGCTGATTGATCATGACATTGCACTAAAAGTAGCTTTCTTCAAATTACCTACTTAGTGCCATATCATGCATTGTTATTGCCTTGTTCCAAACATGGGTTGCTTGCGAGTACATTCGAAGTACTCTTTGTCTTACCACTGGTCATTTTCTTGGCCAAGCATCAGAGAACAAGATATGATGAAGATTACCTTGGTGACATACGCGCGAGCTAGGACGCGTCCCAGTAAGAATGCTTGTAGGGTTATGGTTGATGGCATGGGTTCACACAATCGATGAAGATTTTCCACTACAAATATATGAATACTTGGCCATGAAGGTCATATCTGAATAAAACGGTATGTAATGAATGTAAGACTCTTGTTATCTAGTTTATGTGTGTTCAGTAAGCATTGATCTCTTGAATCAATGTGCATGTACAGTCGGTGATCACGACTACTGAGTCGAGATCCTCACATGATGTCTACTACCGAATTTTGTTCTTGTAGACGTTGTTTGTGCTCCAAGTGAAGAGCTTCATAGGAAAACAACAAATATCCCTCAAGTGGATGACCTAAGGTTTATCAATCCGTGGGAGGTGTAGGATGAAGATGGTCTCTCTAAAACAACCCTTCAATGAAATACGAGAAATCTCTTGTGTCCCCAATGCATCAATAGAATGGAAGATTGTATAGGCACACTAATTCGCTGAATAGATGGTGATACAAATGTAGTGTGGATTGTAGATATAGGTTTTTGTAAACGAAAAAAATAAAAACAGCAAGGTAGAAAGTGGAAAATAGTGAGTAAAATGGTATAGCAATGCTTGGAAATAAGGCCAAGGATTCACACTTTCACGAGTGCAATCTCTCAGCAATGCTAACATAGTAGAATCATACGATCATCCCTCAATGTGTAGCAAAGAATCACTCCAAAGTTCATATGTAGCAGAGAACATAAGATGAAATTGTTGTAGTTAGTAGAACCACCTCAAAGTTATTCTTTACGATCAATCTTTTGAGCCATTCCTATTAGTGACACAAATAGCCCTAGAGTTCATACTAGAATAACACCCATGATACATATAAATCACCCCGAATGTCACCTAGATACTCGAGTGTCACCTCGAGTATCCATGGGTTAACCATACGACTTGCATCAAACAATTTCATATTCATCATACTCAATCCAATAGAAATAACTTCAAAGAGTACCCCAAGATTTATATTGGAGAACTTAGTATGAAAATGTGCAATCAACCCCAACGCATGGATCCCCAAGGTCACCGGAATCTTCAAGTTGATGCCATAACATATATCAATTGAATCAATAGAATACCCCATTATTAGCATAGGTATCCACAGTAAAGACATACATCAAGTGTTCTTAATTCCAATATTCAATCAAACATAACAAGATATCAAAGGGGACGATTCAATTCATCACAACAAGAAAGCAAGGCTAGAACACCATATCATCCAACTATATTAACAAAGCCCGCGATACATCAAGACCATGCCATCTCAAGAACTTGAGAGAGAGAGAGAGAGAGAGAGAGATTGAACACATAGCTTCTAGTACGTACCCTTAACCCAAGGGTGAACTACTCCCTCCTTGTCATGGCCTCCTCCGGGATGATGAAGATAGCCACCGGAGATGACTTCCCCCCTCCGACACTGTACTAGAAAGGCTCCAGATGGGGTTTAATCGATAAATAGAGTTGAGGCGGCAGAGCGGAAGTTCTCTGGCTATTTCTAATGGTTTTTTATATATAGGATTTTTTGGCATTTGAATTATCCTAAACGGAGCGACATGGCCCCACAAGCCATCGGGGCACGCCGAGGTGGGTGGGCGCGCTCTGTTGGCTTTTGGCCCATAGGTGTCTCCCCTTTGGTAGTTCTTCGCTCAAGTATTGCTCATATATTATTGAAAATATCATCAAAAAGTTTCGGGTCATTCCGAAAACATTCATTTTCTGCACAAAAAACAACACCACATTAATTTTGCTAGAAATAACGTGAGTCTGGGTTAGTTCTAAATAAATCACAAAAATTCCATCAAAGCCTTATAAAAATATTGTAAACATAGGTGAATATGGCATGAGTTCTACATAAATTATCGATACATTGGAGACATATCAGTATCCCCAAGCTTAATTCCTACTCGTCCTTGAATAGGTAAATGAAAAAAGTAATAATTTGGGAAGTGTGAATGCTAGCATAATATATAAGTTTCATTAATGATAATTTTAATAACTTTTTCTAGCATCATAACCAGAATCTTTTCATAAAAATCATCATGGTTCAGTAGCAGTCAATTCACATGTCATGGTTCAAATAATGCATTCTTTTGAAACTTAACGACACATGTTCTTAGTCACCAAACAACTTCAATTCCTCATCAAGTCTAAGTAAGAGCTCCACATACTCAATTATCGTATTGCCTTCTATGATAGTTAATAATCAAGGAAAGTTTTTAGAAAAAAAACATCCATCGAACACAGAGGAAGATAGGGGCCTAAAGTTTCGCCACCGAACATACTTACCATAAAGATAATTGTTCACAATAATGAATCATGATCAAATATATTTTACTGGATATATATGTTTTGATATTTCCCCACCACATGGTGCTCGCGAACTAATAGAATGAGGTTGGAATAAGAAGTTGACTCAACATGAAAAGTAAGTAACATGAAAGTAAATAGATTGTCCCTTCATAGAGGAAGCAGGGATTTGGAGAGGTGTGAGAGATCATTGTTTTAAAGCATAGATGAATATGTAATTTTGGGTGGTATGTCTTTCATGTCAACATCACAATAGAGTTTTCAATATCTTCCATGCTAATCAGATTATTGGTGGTTCCAAAATAGAATTGAAATTTTACTCCGCCTCCACCATTCAAACACATTCAATGGCTAGCCGTATCCATGGGTACCATCCCAACAATCAACTTTCTAGGGGGTGCTTATTTTTTATTATTATGCAGGATTGGACATCCTATTTACTAGCCTCCTTCATGCAATGACAAGTGAATAAATACTCATCTTGAGAATAACTCGCTTAGCATGGACGATAATGACCGCTCGGTCGCTCCATGAGCGATATGAGCACACAAAACATATGTTTATTTGAATGTTTAGAGGTGGCACTTGCAAATTTATTTGGAATGGCAGTGACATACCGTATATAGGTAGGTCTGGTGGACTCTCTTGGATTAAACTTGGCTCAAGGATTTGGATGCAAAAGTAGTATCTGTACTTACTACAAAGTTTTGGTTAGCAAAAGGTTCTAAACAAGCACAACACACTGGAGGATCCACAACAATATAACTTCTATACAAATATGCCCAATCATAACCACTATGTTGTCTTCATTCTCCAACTTCAACTATTTTGTCAAGTTTGAAAATTATTATTAGGTATTCACAATCATAAAATATGTCCAAGATGATATATTTGTATGTGGAAATTCTCTTTATTACACTAATCATTAATGAATTTCTTCTATGATCAATACTATGATAGTCAAGCTTCAATAGATTTAACTTTCTAAACCAAATGTAAAACTCCTATTAAGCATAGAACACAGGGATAATTTCAGATTTATGATATTCAATTCCGTCACAATTTACTCTTAGGTTATAAGTGAAGCACAAGAGTAAACACCAAACTACTCTCGAAAGATATAATTGAAGATCAATGAGTAGTCAAACAATTAGTAGCTATGTGAGGACTCTCTCTCCATAAATATTTTAATATCCTATGTTTATTTGAAATATCAAAGAAAACAAAAACACATTCCAAGAATAGCACATATCGTGTGAACAAAATAACTTAGGATCAACATAGGCTAACCGGTATTTGTTGACGAAGAGAGGTGGGATGCGTAGCATCCCCAAGCTTAGATGTTTGAGACTTCTTGAAATATTTACTTGGGGTCCCTTTGGCATCCCCAACATTGATATTTTGTAACTCTTTCAATACTCTCATATCTCGGTTTCACCTAAGTCTCAAAAACTTCATCCACACAAAACTAGAAAAGAACTCGTGAGTACACATAAGAATAAATCAACACTTCATGTACTGCCGAGACAAATTTCATAATAATTTTCAAAGATTAGGTACTGTATACTATCATTTCCACATTTATATCTACAAATATAAGCTATGAAAACTCTTGGGTAAGTAGATAACAAAACTATAGAAGCAATTTGTACAAACAGAACAGTCAGTAGCAATCTATTTAAACAGTCTACTTCTATAACTCCAAAAATGATGAAAATTTACGATATGATAAGGAATTTGTGTTACAGTACTGTGTAAAAAATTCAGAAATATTCCACATTCCAATATAATCTTATAATTAAAATACTACAAAAAAAGTTTCTATTTTGTACAACACATATCACTCATGCAATTTAAGCATTATAAAGGCAATTTTTGGAACTTTTTATGGAAAAACAAGATTAAAAATAACATCTAATAGTGAAAAAATAGGCTCGAAACAAAACATATATTATGTTATGAATAAAAATATAGCTTCCAGTAAGATATACCGATAATGTTGGAGGCGAAAGAGGGGGTGACTTTCGGGGCATCACCAAGCTTAGACGCTTGAGTCTTCCTTGGATATTACATTGGGGGTGCCTCGGGAATTTCCAATCTTAGGTTATTGTTTCTACTTATTCTCGTTATATCGTTATCTCATCCAAAACTTGAAAACTTTAATCACATGAAACTTAACGGAACTTCGTGAAATAGGTTAGTGTAATAAAGATAGATCATTCACTTAGGTACTGTTAAGACCAGATTCATAATTTTTCTGACATAAAATCTACTGTATTCTAACATTCCCATAATTTATATCACTCAATACTCCCTTCGTCCCAAAATACTTGTCTTAGATTTGTCTAGATATGAATGTATCTAGTCACGTTTTAGTATTTAGATACATCTATTTTTAGACAAACTTAAGACAAGAAATGTGGGACGCGGGGAGTATAAGCTAATTAGGAAACACTAAAACAAGCAAACTATGCATGCAAAAAAGAATTTATAAAAAACAGAACAGTATGTGTAGATCTAAATGAACACTGTACTTTCGTGACTCTTAAAATTCTGAAAAAATAGTAGAACTCGGATAATTTGCAGAGAATTTTTTTGTAAAAATTTCACAAAACATTTGCACTCCAATAAAACCACATATTTCATATACTGGACGCAGACCTTCCTGTTTCTACACAGAATTAAACAATCCAATATCCAAACTATGCCAAAGTCTTTACTTGGCACATTATTGAAATAAAAGCTATAAAATATGACTACTACACTATCTTAATCATGTGAACACTAAAATACATTAGGTATAAATATTGGGTTGTGTAACATTCAAGATGCGACATTATCCGTATTTAGGGACGAGGCCTTTATATGGATACAGACGCATCTCGGTGTTTTGCAAGTACTAAAATCATTGCAGAATACATTTATGAAGAGATGAGTATATGGATTGGCTTACACTCGCCACATGCTAAATTACAAGTCACACAATCAATACTGGAATTCATAATTTTTCATCTGCTTGGCCTTAGCCGTTTGCTAACACATGGCAAAGGTACTCTTTGCCGTGAGCTGCCCCAGTGCTGACGGCATAGAGGTGACTGATGGCAAAACTTTATGTTGCCGTCGGCCACCTCTTTGCCATCCGCTGGGGACGGCAAAGAAGCCATGTGCAGACGGCAAAGGGAGGGCGGAAAGCAAAGGCCCCCCCAAACGGCCGAAACCCACCCCACCCACCCCTCTCCTTTGCCATCTGCCTGGGGGCCTTTGCCGTCCGCCTGGGAGCGTTGCGGACAGCAAAGGGGACGGCGTCCCACCAACTCAACCCCACCCCACTACAAGAAATAAGCTCGTTTATGACAAAAAATAATGACGGCGGTTGCATTGGTCATAGATCTATGACTAAAATTTACGAAAAGGTCATGAGGTGTCTAAGAGGGTTCAAACACTAGAAATTTTTGACCATCTCTATCAAGAAGGTCATAATCCCATTGCACAAAATGGTCACTGGCATGTGTAGCTCTATTTATGCCCACATTGTAGGTCCTCCTTGACAAAATTAAGAAGGTCATAGGCTTAATTAGAAGTGACTGGGCAGACAACTCGACAATTTCGCCTACGTGTCTTGTAGGTGTCGACAAGGCCACAAAGGATAAGTACGTTGACATGTCAGAATTTATAATTTCTTGATTGCCCTCAATATTTTGGGCACCCTTTCCTACCCAAATCATTGCCTCATGAAAACTTTTAGCTCTATTTTCCAATTAAATCATCCTCACCAAAATTCCAAAGTTTCTGTTCAGCTATAAGCTTAGTGAAGGAAATACTAGCTAGGCATCTTCTAATGAGCTGCATTTTTACCACATATTTTATATGCCAAAATCATAGCTCTCCACAAATTTTGGTCTTCACCTAACAATCCATCTAAGCTCACAATCCAATATTTGTTTCTCGTAATATTTTCAGTTTGTGAAGCAACTATATTTTATATTACTTTATAATTGCTGAAAATTTATCCAACCATTTTGTCAACTGGACATGAAATACGACCTAGTATTTTATAAATTTCATTTGGTACAATTTTCCAACAAATATATGGTAGATCCTTCAAAAAAAATCATTTGGGTCACTCAAAAAATGAAAAATGAGGCCCACATACCACATGATGGCCAAAATATATATTTTTTATATCTATTTGCTTTTGGGATGTGAATTTGTTGTTATTATTGGGTTATCATAGATGTCATATACGTTAATGTTTTACTGTAAGAAAATCTTCAATTATGGACCATGAATTTATTGCTATACCATATATTGATATGGTTTATTGGGTTACTACTTGTTTTTGAGAAAAATGAAAAGGGGATGAAAAAAGGAAAACAAATAGGTGAAGGTTGGGAGTTTGGATGATGGGATGGAGGGAGAAAACATAGTAAAAGATAAAACCTTAGGTTCTTTTTAAATAGTGTGGCGAAAGAGATATACATAGAAACATTCTTTTAATTTTGAAACATTTTAAATCTTTTGTGTATTCAAAATTGTTTTATACTTCTATAAAATTTTGTGATTTTTACTGGGATTATTCCGTCCAAATAAAACGACGCCCTTGACCTCATCACCGGTGCGCGCGAGGGAGGTTATGAGTCCAGGGACACGATGAGACAGTGTGTCGCAGGCTGGGTGACGTCGTCTTTTTTATGTACACAATTTTTGTGAGTAGTTGGAGAACAATCGGCAAACCTGTTTTTGGTGTGTTCTCATCGTCCATCCCTGCATGCACTTCTCTTTTGAGTGGCAGAGCAATGCTTCCTTTTTATCCTTTGTTGAGTGTCACCGAAACTAGGCACAATGGTCAATTTTGGTAGTCTTATCACCCTACTAATTTTACGTGCATATATTCAGTTTTTTGAAGATTTTTTAGAAACATAAGATTTATATTAATTTTCTAAATGTATTATTTTGAGACAAAGTTTTCTAAATAGATGACATTTGGATTAACCTTCCCGTTTATGATGGGCCGAAGCCCACCAAATTAACCTGAGACGTACTTAAGTTGCTCCCACAGGTGTCTCCATCTTCTTCTTCTACCCTAGCCGCCGGTGCCTCGACTCCCTCACTCTGTTCTTCCTCCAACGCCCCACCCCTTCCCCTGCAGCATATTTTGCTACCCCCACCTCGCGACATTGGCCATGTCGGCGATTTCGCCCCATCAAAGTACCTCAATCCCGCAGCCCCTCGCCTCAGATCTCGATTTCCTCACCTGAAGGCTTTCTCCCCTCGCCCCGCTGGCTCGACATGTAGCTTCATACCATCGCCATCGACTTCGACAGGGCCTTCAAGATCCACGGCAAGGTACACCTCGGCATGAATCCCTCCCTTTTACCACTATTTTTCCAAAGTGATTTTAGGGATCGTCTGTGTCGACGTGCAGGTAACAACACGCGGAGGAGTTGCTGACTTAGCGCCAACAAAGAAGGATGCCATCACGAGGCAGTACGCTTTCATCCAAAATATGAGCCTCCATCAACGACTCCTCTGATCCGCGTCCCAGGCCTGTGGCTGCCTGCAGGGGTCGTACACCATGGTTTTGAATCGGCCTACAATGGTGGTTCTATTACCGGCTGCTACAGGTTGTGGGTGGCTACCTCTTGGCCTCGATGTAAGAAACCTGAGTCCCAGCTCCATGTGACGTAGGCAATCATGTGGCACTTTAGTGGTATTGTGCTAGTTAGCCTAAATTATAGTGTTGTTTTCCCTATAACGAAAGCTACAGACTTAGTGTTTAGACTCGGTAGTAGTTGGTCCATGTTCAATTACTATATCAGACCAGATAAGTACCCTAGTAAATTTTCTTTTGACGGATAAAATTCTACCATGCATCCGTGTCCCCTTTTTTCTCCATGAGACGAAATGTCCTTGGTAGCAGTGAGACGAAATGTACTTGGTAGCAGTGGCATGCAGCTAGCACCGTGATGAATCCATGCTCATTTAATGTATTTATGTGCTGAATTAATTAAATATATAGTACAATATATATATATATGTGTGTGTGTGTGTGTGTGTGTGTGTGTGTGTGTGTGTGTGAGAACAATGGGTCAATAAAAACCAAGCTAACTTTCTTTTCAAGCATGTCTAACATTTATGTTAGATCCTTGAGATAATATAATACTCCCTATGTAACGAAATGCAAGATGTTTTTATGCATATGCAAAACCAAAAAAGTTTTAAATTTTGATAGAGGGGCATTATATGGATATTTTGGTGGTATGTGTCCATGAACTTTTAGTTAGTTAGTATTTTCTACTCATTTGTTTATTCTATGTGCCTCGATGTATAGAGCCGGTTTTCTTGGTCTGCCTTTTGAGCCATATACCATCCTATTTTTTCTTGCAGCGAGCGGCGACAGTTGGAGTGCCATTTGGGCGGTGGAACGGAATGAGAAAGGAGAAGACTTGGGTGTGAGTGAGCGTTGGGTGGCGGCATCCTTCTATTATCTGCCCTTGCCATGTCATTTTATTGTGGTAGCAAGTACTCACCGTCCAAAATAAGTGTTGCCGACTTAGTAATTTTGCGACGGAGGGATTAACTCTACTTGAACTCTCTAGCCTCCTATGTGCAGGTATTTACGCCACTTACCACAAAACTTTAGATTTAGTTTGCTTTGTATAAATATGATCTAAATAGAAATTTCAAATGGGTAATTATAGCTTAACCAAGTTGATATTGTTTAAGAGGTCACCATAGAGAAATATGTTATTTGTTGTTGTTCTTTGCTATTATCAGCCATATGTGTAGTTTTTCTCTTCTTGTTGCAAGTCTAGAATGAATGTCATTTTCTTACTGCCTTGCCTTTTCCATATAAAACATTTTTGTAGCTGAAGGAAATTTATCCCTTGCCATGCTATACTTGCTATTTTGCACTATGGGATCGACTTATTGTATTATAAATAATCTATTAAAAGTAACATGTATTCTCATAGTACCAAACTATGTAAAATTTGATATAGTGTAGATGTGAAATATGTATTTAGATATTGTAGCAGAATCTGTTCTAATCAAAGTTAATGTGAAATGTGCTATTTATATGTTGTGTCCAGAATTTTTCTTTGTAAAGCACAACTTGATTTCTTAAGAGCAGTTGTGCGACAAACTATGTTTTTGTAGGAACAAACTACGAAAAGTATGGCTCTAGTTAGGTTATTGGAAGTTCTCGCTTTTTAACGTGTTTTATGATGTTTAACGACTCAAGTTCTCTGTAAGCACACGCCAACAAACCCCATCAATAATGGGAGGTGCCGCTGCTCCCGATCCATTTGTAAAACAATTCTCCAGCACTGGGTCAAAAACTTCTCCACATTGTTGTAGCTTATTTTCTTTGTGCGTTTTTCCCATAGGGTTACCCCATCTGTGTAAGACTCCCTGTAAAGAAACTATTGATCGTGTAAGCAATTTAATGGAAATCGTTCAGGCGGCCGGCAGACGCCAGCCGTAGACATTTAAAAAACAGTGCAGCTTAGTACGTGCGGTATTGAAATGCAGTCTGTGAAATACTGAATATATGGAGCCACCTAAACTACAAAAACCAGATGCTTACTAACGTCGTTCCATTAGTTAAATTATAGCTTCAGGGGTTAAGATAAGTGTTTGTTTAGCCAGTATCCACGTCCTATCTGTATGTAACCTTAGTCCACTGCTTGCATTTGCTTGCTTGATTGATCATGTCACTACTTTGGTTTTGCGCCTTTGCAAAACTACCAAGAGATGGCTAGACATTTTCTTAAAGTAGTTATATATTTTTCCCTGTGCTTGATGAACTCATTGACTATGAAATGTGCAGGATACATAAAGCATATTCCAGGGCGTCCCTAAAGAAAATGGTTCCTTCAGTTCAGAGGTATTCATAATTTTCATGTTTTCCTAGTCGTTTCTAAGTTAAGTTTAGATGTTTTACACTTTTTTAGCCGTGATCAATATTGTATCACTACCTGTTTTAGTTGTTTTCTCGTATAAATGTGACAATCAAACATAATACTTCAAGAAGTTCAGGCTTTATCTGATACAAGAGTGGCAAGGGGAGAAACACAAAACTGTTCTTTGGCTAATATTTTAATTTTAATATCAAGTCCTTTATAGAATGCTGGGTTAAAAAGATTGCAGAAGAAGAAATTAGAGCTCTGCATATAGATAGCTACTGGGTCATTTAAACAACAGAATGCTAAAAATTATGTCATGTGAAAGAACTGCAGGAAACCATATAGGGGTAACAATACAAGTTTACTGTGGTGTCTAGTTGAGTTGATCGGTCCCTTTGGCTCACGAGTCCAGAACAGTACAACTTAAATCATCTTACTGTGCCCTGTTTTAGTGATTTTGAAGAGCTGGAAGTAGCATCTGATATTCTCTCATCTGAAGAACATAGGCTTCTATAGCGTTTTGTCCATGTCTAATTAAATCTTGATCCTGTAGTACTTTCTGTTTGAGAAATAGACATTGAGGATCACTTTTACATATATTTTATCAACCCTGTTGGGATGCTTTGCAGGAGATACTGAATATAATTCCTGACCCGTGATAACAGTTTTTTTTGCCTTATCTCTATCTCAGAGATGTACCTTCTATCAACATGTATCTATCAATCCCTTCTACTTGCAAGACAGAAATAATATATGTAGTTCAAATGGTGAAATCCATATAAGTTTTAAGATTATGTCCTGTTAATTGTTCTATTTGCTAGAGAGAGTGATAACTGAAAACTGCTATGGAGCTGATGTAAATTTAGTTGGACACAATGGCTCATAAGTTTATTCCTTACTACATATATAGGCCAGTTAATCTTAATTTAGTGCAAGCTACTATTTTCTATAGATTGTAGTGCTGATGAGTCACCCAAAAGGTGTTTGCATTCATGCAGTAACTTTCTAACTGATACCTACATTATACTGTATCTTTTGATTTTGAATGTGTGCACATGAATTTTAGATGGAAATGTATCGGCCTGGGCCGGGAAGATAATGGAGACTGCTACACATGTTCCTTCGTTCCTCCGGAGCAATAAAGAAGATATGCCAGCTGGGGCTTCAATTGTATCACCAACACACAGTATACACACATGAATATAGTTACAAGTCAAATCACATATTGTGCTCATTTCACAATGTAATGTAGGACTAGTTAACTGTTAGTCATTGTAACATGTTTGACTGAGATGAAGCTTCATTGCACCTTTCATTCTCTTTATGTGCTCATTTTTGTAATAGTTACTAGGTTCTAGGGCTGTAGTTGTAACTGGATGAAGCTTCATTGTAACTGGATTTGTAGTGGAGTTGAAGGCCGAACTATTTTATGTGGTGCATGTTTGTAAAGTTTCTGCAATGATGCTTATTGCTCAAATGACCCGGACTATTTAACGTAATGTTTTTTCGTCGGAATTATCTACGATGCCTAGTGTATGAAAATTGTGCAAAAATAAGGCCTCGTCCTAGATAAAAATAGTAATGGGCTGAAATATCAAATATTGATCTGAATTGTTGGGCCTAGTCCTAGATAAAAATAGTAATGGGCTGAAATATCAAATATTGATCTGAATTGTTGGGCCTCGCCCATTTAGGTGTCTCATTTGGATTGGGCTAGTAAAATAGTGACCTTATTTTTCAGTCATTGGTGATCCCCCACATCATCAGCTTAGCCACGTGGCAGATCCCATGTCAGCTCCTATGTGGTTCAGGTACACATGTAATGACCAAAAAAATGGTCAAATATTTTATGACCTAAGTTTTTTGGTCAAAGAATACTTGACAAAAATACTAAAAAGGTCATGGTTGTTCGTTCTTGATGGCCAACTATTGACCCTCTGAATTTGGTCAAAAAAAGGTCGTAACATGACACCAATGACGATTCTTTGACCAAAATGGTGGGTCATTATCGATCATATTTCTTGTAGTGCCCGATGCCTCCCCCCCCCCCCGGGACCTTTGCCGTCTGCCTGGGGGCCCTTTGTCGTCTACCTGGGAGTGCGGCCGACGGAAAAGGTGCGGTGGCCCACCAAATACACTCACGCCCGCCCCCTCCAACCGACGCTTCCCGCCCACCCCCAGTGCTCGAATCCCCCACCGCGCGCGCCGCCGCCTGCCGATGTCCCGTGCCGCCTGCCCCGCGCCGCCTGCCCCGCACCGCTGCCCCGCACCGCCTCCTCCCCGCGCTGCCTACCCCGCACCGCCTCTTCCCCGCACCGCCTACCCCGCACCGCCTGCCCCGCCCCGCTGCCCCGCACCGCCTCCTCCCCGCGTCGCCTCCTCCTCTACGGTTTTCCTCCCTGCGCCATGCTCATTGCCCGGCCGGCCCCCTCCCGTGAGTCCCTATTTTTTTTATTTTTAGTATAATTTGTTAATTAGGTTAGTTAGGTTAGTTGTTAATTACCTACTATTAATTAGGTTAGTTAGGTTAGTTGTTAGTGGTGAGGCCCATTCAAATTTTGGATCTTGTTTGTGTTAGTTGTTAGTTTGTAGGTTAGTTAATTAGTAGATTTAGTGGTAGTTTAGTTAGTTGGTACATTCTGTTTAGTTAGTTGGTAGTTTAGTTAGTTAATTAGTAGATTTTGTAGGTAGTTTAACTACGGACAAGAACATCGCACTATGATCCCGGAATAATGCCCCACCACCACTGTTTGTTCCTTGCTTCGAGACCGCGCCATCAGAGTTTATTTTTGGATGGTTTTTGGCTTCGGCTGTGACACCCTTGTCTCATTCGCTACTTTCCAATCGGACAGTTGCACCTTCAGAGGATCTATTATTTCATGTGGCTGCTGCAGCTTCCGCCCCTACCTTGTGTTGTTTCTGGCGAGCCATAGCCCGTAAGTAGCCTGTAGCATGAGCTCCTTCTCATGGTCAGCAGCGGAAGCGACCATTCAAGAAACCAAGATGAGAGAGCCTTCTGGGAGGTCAAATTAACCGGTGGACTAGCCACTATCTCGCCCAGCTCCTCTTTCATCAGTTGCGAGAATGTGACCGAGTGTTGACTAGTGGTAGATTCTGTTAATTAGTAGATTTAGTAGGTAGTTTAGTGGTAGATTATGTTTTGTTAATTAGTGGTAGCTAGATTCTTTTTTAGTTACTTAGTGGTAGATTCTGTAGGTTAGTTAATTAGTGGGAGGTCAAATTAACCGGTGCACTATGTTGTGGTGTGTGTGCTTCCACCGGACAAAACAATGAAATTTTGAAACATCCCTATCAACCATAATATTATCAACAACCCCCGACGCCACTCACCCTCGACCCCCGCCCCCCTACCCCGACCCCCGACGCCACTGACCCCCAACTCCCGAGCCCCAACACCTCTTCGGCCTCTTGTTGACCGAATAAGACCCCAACCCCCGACGCCTGTGACCCTCGACCCCCGACGACACTAACCCACATAGTTATGAGTTAGGTCACATAGTTATGTTAATTATAAAAACATCGTATTTGTGTTGATCGTGTGAATTTCAATGTGCAGTTGTTCGACGACCTCCACGTGCGTTGGACGAGCTCTGCCCTTGCGTTTGTTGGTGAGAACAAATGACTTCTCCTCCTACCCCCTTAATTTGCTCTGTCCCGGTCTTCTTGCCGATGAAACTTGCTAGCTATAGGTTTCTTCAATCATGAGTATGCGTGACCAGTATGCGTCTCCCGTTCGAAAGGGCGACATCTATAAATATGCATTTCTTTGCATATTTATAACCGCCATCCTTTTGAATTGTTCAACATTATCTATGGACAGCCCGAGTATGTGTAGATTGGGTTCGTTTTCCCGTATGCTGTGCTCTAGATCCGATGCAGAATTTCGTCAGTGCCTCCCAGTTGTTCTCCGGGTACACATCCTCTCTGCTTATTGCCGAGACGTGTATCAGGAGAACAGCGGGGAGGTGCTGCCGAAATTCTGCGTCGCATCTAGAGCAGAGCATGGGAAAACGAACCCAATCTACACATACTCGGGTGGGACTAGGACCTATCTTTACCTATTAGCGTGTAGGTTGCATGGACGTAATAAAATTGACAAACTTGATTAGCGTATGAATATAGATGATGAATTATATATTTATTTCTTTTGCCCTCATAGGTAGCTACGCAGCATGAATGATTGTCCTTGGATGTACACTGGTCACCCTAGTCAGAAAGCCATGACCCATGAATGGTTAAGAAAAACCATGGGGTTTGTGAGAGCCGCATTTGCAAATGGCCAGCAAAAAACATGGTGCCCCTGTCCCAACTGCGACAACTGGAAAAAGCAGACAGAGTTTGAAATGGGTAAACACCTGCAGAAGTGGGGTTTTACGCCTAATTATTCGGTGTGGACTTTTCATGGTGAGTCTGACCAACGTGCCAGAGCTAAGGTGATTCGTCGTCGCACCGACGAGCATGGTACCGGGATTGAAGACATGGTGCAAGACTTTGATGATGCTCGGGATTCAGACGATGAGATGGAGGAATCTGCAAAGGCCTTCTATGAAATGTTGGAGTCTTCAAAACGTCCTCTCCACGAGCAGACTGATCTTTGTCAGCTGGATGCCATCGCGCAAGTAATGGCTCTGAAGGCTCACTTCAACCTAGGCAGAGAATGCTACGACGCGATGATGACGATATTTGGACGCTTTCTACCCAAAGGCCATGTACTACCGGCAAACCTGTAACAGTCAGAGAAAATCCTCCGTGTACTTAAGATGTGCTATGAGAAGATACATGCCTGTGAGAATGGATGTGCCTTATTTAGGCTTGAGTATGCGGCCTTGAACTATTGCCCCATTTGCAATTCTTCTAGGTATATTGCAGTAGACAACGCTATGGGTGAGAAGAATCAGACCAAAATCCCCATTAGTGTTCT
Source organism: Hordeum vulgare subsp. vulgare (assembly GCF_904849725.1). NCBI lineage: Eukaryota > Viridiplantae > Streptophyta > Magnoliopsida > Poales > Poaceae > Hordeum > Hordeum vulgare. The sequence goes on from NC_058523.1 coordinate 284,108,333, forward strand.
TCGGTATCTGCCAATCGTACCAAGACTTCAACGTCTTTTCATGGTCGAAGAGACGACCACACAGATGACATGGCACAAATTGGGCAATAGAACCGAACTAGATGCGGATGGGAACAAGATGCTGGTACACACTTCAGATGGTTTTGCATGCAGGCACTTCTATGCATTACATAAGGATAAATCGGAAGATCCAAGGCAACCTAGAGTTGCCATTAGCACATATGGATTCAATGTGTATGGTATGACGGCAGCACAATACAGTTGTTGGCTTGTATTTGTCATTCCACTAAATTTGCCACCCGGAGAGATTATGAAAAGAAAGAACATTTTCCTGACGTTGATAATTCCAGGGCCCAACTATCAGGGGCAGAATATGAATGTGTACATGCAGCCGCTTAAGGATGAGTTGCAAGAAGCCTGGGATAATAGGATCAAGACCTACGACGCAGCCACCAAAACAAATTTCAAAATGCATGTGTGGTACATGTACTCGACACATGATTATCCGGCGTTTGCGCTATTCGCTGGCTCATGTGTGCATGGAAGGTTCCCGTGCACCACATGCAAGGCAACTCTTCAGTTCCGTTGGCTGCAGGCTGGTCGCAAGTATTCTTGCTTCGACATGCATAGACAATTCCTGGATCCTGACCATAAGTTTAGAAAAGACAAGAAGAATTTCATCAAAGGTAGAGTTATCAAAAACACTGCACCAGCTGCGTTGACAGGCCAAGAGACCCTCGATCAGTTAAATGCTCTCGAGCCTGATCCTTTGCATCCAGGATACTTCAAAGGGTATAATACGGAACACGCCTGGACTCACAAGTCATGCTTACGGGATCTGCCTTACTTCAAAGACCTCCTTTGCCCACACAACATCGACGTGATGCACATTGAAAAGAATATTGCGGAGGCCATTTTTGGTACATTGTTTGGCATAGAGGGGAAGTCAGAAGATAATCCTAAGGCTAGAATCGACCTAGAGGCTCTATGTGATAGACCGTTGCAAAACTTGCGACAACGGAAAGGAAAGCAAAGCATAGCGAAGCCAAAGGCATGGTTCAATCTTGAAAGGCCAGCTATGAGGGAAATGCTATTGTGGGTGAAAATGCGGTTGATGTTCCCCGATGGGTATGCTGCGAATCTAAAGAGGGGAGCGAGTCTTGAGAAATTGAAAATATTTGGACTCAAGAGTCATGATTGGCACATATGGATTGAGCGGGTAATGCCAGTGAAGTTGCGTGGCTTTATCCCTGAGGATGAATGGCTAGTACTGGCAGAGCTGAGCTATTTCTTCCATTCTGTTTGTGCGAAAGAACTATCGCGTGGCGTGCTAGATGAAATGGAAGAGTTGGCGCCAGAGTTGATCTGCAAATTAGAAAAGATCTTTCCACCCGGCTTCTTGAATCCAATGCAACATTTGATTTTGCATCTCCCGACCGAGGCAAGAGTTGGGGGGCCCGTTCAGAATCGATGGTGCTACTCAACTGAGAGGATGCAGAAGATGCTTCGAGCTAAGTGTAAAAATAAACGTAGAATTGAAGCATCGATGGCTGAGGCATTCAATATTGAGGAGGCGGCAAACTTCGTGATAGCACACTACGAAGCCAAAAATCGTCATTTGTATAACCCGAAGCCTGGGTACAATGATGGCGATCCAAAAAAAGTTTGATCCAACCTCAGCCTATTCAAAGGTAAGCTTGCACCATCTGGTGCTTCAAAAGGGAAATCGTTGGATGTACATCGAGTAAGTTCTCGGTAAATTATTGTTCCGCAACTTCTAATTGCTTTGAACTACTCTTATTCCCGGATATTTGATATACTAGATACGTCGCCGAATTCTCGTATGGAGCGGTCATAGAAAAGGATTCCGTCAAAGAGTATGAGCTTCTCGCAAAGCATGGAGGCGACTATCCCGGTTTCATCTCTTGGTTCAAACAAAGGGTAATTAATTACCATTAAAGGTTCATTTGATTTCTTGGTCTAATTTGCGGCTAATGCATCCATTCTTTCGTATTAAACTTGTAGGCTGATGTAGAGTCTATGGACGCCGAGTTGAGACAAGTCGCTAATCATTTTGACTATAAGGTCCGTTCATTTGACAAATACAACATCAACGAGTATCACTTTCGTACCTTTGGCAAAGAGCTATCTATGCCCGACCTAAAGACTACAAATTGTTCTGTCTCTGCTATCGGCGAAGGAGACACCGAGTATTATGGAAGAGTTGAAGCAATTTATGAACTTCTATTCTATGGTGAAAACCCACCGACTGTCGTAGTCTTCAAATGTTATTGGTTTGAGCCGAGGGAGACTAGAAGGACTCATGAACATATAGGACTAGTCGAAATCAACCAAAACACCCACTTAGATGTTCCCAATGTCTATATTACGGCTCAACAGGCGACACAAGTTTTCTATCTACCATGGGCCTACCAAGCTGATCCAAATCTCAAAGGTTGGGATGTCGTTTATGAAGTGCCACCACATTTTAGACCACCTACCCTCAATGAAGAGGATTACGAACCTCACATTAACCCAGACACATATGAAGGAGAATTCTTCCAAGAAACACGTATGTCCAAGAAATGTTTCAAGAACCGCTCTACTTCACCCCAGAACATTGAAGTAGACAGCGACAGTAAACCCGTCTTAACCCCTGAGCCCGAACAGGAAGAGCTGGAAGAAGAAGAGGTTACTGTTGCGGATGACCTGTCACTTCTTGACCGATTACATAATGGTGGCCTTCCACATGTTCTTCGTGATAGTGATGATGATGATGCATTTATTGATGATAGTGATGATCATGATGCATTTATTGAACCCGAAGCATATATAGACGAGCACGATTTTTATTAGTTCATGTCAGGTATTCAACTATTATACTATATATAAATTTTGAGTTCATGTTAGGTATTCAATTTTTATTAGTCATGTTGGTATTTATGACGATGATAAACTTAAATTATATACATTTTATTACTGATGTTGGTATTTATGTTGTACTAATATAATTTACTCTTTGTCATGACAGGTGTTGAAAGATGGTGGGAAAGGGTCCAAAGCACTCCGCGGCTCCTTCTTCGTCGGCGGGTGATGGGATGGGTACTTCCATTCCTGCCTCGCCTCTTCGGAGAGTGTTGCTCTTACTATGCAAGGAGCGCCCCCCGTGAGAGGATGTCGACCACCCGCGAAGCCGAGAGGTACTAAAGGTACACGTTGTATTCATGTTGGTATTTATGTTGTACTCATGTTGTATGCATATTGGTATTTTCATACATTTTATTACTCATGTTGGTATGTATGTTGTACTAAAGGTACACGTGTCCAAGGGAGAGGTAGGGCGGTGGCTGCCACGCCTTCTGAGATGGAGGCTACACGGTCTCCGCCACCACCCCAAGCTGATTCACATGAACACAACACTTCTAGGGTGGATTCATCTGAGGTGGAGGCTACACGGTCTCCGGTTCACGAGCCTCGGGTCGACAAGCCTTCGACCCACGAGACTCGTGTCCCAGGGGCTTCGTTCCAGGCGACACCAGAGCAAAGCTGGGATGAGGGTACGTCCCCACAGACCCAGTGGGATACGTGGGCTGAGCCAAGTGGCCATGCTGGTAGCGACGAGGAGCTGGGTGAGGGGGCTACCGTCTACCAGCGTGGTAGTTCGTGGCTCCCGCTCGTGCCGGCGACCCCCGAGCAGAGGTGGTCGATTAGGCCAAATGGGGACAAGTAAGTTAATTTACTCTTATTTAACCTTTTGCCTTCACGTTTTCTCAAATATCTAATGTTTTGGCTTTAATTTGTCATACCGTAGGGGTCGGATTGTTGCCAAGGGTGTCCGCAATCCCAACAGCGTCCTTGATGTGCTTTGCCGTAAAAACTTCCCGCGGTTTGTTATGTTGCCCAGTCGGGAGCGAGAGGTAGGAATGACCTGGGAGCATCGCACGACCCTTCTACAGCGGAGCCTTCTCCAGGGCAGCCTTCTCTAGGTGAAACAAGCCAGAGCCACCGTGCTTCACCGCCGTGATGACAATAATGGTATGTTATTTCTAGTGTTTTAATAAAAAATAGCTAGGCTTCCATCTAAATGACATAATTAGCTTAGTTAGCTCCAAAATGGTCTATTTAATAAAACATGACCTATACTTAGCTAATTATCCTCGAATGACATAATTAGCTCCAAAAAGCATTCTGAGCTAATTTAGCCTGAAGAAGGGGACAAGAGGAGAAGAAAGAGGAAAAATGAAAGGAAGGAAGAAGAAGAAGAAGAGAAGAGAAGAAGAGAAGAAGAAGGATAAGAAGAAGGAGAAGAAGGAGGAGAAGAAGGAGAAGGAGCTCCTCCTTCTTCTTCCTGCTTCTTCCTCGTTCTTCTTCTCCTTCTTCTTTTCTTCTTCTTCTCCTCTTCCTTCTCCTTCTCCTACTCCTCCTCCTTCTTCTTCTTCTTCTTTTACTTCTTCTTCCCTTCTTGCTTCTTCTCTTTCTCTTCTTCTACATAGCTTAGAGTCATCCAAGAAATACTAAATTGGCTAATTATCCTACAAAATGACATAATTAGCTTAGTTAGCTCCTAAATGACCTATTTAATAACAAATGACCTATAGTTAGATAAGTTCTCTCCTAAATGACATAATAGGGCGTACGTAGCTGCAAGATGACCTATTCCCCCTAACTTAGGTATTAAATGGCCTATAATTAGCCTAGCTAGATCCAAAATGGCTTAATAAGCATAGTTTTCTCCGGAATGACCTATTTTACCCAAGTTAGCTCCGAAACGACCTATAGTTATCTAGGTTTCCACCTAAATGACATAATTATCTTAGTTAGCTCCAAAATGGTCTATTTAATAAAACTTGACCTATACTTAGCTAATTATCCTCGAATTGACATAATTAGCTCCAAAAAGGCATTCTTAGCCAATTTAGCCCGAAGAAGGGGACAAGAGGAGAAGAAAGAGGAAAAATGAAAGGAAGGAAGAAGAAGAAGAAGAGAAGAAGAAGAAGAGAAGAAGAAGGAGAAGGAGAAGGAGGAAGAAGGAGGAAAAAGAAGGAGAAGGACTCCTCCTTCTCCTTCTTCTTCCTCCTTCTTCCTCCTTCTCCTTCTCCTTCTTCTTTTCTTCTTCTTCTCCTCTTCCTTCTCCTTCTCGTCCTCCTCCTCCTCCTCCTTCTTCTTCTTTTACTTCTTCTTCTCTTCTTGCTTCTTCTCTTTCTCTCCTTCTACGTAGCTTAGACTCATCCAAGAAAGACTAAATTGGCTAATTATCCTACAAAATGGTATAATTAGCTTAGTTAGATCCTAAATGTCCTATTTAATAAAAAATGACCTATAGTTAGCTAAGTTCTCTCCTAAATGACATAATAAGGCTTACGTAGCTGCAAGATGACCTATTCCCCCTAACTTAGGTATTAAATGGCCTATAATTAGCCTAGCTAGATCCAAAATGGCTTAATAAGCATAGTTTGCTTCGGAATGACCTATTTTACCGAAGTTAGCTCCGAAACGACCTATAGTTAGCTAGGGTTCCACCTAAATGACATAATTAGCTTAGTTAGGTCCAAAATGGTCTATTTAATAAAACATGACCTATACTTAGCTAATTATCCTTGAATGACATAATTAGCTCCAAAAAGGCATTCTTAGCTAATTTAGCCCGAAGAATGGGACAAGAGGAGAAGAAAGAGGAAAAATGAAAGGAAGGAAGAAGAAGAAGAAGAGAAGAAGAAGGAGAAGCAGGAAGAAGAAGGAGAAGGAGAAGGAGGAGAGAAGCTCCTTCTCCTTCTTGTCCTCCTTCTTCTCCTTCTTCTTGTCCTTCTTCTTTTCTTCTTCTTCTCTTTCTCCTCCTCCTTCTCCTCCTCCTCCTTCTTCTTCTTCTGTTTCTTCTCCTTATTCTTCTCTTCTTGCTTCTTCTCTTCTTGCTTCTTCTCTTTCTTCTTCTACGTAGGTTATTTTCCGCAACAAAGACATACTTAGCTAATTATCCTCCAAAATGACATAATTAGCATAAGAACCTTGGTTAGCTCATTAAATTGACTAATTTATCTCCAAAATGACATAATAAGGTCAAAATGGATTAATAATCATAGTTGGCTACAAAATGACATTTTTTATCCAAGTTAGCTCTAGAATGACCTATACTTAGCTAAGTTCTCTCCTAAATGACATAATAAGGCTATGTATCTCCAAGATGACCTATTCTAGCTAACTTAGCTATTAAATGGCCAATACTTAGCTAATTTCTCTCTAAAATAACATATATACTTCTTCATCTAGTATTATTCTTCTAACTTTCTTATTTGCCATTTTGCATATTATATTCACTTCACGGGAAGCTTGGATTATATTGATGGAATGCTTGAAGATGATTTCTTGTACCATGGCTTCATGGAAGCTTGTATTGAAACTATTGTAGTATATGGATATATATGAAACTTTGTATGCATGTGGATGAAACTGGTGTAATATATGGTTTGGTACGGATGGAACTTGCATAATATGTATGTACTATGGATGAAAGTTATTTTAATATGGTTATGAGTACGGAAAGAAATTTATTTATGTCAAATATATATATCCTGATTATTGTGAAAAATGTTGGATATAATAAGAAATAAAATAAAAAGGGGTTGGTTCCCCCCTTTGCCGTCTGCCCCCACACGGCAAAGGGGGGATGGCAGACGGCAAAGAGGGGAGAGAGAGGGGGCTGGTTCCCCCCTTTGCCGTCTGCCCCCACATGGCAAAGGGGGGATGGCAGACGGCAAAGAGGGGAGAGAGAAAGGGCTTGTTCCCCCCTTTGTCGTCTGCCCCCACATGTCTAAGGGGGGAACCATCCCCCTCTCTCTCCCCTCTTTGTCGTCTGCCCCCACATGGCAAAGGGGGGATGGCAGACGTCAAAGAGGGGAGCGACAGGGGGCTGGTTCCCCCCTTTGCCGTCTGCCCCCACATGGCAAAGGGGGGATGGCAGACGACAAAGAGAGGAGGCCTGCCGTTAACACTTAACGGGGCCGTTGGTGTATGTGCTGTCCCATTTAATTTGCCTTCTTCCCCCTCATGTCAAAGATTCATTGTCGTCCGCTTTAAAAAACCACACGGCAAAGAACCTCTTCACCAAAAAAAATTTGCCATCTACTTTGCCGTCTGCTGACCGACAACAAAGCCTTTGCCCTCAGTGGTTCCCCCCCTTTTCCGTCCGCCATGGCAGACGGCAAATTGCTGAATTTCAGTAGTGAACATTTATTCAAATATCCAGAAGACAGGGTCCGACTATGTACGAAATAAGATGATAAAAATGCAATGAGTCTGTCTTGCTATCCCATGAGACTACCAAGGCCCTCTAAACATCAGGGTACGTCACATACATGCTTCTTCTCTCCTCATCAAACTCCCACTGGAGCTGCGAAGCATCGTACGCCTATGGATCCGCGGTACCTGAACATGTGATGTTGTAGTAATCTGTGAGTCAGAAGGACTCATTGCTACATATGGAGCTTCCATTAGTTTTCCCTTGAAGAGGAAAGGGTGATGCAGCAAAGTAGATAAGTATTTCCCGTAGTTTTTTTAGAAGCAAGGTATCAATCCAGTAGGAGGAATAAGCAAGGCCCCAATCGTACTACCTACACAAACAATCAAACACTTGCACCCAACGCTAAAAAGGGGTTGTCAATCTTTTCATAGTTATTTGCAAGGATGAGATATGATAGAGATAGATATAAAAGATTGCGGAAACAAAAGTAAATAAATTGCAGCAAGATATTTTTGGTATTTTTGGTTTATAGATCTGAAAGTATAATATGGAAAATAGACCCAGGGGCCATAGGTTTCACTAGAAGCTTCTCTCATAAAGGAAAATAATACGGTGGGTGAACAAATTATTGTCGAACAATTGATAGAAAAGCGAATAATTATGAAGATATCCAAGGCAATGATTATGCATATTGGCATCACATCCGTGTCAAGTAGACCGAAATGATTCCGCATCTACTACTATTACACCACACATCGACCGACTCCTGCGTGCATCTAGAGTATTAAGTTTATGAAGAACAGAGTAATGCATTAAGTAAGATGACATGATGTAGAGGGATAAACTCAAGCAATATGATGAAAAACCCATCTTTTTATCATCGATGGCAACAATATAATACATGCCTCGCTACTCCTACTATGTCACTGGTGAGGACACCGCAAGATTGAACCCAAACTAAGCACTTCTCCCATTGCAAGAATTACCAATCTAGTTGGCCAAACCAAACCAATAACTCGAACAGACTTGCTAAGATATGAAATTATACATATAAGAACTCAGAAGATATTCAAATAATATTCATAGATAATCTGAACATAAATTCACAATTCATCGGATCTCGACAAACACACCGCAAAAGAGTATTACATCGGATAGATCTCCATGAAGATCATGAAGAACATGGTATTGAAGATCAAAGATAGAGAAGAAGCCATCTACGTACTAGATTTGGACCCGTAGGTCTGTGGTGAACTACTCACGTATCATCAAAGGGGCAATGGAGTTGATGTAGATGCCCTTCGTGATCAATTCCCTCTCCAGCAGATTACCAGAAATGGCTCCCAGATTGGATCTCACGAGAAAAGAGGCTCTCGGCGGCGGAAAAGTATTTTCGTGGCTCTTTTTAGCGATGGAGGGATATTTGGGAATTTATAGGCCGAAGAATAGGGTTAGGAGACCTCCAGGGGACCCACAAGCTAGCCCCCCTAGGGCGCGCCATGTAGGGTTGTGTCCTTCCGGCACGTGTCCTCCCCCCTACTCCAAGTCTTCAGGTTTCTTCTGGTCCTAGAAAAATCATTCCATAGATTTTATTCCGTTTGGACTCAATTTAATATTCCATATCTCCAATACTCAAAAACATGAAAAAAACAGAAACTGGCCCTAGGCTCTAGATTAATAGGTTAGTCCCAAAAATAATACAAAACAACATATTAATGCATATAAAACATCCAAAACAAATAATATAATAGCATGTAACAATCAAAAATTATAGATACGTTGGAGACGTATCAAGCACCCCCAAGCTTAATTCATGCTCGTCCTCAAGTAGGTAAAGGATAAAAACAAAAAAACTGATGTGGGATGCTACCTAACATATTTATCCATGTAATATTCTCTATAGTGGCATGAATATTCAGATCCATAAGATTCAAAACAAAAGTCTAATATTGACATATAAACAATAATACTTCAAGCATACTAATAAGGCAATTGCTTCCTGTCCAAATAACATGGTCTTAAAAAGTTATTGATACGTCTCCAACGTATCTATAATTTTTATTGTTCCATGCTATTATATTATCAACTTGGGATGTTTTACATGCATTTATATGCCATTTTATATCATTTTTGGGACTAACCTATTAACTCAGTGCCTAGTGCCAGTTTCTGTTTTTCGTGTTTTTGACCTTTTTTAGAAGAGAGTATTAAACGGAGTCGGAATAAAACATGCGGGATGATTTTTTCCATAACAGAAGATACCCAGAATACTTGAGAACCAAGGCAGGAGGTCTCGTGGGAGGTCACGAGCCCCCTAGGCGCGCCCTGGGGGCGCGCCTAGCATGCTTGTGGGCCCCCCTTTCCTCCTTTGCCCTACCTCTTTCACCTATAAATTCCCAAAAATCCCGAAACTTCCAGAGAGAGCCACGAAAATACTTTTCCGCCGCCGCAAGCTTCTGGCTCCGAAAGATCCCATCTGGGGACAGTTCTGGTGCCCTGCCAGAGGGGGATTCGGACACGGAGGGCTTCTCCATCAACACAATTACCTCTCCGATGATGCGTGACTAGTTCACCACAGACCTTCGGGTCCAAAGCTAGTAGCTAGATGGCTTCTTCTCTCTCTTGGATCTTCAATACAAAGTTCTCCATGACCTTCATGGAGATCTATCTGATGTAACTTTCTTTTGCGGTGTGTTTGTGGAGATCAGATGAATTGTGGATTTATGATGAGATTATCTACGAATATTATTTGAGTCTCCTTTGATTTCTTATATGCATGATTTCGTATCTGTGTAATTCTCTTCGAGTTATGGGTTTTGTTTGGCCAACTTGATCTATAATTCTTGCAATGGGAGAAGTGCTTGGTTTTGGGTTGATACTGTGTGGTGTCCTCACCTAGTGACCGAAGGGGTAGCGAGGCACGCATCGTGTTGTTTCCATCAAGGGTAAAAATATGGGGTTTATATCATATTGCATGAATTTATCCCTCTACATCATGTCATCTTGCTTAAGGCGTTACTCTGTTTTTTATGAACTTAATACACTAGACGCATGCTGGATAGCGGTCGATGTGTCGAGTAATAGTAGTAGATAAAGAAAGTATCAGTCTACTTGTCTCGGACATGATGCCTATATGTATGATCATTGCCTTAGATATCGTCGTGACTTTGCATGATTCTATCAATTGCTCGACAGTAATTCGTTCAACTACCGTAATACTTGCTATCATGAGAGAAGCCTCTAGTGAACACTATGGCTCCCGGGTCTATTTTACACATCATATATTCAGATCTACATACAAAAATACCAAAAATACCTTGCTGCACTTTTACTTATTTTTACCTTTCATCTTTGTCAGATCTCACCTTGCAAGTAATCGTGAAGGGATTGACAACCGCTTTATCGCGTTGGGTGCAAGTTTGTTTATTTTTGCGCAGGTTCATTGGTGCCTCATCTTGATACTCCTACTGGATTGATACCTTTGTTCTCAAACTGAGGTAAATACTTATTTTTACTTTGCTGCATCACGCTTTCCTCTTCAAGGGAAAAACCAAAGCAAGCTCAAGAAGTAGCAAGAAGAATTTCTGGTGCCGTTGCCGGGGAGTATTCAAGTGAAGCATATCCAAGTAACTATTGCAAACTCATCTCTTGCATTTACATTATTTGCTTTTTGCCTCTCGTTCTCCTCTCCCCCACTTCTAAAAAAACAAAATTTACAAAAATATTTGCCTTTTTCGTTTGCCTTTCCTTTGCTTGTGTGCTATGTGACTTCAATATGCTTGCATCTTTGCTTGCTAAGTATCTATTGATATGGATCCACTTCAAGTTTTCTACTTGGATCTTCTTCGATCCCTTTGTCCTCGTGCTGAAACCCCAACTAGCTTGGTTGATGGGAAATCTTTAGATGGGCATGCTCATTTTGTGCGTCACCGTTTGTTTTAAAAGGGGAGACTCTTATGGCATCACATAAATACTTTGCTATTCTATGCTTTCAATCTATGTGAAATTTATGATTATACTTGTTGCTCTAAAAACCCTAAAAACACCTTCCCTAGCTATCTGAGTTTAATGATAATGAAATCTTATCTTCTTATGAAAAGGGTGTTTATAGCTATTATGATATCGAACCAATTGAAGAATTTGTTGTTTTTAAGGGTGCTCATGAAGTTGCTTCTTTGATTGAAAAGTATGATATTACTCTCTACAAATATGAAAATCTTGACATACTTAATTACTGCCATGAGAACTTTGCTTCTAATGCCTAAGTTATTGAATTTACTGAGAGAATGTCCGGTTCTTTGGAGGAAAATAATGATATGCATGAACCTATACATAATTGTGATTTCGTTGATATGATTGAAATATCTCCCCTTGATAAACATGATGCTTGCTATGCTTGTGGCCACGATGCCAATATTAATGATGCCTATGGAGATGAACTTCCTATAGTTCCTTATCTTAAACGTGAAATTATTGTTCTTCCATCCACACTTGCTAGCCCCTTTAAAGAAAAGAATGATTGCAATGATTTTATTGTAAATTCTATGAATGTCAATTATGCTGAAAATATGCAAAACCATAAGCTCGGGGATGCTAGTTTTGCTACGTGCACTACTTATTGCAATGTTCATGATTGGGGTGATGATTTTTCTTATGATCTTGAAAATTTGGTTAAGCCTCGTGATGAATATGATATTTATAATAATGATTGCAATAATAAAGAGTGTCAACTTTGCATACATGTGGATCTTGAAAAGAATATCCTATGTGATAGTTATATTGTTGAATTTGAATTTGATCCCACATGTAATTATTATGAGAGAGGAAAATATTGTGGTAGAAACTTTCATGTTACTAAATTACCTCTCGTTATGTTGAGATTGATATTGTATCTTTCTTCTTCCTTGCATATGGTAGTTATTGCTTGTCTTGATAATTTGTTTTCCTATAAAATGCCTATGCATAGGAAGTATGTTAGACTTAGATATGTTTGTCACATGTTTCATTATGCTCTCTTCGTGTCCGATTGCTATCTTTTATGTGAGCATCATTGAAATATCAATGCCTAGCTAAAAGGCTTTAAAGAAAAGCACTTGTTGGGAGGCAACCCAATGAATAAATTTATTTTTTATTTTCACTTTCTGTTTTGGTGAGGCCACACCATCATGATTCTGTTTTTTATGTTTTAATTAGTGTTTGTGCCAGGTTGAACCTTTATGATTAGTTTTGGTGATAGTTGTTTAATCATGCTGAAAAAGCCAGAAACTTTGTGCTCACGAAATTATTTTTAATTCCTATCCAGAAATAGATTTTGAGTTGATTCTTTTTGCTGCTGATATGCAAATTTACCTAATTTTTATAATTGTTCAGAATTTTTGGGATAGCAGAGGTATACGAAATATACAGATTGCTACAGACTGGTCTGTTTTTGACCAATTCTGTTTTTGTTGTGTTGATTACTTATTCTGATGAAACTATGGGTAGTATAGGGGGGTACGAGCCATGGAAAAGTGAGAATACAGTAATATAACATCAATCTAAATGGAAATCAAGTTTACTATAGTACCTAAAAAGTTGGTGGTTTGTTTTCCTATGCTAATGATATCACGAGTTTCTGTTTAAGTTTTGTGTTGTGAAGTTTTCAAGTTTTGGGTGATGTTCTTATGGACAATGGAATAAAGAGTGGAAAGAGCCTAAGCTTGGGGATTCCCAAGTCACCCCAAGCCAAATTCAAGGACACCAAAAAGCTTAAGCTTGGGGATGCCCCGGGAAGGCATCACCTCTTTCGTCTTCAATCCATCGGTAACGTTACTTGGAGCTATATTTTTATTTACCACATGATATGTGTTTTTCTTGGAGCGTCGTGTATTATAGGAGTCTTTGCTTTTTTGTTTTATCACAATCATCCTTGCTGCACACCTTTTTGAGAGGGACATGCACTCATCGTGAATTTGTTGGAATACTCACTGAGCTTCACTTATATCTTTTGAGCTAGGCAATTTAGCTCCCATGAGCTTCACTTATATCTTTTGAGCTAGATATTTTTGCTCTAGTGCTTCAATTAAATCTTTTTAGAGCGCGGTGGTATCATATTTTTTAGAAATAAAACTCTCGATCTTCACTTATATCATTTTGAGAGTGCTCTCTCGAAGTAACTTGGTAATTGGCGTGTGCTATGAAATTAGTCCTAAATATGATAGGCATCCAAAGAGGATATAATGAATACTTTCATATTCAAGTGCATTGATTAGTAAGAGAAGTTTGATTCCTCACAATTAGTTTTGAAATATGGATACGGTAAATTAGAGTTATGTTAGTAACGTGTTGTGAATCTAGAAATACTTATGTTGAGGTTAGTGATTCCCGTAGCATGCACGTATGGTGAACCGCTATGTTAGTAAGTCGGAGCATAATTGATTTATTGATTGTCATCCTTTGTGTGGCGGTCGGGATCGCGCGTTGGTTAATACCTACCAACCCTTCCCCTAGGAGTATGCGTTTAGCACTTTGTTTCGATTACTAATAAAACTATCGCAATCAGTATATGAGTTCTTCATGACTAATGTGAGTCCATGGTATAGATGCACTCTCACCTTTCACCATTGCTAGCCTCTCTAGTGCCGCGCAACTTCCGCTGGTGTACAAACCCACCATATACCTTCCTCAAAACAGCCACCATACCTACCTATCATGGCATTTTCATAGCCATTCCGAGATATATTGCCATGCAACTTCCATCGTTCCGTCTCATGACATGCGCCGTCATATTCGTTTTGCCATTGCATGATTGTAAGATAGTTAGTGAGATGTTTCAACGTCATATGCTAAGCTAGATCGTTGCACATCCCGGTACACTGCCGGAGGCATTTCATATAGAGTCATTATTGTTCTAAGTGTCGAGCTGTAAGTAAATAAAGTGTGATGATCATCATTATTAGACCATTGTCCCATGTGAGGAAATAAAATAAAAAGAGGCCAAAGATGCCCACCAAAGAAATGAAATAAAAAAAGAGGCCAAAGAGCCCAAACAAAAAAATGATGAGAGAAAAAGAGAGAAGGGACAATGCTACTATCTTTTTCCACACTTGTGCTTCAAAATAGCACCATGATCTTCATGATAGAGAATCTCTTGTTTTGTCACTTTCATATACTAGTGGCAATTTTCATTATATAACTTGGCTTGTATATTCCGATGATGGGCTTCCTCAAAATTGCCCTAGGTCTTCGTGAGCAAGCAAGTTGGGTGCACACCCACTAGTTTTCTTTTTGAGCTTTCATACACTTATAGCGCTAGTGCATCCATTGCATGGCAATCCCTACTCATTCACATTGATATCTATTGATGGGCATCTCCATAACCCATTGATACGCCAAGTCGATGTGACCATCTCCTCCTTTTTGCCTCACAACCTCCACCACACTCTATTCCACCTATATTTCTATATCCATGGCTCACGCTCATGTATTGCATGAGAGTTGAAAAAGTTGAGAAAGTAAGAGTGCGAAAACAATTACTTGGCCAATACCAGGGTTGTGCATGATTTCAATTCGTTGTGTGGGGATGATGGAGCATAGCAAGACTATATGATTTTGTAGGGATAACTTTCTTTCGCCTTGTTATTTCAAAAGTTCATGATTACTTTGCTAGTATGCTTGAAGTATTATTGTTTTCATGTCAATATTAAACTAATGTTTTTGAATCTTATGGATCTGAACAGGAGTTATTGACCAAGTCGAGGACTCCCCTACTTTAAACTGTTGTATTATTGTAACTTCTTTATATCATTCGAGCATACTAAGTGATAAAGAACAAACATGTTAGGTAGAATTCCACATAAAAAATTCGGTCTTTATCACTTCCCTTCTCGAGGACGAGCAGGAGTTAAGCTTGGGGATGCTTGATACGTCTCCAACGTATCTATAATTTTTTATTGTTCCATTATATTATATTATCAACTTGGGATGTTTTACATGCATTTACATGCCATTTTATATCATTTTTGGGACTAACCTATTAACTCAGTGTCTAGTGCTAGTTTTTGTTTTATCCGTGTTTTTGACCTTTTTCAGAAGAGAATATTAAACAGAGTCCAAACGGAATAAAACATGCGGGATGATTTTTTCGATAACAGAAGATACCCAAAAGACTTGAGAACCAAGGCAGGAGGTCTCGTGGGAGGTCACAAGCCCCCTAGGAACACCCTGGGGGGCGCGCCTAGCAGGCTTGTGGGCCCCTCGTGCCTCCTTTGACCTACCTCTTTTACCTATAAATTCCAAAAAATCCCAAAACCTCCAGAGAGAGCCACAAAAATACTTTTCCGCCGCCGCCAGCTTCTGTCTCCGCGAGATCCCATCTGGGGACCGTTCTAGTACCCTGCCAGAGGGGGATTCGGACACGGAGGGCTTCTTCATCAACACCATTGCCTCTCCAATGATGCGTGAGTAGTTCACCACAGACCTTCGGGTCCATAGCTAGTAGCTGGATGGCTTCTTCTCTCTCTTGGATCTTTAATACAAAGTTCTCCATGATCTTCATGGAGATCTATCCGATGTAACTTTCTTTTGCAGTGTGTTTGTCGAGATCCGATGAATTGTGGATTTATGATCATAATATCTACGAATATTATTTGAGTCTGCTCTGATTTCTTATATGCATGATTTTGTATCCTTGTCATTCTCTTCTAGTTATGGGTTTCGTTTGGCCAACTTGATCTATAATTCTTGCAATGGGAGAAGTGCTTGGTTTTGGGTTCATACCGTGCGGTGTCCTCACCTAGTGACATAAGGGGTAGCGAGGCACGCATCGTGTTGTTGCCATCAAGGGTAAAAAGATGGGGTTTATATCATATTGCATGAATTTATCCCTCTACATCATGTCATCTTGCTTAAGGCGTTACTCTGTTTGTTATGAACTTAATACACTAGATGCATGATGGATAGCGGTTGATGTGTGGAGTAATAGTAGTAGATGGAGACAGTATCGGTCTACTTGTCTCGGACGTGATGCCTATATGTATGATCATTGCCTTAGATATCGTCATGACTTTGCGCGATTCTATCAGTTGCTCGACAGTAATTCGTTCACCCACCGTAATACTTGCTATCATGAGAGAAGCCTCTAGTGAACACTATGGCCCCCGGGTCTATTTTACACATCATATATTCAGATCTACATACAAAAATACCAAAAATACCTTGCTGCACTTTTACTTATTTTTACCTTTCATCCCTGTCAGATCTCACCTTGCATGTAATCGTGAAGGGATTGACAACCCCTTTACCGCGTTGGGTGCAAGTTTGTTTGTTTTTGTGCAGGTTCATTGGTGCCTCACCTTGATACTCCTCCTGGATTGATACCTTGGTTCTCAAACTGAGGGAAATGCTTATTTCTACTTTGCTGCATCACCCTTTCCTTTTCAAGGGAAAAAACAACGCAAGCTCAAGAAGTAGCAAGAAGAATTTCTGGCGCCATTGCCGGGGAGTATTCAAGTGAAGCATATCCAAGTAACTATCGCAAACTCATCTCTTGAATTTACAATATTTGCTTTTTGCCTCTCGTTTTCCTCTCCCCCACTTCTAAAAAACAAAATTTACAAAAATATTTGCCTTTTTTGTTTGCCTGTCCATTGGTTGTGTGCTATGTGCCTTCAATATGCTTGCATCTTTGCTTGCTAAGTATCTATTGATATGGATCTACTTCGATCAGCTTTGATCCCTTTGTCCTCGTGCTGAAATCCCAACTAGCTTCATTGATGGGAAATCTTTAGATGGGCATGCTCATTTTGTGCGTCATAGTTTGTCTGAAAAGGGGAGACTCTAATGGCATCACATAAATAGTTTGCTATGCTATGCTTTGAATCTATGTGAAATTTATGATTAACTTGTTGCTCAAAAAACCATAAAAAACACCTTCCCTACCTATGTGAGTTTAATGATAATGACATCTTATCTTCTTATGAAAATGGTGTTTATAGCTATTATGATATCGAACAAATTGAAGAATTTGTTGTTTTTAAGGGTGTTCACGCAGTTGCTTATTTGATTGAAAAGTATGATATTACTCTCTACAAAGAAATGATCTAGCGTAGCAATGACATCAAAAAACGGACAAGCCATGAAAACATCATGCTAGCTATCTTACGATCATGCAAAGCAATATCACAATGATGGTGCGTGTCATAATAAACGGAGCGATGGAAGTTGCATGGCAATGTATCTTGGAATGGCTATGGAAATGCCATAATAGGTAGGTATGGTGGCTGTTTTGAGGAAGGGTATATGGTGGGTGTAATGCATCAGCGAAAGTTGCGCCGTACTAGAGAGGCTAGCAATGGTGGAAGGGTGAGAGTGAGTATAATCCATGGACTCAACATTAGTCATAAAGAACTCACATACTTATTGCAAAAGTCTGTTAGTCATCGAAACAAGGTACTACACGCATGCTCTTAGGGGAAGGATTGGTAGGAGTTAACCATCGCACGATCCCGACCTCCACAGAAAGGATGACAATCAATAAATAAATCATGCTCCAACTTCGTCACATAACGGTTCACCATACGTGCATTCAACGGGAATAAGAAACCTTACCACAAGTATTTCTATGAATACACAATTACTCACTAGCATGACTCTAATATCACATCTTCATGTCGCAAAACTATTGCAAGGAATCAAACATATCATATTCAGTGATCTACAAGTTTTATGTAGGATTTTATGACTAACTATGTGAATGACCAACTCATGTTAACTCTCTAAATAGGTATAAGTGAAGCATGAGAGTTTAATTCTTTCTACAAAAGATATGCCCAGCTCTAACAAATATAAGTGAAGCAAAAGAGCATTCTACAAATGGCGGTTTTCTATGTGTAGGGAAACAGGCAATCCAAACTTCAAATGATATAAGTGAAGCACATGAAGCATTCTATAAAGCCATACTCAAAAGATATAAGTGAAGTGCAAAGAGCGTTCTATAAATCAACCAAGGACTATCTCATACCAGCATGGTTCATAAAATAAAAAGGGGAAATAAACACAAAAGACGCTTCAAGCATTTGCACATATCATGTGACGAATAAAAATATAGCTCCGAGTAAAATTACCGATAGATTGTAGACGAAAGAGGGGATGCCTTCCGGGGCATCCCCAAGCATAGACGCTTGAGTATTCCTTGAATATTACCTTGGGGTGCCTCGGGTATCCCCAAGATTAGGCTCTTGCCTCTCCTTATTCCTTCATCCATCATGGTCTCACCCAAAACTTGAAAACTTCAATCACACAAAACTCAACAAAACCTTCGTGACATCAGCTAGTATAATAAAGTAAATCACCACTTTAAGTATTGTTGTGAACTCATTCCAAATTCATATTAGCATTGTATCTACTATAATCCAACTTCACCATGGTTCATACCCCCCGATACTACCCATAGATTCATCAAAATAAGAGAACAATGCATACAAAACAGAATCTGTCAAAAAATAGAACAGTCTGTAGTAATATGAACTTATACCATACTTCTGATACTCCAAAAATTCTGAAACAATTACGATAGTTAAGGCAATTTATATATAGATCAGCACAAAAAAGAATCAACTAAATAGCTCTCTGTGTATAGAAATAAGAAATGATTTTGTGAGTGCAAAGTTTCTGTCTTTTTCAGCATGATCAACAACTATCACCTAAACTAATCATAAAGGCTTTACTTGGCACATTATTTTTATAATACAATGGAATTGTAGAAGGGGATAATTATTTTTGCGAGAAACTTCCATGAAAAAATCTACATTGTTTCCATGAGCATGAACACAAGTGTTCAAGGTCGACCCTCACTTTCGCAATGCATCACCTTTCAATCGCTTCTCTTTTTGAAAAAGTTTTAAGTTCCCCTCTATATTTTTTTTTTGTTTTTAAACTATATAAAATCACTCAACAGATATAAATGACTCTGTAAAACTTCCGGGTTGTCTCCCAGGCAGCGCTTTCTTTAAAGCCATTAAGCTAGGCATAAAGTGCTCAAGTAATGGATCCACCCGGATCCCAAGGTATATCAAAGCCACTTTTAATTAACAATGATTTGTAATTTAGTAGTGAGGACAAGGTAACATATATCATGCAATGACGAAGTCTAACTCTCTTCTTATGCATTGGCATGTCATAAAAGAACAATTCATGCACATCAAGTAAAGGCCAATACATAGCATAAGCATTTTCTTGCAATTTTATTGTATTGGAAACATAGAGAGGTGGAGATGTAGTCCCTCTCTCATAATAATTTCAAGTAGGAGCAGCAAGCACATGCATATTATTTTCATCAAAATCATCATGTGTAATAGTAGAAGGCAACCCATCTATGTAATCCCTAATAAGAGCAAACTTCTCTGATATAGTGTAGTTGGGAGAGTTCAAAAGATAATAGGACTATCATAAGTGGGTGCGCTAGCAACAATTTCATGTTTAACATAAGGAACTATAGCAAGTTCATCTTCAGAAGCATCATTCATATTGGCATCATGGCCACAAGCATAGCAAGCATCAAGTTCATCAAAAAGGGATATTTCAAACGAATCCAAGGGATCATAGCAATCAACATAGCATTCATCCTTCGAAGGGAAATTAAACAATGTATGAGTTGAAGAGTTACTCTCATTAGAAGGTGGGCACAGGTAGCTAGTCCGCTCTTCCTCCTTTTGTTGTTCGCTCTCCTCATCATCTTTTTCATCTAATGAGCTCACAGTTTCAGCATTTTCTTCTTCCATAGTTTCCTGCAAAATATTAATCTCTTCTTGGGCAGCATAGAATTTCTCCATAGATCAATAAATATGGGTATTATATTCATAATTAGTATAACAATAACGAAGCATAACCAAATTTTCATATCGGTAAACATCATCATTATCATCACACTTTTTAAAGAGAGCTTCAATTTCATAAGCACCCATAAAAGCAACAAACTCTTATATTTGTTCCACATCATAGTAATCATATATACCGTTAGCATAAGAAGCCAAGGTTTCATTAGCATTAAATTTACAAGAAAAGGGAAGGTGGTTAGCCTTCATCCTAGAGCAACAAGTAATATCATATCTCAAGCATAGTTCCCAAGCATACCATTTCAACATATGAATTTGATCCCATAATAGTTTCCCTTATTGAGTCAAGCGATAATCCCTAAAGTATTCACGTTGATCCAACGTGTATCCCATTATATAATTGAATGGGGTTTTCTCACGATTATTAAAGAAGTGCATAATATTTTCCACAAAACGAGCATCAAGGGTTTTAGGAGGTTCCCCATCTCCATGAGTAGCAAGTACACCTAATTTGTTTGGTATTTCATGTTCCATATCCATATCTAAAGATAGAGAACAACTTAGAACAGAAAATAAATCTACTTAGTGATAAAGCAAACAAGCACACACGAAAATATTCACACCACGCTATTGCTCCCCGGCAACGGCGCCAGAAAAAGGTCTTGATAACCCACAAGTATAGGGGATCAATTGTAGCCTTTCTCGATAAGTAAGAGTGTCGAACCCAACAAGGCGCTAAAGGTAGGACAAATATTCACTCAAGTTCTGTCGACCACCGATACAACTCTACGCACACTTTACGTTCGCTTTACCTAGAACAAGTATGAAACTAGAAGTACTTTGTAGGTGTGATAGGATAGGTTTGCAAGATAATAAAGAACACGTAAATAAAAACTAGGGGCTGTTTAGATAAATAAACAATTACATTAGTTTAACGAGTGTGGAAAAGTGGTGGTAGGAGTTGCGGAATTGTCCCTAAGCAATTGACTACGTTACCAGACCAATAGCAAGTTTTATGTGGGAGAGGCCACTGCTAGCATGTCATCCCTTACTTGGAATTCTATGCACTTATGATTGGAACTATTAGCAAGCATATGCAACTACTAACGTTCATTAAGGTAAAGCCCAACCATAGCAATAAGATATATTGCTCCCCCTTCAATCCCGTATGCATCAATTTCTATGCTAGGCTGAAGCTTCTATCACCCTTCCTCCAATACATAGTCCTATCAACATACTACTAACCCTATGGTGTGATCCACGCGCGTGCTCATATGATGGGAACTAAAGGACAGCAACATAACCACAAGAAAATTAAACCAATCATAGCAATTCATCAATCACCGATAGGACAACGAAAATCTACTCAGACATCATAGGATGGCAACACATCATTGGATAATAATATGAAGCATAAAACACCATGTTCCAGTAGAGACTACAGTGGGCTTCGGGAGAGTGGACCGCTGAATATAGATGGGGCTAGGTGATGGAGGTGTTGGTGAAGATGACGGAGGTGTTGGTGTAGTTCGCCGTCACACGACGATGTCCAGGGTGGCGTTCCGGCGCCGCCGAGAGAGAGGGGGAGAGAGCCCCCTTCTTCTTCTTGTTCCTTGACCTCCTCCCTAGCTGGGAGAAGGGTTTCCCGTCTGGTCCGTGGTCTCCATGGCGGCGAACGGGCGAGAGCCCCTCCAAGATTGGATCTCTCTCTCGGTGTCCTTCTGTTTCTGCGCTCCCAGATTCTGGCTTTTCACCGTTTCTTAAATTCCTGGAGATCCGTAACTCCGATTGAGGTGACCTTTTAACACGATTTTATTTCGGATATTAGCTTTCTTGTGGCGAAAGAAGGGCCCCAACCGCCTTAGGGGTTGGTCACGAGCCTGCCAGGCGCACCTGGGGGGGGGGGGGGGGTAGGGCGCGCCTCCTGGACTCGTGACCCCCTCGGGCATCGTTTCGCGTTGATTCTTCTTCCCAAAAATCATAAATATGCCAAAAAACATCCCCGTAGGTTTTTTGTTGCGTTTGGACTTTGTTTGGTATGGATATTCTGGGAAACAAAAAACATGCAACAAACAGGAACTGGCACTGGGCACTGCATCAATATGTTAGTCCCAAAAATAGTATAAAAATTGCCAAAAGTATATGGAAGTTGTAGAATATTGGCATGAAACAATCAAAAATTATAGATATGACACACACGTATCAATCACCCTTTCCTCTTCAAGTGAAAAACCAACGCAAGCTCAAGAAGTAGCAGTTATCCCTACAAAATCATATGGTCTTGCTATGCTCCATCTTCACCACACAAAGTATCTAAATCATGCACAACCCCGATGAAAATCAAGCAATTGTTTCACACTTTTTATGTTCTCAAAGCTTTTCAACTCTCATGTAATACGTGAGCGTGAGCCATGGATATAGCACTATAGGTGGAATAGAGTATGGTGGAGGTTGAAAAAAAGGAGAAGATAGTCTCACATCAACTAGGCATATCAACGGGCTATGGAGATGCCCATCAATAGATATCAAGTTGAGTGAGTAGGGATTTCCATCCAGCAAATGCACTAGAGATATAAGTGTATGGAAGCTCAAAAAGGAAACTAAGTGGTTGTGCAAAAGATGTAATTCCACTAGTTATATGAAATTGACAAAACAGGAGACTCTCTATGAAGAACCTGGTGCTACTTTGAAGCACAAGTGTGAAAAAACATAGTAACATTGTCACTTCTATCTTTCTATCATTTTTTTCTCTCTTTTTGGGTGGGCTTCTTTGGCTTCTTTTATTTTTTTATGGGCTTCGCTGGCCTCTTTTATTTTTTGTAAAGTCTGGAACTCATCCCAACTTGTGAGTCAATCATAGCTTCCATCATCCTTTTCTCTGACGGGACAATGCTCTAATAATGAAAATCATCACACTTTTATTTACTTAAAACTCAAAGATTAGAACTTGATATCTAGAACAAAATATGACTCTATAAGCAGTATGGAAGTAATGGTGCATGTCATAAAAAGGAGACGGTGGTGTTATATGGCAATATATCTCAGAATGGCTATGAAAATGCCATAATAGGTAGATATGGTGGCTGTTTTGAAGAAAATATATGGTGGCTGTTTTGAGGAAGGTGGGTTTACTGTACCGGCGAAAGTTGTGCGGTACTAGAGAGGCTAGCAAAGGTGGAAGGGTGAGAGTGCGTATAATCCATGAACTCAATATTAGTCATAAAGAACTCACATACTTATTGGAAAAGCCTATTAGTTATCGAATGAAAGTATTAGATGCATGCTCCTAGGGGAAGGGTTGGTAGGAGTTAACCATCGCACGGTCCCGCCCTCCACACGAAGGTTGACAATCATTAAACAAATCATGCTCCGACTTCATCACATAACGGTTCACCATACGTGCATGCTACGGGAATCACAAGCTTTAACACAAGTATTTCTTCCAATTCACAATTACTCACTAGCATGACTCTCATATTACCATCTTCATATCTCAAAACTATATGCAAGGAATCAAACTTCTCATCATATTCAATGCACTTAATATGAAAGTTTTTATTATATCCCTCTTGGATGCCCATTATATTAGGACTAAATTCATAACCTAAACCAATTACCATGTTGTTTAAAGAACTCTAAAAATAATATAAGTGAGGTACGAGAGTTTCATAATTTCTATAAAACACAACACAACCGTGCTCTAAAACATATAAGTGAAGCACTAGAGAAACATTGCCTAGCTCAAAAGATATAAGTGAAGCACAAACAGTATTCTAATAAATTCACAATTCAGAGTGTGTCTCTCAAAAGATGTGTGCAGAAAGGATTATTGTGGCAAACTAAAATGTAAATACTCATATCATACAAGACGCTCCAAGCAAAACACATATCATGTGGTGAATAAAAATATAGCCTCAAGTAAATTTACCGATGGATTGAAGACGAAAGAGGGGATGCCTTCCAGGGCATCCCCAAGCTTAGGATCTTTGGTATCCTTGAATATGGCTTGGGGTTCCTTGGTCATCCCCAATCTTAGGCTCTTTCCACTCCTTATTCCATAGTCCATCAAATCTTTACCCAAAACTTGAAAACATGACATCAAAAAACTCCACAGAAAACTCATGAGATTCGTTAGTATAAGAAAATAAATCACCGGTTTAGGTATTGTTTTGAACTCATTATTTACTTATACTGATGTAATATTTAATGTATTCCAACTAATCCATGGTTCATACCCCCACAAACAACCCACAGATTCATCAAAAGAGCAAACAACACAAAGAAAACAAAATCTGTCAAAAACAGACCAATGTGTAGCAATTTGTATACTTCGAATACTTGTGTAACTCCAAAAATTCTTAAAAATTAGGAAAATAAGGGAAATTTATAAATCAATATTGTGTAAATAATTCAGATGAAAATCACATTCGAGTGAATTTACAAAATTCCTGGACTGGGAGGCAAAGTTTTTGTTTTTCAGCAAAATCAACTTGCAAACACCGTAGACCATCCCAAAGGTCTTACTTGGCCCAAACACTAATTAAAACAAGAATACACAATTATTAGAGAGGTAATAATGTGTTAAGAACTAAAAAATCATAAAAATGAAATTGGTTTGCCTCCCAACAAACGCTATTGTTTAACGCCCCTACATAGGCATAACAATTTCAAAGATGTTCGCATAAAGGTAAAGAATTGAAACATAAATAGAGCATCATGAATCACACGGAAATCATATTTAAGTCTAACCCACTTCATATGCATACGTATTTTGTGAGAAAATATATTATGGGAAGAAGAATCAATTAGCATAGGAAGGGAAAACAAGTATAACTTCAAAATTTCCAACACATAGAGAAGAAACTTGATATTATTGCAATATCTGAAAGCATATGTTCCTCCCTCATAGTAATTTTTAGTAGCATCATGAATAAATTTAAAAATATTGATATCACATAAAGCATTATTTTCATGATCCACATGCATATTAGTCTTACAATCTTCCAAGGTAGTGGGATTAACATGAACTAAAGTCATAACCTCTCGAAACCGACTTTTATCAAAAAAATCATAAGATTGAACACTCTCCAAATATGTGGGATTATTTTACCTAAAGTTGACACTCTTCCAAATCCACTTTCAATATCATATTCATTAAGAGTATTAAATAAATTATCAAGATCATAATAAGCATTATCACCCCAATCATGATCATTCCAATAACTATTGGTCATGGAAAACTAATCAAATATAGCATCCCCAAGCTTGTGGGTTTGCATATCATTAGCACAATTGATATTAATAGAATTTATATAAATACCATTGCAATCATGCTTTTCATTCATGGAAACATCGTGAATCACTTCATCACAATTTTCAGATTCACGAATCTCAAGCAAAACATCATGGAGGTAATCAAGTACACTCAACTCACTAGCAATTGGTTCATCATAATTCGATCTCTTGAAAATAATAGCAAGTGATGACAATCCATATCAATAGATTTTTAGCAAGAAAAGATGCAAGCAAATAGAAGGCACATCGTAACACAAGTAGACAAAAAGAGATCTGACGAGAAAACGATGAATAAAACGACAAATTGGTGAAGTAGGGGAGAGGAAAACCAGAGGAAAATAATGTAAATGCAAGAGATGGGTTTGTGATGGGCCCTTGGTAGGCTTGATCTTGCGATGTATCCTCCCCGGCAACGGTGCCAGAAATCCTTCTTGCTACTTGTTGAGCTTGCGTTGGTTTTCCCTTGAAGAGGAAAGGTGATGCAGCAAAGTAGATAAGTATTTCCATCAGTTTGTTGAGAACCAAGGTATCAATCCAGTAGGAGGAACAAGCAAGGCCCCAATCGTAGTACCTAACAAACAATCAAACACTTGCACCCAAAGCTAAAAAGGGATTGTCAATCCCTTTAGAGTTATTTGCAAGGATGATATCTGATAGAGATAGATATAAAAGATTGCAGAAACAAAAGTAAATAAATTGCTGCAAGGTATTTTTGGTATTTTTGGTTTATATATCTGACATTACAATATGGAAAATAGACCCGGGGGCCATAGGTTTCACTAGAGGCTTCTCTCATAAAGTTTTCATGCAAATCGTCCAAAACATGGGTCTAAACAAATTAAAGGCTTGGGGGCGTTGGGCCAAACATTAACACGGTGTTTTGGCGGCCCGGCACTAAAAGATGACCCAGGTTTGTGTGGAATCAATAGAAGCAAAATTCAAAATCAAGAGTGAGCTGGGATTTGAACCCCAGACCCCAGGCTAACCAAAGAGATGTGTGTGCATTAGTGATCATTGAGAGGCTTAGACTAATATGAAGAAGAAAAGAAATGGCTTGGTCTTGATGAGATAATAATTGGTGGAAACAAAAAAGGGTTGCTGCTGGAGTCGTACTAGGTCGACGGTGACTGTAGACGGAGGATGGATGCGCTGATCATGGAGGTGGTGCTCGGGACCATGAAGGAGAGGAAGTAGGGCCAGAAGATTCTTCGGTCTTGGCTTCTATGGGCTCATTTCGTCACAAGAACGGAACTGGGGCGACATTGCGGTTCGAGGGGACACATCAGGGGAGGCCACGACGGCGACCTAGGCCGACAATGAGTTCTTGCCGAGTCGGCCATGGCTCCCGCACGAGCGAGGCAAAGCGTGGGCGAGGAGAGGTGGAGCGGCAGCGTTACCAAGAAGAGGGAAAACAGAGTGAGGAGGAAACATAGGTCTGAGGCAGGTTTGTAGGGGGCGAGGGGTCGCTCCCGGCCATCAAATCAATGATCTGGTATTCTTCTCGATGCGTTGGAGGGGATGGGCAGTGTTCCTGGGCGCACACGCGGGTTATATGATAAGTAACTTCTTTTTTTTCTTTGAGAAGGAACCACCTATTTTCATTTTCATTAGCGCACATGAATTGATGAGGTGGTTAACCTTACAGGAAGAAAATATTCATTTTTGTGGGCCCGACGATGTTTCATAAGTCGCAAATAAAAAAAGCTAATCGAAATAGGATGAGCTAAATATAAAGTGGAACTCGTTCCACAAGCCAAAGATCGCACAAACATGAAGATGGTGTACCTAGACTGTAGCATTGGAGGCTAGTTCGCGGGGATACTAAGGGAGTCCGGGACTAAGGGGTCCTCGGGCTGCCCATCTATTCTCATGGACAGGACTCCCGGGCATGTTCGGTCATCATTGGAAGTAGTGTAATCCAGATGGACACTTTAGAACACTTGGCGTATGATCCAAGGAGAAATAGTGGTCGGTATATTCCTTCCCTATGTAAACGTGGGGCCATAGTTTGTAGGACATATTAAGCTCGTTACGATTGGGGTTTAGACTACAACATCCAATCTCGGGGTAGATCAACTCTATACTCTGTATTACTCCATCAATTCCAACAAGAACATGACGTGGGGTTTTACCTCCATCAAGAGGGACCGAACCTGCGTAAAACATCGTCTCCTTCGTCTCTAGTTACTCATCGAACCAAGATCCATAGTTTGAACCCCCTAGTCGAGATCAGTCGGTTTTGACACTGACACCCGTGCGCTTGTTGGTAAGGTGGTACGTCAAGGATTTTACTAGACGACAGCCTTCCACACCAAGCAAGATGTTACGTCAAGGATTTCAAGATGCCTTGGCGGTGCTAACAATGTGTGAAGCATGCCAATTCCACACCAAGCAGATACATCATCCAACACAAGGCCTTCAGACCATACCACTCTCGTGGCCATTTGCAGTCTGCGGGCTCGACATTGTCGGCCCCTTGCCCTATGCTACCCGGGGCTTTGAATTCTTGTTTGTTGCAATCGACAAGTTGACCAAGTGGGATGAAGTGGAACCAGTGAGGAAGTAACAACGCAAGCGGCAGTCAAGTTTGTGAGAGGAATAGTTTGTTGTTTTTGGAGTGCCCAACAGGATTCTCACCGACAACAACACACAATTCACCAGCAATAACTTCGTGCAGTATGTCAAAACATCGGTGCAAAGATCCTCTTTTCCTGAGTTGCCCACCCTTGGAGCAACGACATGGTAGAGAGGGCAAAAGCTGAAGTGTTGTGGGGCCTCAAGACAAGGACTTTCACCAAAATGCACAAACAAGGAAGGCACTGGATTGATGAGCTACCGGCAGTTCTTTGGTCAATTAGAATGACGCCAAATGAAGCTATCGGCGAGACCCCCTTCTCCCTGGTCCATGGTGCAGAAACGGTACTCCCCACGAAAGTCACATATGGGTCACCACGAGTGGAGGCCTTTGATGAGGACCAACAAGAGGAACTGCGGCAAGATGATGCCATGCTCGTTAAGGAAGATCATCTTCAGGTTGCCCTGCGTGTCGCTCGGTACCACCAACACTTGTGCTGCTATCACAGACGCAAGGTGCATGCCACAAGTGTTGAGGAGGGTGACCTTGTCCTTCGTCGGATCTAGTCCGTGAAGGGATCAAACAAGTTCAAGCCAAGGTGGGAAGGCCCTTACCGGTTGGTACAAGTCACTAGGAGTGGTGCAATCTGCTGGGAGACTGAACATTGCACCCCAGTGCAAAACTCGTGGAATATAGAACATCTTCGCAACCTCTACCAATGAGGTGCAGTTGCCGAGGGTTCACGGCACCCCCTTTTGTACAACTCATCGTGGTAAGGCTTGTAATCCTTTGTACAAAGCGAGGTGAAGACCCCGTGCCTAGCCAATAAAGCTAAGTGTTCTACAACTTGTTGTCAAAGTACATATTTCTTTTATGTATCCTACATGAATTCTTGCGGTCACTTTTAACTTGCATAAGGTGACTGCTGAACTGCCAAGGTTCCTGGCCTCCTTTATTTCCTCCACTTCCTTTTTCTCAAAAAGAAAAAGGGGCTCCCGCATGCAAGTCTTCTCAGGGGGAGTGACGGTATGGACGCCTACAAACATGTCCAAGGACGGCCAGCTTGCGACAAGGAACATAATGAAGAGAAAGCTAAGTCACAAAAAGCTTTAAGAATTTGCTTGTTGTAAGCTATTTTCCCTTGAACGATTCCATTTGTATGAGAAAACTTACACACGAAGGGCCCTTACCGAATTTATTTGTGCTCTTTATTGTTTCGACGCTGCTCAACAACCCAAGTAGTCACGGCAGGGACGGCAAGGTGGTCTAGCCAGTAACGACATCTTCGACAAGCTACCGAGGACTCGTTCCTAATGCGCTCAATCATTTTTTTTTGCACCCTCGGAGGGTTACATTTGGTACACATTAATACAAAAAGGAGATCTGCTACTATGATGTGGCAATTGATCCAGAAATAAGGTCGCGCGGATGGAGCATCATGTCCGGACCACCCAAGCCATGTCACGAACCTTGTTCAAAGTCCCGCTTCGTTGTCGCGCATACTCGGAGTCGTCGTCCTCGAAATTGATGTATGGGGAGGAGTTACCATCATCTGTCTCACTCGAGGAGTCAAGGTCGTTGCTCCTTGATCTTTCCGTGCAGCACTACCGAAGATCACGGAGATCTTCATGCAGAGAGTGTGGTAGCTCCATCGAACTTGAACTGAAGGAGATGTCCCGGTCCTAGGCCACGAGAACGGGCAAATGACTTCCACCCCCTCGCTAGGAACATGGCTCTGCGGGGGGACAGATCGGCAGCCACCGAGGCAGGTTCGTTGCAGTAGTCGTCCGCACGAAACCACAGGCCTAAGGACCTACTGCCTTCCATGGACCTTGAGAAGGGGTCAAAAAGCAGCAGCCAACTGTGAGGACAATGATGCATCTCCACTACGAGCTTGTGCTCCACCTGCGATGCAAGGGCTTCCACCCGAGGCGAAGGGAAGAGCGCGCCATTATGGCCGCCTCGACTCGGGGCGCCTCGCCTCCCACAACTTAGAGTTGTGATCCTACTATGAGGGCTAGAGACAAACACCGCTGTTATAACCACGATGCGCCTCTTGGGGGAGGCCCTCAAGGAGGTCATGGATGCTCAGTCTCAACCACGAACCCTGCCCCTCGCCATTGCAATCATGGCCATTCGGATGAAAGAAAGAACATGAAGTAGAAGGGCGATGATGGCTGGCAGTTTGTTAGAAGAAGAGGAAAATGAGCAATGCTCCTCGTGACCTCCTTTTCATAGGGAGGAAGAAGGGGATTGGCTCTTTACTATTCCAAGGAGTGATAGCGCGTTGCCAATCACATCACCCAGTGTCCGCCCCTCTATATCAATGGTATGCCTTGCATGCAACACACAAAATAAAGAACACAGTAACGGACGGGTTGGCAAGCATAGGAAGTGGGATTGGGATGATGTATGATCAAAAGTATGCCTAGAGGGTGGGGGTGATTAGACTACTTGACAACATAAAAACTTAGCCTTTTCCAAATATTAGTTGTGGGCAAGTTTTAGCAATTGTTGTAAGTCAATCACACACTACACATGCAAGTTTAAGAGTATAGTAGCGGAAATTAAAGACATGCACATATAAATAGAGGGTAGGGATAGGAAGATCGAACACAAAGATTGACATGGCAATTCTAGGCGTGGTTCTGATAGGTGGCGCTATCATACGTCCACGTTGATGGAGACCTCAATCCTCGGAGGGCAACAGCCGCAAGAGTCCATGGAGGGCTAAACCCACGAAGGGTCACGGAGAAGCAACCTTGTCTATTCCATCATGGCTTACATCCATGAAGGACTAGCCTCACTCGGGGTAGGTCTTAACGAAGTAGACGATCTCCTTGCCCTTACAAACTTATTAGTTCAACTCCACATTACGAAGTAGGTGGACCACAAGCGACACCTAAACAATCTAGGAGGCACAACCCACCAGAAGGTAATAGATGCAGTAGTACGATGAACTCACTGCTCTTGTGCTTCAAAAGATAGTCTCCTCAACACTCAATCATTATCTCACAAATTTGGCTTGAGTAGACGAGATTGATTGTGTCTATAGCAAATTGGGGATGATATAAATAAAATTCATATGGTAGGAATGGAATATCTTGATCTCAACACATGAGTAGGTGGCTCTCTCTCAGAAAAATGGCTATGGCAGGTGGATGTGTATGTGTGTTCTTAGTGCTTCCCCTATGAATGAGAGGTGGTGGATGGGTATATATAGGCATCTCCAAAATTCCAACTGTTACAACATTATTGCCCAACTCGGTGGAATTGGCTAGTGCAAAATGTGGCACCTTTTGTCTTCTCGCTAAGACTGATATAGAAATCTAAGTGGTACCAATACGGGTACCAAAACTCGGATATTCCGATTCTTGAAAATGGCAAACTAGAAAGTTGGTCACTAGTTTTGGTGGACCAACTGGAATGTTGGTGGCACCGAGATGCTAGGTTTTGGCATAGGTTCTGTCTTAGATAAAAATCGGTATGGCGAGTGGATAAAGTTGGTGGCACCGATTTTGATGTATAAGCATTGGATAGAGAATTTTGTGGGAGAATTCATGAGTTCTTTTGGTGGCTATCTCTAAGCACTTGAGCAACCAGATCATAATAGTCACGTCATCCCCTTTTAATAGTATTGGCTTTCCTATGGACTCAAAAGTGGTTTCTCACAAAATATAAAATGTAGAGTCTTCAAGCTTGTTGACAATAGATGTTCCTTGCATCGAGGGGTTCTCCTCACAATCCATACCAATGCATCTTTGAGCTTTTCTGAAATATACTAGGTAAAATCATTAGTTCGATGACACATATGTTGATATTAATTACCAAAACCACCTTAGGGAGAAGTTGTGGTTTCAATCTTCTACTTTTTGGTAATTGATGATAACATATAGATTAAAGCTTCGACAAAGGATATAATCAATGATTAGCATCGTCATTTTGAGAAGTATGTGAAAAGAAAGAGCTCCCCGTAAATTTGTGCATTATGTTAAATTTCCGTTCAAATATAAATACACAATCGATTATGAACTTTTCTCACTCTTACATGTCACATACATCTTGCTGGTGCGCATAAATAATATGAATGAATAGTAATGCACATAACACGAGACAAATGAGTGAATGATCATCATCTCCATAGCTCAAAGGTAAGACATAGTAGCATCAACAATCATAGGGTATGATCAAACACAGATTTTAAGACATCCAAAAGACCAAATGTTTTAGAAACCCAAAGAGAGCAATAAAAACAACACACTCTCTTTCTTGAAGCCCTATTGGTCTATTTACTTCTCCCCCTTTGGCAACAAGTTAACAGTTCAACAAGTTACCAAGAAGTTCAAAGGTCTAGAACTAAGCGTCGCTCTTGGTTCGATCTCCTCCATTAGGTGTTGATGGAGTCGACAGGAGAGCGTTGGTGAAGGCTTTAGCAGATGTCCTATGAGGTGGGGGTGTAGACACTCACTACAGGAATCAGGTTCTTTGCCGTCAACCATGGTCGATGGCAAAGGACGAGTCCACGGATGGTAATGTTCTTGGCCATCTGCCGGCAGATGGCAACAGTTTCGATGCTGCTAGCGCCAGCAATGCGGCTATTTGTCGTCTGCGTGGACACAACGGATGGCAAAGAATCTTTGCCATCAGGTGGTAGACGGCAAAGGACGTTGACGACAACATATGGTTGTTAGCCTCGTTAGGTGGCTAGCGGCATACTTTGTCGTCCGCCACCTGATGGCAAAGTTTGCCATCTGCCTGCCCCGATACCTTTGTCATCTTCGTCCCCCAAGCCCTTTGCCAGGCCCAAGCCTTTGCCATCTGCCAGCACACGACAAAGTGACCGAATGGCTCAGACATGGTGCTCCCATCTTGCACAAGTTGTTGCCATGTGTCATGGTTGTCGTTTGCTAGCATATGGCAAAGGGCTTTGCCATCTGCTAGCCTGTATTACCCCTTTTTGTGTGTTTTCTTTTATTTCCATGCATTTTCACAACATATATATATAGTTTCGAACATCTTCAACACATATATTTCACAGCACGTATATTTCCAAATCATCGTAAAGTATTTAACAAGCTAGAGAACACATAGGCTAGCACAATACTTAGTTTGCAATAGTTCATCCATATATACATACATAAGTTTCACATTGTTCACCAATACAAATGAAAAAAACTAAACACTAGCAGTCCATCAATGCCAACTTCCATTAAATGAATCAAATCTACAAAAATGGAAGTAATTAAGAAAGTTAGAAGAAGAAGAAGAGTAAAAGAATAAGAAGTAAAATAAGAAGTAGAAGAACAAGAAGAAGACTAGAAAAAAAAAAGACTAGAAGAATAAGAATAAGAATAAGGATTAGAAGATGGAGAAAAAGTAAGAAGAGAGAAAGGAAGGATAAGAATATGTTTCCTTCTTCTTCTCTCTTCTATCTTTTTATCCTTTTCCTTCTCATTCTTCTTCTTTTATTCTATATTTTTGTCCTCTTCCTTGTTTTTCTTATTCTTATTCCTTAATTATGTAATTTTAAGGCTAACTTAGGTAATTATGTCATTTTTGAGCTAACTAAGCTTATTATGTTATTTTGAAGAAAAACATGATAAGTATAGGTCTAATCTATTCATAAAAAGCACCACGCCGAGCTCTTCTTGCCATTTTGTCTAGTGCCTCGCCTATATAGAAATCGACGACCGAGCCTTGAGACTTTTGGGGCTCATCTATCTATCTATCTATCTATCTATCTATCTACCCATATATCAATGGCACCAACACCAAACATCGTCGCCCAAACTGAAGCACAAATCATAAGATCTTAATAATGCTTGTCAACTATGTGCTCATTTGATATACTAATTCAACATGAAAAAGACTTATAAAGTCATCAACATAGGTCAGATATCAAGTGTAGATAGAAATATCATTGGGAAGAACTTTTTAACATCACCAATATTTTCAGTAAGTGATCATGCTCCAACAATCACGGTAGTCTTGCCCTGGCAGAAACCATGGCAGTCTTGTCCCGGCCGCGTGACCACCTTTTGACGTGTTTGGACACTTTCATCCGCCACCTTGTGCCCCTGCCTCCTACACGTAGTGAGAGAAGGAGGAGACAAATTAGCAAGCTGGCCAGCTACAAAACACCTCCATTATTAATCGAAACTCTCATCAAGTGCTATGCTACGCATGCATGCCCATGCTAGCAGGCATGCATAATTGTACACACAGAATCCCGGTTCTTACCCCGATATAATGTATTTTTCCCAACCAAGGAATCCTGATTCTTTGAACAAAATATAACTCCAGCTAAGTAGTACTGTTGTTGTTGCTGTTGGAGGTGGTTGGTACGTAGGTAGAGGAATACACACAATACACCGGCTGAGAGTGAGAGGAATGTGAAGGAAAAGGAACAATGAGGCTAGCAGGTCTAGCCACGGCGTGCGGGGATGAGTAGAAGTGGGCCATGCGTGCATGCCCATATGCGTATGGCCTTTCTTCCTACTCGAAATGTGTCGTCCGTTCCTACCTTCCCACGAGGAAAGACATCATCTCCTGACGCCAAGGCTTTCATCCTCCTCATCCTCCTCCAAGGAATCACCAATATGTTTGTCTTTGCTGTAACCAAGGAATCACCAATAAGTACCAGCTATAATGGATAGATAGATGAATGAAAATGCAAAGCAATGCAAATACCAGCAATGATAGATAGATAGTTCAAATGCAAATGCCAGCAATCCAATGCAAAGTAATGCTCATGTCCTTTTATAGTAATATACTCATGTTCTTTTACAGTAATCTACTCATGTCCCTTTGGAATTCCTTAAGTTAACTGAATGTTAAATTTTTGTTATGAAGTCGCCATGGATATAGCAGATTTGAACTTGACTCCTCCACAAGAGAAGGATAGAGTACCTGAAAATCAAGAGGAAGGTCATCAAGAGGAGGATGCAACAGGTAATTTTTCAGTCAGTGTTAATTTCCAGCAACCACCAAACAGCCCCGACTTTAATATTTTAGACCTCTCATTTCACAACTCTCTTCAGTCTCTGACTAATTGCAGATCACCTAGAAACATCCAAGAATTGCTAGAAGGTGTCAAAGAAGAGTTCTAGAATTATGAGGT
Organism: Hordeum vulgare subsp. vulgare; assembly: GCF_904849725.1. Classification (NCBI taxonomy): domain Eukaryota; kingdom Viridiplantae; phylum Streptophyta; class Magnoliopsida; order Poales; family Poaceae; genus Hordeum; species Hordeum vulgare. Next base: position 284,143,369 of record NC_058523.1, read on the forward strand.
TGGCAAGTTGTTTACAAATTTAGTGATACTAGAAGCAGTTATGATTGAGGTGATGAAAAACAAATGACAAAATAACTCCAATACAAGATTTCTTTTATTGGAATTTATTGAAATTTGTTGGATTTATTTGCATGTTTAATTTGGACTAGTTGGATTAATCCACCACACTACTAATGGTCACTACGCTAAATGGCGATATTCATCCCAACTTGTGCTAAAGAGAATCTACCCAACAAACAACACAATCTAAATAATTTCAGATTTGTACTCCACTCTTTTACAAGGAGATTATGCAAGGAGTATCATAGTGTTTAAAAATTCAGATTTCTACTCCAAAATCTACTCCTAATCCACTGAATATTTTCAGATTTTGTCATCACAATGGTCTGGAAATGATTTATTCCTACAGCTGCAGGGTACATAGATTTTTTTTGTAATGATTTACACAGATTTTTCTTGTAAGGATTTTTTTATAATGATGTACTCAGATTTTTCTTTAATGATTTACTCCTATGCCTAATCTAGTCAGTTGTAGGATCAAATGACAATAACTACTCCATTAACTGAAAATACAAGAGTATACACCTGCAGGTTTAACTGAAAAATCAGTTAAACAATTAACTAAAGAGTGTACACCCGCAGGTTTCACCCCAGCAACATCAAGTTTCATCCTGCATCCTACATCAGATTTTACATCCACCAAGTCTACTTTCAATTTTACTCTAGCAACATGCAAATGGAAAATGCTTTCAAAAGCTTACGACCATGTGATACTCGAATACAGTAGCTAGCACGAATCATGGATATAGAGAGAGTAAATTGATGTTTGGCAATGAATGCCGCTACTGATTGAAGCACATCATCTAATCCATAATGACCTCAAGCTACGATGCATGTCGAGCAGATAAAAACTACACGTGTGGGCATCATCTACGGGACAACTCACTCTCGGAAGCTGACTTTGAAAACGTCGATGAAGCCCTCCCCGCCTTCCGCACGCACCCTCTCTTGGGTCTGCACAGCAAACACACAGAGCTATACAATTTCAGTACAATAGATTAATTGCACTCCGTAGCCTAGGAATGAAATTTAGTTGTTTCTACAGATGATGCACCCACTATTTTGTTATCTCCGGGTTCCCGATGCTTGTCAGGAACAGAGCACCTGACTAGCTAAACCAACCACTTTGAGGTGGAATTCAGGCAAGAATTTATGATCGGGGGGATGATCTATTGCTTGGAAAAGGGGAAAAACAAGAGTAGCGCGCCACCGGCGGCCTAGGGTTCTACCCATACATCATTTTTACATGCCTCTTAGGGCTGGAGAGGGTGGCTAATAAAGGCCAGCCGAAGGAAAGGAAAACAAGCTTAAACAGCTGAAATAAATGAAGTGCTATCGGAAAGTGCACAGCGACGCGGACACAGTCGGTGACCGTCGGATGCTGGATCGACGCGCCACGCCTCCTCCCGCTCGAAGCGCTATATTTGAATCACAGTCGTTGGATGCTCTATCAACTCACCAAAGCAAAACCGGCACTTGGAAACAGGGGAGGTCATCTCTCGAGCCTGACAATACCCCCTTGTTGAGCGGCAGCTTGCCCTCAAGCTGCAAACAGTGGAAAGACTTTTTGTATGAAGGCAGAATCTTCCCACGTAGCCTGTTCCACTGGAATATTGACCCATTTGATCAACCAAAGCACCACAGGCACACTTATATCTCCCTGAAATCTTGGCACTAGCTTCCTGTCCAGAATAGCTTCAGGCTCCATAAGGACTATACCATCAGACCCCACTAGAGGAAGATCTTTGGAGGGCACCACCTTAGGTCCAATGTGCCTTTTTAGCTGACTGACATGAAATGTATGGTGCAGCTTGCACCCTTCGGGAAGAAGCAGCTTGTAAGCATGCTGTCCCACCTTCTGCAGAACTCTAAATGGCCCATAGAACTTAGAATGCAGCTTCAAATGCATGTGCAGACTTAGAGAAGTATGCGTGTATGGTTGCAATTTTTGATGCACCATATCTCCCACATCAATTTCCCTCTCTTTCCTCTTCTTGTCTGCAAACCATTTCATTCTCTCCCGTGCTTTAATCAAATTCTGTTTTATCACCTCCATTGTTAGCTCTCTGTCTTGTAGTAATCAGCAGCGTCCACAGAGATAGAATCAGGTAAAACAAATTCAGCTACCATAGGTGGAGGAAACCCATACAATTCCTGAAATGGAGTCATGTTCAAAGCAGTGTGAAAGCTAGTGTTATACCACCAGTCAGCCAAGGCCAGCCAGCTATGCCACTTCCTTGGCTGCTGGAAACACATACACCTCAAATAATTCTCCAAACACTGGTTAACTCTCTCAGTGTGTCCATCAGATTGAGGGTGGTAGCTAGTACTCATGTGAAGCTTGATCTTCAGATACTTGAAAAACTGCTGTCATAAATTGCTGGTGAAGATTCTATCTCTGTCAGTCACAATAACTACTGGCATACCATGCAGTTTGAGTACTGTCTCAGAGAATGCTCTAGCTACAGATTCCACAGTAATGGGATGCTTGATGCCAATAAAATGTGAGTATTTTGTAAACCTGTCTACCACCACAAGTATCAAGTCCTTGTTCTCAGAAACTGGTACCCCTTCCACAAAATCCATACTCACTTGAGCCCAAGCAAAATCAGGGACATGTAATGGTTCCAGCAACCCAGGATATGGACAATGCTCTGCCTTGTTGATCTGACACACTGGGCAAGATTTGACAAAGGCAATAACATCTTGCTTCAACCCAGGACAGTGAAACACCAATTTAATTCTTTGATAAGTAGCTCTCTCACCAGAGTGGCCCCCAACTCAGAATTATGGAATGTTTTCACTAGCTCTTGCCTGAGTTCAGTAGCTTGTCTAACTTTCACCTTACCCTTGAATCTTAGTATACCATTCTTATAAGAGTATGACCCATTAGTGCCACTATCCACTGCACACTGAGTGATCCATTCTTTTATCTTTTCATCTTGACTGTAGCTCTTAACCACTTCCAAGACCCAAGTAGGAGTAACATTACTAGCAACCAACATGGAAGTCCAGTACTTCACTCTAGATAATGCATGAGCCACCTTATTTTCTTTTCCATTCTTGTACTCAATAGTGAAGTTGTAACCCAACAACTTAAGCAACAACTTATGTTGGATACCTTCAGTTAACTTCATCTCTTGGATGTACTTCAGACTTTCCTAATCAGTCCTGATAATGAGAGCAGTGTCTAGGAAGTAATGTTTCCATTTCTTAATAGCTTCAATGATTGCCATGGCTTCCTTGTCATAAGTTGACATAGCAGCAGCTCCAGGTCCAACTGACTTGCTTAAATAAGAAATAGGCCTTCGCTCCTGCATCAACACAGCTCCTAAGCCATACCCACATGCATGAGCTTCCAGCACAAAAGGTTTGGAAAAATCAGAGAGGATCAATACAGGGGAGTTAGTTAACTTGTCTTTAACTACATCCATTGCTTGGTCTTGTGCATCTCTCCAATGGAATGCATCTTTCTTCAGACAGTCAAACAATGGTCTACAAATAACCCCATAGTCCTTAATGAACCTCCTGTAGTAACCACTTAAACCCAAGAAGCTTCTAAGTTTAGTAATGTTTTTGGGGGTTGGCCAATCTTTGATTGCTTTAATCTTTGATGGGTCAGTAGCTACTCCTTCCTGACTGATGACATGGCCCAGATATTCAACCTCAGTCTGGCCAAAAGAACATTTTTCCCATCTAGCATATAGCTTGTTCTTCTGCAAGATATCGAACACTTGTGTTAAGTGATCCTTATGTTCCTCCAAAGATTTGCTGAACAGCAAGATATCATCAAAGAATGTAACCACAAATTTGAGCATTCCAAATAGAAAGTTCATTAGTGCCTGAAAACTAGGTGACCCATTTGTTAAACCAAAGGACATCACCAGGTATTCAAATAAGCCCATGTGTGTTACAAATGCAGTCTTATGTATATCCTCTTCAGCCATTCTGATTTGATGGTAGCCATTTCTGAGATCAATCTTGGAAAAGAATTTAGCTCCTTTTAACTGGTCCAATAGGTCCTCAATCACTGGAATTGTATACTTGTTCTTTACTGTGATTGCATTGAATTTTCTGTAATCTGTGCACAACCTCCATGATCCATCCTTCTTTCTAACCAGCAAAACAGGGGGAAAAGGACTTGTGCTAGGTCTTATCACTCCTAATTTGAGCAATTCCTTGATAATTCCCTCTAAAATCTTTTTTTGGTGGTGTGGCACTCTGTAAGGTCTTTGATTTACCACCTTAGCTCCTTCTATCAGAGGAATCCTATGATCACATGGTCTAGTAGGAGGTAATTCTGTGGGTTCCTGAAACAATTGCTCATATCTATCTAGCAATGACTGTAATTCCCCAAGTAGATCCTACTCTGGACTGCAAACCTCCATAGCAGATGTTGTGAACAATACAAAACCACAAACAGCCTGTTCCATTTCTTTCTGATTTAAATGATCTGCTTCTTCAGGTTGTGCTCTTGGCACTGTTTCATCAGAGAAGGTGATACCCTAACCATTGCCAGAAGATATTCTCATTTCCATGTTCACAAAATCCATGTGCACAGGACTGTACTTCTACAACCAATCAACCCCCAAAATTATATCATAGCCTTTTAATTGTAGCACACTGAAACTATCCCTGAATTTATGTCCAGAATCTCATAAGCACAATCTTGCACCATAAACTCACTCCATAGCATTTCACCACTAGCTACAGCCACCTTGACTCTAGGAGTAGCCCTTGGTTTCACTAACATCTTAGATGCCATCTCAGGAGAAACAAAAGTTGAAGTGCTACCACTATTCACCATTGTTGTTGCCAAGTAATCTCCCACTTTAACTGTCAGAATAAAAGTATTATTCATAGCTCCAATGCCCATAGCTGCATGCATAGAAACCTGTAAAATTGTCTCCACTCGCACTTGTTTTGCATTTTCCAATTCAGGGTCAGCAAAATCACTGACAAATATAGTTTTAGGCCCTTCTTCTTCTTGTGCTTGTAATGCTTGCACTTGTACAAACCCGTCTATGACCAGGTACCCAAGGCTCTCTACATTTGTAACGAACCTCATTCTGCTTGGCTTGCTGAATTATTATATTTCTGTTCTGACTAGCAACACCTCCTTCATTCTTGGTTTGCTCAAACAGGACTTGCCTCCTTGGTTGAGGAATATATGCTTTAGTTTGCACCACTTGTAATTGAGGTTGGGCCTTTCCCATTCTTCTAGCATACCAATTAGCAGTTTGCATGTCTTTGGGCTTAAGACACTCCACATGATTCTTGATGTAAGGACTTAGGCCAGCCACAAAGCTAGTAACATAATAGCTTTCAGGAATTCCAGGATTTTCCTTTCTCATTACATTCATTAGTAGCTCAAACTACTCCACATAACCAGATAAAGATCCAGTCTGATGCACATCATGAAAGGAGCTCACTATGTCACAAGATGAATCCACAGCAAACCTCTGTGATAAATAAGAACAGAACTTATGCCAAGGTACATTACTAGGAGCAAATCCAGTCCCTCTCCACCATTGCACTATAGGGCCCTTTAAATATGACACTGCCAGTTTAGTCCTATGCTCAATAGGTGTCCTAGCAGCAGCAAAGTATTGATCAAGATTTTGTATCCATGCTTCAGGATCTGCACCTTATTCTGAAATGTTAAGTTCTGCAGGTTTGACTGTAAGGATAGGTCTTCTACTGTCATTAGGAGCAAACTGTCTGTGCCTCTGTCCATCAGGCCACTCTTCTATTGTACCCATTTCTGCCTGCTGCATAGGCAATTGCTGCTGCTGTCCATTTGTATGATGATTATCAATTTTGTTGCTAGCAAAATTAGGGTGCCTGTAAGGAGTTTTGACAGTACCATCTAAATTCAATTCCTTTCCTGCATTATCTCTTAGCACAACAGAACCAACTACCACTACTGCCTCCATTTCCACACCATGCACTGAGGGGTGGAGTAAAATTATGTAGCTGTTTGGGTCTACCAGTAGGAACCCCAGGTGATTGTACTTCATCCACCTTCTTTTGCACACTGTCATGCTCTGAATGATCCCCTTGACCCTCTTCAGAACCATGATCTAATAGAAGGTTTCTAAAGTTATCTTGGATCTTGTCAAAGTTGTTTTGCATCGTAACAAAATTCTTGTTAACCATGGCACGAAATTCATGAAATTCCTTTCTATCCTCCTCTCTACTGTTCTGTAAGGTTTTCACATCTAATTCCAAAGAAGCTAACTGCAGATCCCCAGTAAGTACTGAATCCGCTTGCCCTGTCGTCTTCCTAAGAACAGGGTGGGTGGTGAACGATCAGAGGTTACCTTGAGCCGGATCCAGCCACTGCACCTTCCTCCGATCCACATCTGATGCACAAAACATCTGCTACTCCTCTCTCCTTGCCCAAAATCGACTGCCTCTGATACCAATTGTCAGGAACAGAGCACCTGACTAGCTGAAACAAGCACTTTGAGGTGGAATTCAGATAAGAATTTATGATCGGGGGATGATCTATTGCTTGGAAAAGGGGAAAAAAGAGTAGCGCGCCAGCGGCGGCCTAGGGTTCTACCCATAAATTATTTTTACATGCCTCTTAGGGCTGGAGAGGGTGGCTTATAAAGGACAGCCGAAGGAAAGGAAAACAAGCTTAAACAACTGAAATGCTACCGGAAAGTGCAAAGCGACGCGGACACAGCCGGTGACCATCGGATGCTGGATCGACGCGCCACGCCTCCTCCCGCTCGAAGCGATATCTTTGGATCACAGCTGTTGGATGCTCCATCAACTCACCAAAGTGAAACCGGCACATGGAAACAGGGGAGGTCATCTCTCGAGCGTGACAATGCTGTCGCCGAGGATGGCGTGCATCGCCTCCTGGTCACTGTAGGTGTTTTCCAGGACCCTAAACCACCACAGCAACCACGAGTGAGCTAGCTAGCTAACTGAGCTGCTTCCAAAGATCCCATGAGGACCCGCTTTCACTCCCTCTCGCTGCTTCTCATTTGGAATCGGAACTCCAAAACATGAGATGATTCGTGTGAGTATGAAACTTGCGGAGGCAAGAAATTTTTAGGCACAGGAAAGGGGATAAGCAGATGACCAACCTCCGACGCGGACCCCATCTTGTGTTGGTGCTGGTTCGTCGAACACGTCCGGCCTCACAGACACCGGATCCATCCTCGCCGACCCTGGATCCAGTGATACATCATTGTTTCCAGGCCAAAGGTTGGACCTTTGTGCAAGGTGGAGAGGACTGCGACGAGCCGAGGGAACGGTGAGGGGAGCGCGACGAGCCGGTGGAAGGGGGAAGGGAGCACGACGGCAAGGCGATGGGCGTGTGGTGGTGAGGCGAGGCGAGTGCAGCGACGTGGCGAGGCGACCGCACCGACGAGGCGAGAGCTGCGATGGCGTAGGGAGGGGCGTCACGGTGGTGGTAGTGCGGGCGGCGCGGGGAAGGGGGAGACAGAGAGGTGGGGAGATGGGAGAGAGAGAGAGCGTGGCAATCATATTATCCACCATGCACTCGGGCCCACCTGGTCCCTTTGTCGTGTGCCGGCGAACGGCAAAGAATGCAGTGATGGCAAAGTGTATTTTTGTCATTAGTGTGTTTTTTGCCGTTTATTTTTTGGTAGCTCACGACAAAGAGTTTCTTTGTCATCTGCGAGCTGACAGCAAAAATCAGGCAGGTGTCAGATTCTCTAATTCCAGTAGTAACTGGAGGTGGACGAGGTGGTGGAGTTGATGGAGCTAATACTTGGGCTGATGAAGACATTCTGGCTTCCGGAACTGACACAGCTGCAGAGCTGGCCTGGATCTTGAACGGAGTGGTATTCCGAAGAGACATATCATCATCATCATCATTGTTGGAGGAGTGTGCATTGTATCAACATCATGCTTTAGCTGATTAACACTTGTGGTCAACTCTATCACCTTCATATCCAGGTCATAGAATTTTGTCTCCACGATCCTCTCGAGAGTCTTCTGGTTCAGCAAGATCTCACCAATCTTCTTCTCCATCCCTTGGATGGTGCTTATGAGAAATGTGATCTGTTCCTCAACTGTAGAGTTGGAGCTGCTCTAGCTGCATGTGTCGCTTCTGCTGCTTCAGCCTTAACACGAGCTAAAGCTGAACTAGTGTAACAACCCGAAACCAACGCTCCAGACGATTCCCCTTTTATTACATTGTCGCCGTGTGATTCGTTTGGTTGTAGAATTCATCATCGCATCATTCGCATCATGCACATTGCATCATCAGTCCATTGTCGTCATTTTTCAAAACTTGCATTAGTTATTAGTTGTCGGTTCTCCCTGTTGTTGTCGTTGACCATTTCAAGACCAACAACACACGCACGCCCCCGCGACATTGTTAAAATATTGTTTTTAAAAGTGCATGAAAAATATTCTCGGATTGGGTCAAAATTTGGCATGCGGTCTTAATATAGTGTAGGTAGACCGCCTGCCAATCGGAGTCAGTTTGATACCCGAACGGTCGACCATAGCGGCACTGTCATGGGTTTATCCGTCACATGTTTCGGTGTTGTAAAAATCTTGTCACGGGCCGCAAACCCCCCTCTCATCTCACACCACTACCACTATACACAGTCCAACATAGCCCACCTAGTCTATCCCGCGACCGGGACCGGCCGATCTCGATCGCACGGTCCAACTCGGAGCTAAAAACCCCTAAACATAGCCCCTTCCCTATATATAACACCCCTAGTCTTTGATCAAACCCTAGCCTTGCCTCGTTTTCCCTGCAACGACAGCACCACCCAGTCCCTTCTTCCGCTGCGAGCCTTCCACCTCCCGCATCGGGCCTGCCCGGCGCGAGCCAAGCCCGCCCATGCCAGGTTTCCTGCCGCCCATGCCGCACCCTCTTCCCCGAGATCCGGATCGGGATCGGGCGCAGCCCCGACCTTGCCTCGCGCCACCGGCAGCCATGGCCGCACCTCGCGGGCTCCTTCCCGGAGCAGCCGCCGGTCGCCGCCCCTGCCTCCTTCTCACCGGAGTCGTCTAGCCCGGCCATCTTCGCAGCAAGCGGCCGCACCACTGGGCCTCGCCAGCCATCGCCTCGGGTGTGCCTCGCCCGAGCACCACCGGCCTCCCCTGCTGTCACACCCCAAAGTTTTAATAATATTTTTCTGAAATAAAATTTTGCCTAGAATAAATTTTTTGAGAAAATGTATTGCTTCATGACTCTTTTCAAAGCCTCTTTCCAAAAACTTTCATTTCAAGTGGCTTTTCAAAGATCTTTTATGCTTGAACCCTTAATTGATACCATTTGAATTATTTATTTAATTATACGGGAATATTATTTTGGCTATGTCCATTTAATATTTCAATTTCTGGATTTTTAGATAATGTTTGAAACACTCCTTTTCCTTCCTAAAGAGTTTTTCCCTAGGATGATATTTTTGATAATTTATGTTGGAACATGATTACTTGCATAAAAACATTTCTTTTCCTCTGATAAATTCTTGGGATATTTTATTTTAATATTTTACCAATATTTCCTTTATTCAAAACAGATTTATATTTCCTTTAAAGGGTTGTTTTGCACTGCAACCATGTGATAAATTCTTCTAAAAATTCTATAAAAAATTAGATGACCTGTGATGTCCCTAGATCACGTTTATGCAAAAATCTACTCAAGTGTTTTGAATATTTTGAGCATAATAACTACTTTTCTATTCTGGTCCAGAATTGAGTTTGTACTACAACCCTTAGAAATATTCTTTCATAAATTCCATAAAAATTTGGGGATATCACGTATAACATGGGATTCACTTTTATGCAAAAACCCCACCATGTGCTTTGTAAAAGTTTGGCAAAACAACCATTTTTTGTTCTAGTCCGGTTTGGTGCTTTGCAATACAACCCTATTTTTCTTGCTCCAATTGCTTTGATATTTTGCATGCTTGTATTCACCCTACCAAAACCTTAACTCCAGGAGTTGAGCCCCATTGTATGAAAGTAAATGCATGTGATAACAGCTTCAAGTTTCTGTCCAGAAATGTGTTTCTCAAAATATCGCATTAGCTAGTTTTGATGTTTGCAAAACTAACCGCACCACCATTGCTAGCACCTAGAGAGACCCCAGAGTGGTAACTTTTGTGGCCTGAAGAGCTACCTAGGTGCCCTTGGCATTTTTTCAAACACTTTGGAGCATGGCCAAATTTGGCATGAGTTTAAGTTTGCATTGTGGAGTTGCCACACTACTCAAGGCAGCATGTCTATACATCTTGCCCTAGAACCTATCCTAGCCATGTGTGTTTGCATGGGCATTGGAGCACTAGTGTGTGCACTGGCTTAGCATCGAGCACCCTGCGTGCACGCTCTCGGTGCACCAGAGCGCATGTTTTGCACGTGCTGCTACCGAGCCGCTATGTCCCCGTGCCCCTTGCACTTTGGTCAGCTGCAAGCATCACGTCAACCCTTCACTCCCCGACAGTTGGTAGCCGTCCCTCTGCTCGACCCGTGCATGGCAGCGCGATGGCCGTGGCATCTTCTCTGTTGTTGTAGTGGTCGGCACCGCCCAAGCTCCCTCTGATCGCCAGCTGATCGTGGTCCCTCCCCTGCCTCGCGTCCCCCTGCTACTGCTTGCGGCCCTGCTGCCCCTGCTTCGCCCTGCCGCCGCTCTTGTGCGCCTGAGCCGATTGCCAGAGCTTGCCGCCATCGGTCTTATCCGAAGCTCCATCGAACCGCCTTGAGCTAGCTATAAAAGAGAGCCCCGAGCCCCTTTGAGCTTCGCAGCGACCTCCCCGGACTAGTAGCTCCCCTCCCCTCGCCTCAATCTTGCCAGAGAAGCCCTCGGTGCACCTCTCTGACAGAAGCGCCGCCGTCGACCCCCTGCTCGATTCCGGCAGCCCCGTGACCCTCTCATTCTCCCAGGACCACCTCTAGCCTTCCCAGATCATAGGGAACGCGTTCCCATAGTCAAGCATAGTCGTGAGCCACCTGAGACCGAGACGCAAATTGGCCGAAGCTCCTTCCGCCATTGTTGAAGCCCCTCTTAGACTCGAGCTCCTTCGCACCTCTAGCCGGCGAAAGTGGATGTGGCACTCCTCCTCGAGCATGTGCGTAGTCGGAGTATGGCGGGAGGTGCCCTATGCCGCCGGCAATCACCGTCGGGCTCGGCTCCGTTCCTGTCCCTGCGCGCGCGGGAGGAAGAAGGAGAACCCGACAAGCGGGTCCAGCCACAGCCCGAGTGGCGCACAACCCCCTGGTGCATTTTCTAGTTAGCAAAGCGTATTTCCTTGCGGTTGTTACAATGATTGCGCTTTCTCTGTTAGAAAGCGTAAATAGCGTGAAACGTTTTCTTTTGTTTTGATTTTAAAACAGATTTTAGCAGAAACTTAGAATAGCTCTAACTTTTTATAGGAAACTCCAAATCAATTGATTATTTTTCCTACTGGTTTAGAATTTCATCTATTTTATTTTAAGATGTATTTCAAAAAAAATTCAAACAACTTTTGTGTGCTGTTTTGAATATGTTTTTTCATTCAAATATTTTCAAACTAGGGATTTGAAGAGTGGATATCGAGCCCAAGATGATGGGGTACACATCACCCTCCTCAAACCCCTAAGGCAAGCATATTGAATCCATATTTGCATAAGTTGTGTGATGATTGTGGTGGTGCTTATATCGCGTGAATTGAGGTTATGTTGATAATAGTATCACATGAAATAATACTTTGCATATTCATGCATGCTACTCACATTATAACAATGGTGAAACATGATGATGGCATGTGCTAGTCATGAAAGGTCGTGGAATAACCTAGTCACACGGAACATGATAGGTTATGGCCTGGTCATGACGTGGGCACGATGATGCCGGTAAAACTTGGTTAACTCCAGTATCGACCTAGATTGAGTCTTGTCCATGTCATACTTCTATAACGTGCTGCCACAGTTTCCTGGATAATGGATACGGTAAAGTCAGTTGTAGACCTATTATCAGTCACACACCAAGTAGAGGGGCCGGTATGAAGGTATCCATGGCCATGGACTAAATCCAGTCATCCGGTCAGGGGGCATGTGTGTTTCCGGTCTGGGACTCGAAGGGAATGGCCCTTCCTAGTGAGCACGCGGTATAAATTTTTGATCCCATGCTAGTCGCGGTTGGAGCCTCCCTATCTTATGGTTTTGACTTGGCAGCGTAGTCCGGTGAAGCCGGGCTTCAAGGAGGAAAATCGGTGTGTGCTGATTCTGAGTGTCCGCTTCTAAAATGTCATACGCTGGATTAGTCTTGTCGACTATCGGAAACAGTGAGCTATGGGTAAAGAGTACACCCTCTGCAGAGTCAAAACTATTCGAGTAGTCATGTCCCCGGTCAAGGACGTTGTTTGACGAGTCAAGTGTCGGTCTTAGAGTCGGCCTTTGGACTATATAGAGTGATAATAATAATGGTTGTGGAACATCATATGATGATGTGGTGGATGATCGTATTATGATTATTACTCTCGACTAACCCCTATGATTATGTTGTTGGATATCCTTGGGACGGTTCTACCTCCTGCATATTCAATATTTATTATTGTTGTTTCATATAAGCCCTTTATGTGGTGATGCTCAGACGCCCGACTGTGGCATCTTTATTGTTTCATATAAGACCTTTATGTGGTGTCTCTCAGACGCCCGAATGTGGCATGTTTATTGTTTCTTATAAGCCCTTTATGTGGTGTCGCTCAAACGCCCGACTGTGGCATGCATATTATTACTTATTCTGTATTACCTTCCTTGCTTGTTTATAAAACATTGGTGGAAAAACTATAATGACAAGATATTATTGTTAGTGGAATTTGCATGCACCTCACCTGCTTAACGTGTTTATTTTCTTGATGCTTGCGAGTACATTCAAAATACTCATTGGCTTGTCCCTGGCTATTGTCTTGGCCAGATTATGTTCGGAGAGGAGAACGATGTCGTCAACCCCGGAACCTAGGAGTCGAGGATACCAGCCTCGTGAGATAGGAATTTATCCAGGTCAGCTATTCCTGTGGGAATGGAGTCCCATGGGCACTGGAGATTCCTCGAGTCGCTTCCGCCGTCAACCTCAGACTTTTGTTCAACCTAGTAGACCTTCGTGGTCTTGTAACCCAAGTTTTGTATTTTGCTTGGATATTCTGTATCAAGTATGTGTCTACCAGCTAAATGCAATCCTGGGGCTGGTAAACACAGAGACATGTTTTCTGGAAATTATTTTTTGTAAACCGAGCGCCGCCGCCTCGCCATCCCACCGCAGTCCCGCCCGTCTCCACTGGGATCCATGTTGCGGGAGCCTCGCTGTTGACCTGCTCGGAAGTAGCTCTCCCCGATCCGATCGGTTGCCCCACTCGCGTCCACGGCCTTGGCCGGCCTCGCTCAGCCGCCCCGTGGCCTAGCCACGTCGCCCTGCGCGGCCCATCTCCAGGCCAGCCTAGCAGCTGCTCCTCGAACCGGGCATTGAGCCTAGGGTGAGCACCCCATCTTCCCCTCTATTCCTCGCCCAAGTGAAATATTGCTATGGTGCGCTCACTCAGATTCGGCCCAGATGATGTTTTTCCCTCACACGTTTTTTTCTAATTGCGAGTGTTTTATAATTACAGATTAATGCATATCTTTAAAATGCTTATATTTAACTAACTGTGTCGCATATGAAAATACTCTAGATATGTAAAATGTCCAAATTTTTACGTAGATTAATATTTTCCAACTTTCATGCATGTGTTAAAGTTGTTTAATCTGTAGTTTGCATAGATTTGTGTCATGCCATTTTAAAATTATTTAATTCATAGTCAATTAACCGTGCACCGAATTAAAATGATTTCAACATGCAAAATGCTTAGTATTTTCTGTAGATTCATAATATCCAACTCCCACATTTGTTTAAAATGTTTAACTTGTTGTTTTAATTTACCTTGCACGAATGCCATGCTAAAATGGTTTGTCTCATAATTAATTAACCGTAGCTCCCATTAAAATGTTCCACATATGTAACTTGGCTAGAAATATGTGTAGAACAACGTGGTAGCATTTATTTTCCTATTTAAGAACTCTAAAGTTGTGTTGTAGGCAGATCTGTAGCCAATTCAAAATACGTATGGGGAATTTCCGGAATTGTTATTTGTTGTTATAGCCTCATTTAATCTTGTGTAGAATATCATGTAGCTTCATAATGTCTTGTGCATCCATGTTTTAACATGTTGTGGCTGCCACTTGCATCATTTTGCATCCTTGTCATATTATCTTGTGATGATCATATATTTTTGAACGTAGCTCCATTTCAAATGATCTATATATGTAAATCGACTAGAATGAAATGTAGAATCACATGCTCCACTTTATTTTGCTGTTTAATAAATATAAAATGTGTTTACTACAGATCTGGACAGATTTTTAAATTAACATGTGGGGTCGTTGCGGAAAGCCTATAAGTTGTTTCCGACCTCATTCAATATGCCTAGCTAGTGTAGTTTATTTATGCTTCACCTTTTGTCATGTTTAACAACAGTTAATAATTTTGTATACCTAAACGGGAGTAAACTAAGTGATTAAATATGAAGTTTCGTCAATATGCAACTCGATGCATATTGAGCTTCATTTAGTGTGTAGTAATCAATTGTTGTGTTTTGTGGCGCGATGCATAATTAAACCATACATGCATCATATGTGTTTGTGCATCTTGTTTTGAATATGTGTGGTGTTATCATCTGTTGATTGTTGTTCTGGATTGTTTTTTCTCGATAGAGTTCCGAACCGCTTTGGAGTGTGAGGATCCGTTCGACTACGTTGGTTCGTCTGCTTCATGGATTCGTTCTTCTTTCAAGCGGGATCACAGGCAAGATTACCATTTCCCTAGATACTGTTACTATCATTTCCATGCTAGTCGTCTTGTTTCTTTCATATTATCTCGCTGCCTACCACCTGTTTAATAAGCCTCCCAACATTGCCCTGAAAAGCCTCTAACCTTCCTACAATCTAGGAAACCACTCTTTGGCTATGTTACCTCTTGCTAACCTTTTGATAGCATTGCTAGTTGCAGGTGCAATTGCTTCCATATGAAACATGGATTCCTTGTTCTATCACCATATTATTGTAATTTAGTTTAGTGCACCTAAATACTTGGTAAAAGGTGGAAGGCCTGGCCTTCTAGCGTAGTGTTTTGTTCCATCTTTGTTGCCTTAGTTTCGGCTACCAGTGTTATTTTCCATAAATGAACGCTCCTAACATGCTTGGGGTTGTTGTGGGGACCCCCTTGATTTTCGTTTTGGGATAAAAACATGTCTTGCAAGACCCAACATTGGTACTATATTTGCCCAACATAATAATTTACGCATAGGAAGTTAGCACTACCTGAGGAGTAATTCAACATAATACAGGGAGGGCCAGTGCTGATGGTGCTTGTTCTAAACAGAGCACTGTGCGGGGCCAACCCGGGGTAACTCGAGTGATGTCTATCAGGCCCTGTACACTAGCTTATTCGTCCCGTCGTGAGAACGAGATACACGGCTCCTATCAGGATTGTCGACACGCCGGGCGGCCTTGCTAGATTTTTTACCTTTCTAAAATCTCATGTGTGAGGGATTTCGAGGATACTTTGGGCTATCTCACGGTTGAGGTTTTCCACTAGGAATCCGAGGAGATCACGGGTTTTCCATAGTAGAGGTTTTTGACGCGGTATGTGGTAGTTTGTGATGGACTAGTTGGAGCACCCCTGCAGGGTTAAATCTTTTGGAATGTCGTGCTCGCTGTTATGTGGCAAACTTGGAAACTTTTTTTAGCATCCGGTTCTAGATAAACTTAATTAGAACTTTCCAACTGTGTGTAACCGTGACTATCTCTTCTCGTGAGGTATGTATCTAGAAGAGGACACGGTGGGGTTATGTCTGACGTAGATAGGTGTTCAGGATCATTCATTTGATCATCATTAGTTCACGTCTGGTATTCATAGATCATCCCCCTTTGTTCTTGTACTCGTAAGTTAGACACTCAAGTAAATCCTTAGTCGCTTGTTGTAGGCTCACCACTTAACCATACATCACCATTAAGCTTTGCTAGTCTTGATACCTTTGAAATGAGGTTGTTGAGTCCATGTGGCTCAGATATTACTACAACAATAGTTTCTTGTACAGGTAAAGCGATACTTTGACGTGAGCATGATGATTGTTTTATTCAAAGTTTCTTCTTCTTCATCATCAATGTAGGATGGGTTATAGGCCGGTAGCGTGGGATGGCACGGATGGACGTCGTTCTTTTATCGTTTGTTTTCGTTCGTAGTCGAACCCCACTCTTCTACATGGTGATTGAATATGTTATTGTATTTATGTGATCTTGATGTAGCTTGTGGTGAGTGTAAGCCAATTCCATATACTCATCTCTTCTGTCCATGTACTTGTAACGATATCCATTCTTGCAAAATGATGAGATGCGCTTCTATCCCTAGCGAGGCCCTCGTATCAAAATAAGGGTGGGATCACATCTTGGGCGTTACAACTAGGATGGTTGGGGTCCATCAAAACTTCATTGTCTTCAAACTCTGGCAGGAGCGACAGGTGAGGACGATCAAGCAGGATATCTTCTAATCAGCAATAGTCCTTCTGACTATCTCAACAATCAGGTCCATCACCCTAATCATAGTGTGGATCTCTATGTGGTGGAGCATATTGATAGAATACCCCCTGATCATGTTATCATCACTTGACTTAGGCATGAAGGTGCGTCTCATTATAGTGTTGGTGGTAGGTATTCCATCTTGCACGGAGTAAACAGATCCAAGCTTGTGTGTCTTCATGTACTTATTGGGCACAGGGTTATACATGTTAGCCATAGAATTTTGATTAACTTTTGGCTTATTATAAACATCCAAGTCACTCTCTAGTGCCTTTGGAGCACCTATGATGGTTGGCCACTCCTCCACTGTTGATTGATACGTGGTTCCTTCAGTCATCCATACAATCTTGCCATCTGGATAAAAATTGCATGATCATTTGTCGTTCTAGGCAGTCATTTCCTTGCCCAAAAAAATCTTCTATGTCAATGGCTCGAAATTTTTCTCTCACATGATGGAAGTAGCCATCATGCTCCTTGATGTAGTCCTAGTGTACATATCTCATTTCGCTCATAGCCGGACTCTTGTCCGATAACACAGTCTCATATAAAATCATGCTGCTACTTGGTATGGAAGCGAGCATCGACAACTCACCTCCTCCTCGCAGCATAGGGATCGACTGCTCTCCATGTTCTGATCCCTTGATCCCTCCTCTCTTTCAAATTCTGTGCCACTAGGTGTTCATTGTTGTGCTCTAGTAGGTGAGGTCTCAGCTTCCTAAAAATAGCATGATCTTCTTCTTCTTCTACAACAACATCTCTAGATGCAGAGCCCTTGTTCTTCTCTGCTGCAGGAATATCTCTTGTACACCTCTTGGGTTTAGGGGCTACAAGTTTTTTATCCTTGGGAGCAGTAGTCTTAGCCTTAATTGCAGGCTTGCTAGGCATTGCATCTCCCATCAGCTTCTTCTTCTTCACACCTCTTCTTCTGCTTCCTCTTCTTCTTCAGGAGGTGGATTAGAAGGTACGCCTCTTCTTCCTCAGTAGCTTCTGCTGGATCTTCATACATTAAGGTTGGCCTTCCAACAACATGGACAACCCTCTCCCTCACTCTCATATATCCTGGCTTCTTAGTCATCTTGGAAGATGTGTTTTCAAGGGTAAGTTTCGTTCCTTTCTTGGCTATCTCAGGAGCTCTCACAAAATCTGGATTTCCATACCCCTTTCTCACACTTTTTTTGACTGTGACCTTCTCCTTCTGCTTGTGGGAAGTGCTTTCCTGAGGAATGAAATCAACATCTTCCTCATCTAAGTTTGGCATGTTCCTGGACCTCGTAGCTGCCTTGGGCATATAATGAGAGCTTGGATTTCCCGGATCAGAACATGTCTTCTCACGACTAGTGCGTGAGTCCACTTCCATGCTCTGCTCTTTATAAGCATTCTAACTATCTTCAAACCCTAACATGTTGAAGCTGACAAGCAGACCCTCTGAATATTTATAGAAGAATAGGAATGAATGAGCGTCACAAAACACAAAAAAATTAAAAAAAATTGAACTCAAAACTTTAGTATTAATTATCAGCTATGTGTGTTTCAGTTCCACTCAGAAAGAAAAATCGGAGCCTCTCAGACTGACCATCTCATTAACAGGAACGTGGTCACACTTTTCGATAGCGCCAAAAAGTGAAACTCGGTTCCACCGAAACGGTTCTAAGAAACCCTAATTCAAGAATTGGTCACACCGATCCAAGTCCACTTAGTTACTTCGAGACGCGCAAACACAGACCTAACCCTAAAATTCTATGTTCGTCTACACTATGGGATTTGTTTTCTGTTTGGAGCATTGCAATCTATGGATAGATGATGGGCAAAAACTAACGCGTAAGAATCAAAATCAATGAGCGCAAGAGGGTCTAGAACTTTACCCTAACTTGGTGAAGTCCCTCTATGGTGGCGGCGGCGGAGAAGATTTCTGATGATGATGAAGGAATCGGGTGGCAAGGCCACGCTAAAGACGAGGTGGATGTCCGTAGACGAGAGTAGCGGTAGCACATGGGTATGGATGGGCGAAGGATTGAAGTAATTTTCAATCTCGGGTCCGCAGAGTATATATACCCTATAGATGTCAGTGACACCGATTCGGAAATTTTGGTAATCGAGTTTCCTAACTTCCTAGAGCAGAGAAACTCAGTGAGGACGAGATTTCCAAATCGGTTGTACCAAGGTTCAAAAACTAGATCAACCATAATGCTTCTGGTGGACCGAGTTTCTGGTGTTCACACTGAGTTGCACATGGGTGGTTTTGGAAGTTATATCTTTGTTTAGACGGATCTCCGAGTGCTCCTCACACAGATTGTTTGAAAAGTGCTTGCTCAAATTATGTGATGAAGCACGAATATAATTTGAGAAGAGAAAGCATAGATAGCTACAGAAGGGTACTTAGGAATTCTTAGATATCCAATTGTCCAAAGAATATTAAAAGCCATCTAACAACAATTGGATATCCTCGAACGAGAAACAATATGCATACCAACATGCTCACACAATAACATGTCAAATAAAACATGGCAAACATCCACAACCACTCTAGTATCTACCACGCACTTTGGCGATGACGAAGCCCTTTATATATGAGTATATTGACTTAGGGGCCAAGCAAGATGTAATGCCCAAGATGCGATCCTATCCTTATTTTGGCATGAGGTCCTCGACAGGGATAGAAGCGCACCTCGTCGTTTCACAAGAATGGATATCGTTACAAGTACATGTAAAGAAGAGATGAGTATATGGAATTGGCTTACACTCGCGATAAGCTAATCATGAACATGTCAATACAACATACATTCAATCGCCATTCAGAAGAGCAGGGTCTGACTACGGACGATATCAAACAAATAAAATGACATCCATCCCTGCTATCCTAGGTTGCCGGCCTGGAACCCACCCTATGATCGACGACGACGACGAAGAAGAAACTCCAAATAGAACAATCACCGCGCTCATATCAATGTATCACTTACTTGTACCTACAACTGTTGTTGTAGTTAAAAGACAAGCACCAAGAGACTCTCAATCTTCAATCAATTCACAAAAGAGGAAATCACTCATGAAAATATTTTTCTAATCCATGTCCAATAGACCGCTGTCACCATGGTCTCGGGGATTATACTAGATAAGATCAAGTGAGTACGAGAGTTGAAAAAGTTATATCTAACAACAACAACAACAACTTCCTATGGCGTCTCCCTCCCACCTCCCCGGGCGGCGACCCAATGGCGATCTGGAATTCTAGCCGGAATCTCATCCACCCTTGCCGCCCCTCTGCTCAGGTGAACCTTCTCTACCCTTCTCTCGCGGCTGGTCATGTCCTGCATGGGGGGTTCCACGTTGGATCTGGATTTCTCGCATGGATTGGCTTTCTCTCATGAGGTTTATCGCCACTCGGGTTTTACGGTGCACCCTATGAAGCATCGTCGCCCCTTCATTATGGTGATCTCTTTTGGTCGTCACGTGTTCCGGCTATCGCCTGACACAGTGGCTGCAGCTCTAGAATCGGTGATTGGTGGTTCGGCTATCGAGTTTCGAGTTTCTCAAATCACAGATTCGGTTTTCTCTTTCAAGGTCTCATGCATGCAAGTTGGTTTTCATATTCTGGAATTGCGTTCTTTCAAGTGCTCAAATTTTAAGTGCTTCTTCCATCTTTGGGGACATGGAGGTCCTAATTGGCGTCGGGAATTTGCTCTCTGGAAGAAGCAATGTGATGCCAAGTGGATTATTGTGAGCCCCTCCAAGCGGAGGGCTTCTCTAGGTCTGATGGCCATGCATTCCAGACCACTTAAGTCTTCTCTCAAATCTGGATCTTCTGTTCGTAAGAAGCTATCTTTTGCATCCCTTCAACAATATGAGGTTTGCAAGGGCTATAGGTACCCTGTTTCCCATGATGAGCTAGTCACTCTTGAGCAAGCTGGTTATTCGGTGTCTACCCCTGAACGTGTCATCATCTCTGCACCACCGCCAGCGGAACTCCGGTGGAAGGTAGCCACGCCACACATTACGTTTGGCACAGTTCCTTGCCAAGTTTCATCACCCGGGTCTCCCGGCGAAAATTTTCAAACTGCCAAAATTTTCGAAACTTCCCACGTGCAGCAAAAGGATACAGCTAATCCAGCCGAGATTCAGGGCTCTTTCAATAGTGGGAATCAATCATCGGGGGCAAGCATGGATTCTAGAGAAATCTCCTCTCTTATTAATGAGCCTGCTAAGGATTTTTCATCCTCTGGGCCTGATACTCACTCCATGATGGATATTCCTTCTACTCAGGAGGCCCATATGGCCTTTGACGAGCTTATTAATAGTATGGTCGAGGATATCTTTTCTTGCTCTATTTGCAACGCTCGGGGCCATCTAGCCGCAAACTGTACGACTTCTCCTGGCTACTCTGACAGCACGGTGGGCCTCGCACGATCTAGAGGAGCCTCTTTTATGCATAATAATTGTCTTACTTGGAACTGTAAGAGACCCATCACCTCCCCTGTCGCTGATATCTCGGGAACTGCTGATACCCTTGGCGAAACAGCAACCCCTGCGAAGCAGTTCCGTCCATTCTCATCGCCGTCGCCTCCTCGAACTCCCTCGGCGACACCACCGGTCACTCCGCCACCGCCACCAGCAATGGCAAACTTCGAGCTTGATCCAGAGTTCTTCCTCCCGCCTGGTCACAACATCATTGATGGAGGGGTTGACCGGCTGCCGCGGACCTACACCATGCCGGCAGTACCCATCACCAGGCGCCACGAGCGCTTCGTCATCGCCTTAGTTCATCCAGCGCCGCCTGCTGACGAGGTGATTCAGGTACGACAAGAAGTCGCTGCCCTTCTCCTGCATCAAGGATTCCATGTCCGGTCTGCTCAACCCTGGATGGAGGGAGTGGGTTTGTTTGAGCTCCGGGATGCGGCGGAGAGTTATGCTACAGTCCACATGGTGCCGCAGCCTCTTGCAAACTCGGTGGTGCGCTTCATTCGTCATGATCATGGTCTCGGCTTCCGCGGCCAAGAGGGTTTTCGTCAGGGCTGCCTCATGCTTCTGGTGGTACCATTGGATTTCCGCAACACCGAAGATCTCAGGGCGGCTGTTAACACCTTTGGGGAGTTTCATCATTGGGTCCATGACGACCCATATTTGGTTCGTTCTATTGTTTTTGCCGCCTTCCCAGAAGACCGGCTAGTACCTCGCAGTATCAGTTTCTCAGAATATTCTGCCTGTGGTGGCGCAAAGGTGTCCTGGTCTGCTCCTGTGTACATTTTGGGTACGGCGGCTGCAGAGATTCTCCCCAATGATGAGGATCCGATGCCTCTCAATGGCAACCCTCATCCGCTCCCCGGGCAGCTTGTTCATGACTAGGATGCAATTTGCTTTGCCCCCATATCCTGCACTAGGATGGAATGCGGTGCCACTCGCCCCTGGAGATCCTGGGCCTGCCGTGGCGGATGCTGAAGACGGTGGCTGGGGGCTGCCGCCCGTCGATCTTGAGGCAGGAGGCTAGGGTCAACCGCCTGCTGATGGAGGAGGCTAGGAACAGGCCGCGGCACCTGCTGCGCCCGCCGATGCGCCTGCTGTTGATCCAGTTCAAGACCAGGAATCAATGGTGATTGATCAGCCGAGTCCCTCCTCCTCGGACTCGGTGCACGAATTGGTGGACCTTGATCCACAGCAGGGTCAGAGGGCGGAGGAACCGGCCGCTCCAGAACCGCCAGTGCATCTTCCTTATGCCGCTAATGTTGCTATTGATGATGCTGATACTGCTGCTCTCGCTGATGCCCCGGACAATGCTGTTGTGCCGGAGGCTGGTGCTGCTGGTCCTGATGCTGGTCGGGACAATGGGGCTGAGCTGGAGGAAGAAGAGCCTAGGCTGGAGGAGGTGCACGATACAAACCCTCTGGCGATGGTTCTCTACAAAGCCCCTCCACCCGCTCAGTCCAACCTCCTTGTCGGGGTGTCTAGGGTTTTATATGGGCCTCCGTTGCCCCCAGTGATGTCCTGGGCACACACTTTTGATAATCTGATGGGCCCTGTTGCTGCTATGCATATACCTCGTCAGTTCCAGCTGCCAATCCTTGAGCCCATCCTGATCCCCAAGCGTTCCTGGGACGTGGCTTTTGATGCTGATACTCCAGGACCTTCACTGTCGGACCCTGCTTCTGCCTCGCTCTCACTACAGGAGGTAACCCCTATCATCCCAGCTTCTTCTTCAGAGGACTTATCCTTCCGCTCTCCTGCTCCATCCAAGAAGGGGTCCCGCAAGAAGGCCACCCCGGTGGTAGACTCCTCGGTGAGGCGGTGTACTCGTGGCTCAATCAAGCGCGACGGCTTCAAGCCAACTCTGCAAGAGCTACCTGCACACATCCCCAAGAAAAGGAAGCCGAAAGCCAAGCCTATGTCCTCAACGTCACAGGAGTCTGAAGATGTACCTCCTGCCACTCCTATCCCAGTGATCCAAGAGGTAGGGCAGTCATTGGGCATAGCCCCGGAGAAGCTCACGGTGGATCGACTTATGGAAGATCCTGCTGACTCTGCGCCCACATCTTCTGATGTTTAATCCGCCCATGTTAAGCTCTTACTGTACTGGTTTTATGTATTGTCGAACTTCTGATGTCGTTTGGTGCTTGAAACTTCGGTTGCAGTGGCTATTACATAGCCTTGCTTTTGCTATATCTCTAATTTGCAATGGATAGTCGTTCCACGAGGAGTTGGCGTGTGTTGTGCTGGAATGTGCGTGGCCTCAATTCGGATCATAGACAATGGGCAGTCCGTAACAAAATCGATGAGAGCCTTGCTGCGGTGGTCTGCTTGCAGGAAACAAAGATGCAGTCTATCGAGTTTCGTGCAGTTAAAGGTTTCTGCCCCAAACGTTTTGATCAATTTGCTTACTCCCCTTCCAGGGGTGCATCAGGAGGGCTCATCACCCTTTGGAACTCTTCCATTCTCACTGGTCACTTAGTACAGTGCACCCCATATGGCTTGATCACCTCCTTTACCTCAAATCACACAGGTGAATCATGGACTTTGGTTAATGTCTACGGACCATGTCAAGGGGAGGCCCGTGATCTTTTTGTGAGTTGGCTTTACAATCTTCATATCCCCACTGGGGCTAACTGGCTACTCCTTGGGGACTTTAATTTCATTAGATCCCCTGACAACAGAAACCTCCCTGGGGCTGATGTAAATGACATGTTCATCTTCAATGAAATTATTGGGCATTTGGGATTATTGGAGCTTCCCATCAAAGGTAGATCCTACACTTGGTCCAATATGCAGGACACCCCTCTTCTGGAGCAGCTGGACTGGTTCTTTACATCCACCAACTGGATCTCCTCTTATCCTCTCACCCAAGTGCTCCCTCTGGCAAAGACTGCATCTGATCATGTGCCTTGTGTGGTCACTGTTAACACCTCCATCCCCAAATGCAACTTATTTCGTTTTGAGAACTACTGGGTTGAAATGGAGGGCTTCATCGAATGTGTGCAACAATCATGGCTCATTCCTTCAAGAAAGACTCACATCTCTGCTATTATCATGGATAAGATGAAGCATCTTAGGCAGGCTCTGAAGAAATGGCAGACGTCTCTGTCTCAGTTAAAACACCTTATTTCCAGATGCAATCAAGTGGTGCTATGCTTGGATGAGCTTGAAGAGCTGAGGTACTTATTCAGGCCGGAAGCTAATTTCAGGAAAATTGTCAAATTGCATTTGGAACATCTGCTACACCTTCAGTGTTTATACTGGAAGAAGAGGGCCACTATTCGATTTGTTAAAGTTGGTGAGGAAAACACTAAGTTCTTTCATGCTATGGCCACTGAACGGTATAGGAAGAATTCCATTGCCTCTCTCAAGTTAAATGATGGTTCTATTATCTCTGATCATGATCAAATTGCTGCATGCTTCTGGGCATCTTTCAAAGATCGAATGGGAACTTCTCTTGGCATTAATATGGCATTTGACTTAGACTCCCTACTGGATGAAGTTTAGGGACTAGACATTCTCATAGAACCTTTTTCCAAGTCTGAGATGGATAAAACTGTACATGATATGCATACTGACAAAGCTCCAGGGCCTGATGGTTTCAATGGGCTTTTTTTCAAGAAATGCTGGCACATTATCTCCCGTGAGTTTTATCAGCTTGCTGCTGAATTTCATGCTGGCCATGCCCAGCTGGTAAACATGAATTCTTCCTATATTACACTCATTCCCAAAAATAGGTCACCTGAACATGTGGGAGATTACAGACCAATATCTCTTACTGGAATGGGTCTTAAATTTCTGTCAAAAATGCTTGCCAATCTGCTACAATTGCAGATTGTTAAATGTCTTCACAAGAATCAGTACAGTTTTATCAAATCTAGGACTATTCAGGATTGTGTGGGCTGGACTCTTGAGTATCTGCACCAATGTCATCAATCCAAGAAGCCTATAGTTATCCTTAAGCTGGATTTTGAAAAGGCATTTGATTCTGTGGAGCATGAATTCATCTTCCAGATTCTTAAAGCCAAGGGCTTCAATGATCGATGGATCCTTTGGGTTAGGCAGCTTCTAGCCTCTGGATCTTCTTCTGTACTAATCAATTGTGTGCCTGGGAAGAAGTTCATGTGTAAAAAAGGTGTCAGACAGGGAGATCCTTTGTCCCCATTGCTGTTTGCTATTGCTGCTGACTTTCTACAAACTCTGGTGAATCAACTGCTGGTGGATGGACTGATCCAGTTGCCTATACCTACCCATGATAAAGATTACCCTATAGTGCAATATGCTGATGATACTCTCATCATCCTACCAGCTGACAAATCACAGTTGTTACAGCTTAAGAAAATGCTTTTGCTTTTCTCTCAGTCCAGTGGATTACAGGTGAATTATCACAAATCTGCACTCCTACCTGTCAACACTCCTTCTCAGCATCTACAAGACCTGGCAGACTCCATTGGTTGTAAAGTGGGATCTCTACCCTTCACATATCTGGGACTGCCTGTTGGAACAACTAAACCTCGAATCATTGATCTAATGCCTCTGGTGGATAAAATGGAAAGAAGGCTCAGTGCTAGTTCCTCATTTTTTGCTCAGGGGGGCAGACTGCAATATGTAAACTCAACACTGTCTGCTGTTCCCCTTTTCTTCCTATGCAGCCTGGATATACCACCAGGTATACTGAAGCAATTGGAGCGGATTCAACGGCAATGTCTATGGAGAAGAAATGGGAATGATCATGCACCCTCTCTTGCTGCTTGGCCCCTGGTGTGCAAGCCTAAAAATAAAGGGGGGTTAGGGATTGTGCATTTAGCCGTTCAGAATGAAGCTCCCCCTGCTAAAACATGCTGATAAATTCCTTAATCATGCTGATATCCCTTGGGTTCATCTGATTTGGAACACTTACTATCATAACACTGTACCTCAGGGTACTGCACTTTGTGGCTCCTTTTGGTGGAAAGACATATGCAAACGTCTTGACCAATTCAGATCTGTTACCTATGTTTTGCCTAATAAGGGTGATTCCTTCTTGTTTTGGTCTGATTCCTGGTTACTTGGCAAATCCACTATGCCATTGGCACCTAGATTCCAACGATTGTTCTCCTTTTTGGCTGACCCTTTCTGCACAGCTCAAGAAGTCTTTGCTGCTTTTTCTGAGGACCATATGCTATCTATGTTTCACCTCCCACTATCTGCTCAAGCTTATTAGGAACTGACTGCTGTCCAATCTTTACTTCTGGACTTGGACCTTGATCATCAGGCCTTTGACAGATGGGTATGGCGTAAGGATGCTAAGGTCTACACACCTAAGGCCTACTATGCTCATGTTCATAGAAGTATTGTACCTAACCCTCTGCTTAACTGGATCTGGAAAAGCTGTTGTACCATGAAAGTTAAGATGTTTGCCTGGATGCTCATTATGGACAGGCTGAACACACAGGACATGCTGGAAAGGCGTCACTGGAAGGTTTCTGATTCTAATCTCTGTGTGTTATGCCATGCCCGAGTCAAGGAAGACAGATACCATTTATTCTTCACATGCCTGTTCAGCACCAGGGTTTGGAACTACCTACAGATCACTTGGCAGGGGTCATCTATGTGGACTGCTACTGCTGCAGCTAGAAAGAACTTCCCTCATCCATTCTTTGCTGAGGTTGTTTTCACTGCCTGTTGGAACATCTGGACCACCAGAAATGCAAAGGTCTTCAACCAGGAACAGCCAAAGTTCAGGAAATGGAGAGCTGGATTTATTCATGACATTTCTTTGTTAGCTCATAGAATTAAGGCTAGCTTCAGGGATGATCTCCTTAAGTGGATTTCCTTTTTGCCTCCTTGAGGTCTGTATCCCTCTGCTCCTCCCCCCTCTGTACATTCTACGACCTCTCTTGTACATACAGTTTTCATAGTTGCAATACAGAAAATGGTTGTGGGGGGTTTTCCCTACAGTAGCCGGTCAAAAAAAAACTGTTGTTGTAGTTATCTTTGAGCCAAAGGGACTCAACAATCTCATTTCCAAATGTACCAATAGTAGAAAACCTTAATGAGTGAGGTATGGTTAAGTGGTGAGGCTGCAGCAAGCACTAAGCATTTATTTGAGTCGCTAAATTATGAGTACAAGGATAAGAGGGGGGTGATCTACGCATAAACGGACGTGAACTAATAATGACCAAGAAATGATCTTGAACACTGACTTACATCAACCAGAACCCCATTGTGTCCTCTCTCAGATGGAGAACTCACGACTAGAGACAATCATGGTTATGCACACAGTTGTCATATCTTAATTGAGTTTACTTCAAGTTTGCTATGACCGGGTCTTAAACAAAGTTTCCAAGTTGCCACATAACCGCGAGCATGGCTTTGTGAAAGATATAACCTTGCAGGAGTGCTGCAACTAGTCCATCACAAACTATCACAAGTTGCGCTCGATAGAAAACCTCAACCTCGATATTGTCCGAGGTATCCTCGATATCCCTGTGCACAAGACCTTCGATAAGAGTAAAACAAATCCAACAAGAACGTCTGATAGGTGATGACGAGAAGATGTATATACTTATCGCACCTTGTTGGTTACCCCAAGTGGATGGTTGAGATGTATTCAGCAGCAAGTTTTCCCTCACACGAATATTTGTAAGGTTTATCGAATCAAGAGGACTCCTAGGACCAACAAGTAGGTGTCTTCCACCCTGGCGCTAGCAGAAAACGTGGTCCTGCACACACAACAAATAACTTTTCTCCCAACGAGTACAGAGAGGTAGTCGATCTCTCCGGCCTTGTAGTTTGCAAAGGATCAAAAGACAAGCGGGAAGGTAATTGTGATTGCAATGGGAAAGTAAATGAAACCGGTAAATGATGGAGGCGTAAAAAATGATGGTGATATGGAACGGAGTCACATGATGTTCACTAGTGATATCTCTCTCCGAACAGATGATAAGCAACTATGATTGGGTAAACAAATCACAGTTGGTTAATTGACAGAATTATGAACACACCGCAATGCTAATTATGCTACTTGATAGTTAGAGGTTCAATAGTAATGGGTAGTACGCCAAGACAATTAGACCTTTTATTCATCAACATCTACTTACTAATCATACACCTTGAGATATCTATCCAGAACATCTCTCCGGTATTAAGTTGCGAGCCCCACCCAAAGTGTAAACTCAAAGCAACGGACAACTGCATTAACGAACTATGCGTAAGGTAATCAATCCTTGCAACTATGGTCACAAGCACCGTTGTTTTCTCCCTGGTGGAAACAACACATCCCCTAGTCTCATGTTTCTGTCACTCAAGCTAGACATCGAGGGGTATGAACCTACAATCATGCATAACCATCCCTCTCGAAGTTACACTCTACTACTCGGCCAAAGCAATAAATAGCAACGGAGAATATGCATGAATCACTAAGGAACATAATATAAAAGGATAATCAAATATATAACTCATAAAAATCTGAACATAATCTCATAACAGAATTAGCAAGAGAATTACATAGATGCCTTGATCATGTAGGGAAACTCCCAAGGACTAACCATTGAAGCACAAGATTGGAGAGAAGACATCAAATAGCTACTGGTCATGGACACATGGTCCAAGGTGTACTATTCACGGCACGTCCGGGAAGCGTCCATGGCGGTGGGGAAGCTCCCGGAAGTCAATCCTCTCTCCGGCATGGTGCCGAGAAGAGGTCTCCTCACTCTCCCGATATCGGAAGCGCCGAGCTAGTGGAACAATGGAGAAATTTGTGATTCTGGAAGTTGTCGAAGGGTTTCCTCTCGGGACTCTAAATATAGGCCAAAGGAGGGCGACGGAGGACGTGGGGCCCACCCAAGCGGCCTCTTGGCGCGGCCTAGGACCTGGCGGCGCCAGCAGGTCGCCTGGGCAGTCCCTGGCCCCCTCTGGCCCATCTTCGGTGATCTGGAAGCTTCAGTTTCACTTATTTTTTATATATTTTTCCTGGAATTTTTCGGCCTTCAGAAAATTGGGTAAAAGCCCGTGCAAAATAGTCATCAGCAGACAGAAACTGGCACTGGGTGCACTGAATTCGTAGGTTAGTCCAAATATGTGTAAAACGATATAAAAGTCTAGCAAAACATATAACAATGTCACCCAAAAGATCATGGAACAAGCAGAAATTATAGAAACGTTTGGGACGTATCAACATCCCCAATCTTAATTTCTGCTCGTCCTCGAGTAGATAAATGATAACACAATAATTTCTGTGGTGATATGCTAACACGCATATAAGAACTTCAAAGTAAAGAAAGTGAGTTATGCAATTCAAGTCAAGATAATAACAAACAAGAGTCTATGTCTACTATTGAATTTAGTAAAGTAAGAACATAAAGGTGCAAGAGCTCTCTCTATCCGTGACTCGAATGTCTCCAAATGGTGTTTGCGTGGAAGAAGTGGGAGATGGGTTGAGATTATAAAAGATATATTTTTAATGGAGAACTTAATCTACTAAACCTCACACTTCATCTCCTTCGAAATCTTATTTTGACTCATCCCCACACCACTAGTGAGGCACAAGTCAAAATGATCCTCTCCCTTTCGACTTCGAGCACTGATGCAATAGATGAGCGTAAGCAAGATATGTTGGCACTTAGGATGGTAAATAGAATAATGATGGGGAAGGAAGACAAAAAGGTGTGAAAGGGTCACATCAATGAGGTCAACCATAGGCGAGAGAAAGACAAATGATAGATACGATGTGAGGAGTAGGGATTGCCATGTAATGGATGCACATATGAGCTAAGGTAAGCTCTCCAATGGAACTAGTGGGATGCATCCAACTTGTTTGCTCATGAAGACCTAGAGCTCATTTGAGGAGGCTCATCATTGGAATATGCAAACCAAGTTCTATAGTGTAAGGGTCCCCATATAGTTATGCATGAATGATAATCTCTATGTAGTGCTAATATAGCAATGGAGTACGAGTGTGGATCTTCAAAAGGAATAGTAGTGTTGCCCCATTCTCTCTTTTTATTTATTTTTCTTTTTTCTCCCTTTATTTTTATTTTTTGTGGCCTCTTTGGCTCTTTCTATTTATATCTCATTTGTACTCTTTGGGATCTTTTGTTTGTCCTCTTTGGGATCTTTTCCTCACTTAAGGGCAACACTCTATGTTGTACATGAATAAAAAGAAGATCATCACACTTTATAAGAAGTACTCAACATAAAGACAAGTGAAAACTATCACGATGTATGAAAATGTATGCCTCCGCCACTGTAACAGGATATGCCATTATACTAGCACGTCATGTAGCAATAATTGGAGCAAGGCCCAACTATCATGCAGCTCTACGATGAAGCGAAAGCATGTATGACATGAAGATCAAGTCATGAGATGGTGGATGTTGCATGGCAATGTATCTCGGAAGGGCTATGGAAATTCCTTAATAGGCAGGTATTGTGGTTGTTTAGAGGAAAGATATAATGAGGTTGTGTATGATAGAGCGTATCATGTCATGGGTTTGGATGCACCGGCGGAGTTTGCACAAACTCTCAATGTGATAAAGGGCAATGCACGGTGCCGAAGAGGCTAGCATAATATGGATGGTGGAAGTGCCAACAATCGAATACTCACATTACTCCGAAGAACTCATACACTTATTATCGGTAACTCTCTATATAGTTAGGAAATTCACAAAGAGACATGTACCATGAGGAGGAGTGTTTGGGGGTTTGGTTATCCTTGCGCATCCTCGACTTATGATAACGTGAGGGTACTCTATATAATCCAACCCCTCGAGAGGTTAGCGATCAATTTACTAGCTAGAGTTCTCATCTAATTTTTAGTTTTTAAAAAACACAGGGATTTCCCAAAATACGACACCTATCACTAATAGGCTTAAGCTCTTGGGACCAATAGTCCAAACATTACTCAAATCAATACCTCAAAACTATTGCAACTTACTACTATACTTAAATAGCAACCTCAGTTACCTACTCATGCAAGACACACAACTCAGTGCAACGAGCCAACTCTCTAAACAAGATAAGTATGATAACTCAAGAGAGTTCCAAAAGCAACCTAAATAAAAGCTCTTAAAAAGATATAGCACGAAAACTAAGAGCTAAGCATGACAGTAGCTATGTAAAGATAAAGAACACACAAAAAGATAAGCATGAAACCTATGTTGTGTTCTAGAGCGGAATGGAGCGTGTTTCTCTCCCAAACAAGGTAGGCTAGGTTACGACTTGTTATGAACAGCAAGCAAAACTAAAACAAACTAAAAAGTAAAGAGGGGGACGCTCCAAGCATAGCACATAACATATGAAGTGATAAAAATATAGCATGGAGATGGACGAACTGATGATTGTTGATAGAGAAGGGGATGAAGAGGGGCATCCCCAAGCTTAGATGCTTGAATCTCCTAGAATATTTCTTGGGGTGCATGGGGGCATCCCCAAGCTTAAGCTCTTGACACTCTTGTATCTTATTTCATCATCCCCCGTCGCATACTTCAAAACTCACTTCATACCAAACTCATCATAAGCTGATTAGAGTGGTTAGTACCCATGATAAAATAATCATTACCTACTGGAAATAAAGATTTTCATGAAAAGCTACTGTTTCTAATGATTGCCAAAATGTTTTTTGATAATGAAAAGTAATCTTAGGATTTGCAAAACAATGAAAACGCAAAACATGGCAGAATCTGTGAAAAACAGAACCACAGGTAGTAGATAATTTTTTCGGGTTACTTGTGTGAAAGTGTGTTATATCGACTAGAGGGGGCGTGAATAGGCGTTTTTTAGAATTTTGTCGCTCAAGAAATTTCTTTTGAGGAAATTCCTTACAAATGAATAACTTGCAGTAGAAACAACAAAGGATCAGAAGTGCAAAGACTACAACAACAGTTTTCTCGATGATGATTGTGAAAAACAGTTTGCATAGTACGCAAGCACGGAGTAAGAAGGCGAGGATTAAAGGGTGTGAAATTTTTGGGTTGAGGAAGTACATAGAAAATCTTTAGCAAATTCTTCAATCAGAGACAATGAAAGTCTTCAAAATACAATATTGGGAATTGAAAGAGTTGAAGAAATAGAACCCAGTTCCAACTGCTGTGATAGTCATACGTCTGGTTTGGATTGGCTTGGTATTGAAACCAAAGGACACACAGTCCCTACCGCATTCTCCTTGAGCTAAGGACATACAGTCCTCGCCTAACACTCATGGTAAGTCTTCAGGGTAGACTTCTGAACCCTCACAGACTCTGTCACCCGGCGATCCAAAATTGTTTGCTAGATTTCTCTAGACCATGACGCCTAACCGTCTGGAGGATGCAGAGTCCTCAAAGGTAAAAGGCTTCAGTTCCACACAGGAACAAATTTTTAAGTGATTCTCAATCACTTTGTTTTTGGTTTGTGGTTTGTTGTTTGGGTATTTCCTCACTGATGATTTACTCTCCAAGACTCTCAAGAATTTGGGTTGCTCTAAATGACAAGTGTCAGTTTCTTGCGGAGCAGCCAACAAGCTAATGGTTGTGGGGGTGGCTATTTATAGCTTGGGAGCATCCTGACATGATTTGACATAAATGCCCTTAAATATTATGACCGTTGGTGTGGATAAGATCGGTGAGGTGGAGCGAATCGCGGCAACGGTCGGGACCCTCCATTGTGAGAGTCCTTATGTCTCTCATATTCCTCACTTGAAGCTTTTGTAGGATTAGGCTTGGGTTGAGCATCATGAGGAAATTTATTACCTAGTATTACCTCGATCCCCTTTAACAGTACGATGTTCCTTTGACTCAAGAGTGAAGAAAATGAAACAGAAAGAAAGTTTTCATGCTTCAAAGTCCTCGGACTGATTTTCTTCAGGACACACCGAGTTCCTCGTTGTCAGTATCTTCATGAGGAATATCAATTTCATCGCAATTTCTTCGCGATCCAAATCTTCAGCATAAGATCAATTTCCTCAGCCGAAGATATACATTTTTAGGGGTCAATATTCATCGTATAACTCAAACTCCTCAGCGACTTCTAGATCATGTGTACACTTATAAACACATTATATACTTAACCTATAAGTCTTCAAACTACCAAAACCACTAAGGGCACTAGATGAATTTACAATCTCCCCCTTTTTGGTTGTTGATGACAATTAGGTTAATTTTTCAACGGGGATAAAAATATGAAGTGTAAATACTGAGTTTGAGGAATTTGAAATCAAGATACAAAGAGACTCCCCCTCAAGATGTGCACATTTTGAGGAAATTGCTTTCCACAGCAGATGCACATTGATGATTTATATCTTGGAGATCCCCCCCTATATCTTGTAAATCATGCATACATTTCACATATAAATTGAGGAATTTGAGAATGCATGATGAGAAATGGTATTTGATGAATTTCAGCATGCGTGCATTAATATTTTGAGGAATAAGCATGCGAAGAAAAACATACAAAAGCGTCAGAGTACCATCGGGCTTAAGTTACAACTCATTACATAAAACACTTGAGAAGAACCAACAGTTTGTAACTTAATAAAGTTCATAAGCCCCAAAATATATTGTGCATGAAGACTAACTCAGATTTCTCCCCATTTGTCATCAAGTGACGAAAAGGGACAAAACTGAGGACTCACGCCCTATGAAGACTTTCACTTCTTGGCTCATGAAGAGGCGTGAGGATTCTTGGCGACTGGCTTCTTCCTTGGTCCAGTAGTAGTGTCTTCTGGTTCTTCATCAGACTCTGTAGTGCGGAATTAAGAAAAAGAACTTTCCTCAAGATCTCGAACTGGAATTGGCTTAAATTTATTATTGGGAGGCCATGAACAGTCGAAGTCCTGAATGAACTCCAATTCATCAAGTTACTCTTGAGTCTTCAGATGAGCCAAGGTGGCCTAGGTACGATCAAACACCTCATGAAGATAGTAGTGATTTTTCTTCACTGCATCTGAGTAGCGTTAAGAGTTTTCACAATGTTACGGAATTGACGTTTTACCCATTTGTGATTGCGATCGACCTTCTGATGAAGAATGAGGAGTAGCTCTCTGTTATTCATCACTCTTGGGGCAACAAGGCTTGGTTGATCTTGGGTAGCAATGTCATCATATGAAAAATATGACTCTGCTTCATGGAACTAGCCATCTAGGGGCCTTTTTCCTTCATGAATGACAGATTTCCCTTTGCCTTCAACTGGTTCAAATGTCTTCTTGATGACTTTGACAGGCGGCAGATACCCAATGTGGTTGGGAAAATTAGCAAGGTAGTTGATGCCTGACCTGCTTCTGATGAATCTCATGATCCAAGGAGCATAAATATTCATGTCGAAGGGTGACAGAGCATTACCATCCAAAGTCCTCAAGAAGAAGTCATGAAGGTTTATTGGTATGCCATGGATGATGTTGAAGAGGATATTCTTCATGATGCCTACGGCATCTTCTTCATCATCATGGCCCTTGAAGAGGATCCTGTAGACGGTTCGTGGTTCATACTTCAAGTCTTGAACCAGAAAGGTAGTCCTTGGAGGTTGATCCTTGGCCAAAGGCTTCATGCGGACTTCCATCAGTCTGTTGGGCAACTCCCGTTCATCATACATTAGCACTGCATTTCTCAGGGAATTAAGACTAGAAGTGCATGAAGCAATTCAGTGGCAGGTGCTTCGTAGTGCGTCTGCTGAGTCATCCAATCCAACACCCAAGTGTTGACATCCTTCGAGTCTCCAAAGATATGCAAAGTAGCGTAGAACTAAAGAATTATGTCGCTGTTCTAGTCACCTATGTCAGTACAGAGAGGCAGCAGTCCAGCTTCATGAAGAACATTGAGGACTGGAATTAAGCTAGGAATTTCTTCCATGTCAACATGAGGAATATGCTTGTGGTGAAATATTTTGTTCCTCCCACGGAGCATAGAGACATAGTAGTTGAGCTGAATCCTTGTCCAGAATTTCCGGTGCCTGATGCGAAGGTTAGCATATGGATTTGCACCTGTGAAGTACATCCGTTCTTCATAGAAAGCCTCCTTTTGAAGTTTTGGCCTGCTTGACAAAGGCTGATTTTGCTGCGGTTGAAGGTTATGCTTCTTTTCTTCAATAGGAGCTACTATCATTGTTGTTTTTGTGTTGACCACAACAATAGTAGTTTCGGTGTTAGGTGTAGGAGAATTTTCTTCATTTTGACCTTTTTCCTCACGCTGAGGATTTTCCTCAGCTTGAGGAATTTGCTTGGTGGAGGAGGCAAAATCATCACCTGATGCAGCTGATCCTTGAGTAGATTCATCACAGATGGTCTTCCCATCAGATCCTGTGAGGATTTCTGTTGCAGCATGTGTAGGAGGGATCTGGGTTGACCTTGGTGAGTGATGAGTCTCTTCCCAGAAGTCATCACGGAAAACTGGAGTGGTGCAATCAATATCATCAGATGTCCTTTGAGGAATGGAGGATTGAGGAATAACATCAGTTTGTATTTCTCATCCATGATTTCTTCAGATTCAAAATCTTTTATTTCCTCATTTTCTTCAGGAATGACATAGTCAATTCCAAAGGGAACTAGTGCGTAGGATGGAGCTACATTCAGAGGTGTAGCATCCACTAGGGCAGTTGAAGACTTTGTCTGAGTGACCTTTGGGCGCTTGGCCTTGGATGATTCTGAGGTCATTGAAGCTTTTCGTTTCTTTGCTTCTTTCTCAGCAGCCTTGGTCTTCTTCTCGTCTGCATGCACACGGAGCTATCTTCTTCACCTTTGAGGGTTGAGGTGAAGGAATTCTTTCTTCAGGAGTGATCATGCACTCTCTAGTGTTAACTAGACGAAGGCTTATAACAACAAACCTTCTCCAGCAACGGCACGAGAAGAATGCTGAAAGCACTCCGCAGTAATGAAACTAGAAGAATGTTGTTGACGACCCACCAACGCGTGGGTTCGCAGCAGTTTTCGAGGGTAGAGTATTTGACCCAATTTGTTGATAAGCCCGTCAGGAGGTGAGAGTATACTCTCATGTATTAGCAGCTGAATTTGTTGGATTCAACCACACCTGAAAGATTCATATCTGCAAGCACAGTAGTAACAACAAAGTAGTATGATAACAACGGTGTCAGAAACGATCTGTTGACGGCAGACTATTCCAAACAATTGTATCAATGGCGCTTCCGTTGCCGCGTTGACGGAAGTTGTCAATTCCCATCAACGGTCTGGCGAATCTATAGTGTAGCAAGTAGTAGCAGTGTAACGAGCAATAGTAGTGGCAAGGAACAGCAGTAGTGACAGCAGTAGAAAATAGCAACAGTAGTAGCAGCAGCAGAGCAAGACAAGTAACAGCAGTAGCAACAGTAGTAGCAGCAGAGCAAGACAAGTAACAACAGTAGCAACAGTAGTAGCAGCAGAGCAAGACAAGTAACAACAGTAGCAGCAGTAGTAGCAGCAGAGCAAGACAAGTAACAGTAGTAGTAGGACAAACTCGTAGGCAATGGGTTGGTGATTTGTCTGGATGATATTCATCATGCAACAACTATAACACGGAGAGATATGTGGCTAGCTCCCGTTCGTCAATGTGATGTAGGCATGCATTCCGTGTGTCGTCATACGTGCTTAGGGAAAAGAACTTGCATGACATCTATTGTCCATCCCTCTCGTGGCAGCGGGGTCCAAAAGGAAACTACGGGATATTAAGGTTCTCCTTTTAATAAAGAACCGGACCAATGCATTAGCACTTGGTGAACACATGAATACCTCAAACTATGGTCATCACCGGGAGTGGTTCCGGCTATTGTCACTCCGGGGTTGCCGGATCATAACACATAGTAGGTGACTACAAATTGCAAGATCGGATCTAAAACACACATATATTGGTGACAACATAATAATTTCAGATCTGAAATCATGGCACTCGGGCCCTAGTGACAAGCATTAAGCATGGCAAAGTAGTAGCAACATCAAATCTCAGAACATAGTGGATACTAGGGATCAATCCCCATCAAAACTAACTCGATTAGATGATAGATCTGATCCTCCTCATCACCGCCCAGCGAGCCTATGAATAGATTACTCACGAACGACGAAGAGCTTCATGGAATTGGAGAGGGGAGAAGGTTGATGATGACGATGGCGACCATTTCCCCTCTCCGGAGCCCAAGACGGACTCCAGATCTGCCCTCCAGATGAAGAACAGGTGGTGGCGGCGACTCCGTATCGAAAACGCGATGAAAACTTCTCTTTTTATTTTTTCTAGGACCAAAGACAACTTATAGAGATGGAGTTGGGGGCGGCAGGTGCCTGTGCGCCCCACAAGCCTGCCCACCGCCACCACGGGGGTGGTGGCGGAGCAGGGGCTTGTGGCCCACTGGCCCACCCAGTGAGGTGGAACTTGGCGCAGATATTTTTGATATTTTCCAAAAGTGCTCCACGTAAATTTTCAGGACGTTTGGAGAACTTTGATTTGTGCACAAAAATAACACCAAGGGCAATCCACGTTACTTCCATTCAAATCATGCAAATTATAGTACAAAACAAGGGCAAAAGAGTTTGGAAAAGTAGATACGTTGCAGACGTACCAAGGAGTTGGTGCAGTCTCAGTCCTGGCAGTTTCCTCGGTTGAAGCATTTTCTTCAGCTGGAACATTTTCATCAGCTGGAACAAATTCATCAGCTGGAGTGTCTTGAGGAATTTCCTCAACAACAGGTTCATCAGCTTCATCTTCTTCGGCCAGCTGAACCGAATAGGTGGACTCAGGTAGCTTTTGCTGCACAGGAGGAGCAACCTTCTTGTTGTATTCATCAACTGCATCAGTTGCAAATTTGATGAAATTCACCTTGAGACATTGACGATGAGATAGGTTCGTGTGTCAGAGTATTCAGTTCCACCTGAGTGGACACAAGAGCTTCAGGCGTCAGATTGAGGAGATTCTGTGTGAGGAATTTCTCCTTCTTCAGTTTTGCAGCCTTTGCTTGCTTGGCTTGGTGCTCTTTCCATTTAGCCTTTGATGACTGTGGCAACCATGTGGCTGAGACTAGGGGGAGCTTCAAATAATCAATGGGAGTGTTTGGGTTTTCATACCAGACATTGATGAAGTCCAGTAGAACCTTGGGGTCCATGGCATGAGGAATAGAGCTGCCAGAGGATTGTGCTACTCGTTCCTGATTGTTTCTCATGATTCTTGAAGAGTTTCATCATCGAATTCCTCACTCCCTTCTCATGCAGAGGGGATGTTGATGAATTTTCTTGGGCTGGGCATGATGCCTCTTCCAGCAGTCATTTTAGTGTTCAAAAGAGTTGGTGAAGACTTTGTCGCAAAGCTTGTGGAAGATGGCACAGAGGAGCTGGAATGAGCAGGTTGATGCTTGACTACCTGCTTTTGTTCAGGCTTTGAGGCATGTGTTGTTGTTGAAGGTTTTGGCACAGGTGCAGCCTTCTGAGGCAATTACTCTTTAGGCACTGAGGCTTTTGGTTTCTTTGGGACAACCTTCATTTGAGGAATAGATTTAAAAGAAGCTTCAGCAGCAGAAGAGGTGGCTGTAGTGGCAGCAGCAGACTCCTCATTGAATTTCTTCACTGCAGCTTATGCTTTCCTCTGTAGTTTAGACAAGTGTTTGTCTTTCTCCTTTGGGTAATCCTCAACTGTTTTGATGCTTGAGGGACATGCAACCTACTGATTATGAAGAGGGGACCTCTTGCAAGGTGGTTTGAGGGCGAATTTCTTCGCATACTTTGGAGTGACATATCGATATTCCTTCCACTCCTTAGTCCACCTGCGTTCTATTTTTTGAAGCTTTATTTTACGCTTCGGCATGGGTTCTTGGCCATGTATTTCCTCACCAGGTGTGCAGTAATCAGTGTATATGTCATCAGGAATATGAACTGCAGTGTTATGTTCAAGTTTCTTTCCACCTTTTTGTTGCGGAACGATGCATGTGAAACAAAAAAATTCCTACGCACACGAAGACCTATCATGGTGATGTTCATCTATGAGAGGGAGATCAGACCCACATACCCTTGTAGATCTCTAAGCGGGAAGCATTAAGAAACACGGTTGATGTAGTGGAACAGCTTCGTGATTCAGATCACTGTCGTCCCACGATCCGTCCCGATCTAGCACCGAACGGATGGCACCTCCGTGTTCAGCACACATACAGCTCGATGGAGATCTCCGCCTTCTTGATCCAGCAAGAGGGACGGGGAAATAGATGAGTTCTCTGGCAGCATGACGGCGTGCTGGTGATGGTGATGATCTATTCCTGCAGGGCTCTGCCCAAGCTCCGCAGAAAACTGATCTAGAGGAAGAACTACGAAGTAGAGGTTTAGGGTTGCACGTAGCAAAGTTGTGTCTCAAAAGCCCTAAAACCTCTAGTATATATAGGAGGAGGGGAGGGGCTATCCTTGGGGATCAAGGGAGCCCCTAAGGCGTCGGCCGAAGTGGAGGAGGAGGGACTCCAACTCCAATTCAGTTTGGGAAGGAGGAGTCCCTTCCTTCCTTCCCACCTCCCTCCTATTTTTCTTTATCCTTGATTTTCTTTCCTTGGCCGAAATAGTCCACTTGGGATGGTCTCACCAGCCCACCAAGGGCTGGTACGTCATCCATGGGCTATTAGGTTCACTCCCGGGTGGGTGGCCCCCTCCGAGTAAAAACCCGGAACCCATTCGTCACTCCCGGTACACTATCGGTAATGCCCGAAACCTTTTCGGAGGCCGAGTGAAAAAATCCTATATATCAATCTTCGTTTCCGGAAACCCTCGTGACGTCCGTAATCTCATCCGGGACTCCGAACAAACCATCGGTCACCAACACCTATAATTCAACTATACCAAAACGTCTCCGAACCTTAAGTGTGCAGACCCCGCGGGTCCGAGAACTATGCAGACATGACCTCAGACACTCCCTGGTCAATATCCAACAGCGGGACGTAGATGACCGGTTGAACCTCTGTGTCAAGGATTCACATAATCCCGTATATCATTCCCTTTGTCCTTCGGTATGTTACTTGCCTGAGATTTGATCGTCGGTATCCCTATACCTATTTCAATCTGGTTACCGGCAAGTCTCTTTACTGGTTCCGTAATACAAGATCCCGTGACTAACACTTTAGTCATATTGCTTGCAAGGCTTGTATGTGATGTTTATTACCGAATGGGTCCCGAGATACCTCTCCGTCACACGGAGTGACAAATCCCAGTCTTGATCCATCCTAACTCAACGGACACCTTCGGATATACGTGTACAGGACCTTTATAGTCACCTAGTATCGTTGCAACGTTTGATACACACAAGGTATTCCTCCGGTGTTAGTGAGTTCCATGATCTCATGGTCATAGGAATGAATACTTGACACGCAGAAAACAATAGCAACAAAATGACACGATCACATGCTACGTTTATAGTTTGGGTCTGGTCCATCACATCATTCTCCCAATGATGTGATCCAGTCATCAAGTGGTAACACTTGCATATGGTCAGAAAACCTTACACATCCTTGATTAACTGGCTATTCAACTAGAGGCTTACTAGGGACATAGTTTTGTCTATCTATCCACACATGCATTTATGTTTTGATTCAATACAATTATAGCATGGATAATAAACGATTATCTTGAAACAGGAAATATAATAATAACTATTTTATCATTGCCTCTAGGGCTTATTTCCAACACTTTTTGCTTTCTGTCATCTCCCATTTTCTTCAACTAATGCTTTTGCTGAGGAATTTGCACTCTTGAAGATTCTGATGACCATGGTAAAGTTTCTTCGAGGAACGCTGCAAATAAGTTAAGTTGATGAGAACCTAGTGATTCATCAGCTGGCATTTTGTACCTGTGAACAGAGTATGGATGCGAGGAATTTGGAGCGGTCATATGCATTCTCAGATTTGAAGAAA
The DNA here is from genome assembly GCF_904849725.1 of Hordeum vulgare subsp. vulgare. Classification (NCBI taxonomy): domain Eukaryota; kingdom Viridiplantae; phylum Streptophyta; class Magnoliopsida; order Poales; family Poaceae; genus Hordeum; species Hordeum vulgare. The sequence continues at coordinate 284,184,283 of NC_058523.1, forward strand.
TTCAATTTTTTAGAAGTTGAGGAATTTGACCAGTGTCTTCAGGAATTTGACTAAGCATTCTGATCTTGGGTTCCAGAGTTGTGCAGATTCAAGAATTTACACAATTGAGGAATCTCATGAAGAATTTTAGTGCCTTAGTGAAATTCATCAAGTGTTTGAGGAATTGAGTGTGCGAGACTGACACACTCAGGGAAAACAGATTTTTCACATCTAAGGTGAAAAAGTAGATCAACAAGGGAAGTAAAATAAGGTTTTAATTACCCTGAGCAACGAACATGAAGAACAGAGATAGTAACAATGAGAAGCTCTTCGGTTCAGGTCTGCTGCGCCCTATCTTGGCGACAGAAGACAACTACGGCGGTGGCGGAGGAAGATATTCCGCTTCCACGTGAGTTCGGCGATGGCGAGGTCGAGGCAGTGAAGATGTTCCTCACTAGCGACGAGATTGCTAGCGGTGGCGCTAGGTTTGAGCTCAAGCGGAGAGATGAAGAGAGGTCGAAGGGTTTTAACTGAGGGGGTAAGCACCTATTTATAGCTCAGGTGGAAAACTGTTCGAGAGAATCCTTAGGACCGAATTTCCCTTTCCTATTCATCTCCTCACAACACGTGTAGCCCACGATAGAAGCGGTGGAGATCGTGCTTATCCTAGCGTGGGAAGTGGGTTCAGTTACTGTGTAACGTCATAAAATTTATTTTTGAAGATTTGAGGATTTCATTGCAAAATACTTAGCTGACAAGGACATAGTGAGGATTTTGAACAAAGTTTCAAGTAGAACGCATATGAAGAATTGAATAGACTGGTTTGAGTATAGCATAGAGGGAAGTAGGGTCCGATCACATTCACTTAGATGAAATATCAAATTGAAGAAATAGCTATAAGTGAATGTTGTTCAGGACTTTGAAATTTGAGTCTACATATATATATATATATATATATATATATATATATATATAGGCAAATGAAAATCATCAAGTGTTTTGAAGATTTTCAAGATTTTGAAATACTTGAGGATTTTGTGACAAAGCATCAGGTTGATGAATTTCGACTTTGAAGAAAAGCAGGTTGAAGGTTTTCAAAGTTGGGTGGTGGCGTGACCAACTGTATAAGAATGATGATTTCAGGCGCCGTGTACAATTAGTAGGGCCGTGAGAACCAAATTCTTCATTAATTTCCTCACACTAAGAGTGATATTCTTCATTGATTGAAGAAAATCGATTCTTCGTGTGTTGCACATCTAAGTCATCAATATTGCATAAGTGCTAGGATGTGTGCATGTTTTCACAAAACATTTGAAGAATCTAAGATATTTAGCTCACACCTTAACTTGTAAAACCTATTCTCATCCAAGGGCTTAGTGAATATATCTGCTAGTTCATCGTCAGTCTTCACATGGTCGATGATGATATTGCCCTTGAGGACATGGTCCCGAAGAAAATGCTGACTAATCTGGATGTGCTTAGTCTTCGAGTGTTGTACTGGGTTGTAAGCAATCTTGATTGCACTCTCATTGTTGCAGTAGAGAGGCACATTCTTCATGTTGATGCCGTAGTCCTTGAGGGTTTGCTTCATCCATAGCAATTGAGACAGCAGGATCCAGCAGCAATGTACTCAACTTCGGCAGTGGAGAGAGAAACACAGTTCTGCTTCTTTGAGGACCAGCAGACTAATGATATTCCGAGGAAATGACAAGTGCCAGAAGTTGACTTGTGATCCACACGGTCACCAGCTTAGTCAGAATCAGAATATCGCACAAGATGAAGATTTGAGCCCTTGGGGTACCATAATCCTAGTGTTGGTGTGTGAGCTAAGTATCAAAGAATATGCTTCACGCCCTTATGGTGTGATTCCTTCGGTTTTGCTTGAAAACAAGCACACATGCAAACACTAAGCATTATATCTGGCCTTGATGCACATACATACAATAAAGAGCCAATCATCGAGCGATATACCTGCTGATCGAATTATTTACCATTTTCGTCAGTGCAGAGGTGGTCGTTGGTTGGCATGGGAGTCTTGGCGCCTTTTCATTCATGCATGTCGAATGTTCTCAAAACATCCTTGAGGTATTTCTCCTGTGATATGAAGATGCCATTGCGTTGTTGATGAATTTGAAGACCTAAGAAAAATTTCAGCTCCCCAATCATAGACATTTGATATTCTTCACTCATCATGTAAGCAAAGTCATCATTGTAACGTTTGTCAGTACAACCAAATAAAATGTCATCGACATATATTTTGCACGCAAATAGTTCATTGTCATAGTATTTTGTGAAAAGAGTTGGATCGAGTGAACCAGGTTTGAAGCATTTCTTCATGAGGAATTCCTTCAAAGTATCATACCATGCCCGAGGGGCTTGCTTGAGGCCATAGAGTGCCTTTTTGAGTCAGAAGACTTTGTCTGGATTCTTCGGATCTTCAAAACCTGGGGGCTGAGCAACATATACTTCTTCCTCAAGCTTACCATTGAGGAATGCACTTTTCACATCCATTTGATATAAAGTAATGTTATGATGATTAGCATAAGCAAGTAGAATTTGAATAGCTTCAAGTCAAGCAACAGGTGCAAAAGTTTCATCAAAATCAATTCCCTCAACCTGTGTGTACCCTTGAGCTACAAGTCGTGCCTTATTCCTCACCACTTGACCATCCTCATCTTGCTTGTTTCAGAAAATCCACTTGGTGCCGATGATATTGTCCTTGCGAGGGTCTGGTCGTTTGACGAGCTCTCACACGTCATTTAGCTTGAATTGAAGAAGTTCATCTTGCATTGCTTGAATCAACTCAGGTTCCATGAAAGCCTGAGCAACTTTTGAAGGTTCTATGATAGACACAAACGAGGAATGCCCACAAAAGTTAACTAAGTGTGAAGCCTTTGAACGAGTGAGAGGACCTGGCGTGTTGATGTCATGAGGATTTTGTCAAGGTCTACTTCATTTGCAATCCTCAGATGACCTGGTTGAGGATTTCTTCTGGGCTGAGGAATTTGATCTGGAGCAATTTCCTTAGGAGCATCTTCTTGAATTTCATCAGTGCTGGGGACAATTTCTTCAGCAATTTCCTCAGTAGGAACAATGTCTTTAGTAGCTTTGAACTTGATTGCTTCCTCAGGAGATAATTTATCTGGATCAGGAGGCAATTGCTCTCTTTGCGAGCTATTAGTTTCATCGAACCGCACATCTACAGTTTCAACAACCTTCTTGTGATAGGTGTTGAAGACTCTGTAGGTGTGCGAGTCCTTTCCGTAACCAAGCATAAAACCCTCATGTGCTTTAGATGCAAATTTGGAGCTATGGTGAGGATCTCTAATCCATCATCTTGCATCAAAGACTTTGAAATACCTTACATTGGGTTTCTTGTCAGTGAGGAGTTCATATGAAGTTTTCTTGAGGAATTTGTAAAGATATACCCTGTTGATGATATGACAAGCAGTGTTGATTGCTTCAGGCCAGAAACGACGAGGAGTCCGATATTCTTCAAGCATGGTCCATGCCATTTCAACCAGAGTCGTGTTCTTTCTTTCGACGACGCCATTTTGTTGAGGAGTATAAGGAGTAGACAATTCGTGAGTAATACCAAGTTCATCAAGATAATCATCAAGACCAGTGTTTTCGAATTCTGTCCCATTATCAGTCCTGATGTGTTTGATCTTGACGCCTAATTTCGTCGAGGACCTTGAGGAAAATCGTTTGAAGACTTCCTGCACTTCAGTTTTATATAGAATGATATGCACCCAAGTATATCTAGAATAATCATCAACTATGACAAAGCCGTATAAATATGCTGCATTTGTTAGAGTGGCATAATGAGTAGGTCCAAATAGATCCATGTGAAGTAATTCAAACGGTCGAGTAGTAGTCATGATGGTCTTCGAGGTATGTTTGGATCTGGCCATTTTTCCAGACTCACAAGCACCGTAGAGGTGGTCCTTGAGGAATTTGACTGATTCGATGCCAATGACATGCTTCTTCTTTGCCAGCGTGTGCAAATTCCTCATGCTTGCATGACCAAGTCTTATATGCCATAGCCAGCCTTCTGAGGTTTTTGCTAGTAAGCATGTGACTGCTTGAGGACCTGTGGAAAAATCAACAATGTAGAAATCTCCTCTCCTAACACCTTCGAAGATTTTGGATCTATCAGATGCCATGATGGCTACACATCTATATTTTCCAAAGATAACAACCATATCAAGATCACAAAGCATTGAGACTGACATGAAGTTAAACCCAAGGGATTCAACAAGCATCACTTTGTCCATGTGCCTATCGTTGGAAATAGCCACTTTGCCAAGTCCCAATACCTTGCTTTTACCTTTGTCAGCATAACTGATTTGCTTCAGTGGTGATGGAGTCAGTGGCATATTCATCAGCAAGCTTTTTTCACCAGTCATGTGGTGTGTGCAGCCACTATCAAGAACCCACCCAGTACTCTAGGGTTTGTCAACCTGAGATCAATTAGTACAGCTTACCATCTCATATGCTTCAGACTTGAAGAATATGATATCAATTTCATCAGATAGGAAATTCATCATAAACAGTAAATTTGAGGACGTGTGAAATGTTATCATTTCATCAATGTTAGTTGCGTCCAATCAAGCATTTTCCTCAGGTCTCCAGCAAATTCTTCAGATGATGATTTTCATCTGGAGACCTGACCTGCAGAAGTGATTAGTTCAATTTCTTCACCACCCACATCTGAAGGGGTGGCGGAGAGTTCATCATCCTGCGAGCACCATATGAGAAGGGGGCATTGAAGCTAATGCACTTCTCTTCACAATAGAGGGGTTAGATTACTCAAATGATTAGGCAGAGGAGTTCTTTGAGGATTTATGAACATAATGATTTCAGGATTAAGGCTCATATTCACATCCCTTGTATTTTCCATGCATATCAGAAGCATTAGCACGAGTACGCGCATAGTTTTGACCAGTTGAGGATTTGGATCCTCTTGAAGACTTTGGTCCACCTGAGGAATTTGATCTGGGTTTCAGATTCTTCACGGGTGGTGTCATGAGGACATTCATGTGAACATTTTCCAAGCAACTTTTGGGGACCCAGATTTTCCTCACGGGTGGTCCATTCCTGCAGTTAGTTCCAACATATCGAGCAAATACTTCACCAGATTGATTTTTGAACAGTTTATAATTGGAGTCAGATGACTAATCTGAGGAATAGGATAATTCATATGCAAAGCCTATTAAATTGGATGGATCATTAGGAGGTCCTTTAGTAGCAACCCATGAGCTTTTGGGATACTACTCAGGTTTCCAGTATGATCCATCAGCATTCAATTTCCTCTCAAAGGCAATTTCTTCTTTCCTCGGATTCCTGTTCAATATCTTTTTTTTGAGCACATCGCAAAGGGTTTGATGCCCTTTGAGACTTTTGTACATGTCTGTCACATACAGTTCCTTCAGCCCTACATTTTCGTCAGTAACATGTGTGGTTTCCTCAAGTGAGGAATTTGATACCACATGAGCAGTTGAAGAATTTGTAGCAATAGAAGCACTTGATGATTCTGGTGAAGAATTGGCAGTTTCACGTTTGATGTATTTGAGACATGGTGGACTGAATTCAACCTGAGCGGCACTGATCTGTTGAGCAAGTAATGAATCGTTTTCCATTGGAAGATCATCATGAGACATCCTTATCTTCTCAAGATCAAGTTTCCTTTCAAGAAATTCATAGGAAAGTTTGTCATGATCAGTAAAGAGTGTGTCATGACGATCTTGAAGATTATCAAATCTGTACTGAAGACTTTTCATATCTTGAGTGAGGATTTGGGTAAGACTCATTTCATCATTCAACAGGTCATCGCTTCTGTCTAGCTGTTTTTGAAGCTTTTCAAGGGCAGTTTGTTATTTAGTTGAAATGTTGTAAAGTTTACTGTCACTAGGTTTTTTCTAATCATCACGTTCACAGTCACTTGAAGCAGAGGAGGAATTCTCATTCGGTACCTTTGAACCATTTTCCATGAAGCAATAGGTTGGAGAGAAGTCATCAGCATAGTCATTAGTGTAGATGGCGTTGTCATTTTCTTCAAGGTTGAAGATTGACTTGCTGACAAATGTGGTAGCCATTAAAAGACTTGCACACCAGGCTGCGAGTCTTCTTTAGAACCTTCGTCTTCATCACATTCCTCAGAATCTTCCTCAGAATCCATTTCCTTGCCAATGAGTGCCCGAGCCTTTGTGAAACTAGTCTTCTTGTAGTATGAGGACTTTGAGGATGAGGATTTTGAAGATTTATTCTTTTTCTTCGAGTCATCCGAACTTTCATCCTTGCATTTCTTCTTCTTTGATGCCTTCACCCAGCGAGGAAGATCAGCAATATAGTGACCTGATTTCTTGCATTTTGTGGCAGGTTCTTTTCTTGTAGTCCTCAGATGAAGATTCCGATTTCCTCATATCTGCTCTTGAAGATTTACCAAACTGGCCACATTTTGTAAACTTCTGGAATTTCCTCACGAGCATTGCAAGCTCCTATCCAAGTTCTGCAGGATCACCAATACTGCAATATGAGTCTTGTTGTTTAGATGAGGAAATTGCTTTGGCCTTCATTGCACGAGGTCTAGAATAGCTTGGTCCATACATATCTCTCTTTTCTTCCTGTTAGAATTCAAGAGTATTGAGTCTTTTGAGTATATCAGTAGGATCAAGCATCTTATAGTCTGATCTTTCTTGAATCATCAGAACCAAACTATCAAATGATGAATCCAAAGATCTTAGCAGTTTCTTCACAACTTCATGGTCAGTAATATCTCGAGCTCCCAGTGCTTGTTGCTCATTTGAGATGTCACTGAGGCGATCAAAGGTATCTTGTCATCTTTCATTGTCAAGCCTCTTGAAGCGATTGCAGAGATTGCGAAGAACATCAACACGAGAGTCATGCTGAGTTGATATTTCTTCATTGACTTTGGACAGCCTATCCTAGATTTATTTTGCTGAGCCCAAAGCACTCACTCTGCCATACTGCCCTTTGCTCATATGGCCACATATGATATTCTTCGCTTGAAAGTCAAGTTGCTTGAATTTCTTGACATCAGCTGCAGAGAAAGTAGCAGCGATGGAGGGAACGCCATGTTCCACAATATACCAGAGATCATTGTCAATAGCTTGAAGATGCATCTTCATCTTGGCCTTCCAGTAGGGGAAGTCCTTTCCTTCGAAGCTAGGACATCCTGTAGTAAGATTTATCATGCCTACAGTCGACATTACTAAAACTCCAGGTGGTTAAACCAAAATCACACAGAACAAGGGAGTACCTCGCTCTGATAACAATTGAAAGTGCGTTATATCGACTAGAGGGGGGTGAATAGGCGATTTTTAGAATTTCATCGCGGAGGAAATTCCTCACTGATGAATAACTTACAGCGGAAACAACAAAGGATCAGAAGTGCAAAGACTACAACAACAGTTTTCTCGAGGAGGATTATGAAAAACAGTTTGCATAGTACGCAGGCACAGAGTAAGGAGGTGACGATTAATGGGTGTGAAGAATTTGGGTTGAGGAAGTTCAGAGAAAATCTTCAAACAAAGACAATGAAAGTCTTCAACATACAATATTCGGAATTGAAAGAGTTGAAGAAATAGAACCCGTATCACAGTGAAGACAATTGTTGATGACCCAGTTCCAAGTGCGGTGACAATCGTACGTCTGGTTTGGAGCGGCTCGGTATTGAAACCAAAGGACACACAGTCCCGGGACACACAGTCCCTACCGTATTCTCCTTGAGCTAAGGACACCAAGTCCTCGCCCAACACTCATGGTAGGTCTTCAGGGCAGACTTCGGAACCCTCACAAACTAGGTCACCCGGCGATCCACAATTGACTGCTGGATTGCTCTAGACCATGACGCCTATCCGTCTGGAGGATGCACAGTCCTAAAAGGTAAAATGCTTCCATTCCACATAGGAACAAATTCTTCAGTGATGCTCAATCACTTGGTTTTTGGTTTGTGGTTTGGTGTTTGGGGTATTTCCTCACTGATTATTTACTCTCGAAGACTCGAAGGAATTTGGGTTGCTCTAAATGACAAGTGTTAGTTTCTCGCGGAACAGCCAACAAGCAAATGGTTGTGGGGGGGGGGCTATTTATAGCCTGGGAGGATCGGACATGATTTGACATAAATGCCCTTAAATATTATGACCGTTGGTGTGGATAAGATCAATGAGGTGGCGCGAATCAGGGCACCGGTCGGGACCCTCAACTGTAAGAGTCTTCATGTCTCTCATATTCCTCACTTGAGGCTTTTGTAGGATTAGGCTTGGCTTGAGCATCATGAGGAAATTCATTCCGTAGTATTACCTCGACCCCCTTTAACAGTACGGTGTTCCTTTGACTCAAGAGTGAAGAAAATGAAATAGAAAGAAAGTCTTCATGCTCCAAAGTCCTCGGACTGATTTTCTTCAGGACACACCGAGTTCCTCATCGTTAGTATCTTCATGAGGAATATCAATTTCATCGCAATTTCTTCGCGATTCAAATCTTCAGCATAAGATCAATTTCTTCAGCCAAAGATATACATTTCTAGGGGTCGCTATTCATCGTATAACTCAAACTCCTCAGCAACTTATAGATCATGTGTACACTTATAAACACATTAGATACTTAACCTATAAGTCCTCAAACCACCAAGATCACTAAGGGCACTAGATGTACTTACATTCTGCAACTCAAATAAAAAAACTCAAAACAGATGACAGAAAGTAAATTATATAGATCATGCTGTCAAAAAAATCCAGATCAAAAAGATGATCTCGTAATTTTTGGCGAATTTTTCCTTCAGGCGGACAAAATCTTTTTCTGGACAGCATGTCACAATTTTTGTGCTTTCTTGCAATCGGAGGCTATAACTTGGCACAAAGCTTAAAAATAAAGATACAATGATGTTGCTATAGTAGTAACAAGCATGAAGACCACTAAAACAGAAAGTAAAAAAAAATTGGGTTGCCTCCCAACAAGCGCTTTCTTTTATGCCTTTGATCTAGGCATAATGCAAAAAAGGAGGATCAAAATTGTCCGAGGTCATCGGAATCATAAAAACCTTCAAACGGATCGTCAACAACTTCATCCTTATTTTCCCTAGGGAATGGGTACATACCTTTCGCTTTCCCACATAAGCGTATGTGTCCTTTACCTATATCAATGAATCCTCTCATGGCTCATAGGAAGTCCCTTCCAAGCACTATGTTTCCTTGGCTTGGCTTCATGATGAAGAAATCAATCATTGCATTCCTTTTAGAGAATGTAACATGGACATCTTTTACCTTTCCCTGGATTTCAGTAATATCCCCATTAGAATGTTCATGATAAGATGAAAAATTGTCCATGTCTAACCAGAGAGAATCATAAATAACTTTTGGCATTATAGAAACCATGGATCCAATATAACAATAAACAATGAAGTCTTGGTTAGAGATGCTAATTGTAACAAAAGGCTCCCATCCATCATCTATTATCAAAATCTGTTTATTATCAACCGTGAGTTTCTCTCTTTCTCTTAAGTCTAGAGCATCTATTCTTCTTTCAATGATAGCAAGTTTATCTATAATAGTGTCAAATCCATGATCATAAACAAAGTAATTAGGTAGACCATGTATAATATCAAGAGCTCTAGCCTCATCGCACTCTAAAAGAATTCCTTCAGCTTTAATATCAAGAGAATGTTGACACCACCTAAAAAGACCATGATAAAAATTTCTAAGCACAATTTTGATAGGGATCCAAGGCATAATTCTTCTATGTGCTTTACAAATTCTAACATAAGCTTTCTTCACATCTTCTCCAACCCTTTGATGGAAATCTAGGACCTCAGATTCCCTCAAAGCACAAAATCCTAACATGCTTGACAACTAAAAGAAAAGTAACTGCTTTGTGGTTTTTTTTATAAGAATCTAAAGCAAAAAACTAGAAATCAAACTAACAAGACTAAAAAGCAAAGGTAAAAGATAGCATGCAGCTCCCCTATCTTGAAGACTCGAGTCCCCGGCAACGGCGCCAGAAAACTTTCCTTGATGATGAGATGATGTATATGCTTCTCGCACCTCGTTGGTTACCCCAAGTGGAATGTTGAGATGTAGTCAGCAGCAAGATTTCCCTCACACAAAAATTGTAAGGTTTATCGAACCAAGAGGACTCCTAGGACCAACAAGTAAGTGTCTTCCACCCTGTTGCTAGCAGAAGACATGGACTTGCACACACAACAAATAACTTTGCTCACAACGAGTACAAAGAGGTTGTCAATCTCTCCAACCTTGTAGTTTGCAAAGGATCAAAACACAAGCGGGAAGGTAATAGTGATTGCAACGGGAAAGTAAATGAAAGCGGTAAATGCTGGAGGTGTAAACAATGATGGTGATATGGACCGGAGTCACATGATGTTCACTAGAGATGTCTCCCTCCCAAAAGACGATAAACAACTATGCTTGGGTAAACAAATCATAGTTGGGCAATTGACAGTATTATGAACGCACCGCAATGCTAATTATGCTACTTGATAGTTAGAGGTTCAATAGTAATAGGCAATACGCCAAGAGAAGTCGACCGTTTATTGATCAGCATCTACTTACTAATCATCCACCTTGAGATATCTATTCAGAACATCTCTCCGGTATTAGGTTGCGAGCCCCACCCAAAGTGTAAACTCAAAGCAACGAACAACTGCATTGACGAACTATGCGTAAGGTAAACAATCCCTGCAATTGTGCTCACAAGCACCGTTGTTTTCTCCCTGGTGTCAAAAACACATCCCCTAGTCTCATGTTTCTTTCACTCAAGCTAGACATAGAGGGGCATGAACCCACAATTATACATAACGCTCCCTCTTGGAGTTACAATCTACTACTCGGCCAAAGCAATAAATAGCAACGGAGAACATGCATGAATCACTAAGGAACATAATATAAAAGGATAATCAAATATATAACTCATAACAGTCTGAACATAATCTCGTAATCCATTGGATCCCAACAAACCGAGCATAGCAATAGAAAGAGAATTACATAGATGCCTTGATCATGTAGGGCAGCTCACAAGGACTAACCATGGAAGCACAAGATTGGAGAGAAGACATCACATAGCTACAGGTCATGGACCCATCGTCCAAGGAGGACTACTCACGACATGTTCCGGAAGCGTCCATGGCGGAGGAGAAACTCCCGGAGGTCAAACCTCTCTCTCGCAGGGTGCTAGGAAGAGGTCTCCTGACGCTCCCGATCTCGTAAGAGCTGCGGCGGCGGAACGATGGAGAAATTCGCGATTCTGGAAGTTGTCGAAGGGTTTCCTCTCGGGACTCTAAATATAGGCCAAAGGAGGGCACTGGAGGAGGTGGGGCCCACCCAGGCGGCCTCCTGGTGTGGCCTAGGGCCAGGCCGCGCCAGCAGGTCGCTTGTGCGGCCACTACCCCCCCTCTAGCCCATCTTCGGTGATCTGAAAGTTTCCGTTTCGCTGATTTTTTATATATTTTCTTGGAATTTTTTGGGCTTCGGGAAATTGGGTAAATGCCCGCGCAAAATTGTCATTAGCAGACAGAAACTTGCAGTGGGTGCAGTGAGTTAGTAGGTTTGTGTAAATATGTGTAAAATGATATAGAAGTGTAGCAAAACATATAACAATGTCACCCAAATGATCATGGAACAAACATAAATTATAGATACGTTTGGGACGTATCAGTAGGCCAGATCCTAGTAAGAGCCGCGTGTATCTCTTTCTCAGGGCACTACCGGATGGGAAAGCCAACGAGTAACACCAAACCTCGAGTTTCCTCGCGGTGGCCCTGCACTCTGCCCGTTTGGGACCAACACCATCACCACTCGCCCCCTTGTATTATGTTGAATTAATCCACGGGTAGCGCTAACTCCCTATCCGTTACTAACGGTGTTCAGTATTATTATGTTGAGCAAATATAGTACCAATGTTGGGCCTTAACAGAAGTGTTTTATCGCAAAACAAAAATCAAGGGGTACCCATAACAACCCCAAACATGTTAGGAGTGCTCAGAATGGGACATAAAGTCGTACACAAGTAACTAGGGCATCAAAGATGGAACAAAACACCGAGCTAGAGGGCCAAGACTTCCACCTTTTACCAAGTGTATAGGTGCATTAAATTAAATAGAAATAATATTGTGATATATCAAGGAATCCATGTTGTCACATGGGATGCACCATGCACATGCAACTAGCAATGCTAGAAGAATGGCTGAGCAAGCGATAACATAGACAAACAAAGTTTTGCTGGAATGTGGAGGGGTTAGAGGCTTTTCATGGCAACATTGGGAGGCTTGAGATAACAGGTGATAGACAGGGAGATATAGCAATAGAAATGAGCAACTATAATAGCAATGATAGTAGTGGTATATAGGAAAATGATCATCTTGCCTGATATTCCGCTTGGATGAAGAACAAATCCATGAAGTAAACGAATGGGCATAATCGAATGAATCCTCACACTTCGAATCGGTTCGGAACTCTATCGAGAACAAAGAATCCAAAAAAACAATCAACACATGATAACACAACAACATATTCATGATATGATGCGCAAACAATTATGATGCATGTACGGCTTAAATATGCAAGGCGTGGTAATCACAATATTCAAACACTACACCTTAACTGAAGCTCAATATGCAACGACTGCATATTGATGAAACTCCACGTTAGAATCATTTAGTTCCCTCTTGTTTAGGTACTCATCAATATTAAATATTATTAAACATGGATGGTCATGGCATAAGGTGAAGATGGAATTAAGCAAGTTTAAATGAAGAAGGAGAACATACATATAAAAAAATATAACTCTCCATATTTAAGAGAAATCCGGTAAATTTTTTTTAAGTAAACAACCATATTAAATGTTGTTAATCATGGCAAGAGGTGAAGCATGAACAACTACAACATCAAGGCATTTTAAATGAGGCTCGAGACAACAAATAACAATTCTGAAAAGTATACATATGTAATTTTCGAATTTGCTACTGTTCCGCCTAGAACTCAATTTTAGAGTTGTTAAACAACAAATGTAATATCACCATGTCATTCTACACATTTTTCAAGTCAAGTTACATATGTAGATCATTAAAATTGAAGCTACGACTATTAAGAAATGTAACAAACTTTTTTAACATGGCATTTACACAAATTTAATCAAACAACAATGTTAAACATTTTTAACATGGTTGAAAGTTGGAAATTATTAATCTATACAAAATTCTAGTCATCTTCATTTTAATCTGACACATGGTTATTAAGTTATCAACAAATTGAAAAAAGTCCTTTTATGAAATATGCATGCATGAAGAAATACTAAATCAAACAGAAGGAAAAAACATACGCGGGCCGGATTCTAGTACACTAGAGCGGCCTAGGAATGGTGCACACCCAAGCGTGGTGTGTGCACGATTGGAAATAGAACAAACATATGCTGAAACAAAAATTGAACTCTGTGGAATTCGATCCAAAGACCTCTTAGTTGTGGGTTTTCTTGGATGAACAGCTAGGCTAGTAGTGGAACTCTAATACAATATGGATATTGGTGTAAGATGTATCATACACTCGGGCTGAACTGACAAAACTCAAAGACAAAACAAATTGACCGACAGGTTAATTAGAAATAACACAACACAAAACACACAAAATAGGGGCGCCTTGGTTTTGAACAACAGACCCCTCGGATCACTATGGGCGAAGATGACCAGCTCGTCTAGCACGGTATTTGTGAACAAAAACAGTAGCAGGTTTTAACTACATATGAACTAGAACAGGTCTAGGAATCAAATCGAAAGGCCATTGAAAGACGTGCTCACCGCGAGGGAGCTACAGAGGGTGACGAGCAACGCATGCACATGATCTGGATGACCCGAACGAGGGCAGAGCAGGGGACCTAGAGGCCGGATCCGAAGCGGTCAACGAGTGGCTATAGGGAGGCGTTGGACATCACAACTCCTAAGGGAGACGAAGGAGTAGGGGAGGAGTAAGTGAGGTGGCATTGGGCGGCGCCGGAGGGCATGCTTGCCGGTCGGCACGGCGGGGAGCTCTGGCAGCTTGCTGAGTATATTGATTATTAGAAAATATTAGGTAGAATAGGATTTGTCCTACCTTACCTTGTACTTTAAGTTGGTCATTGTACTCCTATCTATATATCCGTGAGGCTCAAGCAATACAACAATTATTTGCACCAATCCCTCCATTCCCTTCCAACATGGTATCTCTCGCAAGTTTCTAGATCTAGCCGCCGTCAACGCTTCCGCCCTGTGCGCCACCCCGGGGCGGTCGGCCTCCATGACCGCCGCTGGGGGCCGCGCCGCCCGTACATAGGGTTCGTCCGCCGGTCTTGTTGACCGGCTGCCTTTGAGAGTCTTTTTCACGATCTTTTGATCCGGGCTTTCTCTCTTTTTCCTGTCTTTTGATCAGCGTTCTTCCTTTTTGGTTTTCCTATCTAAGATCGGGTTGCATCGCCTGCCACCGCCGTCGACACCTGCGAGCCTATACTCCGACCTAGGCGCGACCAGCCGGCCTCTAGTTCGACCCGGCGGACTTGCGTGACGTGGCGGCCCGTCATGGCTGTCCTCCGCGCATCTGTCGTCCATCACTTTACGCCGCCGTTGCTGCCCTGCATTGAACAGGACGCCTGCATCACACACCTTTCATCTTCGTCGCCACTTGCCGGTTGCCTAGGGACGCCGGCTACCTTAGGCCTGCCGGTTGCCGACCCCCTCGCCGGCTGCCATGCCTCCCCGTTGCCTTGGTCTCGCCGGTTGCCAGGCTTGCCGCACCACCGGGCATATCACCTGCCTTGGCTTCCCGTCTGTGTCGGTCCTATCAGCTGCCTCGGGCTCCCAGCCCATCGTCGGCCTCCTCTAGCATGTCGTTCCTCGTTGGCCGCCGTCGCCTTGGTCTGCTCGGCCACCCGGCATCATCGTCCTCGACAACGTCATCGTCACCGAGGAGTGCCCCTGACCTCGCATGCGATCGGATTGATCACCCACCAGCCACGATCGACTACATCTGCACCGTGCGATTGACACGATGAGTCGATTGCATGCGCCTCCGCAGGTCTTGTGAAGGCTGTCCCGAGTACAGCGCGCCCCTCCACCGATCGAGCAACGGGCTGCCGCTGCATTGCCCCGTCGGGCCGCAGTGCCACCGCCCAGTGGTTCTTCCCGCGGTTGCCCTGACCCATGAGCCGCTGCTACACCGCCCCTTCGGGCTATAGTGCAGCGGCACGCGGTCTCCGCCGCCGCACGAGGTCGTCCCTGTGGTTGCACCAACCCGCGCACCACTGTTGCGCCGCTCATTCATATCATAATATTGCGGCACGCAATCCACTCCGCCGTCCCCGCGCGTCGACTTCCTGTGGTATGCACCGTGCCGTCTCCTTCGGTGCGGGAACGCCATCGTCCGCGCCGGTCCTTGTCATGCTGTCTGGCTCTTCCTCGCCTACTTCGAGCATCGCCACCGCGCTCATAACTAGTCGCCGCCGCTACCACTCTCCCTTTGGCGTTGCTGCACCTCGCTCACACGAGCCGCACTGCTTGTGTAATGCCCCAGATATAATCCTTGCCATATTTGTAACCTTTCCTATTTTGGAGTACCATGTTTTGAATGTTATAGAGTTATCATTTCATGTGGCTTAATTTGTGTCTTCATCTTGCATCGTGGTATTCATTGCATTCATGGCAATCCCATTGTGTTGATGTTGCTTGATCATCATGAGTCTCATGTGAATTTGAATGCTAGTGTGCTTGTGTTGATGTTGTGGTGTTTTCAAAATAGTGGGGTTCCAAACAAGGTTTCAAAAATCCCTTTTCTATTACTATTTGAACTTATGAATCTACTTTGTTTAAACCTGTTTTAAAAATGTTGATCATTTAGTGTTTTATCTTGTGATTGAGGGGTATTGTCTTGGGGTTTTAAAACGTAAGTCATATGGTTTTTTTTTAACAAAACAGCCAATTAAATCCTGTTTTGATTATAATTTAGTGGCTCAAAAAATCAGTTTTATATTTTATTTAAATAGGGCATAATTCCCTTATGCCCTAAGTATTTTTTTTTTCAAACCCGTGTGTGGCTATGGGCATTTTGTTTGGGTGTTGTTTATTTTTTTTGAAAGAGAAAACTCTTTTGTTTCTTTTTCAGAGAGGCCCAGGCGGGCTGGCTCCCTCCTCTTACCTGGGCCTTGCCCTTTTTCTCCTTTTCCCCGCGCGCAGCCCGCTCGGCGTTCCTCTTCTTCCCCTGACGCCGTCCCTTTTCCCCCTCCTTTCCGTCAGAGAGGGTCGTCGCCAAAGAGAGAGAGCTCCCGACTCCATGCCCTCAAGGACGTCAAGACCCTATATAACCCCTCGGCGTGCGTGCCCCTCCTCCTAGTGTTCCTTCCATTCCTTCTCCTCCGTCGCCAGCACCTACTTCTCCCTCCATCTCTCCCTCGTCAGGTAAGTTTAGAGAAAGCGGTAGTTCAGAGAGTGCGCCGCTCGTCACCGTCGTCCCTCCCCACGTCACCGATGCGTCCCCGAGGAATCCGAGCGCGCAGGGAGGATGGTGGATCCTCCCTCGCTTCATTCCCGACACTAGGAGGGCGGATCCCCTCCTCTGTCGACCCCTCCTCGCTGTCATCGTCTTAGGTGGAGCAGAGCAGCTCGTCGCCATCGCCTCGCCTCTTCTTCCTCTTCTCGGCAGCAGGAGCACCTCCAAGCACCCCTAGGTGAGCGCCCTAACCTCTCCTTCCTTTTCCCCCGGCATCAGCTCGCCCTATCGCCGTAGCAAGCACCGCCGTCGTTGTCCTGCGCGGCCGGTTGCGCAGCCGCGTCGAGCCGCCATCCTAGGGTCCCTCCGCGTGGGTTAGCCACGGGAATGGGTTCCACGTTCCTCCCGCGTCCCGCGCCGTAGCAGCCGTTCGTTTTAGGTCGCCGGAGTGCCGCCGGAGGACCTCCCCTGTTCCGCCTGTCGTGGTTGCGTGCAGGAGGAGCAGAGGGGGCTGCTCAAAAGAGCATCTCCCCCCTCTCTGTTAAGTTTCGTTCGCGTAGTGCACTGGCTTGGGAGTGTTGTTGCTTCGGGCAGGTCTGGGGTTCTATCCCCAGCGCCCCCCTTTTTAATCTGGGATTTTTTTCCTTTGTTGTAGTTGTCTGGCAGCATCTGCGTAAGAGGGTTTCTCCCGTTTGATAGTGCAGCTACGGTAGCCCAGTGGTGCACATGCGAGTAGAGGTGCAAGAGGTAGTGGGTTCGAAACCCAGGGGCTCCCCTTTTATTTTTTTCATTCATGCTATTTTTCTTTTTCTTCTATTTTGCTGCATTTTGCTATTTTGTTTCTTTTAAAAATACAGGTGGTGTTTAATTTCTTTTAAGGCCTATAGTTCTTGAGTGAGCTCATTAGTGCATGTGTATGTGCATGATAGTGTGCATGTGTGTGTGTGCACATGAGTGGATGTGTGCACACATGTGAGTGTGTGTGTGAATGTTGGTGCACATATACACATGTGCAAGAGGGCCTAGTCCTCAAGTTGCACCTATTCATGTAATGTAGGTTTGAGAGTGTGCACTAGAGTGTGTGTGAGCTCATGCAGGTGTATGTGTGTGCATCGGTGCATATGCACTTGTGCATGAGGGCCTAACCCCTCATGCTTGCTACTATGAAGTAATGTAGTTGTGTATAGTGCTTGTGTGGGTGCATGTGTAGGTGTAGATGTTGCAATATGTGTTAGATTACATGTCATGTTATTCCTTTATAGCATATTGAATTCTAGGTGATATTTTTCGAGCTAGTTTTGTGCCTTGATGTAACATGCAAGTACACATGTATTACATATGATTTTGGGGTAGAATCATCCCAGGAATCCATTGGTGCAATCTGTTGGAATTATGCCCTAGAGGCAATAATAAATATAGTTATTATTATAATTCCTGTATCAAGATAATCGTTTATTATCCATGCTATAATTGTATTGAATGAAGACTTATTTACATGTGTGGATACATAGACAAAACACTGTCCCTAGCAAGCCTCTAGTTAGCTAGCCAGTTGATCAAAGATAGTCAGTGTCTTCTGATTATGAACAAGGTGTTGTTGCTTGATAACTGGATCACGTCATTAGGAGAATCACGTGATGGAATAGACCCAAACTAATAGACGTAGCATGTTGATCGTGTCATTTTGTTGCTATTGTTTTCTGCGTGTCAAGTATTTGTTCCTATGACCATGAGATCATATAACTCACTGACACCGGAGGAATACTTTGTCTGTATCGAACGTCGCAACGTAACTGGGTGACTATAAAGATGCTCTACAGGTATCTCCGAAGGTGTTCGTTGATTTAGTATGGATCGAGACTGGGATTTGTCACTCCGTGTGACGGAGAGGTATCTCGGGGCCCACTCGGTAATACAACATCACACACAAGCCTTGCAAGCAATGTGACTTAGTGTAAGTTGCGGGATCTTGTATTACGGAACGAGTAAAGAGATTTGCCGGCAAACGAGATTGAAATAGGTATGCGGATACTGACGATCGAATCTCGGGCAAGTAACATACCGAAGGACAAAGGGAATGACATACGGGATTATATGAATCCTTGGCACTGACGTTCAAACGATAAGATCTTCGTAGAATATGTAGGATCCAATATGGGCTTCCAGGTCCCGCTATTGGATATTGACCGAGGAGTCTCTCGGGTCATGTCTACATAGTTCTCGAACCCGCAGGGTCTGCACACTTAAGGTTCGACGTTGTTTTATGCGTATTTGAGTTATATGGTTGGTTACCGAATGTTGTTCGGAGTCCCGGATGAGATCACGGATGTCACGAGGGTTTCCGGAATGGTCCGGAAACGAAGATTGATATATAGGATGACCTCATTTGATTACCGAAGGTTTTCGAAGTTACCGGGAATGTACCGGGAATGACGAATGGGTTCGGGGTGTTCACCGGGGGGGGGGGGCAACCCACCCCGGGGAAGCCCATAGGCCTTGGGGGTGGCGCACCAGCCCTTAGTGGGATGGTGGGACAGCCCAAGAAGGCCCTATGATCCATAGGAAGAAAATCAAAGAGAAAAAAAGAGGAGGTGGGAAAAGGGGGAAGGACTCCTCCTTCCAAACCTAGTTGGACTCGGTTTGGAAGGGGAGGGTTGCCCCCCTTGGCTCGGCCGACCCCCTTGAGGGTCCTTGGACCCCAAGTCAAGGCTCCCCCTCCTCCCCCTATAAATACGGAGGTTTTAGGGCTGATTTGACACAACTTTGCCACGGCAGCCCGACCACATATCTCTACGGTTTTACCTCTAGATCGCGTTTCTGTGGAGCTCGGGCGGAGCCCTGCTGAGACAAGATCATCACCAACCTCCGGAGCGCCGTCACGCTGCCGGAGAACTCTTCTACCTCTCCGTCTCTCTTGCTGGATCAAGAAGGCCGAGATCATCGTCGAGCTGTACGTGTGCGGAACGCGGAGGTGCCGTCCGTTCGGCACTAGATCGTTGGACTGATCGCGGGACGGTTCGCGGGGCGGATCGAGGGACGTGAGGACGTTCCACTACATCAACCGCGTTCACTAACGCTTCTGCTGTACGGTCTACAAGGGTACATAGATCACACATCCCCTCTCGTAGATGGACATCACCATGATAGGTCTTCGTGCGCGTAGGAATTTTTTTGTTTCCTATGCGACGTTCCCCAACAGTGGCATCATGAGCTAGGTTCATGCGTAGATGTCTTCTCGAGTAGAACACAAAAGTTTTTGTGGGCGGTGATGTGCGTTTTGCTGCCCTCCTTAGTCTTTTCTTGATTCCGCGGTATTGTTGGATCGAAGCGGCTCGGATCGACATTACTCGTACGCTTACGAGAGACTGGTTTCATCCCTACGAGTAACTCCGTTGCTCAAAGATGACTGGCGGGTGTCAGTTTCTCCAACTTTAGTTGAATCGGATTCGACCGAGGAGGTCCTTGGATGAGGTTAAATAGCAACTCATATATCTCCGTTGTGGTGTTTGCGTAAGTAAGATGCGATCCTACTAGATACCCATGGTCACCACGTAAAACATGCAACAACAAAATTAGAGGACGTCTAACTTGTTTTTGCAGGGTATGCTTGTGATGTGATATGGCCAACGATGTGATGTGATATATTGGATGTATGAGATGATCATGTTGTAATAGATAATATCGACTTGCACGTCGATGGTACGGCAACCGGCAGGAGCCATAGGGTTGTCTTTATACTAATGTTTGTGCTTGCAGATGCGTTTACTATTTTGCTAGGATGTAGCTTTAGTAGTAATAGCATGAGTAGCACGACAACCCCGATGGCGACACGTTGATGGAGATCATGGTGTGGCGCCGGTGACAAGAAGATCGTGCCGGTGCTTTGGTGATGGAGATCAAGGAGCACGTGATGATGGCCATATCATGTCACTTATGAATTGCATGTGATGTTAATCCTTTTATGCACCTTATTTTGCTTAGAACGACGGTAGCATTATGAGGTGATCTCTCACTAAAATTTCAAGATGAAATTGTGTTCTCCCCGACTGTGCACCGTTGCTACAGTTCGTCGTATCGAGACACCACGTGATGATCGGGTGTGATAGACTCAACGTTCACATACAACGGGTGCAAAACAGTTGCGTACGCGAAACACTCGGGTTAAGGTTGACGAGCCTAGCATGTGCAGACATGGCCTCGGAACACATGAGACCGAAAGGTCGATCATGAATCATATAGATGATATGATTAGCATGGGGATGCTTACCACTGAAACTATGCTCAACTCACGTGATGATCATACTTGAGCTAGTGTAAGTGGATCATGAACCACTCAAATGACTAGAGAGATGTACTTTTTGAGTGGGAGTTTAGCGAGTAATTTGATTAAGTTAAACTCTAATTATCTTGAACATAGTCTAAGTCCACTTTGAATATATTTGTGTTGTAGATCATGGCTCACGCGACAGTCACCCTGAATTTTAATACGTTCCTAGAGAAAGCTAAGTTGAAAGATGATGGAAGCAACTTTGTAGACTGGGCTCGTAATCTTAAGCTAATCTTACAAGCTGGGAAGAAGGATTATGTCCTTAATGCTGCGCTAGGAGATGAACCACCCGCTACGGCTGATCAGGATGTGAAGAACGCTTGGTTAGCACGTAAGGAGGACTACTCAGTAGTTCAATGTGCAGTCTTGTATGGCTTAGAACCAGGACTTCAACGTCGCTTTGAGCGTCATGGAGCATTTGAGATGTTCCAGGAGTTGAAGTTTATCTTTCAGAAGAATGCCCGAATCGAGAGGTATGAGACCTCCGATAAATTCTATGCTTGCAAGATGGAGGAGAACTCGTCTGTCAGTGAACATGTGCTCAAAATGTCTGGGTACTCAAACCGTCTAGCTGATCTGGGGATTGAACTCCTACAAGAAGCTATCACTGACAGAATCCTTCAATCACTGCCGCCAAGCTATAAAGGCTTTGTGTTGAACTACAACATGCAAGGGATGAACAAGTCTCCTGGCGAGTTGTTTGCGATGCTGAAAGTCGCAGAGTCTGAACTCCGTAAAGAGCATCAAGTGTTGATGGTGAATAAGACCACTAGTTTCAAGAGAAACGACAAAGGCAAGAAGGGTAATTCAAAGAAGAGCGGCAAGCCTGTTGCCAATCCGACGAAGAAACCCATAGCTGGACCTAAGCCTGAAACAGAGTGTTATTATTGCAAGGGTATGGGTCACTTGAAGCGCAATTGCCCCAAGTATCTGGCTGATAGGAAGGCGACCAAAGAAAAACCAGGTATATTTGATATACATGTTATTGATGAGTACTTAACTGGCCCTCATAGTAGTGCCTGGGTATTCGATACCGGTTCTGTTGCTCATATTTGCAACTCAAAACAGGAACTGCGGAATAGACGAAGGCTGGCGAAAGATGAAATGACGACGCGCGTAGGAAATGGTTCCAAGGTTGATGCAATCGCCGTCGGCACAGTTTCACTTCAGTTACCATCAGGATTAGTTATGAACTTGAATCATTGTTATTTAGTGCCTGCGTTGAGCATGAACATTATATCTGGATCTTGTTTATTGCGAGACGGTTACTCTTTTAAGTCAGAGAATAATGGTTGTTCTATTTCTATGAGTAACATCTTTTATGGTCATGCACCCAATGTGAGAGGATTGTTCATATTGAATCTTGATAGTGATACACACATACATAACATTGAGACCAAAAGAGTTAGAGTTAACAATGATAGCGCCATATTTTTGTGGCACTGCCGCTTAGGTCATATTGGTATAAAGCGCATGAAGAAACTCCATGCCGATGGACTTTTGGAGTCACTTGACTTTGATTCACTTGACACGTGCGAACCATGCCTCATGGGCAAGATGACTAAAACTCCGTTCTCCGGAACAATGGAGCATGCAAGTGACTTGTTGGAAATCATACATACCGATGTGTGTGGTCCGATGAGCGTAGAGGCACGCGGCAGATATCGTTATTTTCTCACCTTCACTGACGATTTGAGTAGATATGGTTATGTCTACTTAATAAAGCACAAGTCTGAAACATTTGAAAAGTTCAAACAATTTCAGAGTGAAGTTGAAAATCATCGTAACAAGAAGATCAAGTTCCTACGGTCTGATCGTGGGGGTGAATATCTGAGTTTCGAGTTTGGTGCTCACTTAAGACAATGTGGAATTGTTTCACAGTTGACACCGCCTGGAACACCACAGCGTAATGGTGTGTCCGAACGTATTAATCGTACTTTATTAGAGATGGTGCGATCTATGATGTCTCTTACCGATTTGCCGTTATCGTTTTGGGGTTATGCATTAGAAACAACTGCATTCACTTTAAATAGGGCACCATCAAAATCCGTTGAGATGACACCATACGAACTGTGGTATGGCAAAAGGCCAAAGTTGTCGTTTCTTAAAGTTTGGGGATGTGATGCTTATGTCAAAAAGCTTCAGCCTGAAAAGCTGGAACCCAAAGCGGAAAAGTGCATCTTCATAGGTCACCCAAAAGAGACAGTTGGGTACACCTTCTATCTCAAATCCGAGGGCAAAGTGTTTGTTGCTAAAAACGGAGCTTTTCTCAAGAAGGATTTTCTCTCAAGAGAATTGAGTGGGAGGAGGATAGAACTTGATGAGGTTGTCGAACCTCTCATCCCTCTGGATGCTGGCGCAGGGCAAGGGGAAACCTCTGTCGTTGCGACGCCGGTTGAGGAGGAAGTTAATGATGATGATCATGAAACTCCGGTTCAAGTTTCTGTCGAACCACGCAGGTCGACGAGACCACGTGCTCTTCCAGAGTGGTACGGTAATCCCGTCTTGTCAATCGTGTTGTTAGACAACAATGAACCTGCAAATTATGAAGAAGCAATGGTGGGCCCAGATTCCAACAAATGGCTAGAAGCCATGAAGTCCGAGATAGGATCCATGTATGAGAACAAAGTGTGGACTTTGGAAGTACTACCTGAGGGCCGCAAGGCTATTCAGAACAAATGGATCTTTAAGAGGAAGACGGACGCTGACGGTAATGTGAGCGTTTATAAAGCTCGACTTGTGGCAAAGGGTTTTTCACAAGTTCAAGGAGTTGACTACGATGAGACATTCTCACCCGTAGCGATGCTTAAGTCCGTCAGAATCATGTTAGCAATAGCTGCATTTTTCGATTATGAAATCTGGCAGATAGATGTCAAAATGGCGTTCCTTAACGGTTTCCTTAAGGAAGAGTTGTATATGATGCAACCCGAAGGTTTTGTCGATCCTAAGAATGCTACAAAGGTGTGCAAGCTCCAGCGATCCATTTATGGACTGGTGGAAGCATCTCGGAGTTGGAACAAACGCTTTGATGAGGTGATCAAAGCATTTGGGTTTATACAAGTGGTTGGAGAATCTTGTATTTACAAGAAAGTGAGTGGGAGCTCTGTGGCGTTTCTAATATTATATGTGGATGACATATTGCTGATTGGAAACAACGTAGAGTTTTTGGAGAGCATAAAGGATTACTTGAATAAAAGTTTCTCTATGAAGGACCTAGGAGAAGCTGCTTACATTCTAGGCATTAAGATCTACAGGGATAGATCAAAATGCCTGATCAGACTTTCACAAAGCACATACATTGATACAGTTTTGAAGAGGTTCAAAATGGAACAGTCCAAGAAAGGGTTCTTGCCAGTTTTACAAGGTACGAGATTGAGTAAGACTCAGTGCCCAGCAACTGATGAGGATAGAGAGCATATGAGCACAGTCCCTTATGCTTTAGCCATAGGTTCTATCATGTATGCAATGCTGTGCACTAGACCGGACGTTAGCCTGGCCATAAGTATGGCAGGCAGGTTCCAGAGTAATCCAGGAGTGGATCACTGGACGGCGGTCAAGAATATCCTGAAGTACCTGAAAAGGACTAAGGAGATGTTTCTCGTGTATGGAGGTGACGAAGAGCTGGCCGTAAAGGGTTACGTCGATGCAAGCTTTGACACAGATCCGGACGACTCTAAGTCGCAGACCGGATACGTATTTATTCTTAATGGGGGTGCGGTAAGCTGGTGCAGTTCCAAGCAGAGCGTCGTAGCAGATTCTACATGTGAAGCAGAGTACATGGCTGCCTCGGAGGCGGCTAAGGAGGGTGTCTGGATGAAGCAGTTCATGATGGATCTTGGAGTGGTGCCAAGTGCACTGAATCCAATAACCTTGTTCTGTGACAACACGGGTGCCATTGCCCTAGCAAAGGAACCACAGTTTCACAAAAAGTCGAGACACATCAAATGATGCTTCAACCTCATCCGCGACTACGTCGAAGGGGAGGACGTAAATATATGCAAAGTGCACACGGATCTGAATGTAGCAGACCCGCTGACTAAACCTCTTCCACGGGCAAAGCATGATCAACACCAGAACTGTATGGGTGTTAGATTTATTACAATGTAATTCGCATGATGATGTGAGGGCTAGATTATTGACTCTAGTGCAAGTGGGAGACTGTTGGAATTATGCCCTAGAGGCAATAATAAATATAGTTATTATTATAATTCCTGTATCAAGATAATCGTTTATTATCCATGCTATAATTGTATTGAATGAAGACTTATTTACATGTGTGGATACATAGACAAAACACTATCCCTAGAAAGCCTCTAGTTGGCTAGACAGTTGATCAAAGATAGTCAGTGTCTTCTGATTATGAACAAGGTGTTGTTGCTTGATAACTGGATCAAGTCATTAGGAGAATCACGTCACGGAATAGACCCAAACTAATAGACGTAGCATGTTGATCGTGTCATTTTGTTGCTACTGTTTTCTGCGTGTCAAGTATTTGTTCCTATGACCATGAGATCATATAACTCGCTGACACCGGAGGAATACTTTGTGTGTATCAAACGTCGCAACATAACTGGGTGACTATGAAGATGCTCTACAGGTATCTCCGAAGGTGTTCGTTGATTTAGTATGGATCGAGACTGGGATTTGTCACTCCGTGTGACGGAGAGGTATCTCGGGCCCCACTCGGTGATACAACATCACACACAAGCCTTGCAAGCAATGTGACTTAGTGTAAGTTGCGGGATCTTGTATTACGGAACGAGTAAAGAGACTTGTCGGTAAACGAGATTGAAATAGGTATACGGATACTGACGATCGAATCTCGGGCAAGTAACATACCGGAAGACAAAGGGAATGACATACGGGATTATATGAATCCTTGGCACTGAGGTTCAAACGATAAGATCTTCGTAGAATATGTAGGATCCAATATGGGCATCCAGGTCCCGCTATTGGATATTGACCGAGGAGTCTCTGGGGTCATGTCTACATAGTTCTCGAACCCGCAGGGTCTGCACACTTAAGGTTCGACGTTGTTTTATGCGTATTTGAGTTATATTGTTGGTTACTGAATGTTGTTCGGAGTTCCGGATGAGATCACGGACGTCACGAGGGTTTCCGAAATGGTCCGGAAACGAAGATTGATATATAGGATGACCTCATTTGATTACCGGAAGGTTTTCGAAGTTACCGGGAATGTACCGGGAATGACGAATGGGTTCCGGGTGTTCACCGGGGGGGGGGGGGGGCAACCCACCCCGGGGAAGCCCATAGGCCTTGGGGGTGGCTCACCAGCCCTTAGTGGGCTGGTGGGACAGCCCAAGAAGGCCCTATGTGCCATAGGAAGAAAATCAAAGAGAAGAAAAGAGGAGGTGGGAAAAGGGGGAAGGACTCCTCCCTCCAAACCTAGTTGGACTCGGTTTGGAAGGGGAGGGTTGCCCACCTTGGCTCGGCCGACCCCCTTGAGGGTCCTTGGACCCCAAGGCAAGGCTCCCCCTCCTCCCCCTATATATACGGAGGTTTTAGGGCTGATTTTACACAACTTTGCCACGGCAGCCCGACCACATATCTCCACGGTTTTACCTCTAGATCGCGTTTCTGCGGAGCTCGGGCGGAGCCCTGCCGAGACAAGATCATCACCAACCTCCGGAGCGCCGTCACGCTGCTAGAGAACTCTTCTACCTCTCCGTCTCTCTTACTGGATCAAGAAGGCCGAGAACATCGTCGAGCTGTACGTGTGCGGAATGCGGAGGTGCCGTCCGTTCGGCACTAGATCGTTGGACTGATCGCGGGACGGTTCGCGGGGTGGATCGAGGGACGTGAGGATGTTCCACTACATCAACCGCGTTCACTAACGCTTCTGCTGTACGGTCTACAAGGGTACGTAGATCACACATCCCCTCTCGTAGATGGACATCACCATCATAGGTCTTCGTGCGCGTAGGAAATTTTTTTGTTTCCCATGCGACGTTCCCCAACACAATCAGATTTTACCTTAGAGCAACATCATTAAACTTTCATTTTCTGTCATGATGCCATGTTTAGTGCTTTGTATTAGGTGGTGCCTTGACCCTTTGAGGATGAATCCTTGATGTAGTGGTAGTGGGTGAACCCCTCTACATGATGGGGTCTTTGTTTTGTTCTTTGGATTTGTATGCACCTATTGTGCCTTGTCAAAGTTGACACGTGGCTGAAAATGTCAGATTGGTGAAACCTTGTGATTTTCACTAAGTGTGGGAATCTGATGTTATTTTCTTCCCCTATTATCTTGGATGAATTAGCTCATCTGTTGGGAATCAGCCCATGCAACAAACTAAAGTTTGTGAGGTTTTATGTTTGTCTAGCCCCCTGTTAAATTTCATGCTTATTAACTTCCTGTGGATATCAGTTTGGAGGCTGCCAAAATGCTTTAGAGCATAAGCAGCTGGTGAAAATCTGTGATTTTCACCAAGTCCTAGAATCTGTGATATTTTGTCCAAGTTAGTGCCTGTATATCTTCTCATGGGTGATTCCTTTGCATTAGCTTCTTGTTCAAGGTTGTAGAGATTTAGGATGGCTTTTGACTCATATCTTGTTTGTCTCATTTAGATGGCTGTCGCTACTTTAAATATTCTAGACAAACTGCTATGATGCTGTTGAAAATAGATTGCATGTTTTTATTGATTTGAAACTTCTATGGGCATTGTTGATGGTGTGGTGTGTTCCCATGCACCACGCCACTTATATTTGGTTGCTTGATCATGTGGAAACCTGGTAACACCAGGAGAGTGCCATTGGAGTGTGTTTGTGGTTGATTTGAACCGTGGATCTCCATAACTTGTTTCGTAGTTTCCGGTTGATCCGTAACTCCGTTCTCTACGTTCTTGATATGTTTTTGCATCGTTTTCTCGTGATACACATGTTCATGCCATCTTCATGCATGTCAAGATAACTTAATACGAGGTTCTTTCCAGAATTCAATTAACTCAACTAATGCATATGAAAGTGACTAGAATAGTGATGCATGCTTCCTTCTTCACACATGCATCATATTGCTTGTCGCATTATGTTGTGTTGGTGTTCATTGGATGTTATCTTATATTGCGTAGCGTCAGGATCGGAGAGCGAGTACGTGGATTTTGGAGAGTATGTGCAGGAAGATCATGAGCAGTTCCAAGATGAAGACATCACAGACAAGATGATCGTGACCTTGATACCGTATCTAGATTTGTTATGCTTAGAATCACGTTTCCTTTGATACATGCTCGCTGCCTAGCAATTGATATAAATGCCACATGTCTTTGCCATGAACCCCAAACACCTCCCTCTCCTAGCAAATGTTGTTTGGCTAAGTAGGCTTGCTCAACTTCTAATGAGTAGCTTTGCTAGTTGCAGGTGCCAGCTGTCTCATGTGTTAACATTAGTATATTGATATCATTATGTTTAAACTGCTATTTAATTAAAGCACCTATATACTTGGTAAATGACGAAAGGCCTAGCCTTTTGCCGGGTGATTTTTTCCGTTGTTGCCACCTTAGTTTCGCTACCGGTGTTTGATTCCATAACTGATCGCTCCTAACACGTTCGGGGTTGTTATGGGGACCCCCTTGATAAATCGTGTAGTGTTAAGGCTCGTCTGACAGGACCCAACATTGGTCTTAATCTGCTAATCACCTAATAATAATTTGCATAGGGAATAGCTGCCCCGAGGATTTAATCAACAACCCGGGCTAGTGCTCCTCATGAGTGTTGGTCCAAACTAGAGTCGTGTGCGGGGCCAACCCGGGGCAACCCGGGAGATTTCTATCAGGCCACTGTATGCTACACTCATCCGACCGTGTCCTGAGAACGAGATACGCGGCTCCTATCAGGTTCGTCGACACCTCGGGAGGTCTTGCCAGATTTGCCTTACCTTAGTGATATATCTTGCGTATAGGCATTTGAGTGAAACTTTGGGTCTCCTCAAAGTTGAGGTTTTCCTCTAACGAATCCGACGAGATCACGAGTTTCGTGATAGAGGATTACTTTGTGGCCCATGGCAGTTTGTGATGGACTAGTTGGAGCATCCCTACTGGGTTTAATCTTTCGGAAAGCCGTGTCCGCGGTTATGTGGCAAACATGGATAATTTGTTAACATCCGATTCTAGACAACTTGAAGTAACTCTAATAAAACTGCCAACTGCGTGTGTAACCGTGACTGTCTCCTTCGGAGATTGCTCTTCGATCGAGAACACGGTGGGGTTATGTTTGACGTAAGTAGGTGTTTAGGATCACTTAGTGATCAATTTATTCTTCGATCGCTTGCGTAGACCACCACATGATACTCTGACCAACGTAAGTTAGCCACCATATATGCTTAGGTTGCTGCAAACCCATACACTAACACCTTCCTCACCTAATAACTTGACTAGTTTCAGTATCAAGATCATTAGATTGCAGAGTCCCCGTGGCTCACAGATTACTACAAACCCCAACAGGTACAAGTACGCCCAACGCAGGAGATCCTGAGGACAACTAGCTGAAGTGGGAGTTCGATGAGGACTCTGGCCGTCTGTATGTGAGCTATCCGGAAGACTGAGGCCATGGTCGTGATCGTGGGCTAGCATACGGGATGTGTTACATCATCTATTTTTCTGTTTAAGTCCGTAGCTGGACTTGCTGCTACTCTAAATAATGTGTGTCTGTAAGCTATACAAAATATTTTTAACAGATGGCAAGTGTATGCCCTACTTGTTAATCTTTACTGATGTATTATGATGATTATCCCGTTTGCGAAACGCATAGATGCGCCCCTTTCCCCTTTTGAGGCCTCGCCCCCAAATAAGGAAAGGGCCGCGTCTTAGTCGTTACAGCCCGTCCACCTCCTTCATCTTCGTCCAGCGCCAGCTCATTGCTAGAGTCGTTGTCATCTTCCCCGACCACTTCATCTACTCCGACCAATGCAGGCAACATCACCCTAGGCCGATTTGCGCCGCACCCATCGTCGAGTCCTTCTCTGCTAGCCTCCTCAAGATGGCGTACAGGTTGTGTGCAGGTCCCCGTCTCTCCATGCCCAGTGGTGGCAACATTTACGTGTGCCTTCGTCCCCGATGTGCTCCTAGGCCTGGCAAGCCTGGCGCCGCGCATCGCCAATATCGACCTCGTCCGTCTACACATGCGCGGAGCTGGCAACACCGATGCGTGCCTTCGTCCATCATGTGTCCCCGGGCTTGGCAAACCTGCCGCGACGTGTCCTCAACTAAATCTCCTTCCCGGCACATCACTACTTCGACACTACTGCGCCCACCCCTAACTCGGTGCCTCCTTGTGCCCGGTGCTTCATGGCAACTTCCTCGACACCGGCTACACCGACTCGACATCGACCACGGTGTTCTTCGCCCAGCTACCTCGACCACGGCTACACCACCCTATGCTCTCGACTACCTCGACAAACGCACAAAGGGCTATCCCTTGCTTGAGAAACCTCGTCTCTCTCCACTCCAGCCACAACTTCCGCGGTGCATCGACCGTTGCGACTGTGGGGGGTGACCATTGGCTTACCTTTGGCTTCTTCTCCAGTCTCACCATCTGCATCGTTATCGTTGTGACTGCGAGGGTATGTTGAGTATATTGACTATTAGGAAATATGAGATAGGCTAGGATTTGTCCTACCTTGCCTTGTACTCCAAGTTGATCATTATACTCCTATATATATGCCCATGAGGCTCAAGCAATGCAACAATTATTTCCACCAATCCCTCTATTCCCTTCCAACACAGCTGAAGTGCGGGAGGACGAGCTTGTGCTCGGCGCTCAGGATGCTCCTGCATCCGCGAGGAGGATACACACATGCTACAATTGAGCGTGAGGCTACTGGAGGCGAACATGGCAGTTGGATGGGTCCTCATGCGGGCTCAAAATGGAGCTGCTCCAACTCCATGTCGATGGGGTCTCCTAGAGAGGGAGAGATTCGAGAGACACAGTATAACGCTCAAGATGCGATCCTATCCTTATTTTTGGCACGAGGGCCTCGATAGGGATAGAAGCGCATCTCGGCGTTTCGGAAGAATGGATATCGTTACAAGTACATGTACTAAAGAGAAGAGTATATGGAACATCAGAGTCACATGCAACATCAGAGTCGCATCAGTACCATACATAAATATCACGAAGAAGAGCAGGGTCCGACTACGGACGAAAACAAATGAGAAAAGAACGACGTCCATCCTTGCTATCCCAGGAAGCTAGCCTAGAACCCATCCTATATCGATGAAGAAGAAGAAGAAACTCCAAATGAACAATCATCGCGCTCATGTCTTAATCACCTTACATGTACCTGCAACTGGTGTTGTAGTAATCTACGAGCCATAGGGGACTCACAATATCATTTCCAAAGGTATCAAGACTAGCAAATCTTAATTGGTGAGGTAAGGTTAAGTGGTGAGGTTGCATCAGCGAGTAAGCATTATATGAGGTGGCTAACTTACGAGTACAAGAAATAAGAGGGGGAAGATCTACGCATAGCGAACGTGAACTACTGATGATCAAATGAATGATCCTGAACACCTACTTACGTCAAACATAACCCCACCGTGTCCTCGATCGGAGAAGGAAGTCGCGAAAGAGACAGTCACGGTTACGCACTCAGTTGGCATATTTTAATTAAGTTAACTTCAAGTTGTCTAGAACCAGTGTTAAACAAAGTTTCCATGTTGCCACATAACCATGGGCATGGCTTTCCGAAAGATTTAACCCTGTAGGGGTGCTCCAACTAGTCCATCGCAAATTACCACAAGCCGCATAGAAATCCTCGATCATGAAACTGGCGATCTCGTCGGACTCCTTAGTGGAAAACCTCAACTCTGAGATTACCCAAAGTTTCACCAGAATTCCGATGCACAAGATATTTCGTCAAAGGTAAAACTAATCCAGCAAGGCCGCCCGACGTGTCGACAATCCCGATAGGAGCCGCGTATCTCGTTCTCAGGACATGACGGATGAGTACTATGTACGGTGGCCGGATAGACATCCCCCGATTGCTCTGGGTGGCCCCGCAAGTGGCTCTGTTTTGGACCAGCACCATCAGCATTGGCCCTCCCTGTATTATGTTGAATTACTCCTCGGGTAGCGCTAACTCCCTATGCTTTTCAGTATTAACAGAATTATTATGTTGGGAAAATATAGTACCAAAGTTGGGCCTTGCTAGACCAGCCTTAATCTAAAACGAATTATCAACGGGGTCCCCATAACAACCCCGATCGTGTTAGGAGCGCTCAGTTATGGAACATAACACCGGTAGCCGAAACTAAGGGGGCAAAGGTAGAACAAAACACCAGGCTAGAAAGGCCGAGCCTTCCACCATATACCAAGTATATAGGTGCATTAAATTAATTAGCAATTATATGGTGATATAACAAGGAACCCATGTTATCACATGGAAGCAACTTCAACTGCAACTAGCAACGCTAACACATGGTTAAGCAAGCGGAAACATAGCCAATCCGTGGATTGCTAGGTTGTGAACATGTTAAAGGTTTTCATGGCAATGTTGAGAGGCTGTTATTTAACAGCTGATAGGCGGCGAGACATAACAATAGAAACGGTAAAACTAGCATGGCAATGATAGTAATGGTATCTGGGGAAATGGTCATCTTGCGTGAGATCCCGCTTGGAAGAAGAACAACTCCGTGAAGCAGACGAACTCTATCGAGACGAAGCAAAGAGGAAACAAGCATCAACACAGATATTCGCCACGACACATGCTGGACAAGATGCAATCCACATATGATGCATGATCTGTTGAATATATGCATGAAATGGAATGACAATTCACAATAATCAAACACTACACATTAAGTGAAGTTCAATATGCAACGAGTTGCATATTGACAAAACTCCACACACAAATTATTTAATTCTATCCCGGTTAGGTACATGACAATATTAATTGTGGTCAAACATGGCAAGAGATGAAGCGTAATTAAGCTACCTATCTAGGCATTTTAAATGAGGTCGGAAACGACATATAGCATCTCCGAGATGACCTCATACGTCAATTTATAATACTGTCCAGATCTGAACTAACATGTTTTAATACTTGTTAAACAGAAAAATAAATAGTTTCATGTGATTCTATGTGTCGTTTCAATCAGTTTACACATAGAGAACATCTCCAACGGAGCTACGGTTCAAAAGATACGAACACTGCAAGATATGATGGCATGAATGCAATATGTATGCAAGGACAGTCACAAGCATTTCAAAACATACAACCATCAAGATAGTATTAAACTACACGAGATTCTAAGCAAGTTTCATATAGGACACAAACAAAATGAAGCAACGGTTCAACAACTACAAGCTAAAAAAGAAATCACTACAATCTGCCCAAAACAACAACATGGCATTTTCTACACCCCTGAACAACACGCTACATAAATCCAAAATGCTCACACAATACATGAGACAATATAGGGCAAGATGCTCTTCAACACCCTACTAATAACATCTACCATGGAAACATGGATCACTAGGAACAGAACTCACAAAATGGCATCTCACAAACAGTTTCAGACTTAGTGAAAATATCAGTTTTGACAGTGCAGTTGTCGATCTGAAGGCATATTAACAACAACAAAACTATATTCTACAGGGCACCAAATGATATGAAAATTCAAAGAATGCTAGAGCATCTTAAGGGCTACAACTAACTCCATTGCACCAACCTCAAAAGGGCTATAGATCACCAGATAAAGTCATGGCAAGACAGCAACAGAATATAACAGATTTCAGACTTAGAAATATTTCAGCATCTCCAAATCAGCATTATTTTCTAGCATGTTGACAATAAGGAAATAACACCTAAACATGGATTTCTATTGCAACCAAAATTACCAGAGGCTAGCCTACACATCCAAGGGCATATCTCTAGTGGACAAGTCAATCATATCATGCACGGAATAAATCCCACAAAATATACAAAAGGGCAACATGGCAAAATATCACGCGCACTAACTTGCTCAAAAGCTAAAACTAAATGCACAGTTAAATTCTATGGATTTTTCTACCCCGAAAACATATATAATATGTGGGGTTGCAACGTAAAAAATATCGTCACACGTATATGCGAGAATATGTACTAAACATGACATAACAAACTAGAGACGGAACCTACATGAAAATATGCAAACAAATACTCTAAAATTCATGGAAAAGGGTCCCGAACAACACGAACATTTCATCTATGGTATTTGAACAATCCGGACACGCATAAAAATAGCTACGGAATATTCCCTATTAGGACAGCATGCAAAACTAGGTAAACAGCGGGTCAAACCACTCCAAACATGCATGCAAGTTGCAAAATATGAACCTACACAAAAAACTAATCAAGTTACATATTTAAATTGTTGCGATCCGAAGCACGGTTTGAAATCTACGGCCATTTGAAAATCCGGCAATTTTCTGGAATTAAAAAATCCGAAAAATGCTTGAATATATATATACTACCGGGCCTAATCTGTTGGCGCAAAATAGCTAAGATACGCCTAGGGGGGATAGAGGCTTGCATGGGGGAGGCTCACCTTGGTGCGCTTGGGCGGTGGAGAGGCGACCTAGGCGAGGCGGCTAGAGGAGGCCGGCCTGGGCCTACTAGCGCACTGGGCCTGGGGGTTGGAGCTGGTGGCCTAGACCGGCTACTCGGCCACGCAGGGCCAGAGACGGGGCAAATCGGGCCCCGACAGGCGACCGACACGGGAGGGCTCGTCCTCCCGCATGGGGCTGAAGGCGCACAGGGGCGCGATGACGGTGCTGCACGACGCCGACGACGATGGCTTGGACCCAGAGAGGAGGAGGTCGACGGGGCTGGCTGGAGATGCCGGGAATGGGTGGATCCGGGTGGCGGTGACCTGATCAAGTGAAGGAGCTGACTGGCGGGTCTGGATCTGGCGGGCGGTGGTGCATCTAACACGGGGCGGTGGCTTGCCGACGGGACCCCGGCAGGACGACAACAAGGGGTCTACGGCCGGGGCAGCGCGACACGGGATCCGGCGGAGGAGAAGCTCCGGCAGGGCTTCGGCTCGACCGCGGAGCTGCTGCACGGGGTGCGGGAGAAGCGGCTCGGGGCTCCTCGGGGCCAGGGCGAGCAGGCGGCGGCGGTTGCGTGGCTCGCTCGGACTCCTAATGGGCTCGGGCGGGCCAGATCCGGGCCTGAGCGGGCCTGGCGGCTGGGAGGAGGTTGGGTGGCAGCTAGGGTTAGGATGGCATGGGAACCGAGGTGGGAGAAGGGTCAGGGTCCAGATTAGGAAGGGGGACTGCTTAAAATAGGGTAGGGACGCTAGGGTTATCCGAATCCGGCTCCGTTTTCGACCACAGGGTCGCAATCGGACGGCCACAAACGTGGAAATGGCTAGGTGGGGTTGTGTAGAGTAGGCTATCCGGAGATGAGGCGGAAAACGGGCACCCGACAACGCGATTTAAAACACCGAAACACGTCCGACAATAAACCGAATACGGTGCCGCTACGGTCGACCGTTCGGGTACCAGACGAACTCCGATTGCGACAAAAATTGGCAGGAGGCCTACCTATATCAAAATAAGACCGCACGTCAAGTTCCAAACCAATCAAAGAATATTTTACGGATACCTTTTAAAACAAAATATTATCGATGCCGCGGGCGCGTGCGTGTGTGGTCGGCTCAACACGGTCAACGACGAACACGAAGAGAACCGGCAACTAATAGCAGATGCACGTTTTGAAAACTGGCGGCAACGGAGTGCCGATGCAATGCAAATGATGTGCATGATGCGATGATGAGTGCGACACACAAACAAGCCACATGACAAAAACAGAATAGAAGGGAAATATTCTAGAACGTCGGTCACGGGTTGTCACACATAGGAAGCCAAGAACGAACATGAGGAAGGAGAAATGGAGAGGTCAACAAATGACTGGTCTGATGCTGCTACTTCTTGCGGCGAGGCTAGGAAAAGCTCCTACAGAGAGGGTGGAGTGTGGCGATGTGAGGACCCTGATCCTAAGTAATAAGAACCCAGCCTGTAACACATTACATCACTTTGCGGCCTCACGCACGGTAAACTCTACGACTTCCACCTTACCTTGGTCGGGTCCGTTTGCGTCTTTTAGCTCACGTATGTGAATGTGTCGCTAGCATTCACATGACAAAAAACACAGGTCGACATGACTAGTTATAAACCCAAGTGGTACATACGTACAGGGACATGAATACATAACCTAGCAAAGAAGGTTTCAGTCATCAGCGTGTGTAGACGAGTCGTAGCAAGCTACAAGGACTCCATTACACCGCGTCACATTTCCCAGAAGGGAAAGACACAACAGCAAAGAAGGATACATGTCGGTCAATCAATGTGTCCGGAGCAGTAGCAAGCTACCAAAGCTCGGTGGAAGCACAAAGAGGCATTTCCCCGTCAAGAGTACTACTAAAGGCACACAACTAGGTGTCGAATCCAACACATATAATGCATTTCATAACATACACACAATATGCACGATATGTGTAGATACAACATGGCATCACAACATAACTCTATGACTGAAGCTTTTATTATAGTATCATAAGAGTCAACATAGTATGATATTACAAACAGGGGTCTCGTGACCGGACACTCAAGTCATACAAACATCAAGCGGAAGCATAACATGTCTGGGTACAAACATCTACTAAAAGTGGCTGGGAGACCCTGAAAAGCTACAACGACCCTACCAAAGGAACCAGACCTCTGTCTGGGATTTCCATGCTATTCCGGTCAACATCGAACACATGGCGTAGAAACCATTAATGAGACTAAAATCTTCTCTAGAAAAATATAATTAAAGCAACCGTGAGTACAGAGGTACTCAGCAAGACTTACATCAGAACTAACTACATATGCATGAGTGTCAAAAAGGGATGGTGTATCATGTACTACGCCTACGAGTAGTTTGAAAGCGCACACGAGTCCGCTAGCTAGTATCCACAACAATACACCACTATGGGTCCACTCCCGTCTCTCTACGAGAGAGCCATCCATAGCACTCACACTTGTCTTCAATATTTTATAGTATCCATTCAAGTTGTCTATGACCATATAAGTTTCAAAGTAGTCCATATCCGCGGACGCAGCTATTCGAACAGATTAGATTACCCTGCTTGGGTGTACTTCTTCACACATGCTCCCACCACTTATCACCATATGCGCGTCATGCATCTCGGCAACCTTCAAGCGGAAGCACTGGCGTGGGCGTCGGCCATGACCTAACTAACCACACAAAACTCTAGTCCAGGTTTGAGACTGAACCCGCAAGGAAGTCCGGTCGAAGTTTCCTCTATGGTCCCAAACGATGTGTACAGGGTTCCCAAGCCCACCTCGACGGATGGTACTACGCTTGGTACACCGGACCACGATGCCTAGTCTGTCCCAAGCCCACCTGTACGAGGAGCCACTCGGTACTAGCATGTCCTACAAACACCAGAAACTAGTTGCAACTCCTGGACAGAGATATAGGTGATTAATATGTCGAAAGAGTCAATTAAGGATCCCAATGTGCGGTAGTAGCTAGTCTTGGATAACATACACATGACTGAGTTCTTAAGCACGGTCCCAATGAGACAACCCGCCATGTACTCCTACATAGCCCCTCATCGGTACCTTTACCAAATCAGGTTCAACACTTATCCTTTGTCACTAGAACACATTCATCCACTCCAGTTCATCACCCAGATGAAGCAGGCCTGACACGACTCTAAGCATAGCAAGCATAGCAGGGTAAAGCACATCATGGCACACGCTTCTACCAAGTATGCTAGGTTGCAAGGTTTAGCTATTTACTGTGACAAAGATAGGCCATGCAAAGGAATGGGTTCAACTACCAAAGCAAAACATTTGAAGCGACGTGTCCTAATGCAATAAATGTGAGCAGGAGTGAGAACATGGGATTTTATCGGAATGTTCAAGGGGTTTTTATTGCCTGATAATACGATGATACGTTACTGCTCCTCAGATGGATACTCGACCGTACCCTCCGGAACAGTGCCTAACACGAAGAACAACTAGCAAAGGGGAACAAATCAATACACATACAAATGCGACAATATGATGCATGTATATGACATGGCAATATGATGTGGTTTGGCCTAATGCACCTGGTAACATATTTAAATGAAGTAGGTTTGAACTCTAGCTTCAAATTCAACTCCATATATGAGGTTACATAATGAATTTGAACAAAATGTCCAAATAATCCTATTTAGGTTGCTCTATCATGCATGAAATTAGTACCAATGGATTATTTATTTTTTTCTGATAATTTTTCATATATAATTTATCTCATTTGGAGTTACTATTGAATTTCTATGATTTTTACAAGTTTTAGCATTTTTCCGGAATTATTTAAAATCCAGAAAAGGGGTTATTGCATCAGCCTCACGTCATAGTGACATCAGCTGGACAAAGGCGCCAACCCAGGTTAAACCTGTGGTTGGGCCCCACATGTCAGTGGCTCGGGGCTAACTAATTCGGTGATTAGCTCTAAGCGAATCACCTGACGACGGGGACCCACCTGTCAGTGGCTCTGGTTTACAGATTTTGTTTTAGTTTTAAAACTTACTAATTAAGCGCGTGGGGCCCCATGTCAATGTCCCATTAGGCTAATTAAGCACGGGGTTAGTGCTAACGACAGCCACGTCATACATCGCCGGAGCTTCGCGGGCGACGACCAATCCAACGACGGCTTCACGTCGGATTCGCGTGAACGGCGATGGTTTGACGCGCGGAGACCACCAAGAGGTAACCCACGCTGGGCCGCATCCATTCATGCGGTTTTGGGGGCGTGGGGGTCGCCGGAGACGGCGGCAGCAGCGACGGAGCGGGCGCCGGTGCTCGGGCAAGATGTGGTCGAGGCCAGGGGACGCGGGAGGAAGAGCTGGTGGTGGCTACGGGCTCCAGCGAGCTCCCTGAGCATGCTCATGTGCTCAGTAGTGGCTCTCGGAGGCGCTAGCCACGGCGGTGCCATGGCCGGCGGCAGGAGCTTGGGCTCCGCGGCTGCAGGAAGCTAGAGGAGGGGAGGCTCGACGGAAATAGGGGGAAAAGGAGGAAGAGATCATGGCGGATCCAGGGAACTAGACGGTTGGCTCGGGGACAACCTGTGGCCGGCAAATCGATGGCGACTTTCGGCGG
Organism: Hordeum vulgare subsp. vulgare; assembly: GCF_904849725.1. NCBI lineage: Eukaryota > Viridiplantae > Streptophyta > Magnoliopsida > Poales > Poaceae > Hordeum > Hordeum vulgare. The sequence goes on from NC_058523.1 coordinate 284,223,223, forward strand.
CCTTCGGTGGTCTCGGGCATGGAGAGAACAAGCGAGAGAGGAGTGTCCAGGGAAGGAATGAGGAGGAGAGAGATCACGGGGGCGCGTGGCGTCCTTAGGCAGCTCCCGGGGTCGTGTTAGAAGCAGGAGGCGGCAAGGCACGACGGCGAGCTCGCCATGGCTCTGCCCGTCCTCCTGGCACACGAGGAAGATAACCTCCTCGCCCCTCGTGATCTGGGCCGGCCAATTGGCACCAGGTAAGCTTATCTTTCTTCTTTTTTGTTTTTTTTGTTTTTTCTATTATTTCCAAAAGTGTTTGTGAGTTAGTGAAAATACTAAAACAGATTACGAAAATAGGAAACCTTTTTCTGGGCACTAACATAAAAATTCCAAAGGCCTTGGCCAAGTTTCATATTTATTGGAAATATAACCTTATTTCCATAATTTTTACATCTTGAAATCAATTAGTTATTGATTAATTCGATAAACAAAATTGCATGTAAAAATATAAGTCACCTTTGGTTGGTGTTACCACATTTTTCCATAGATGATGAACATTTTTAAAGAGCCCTTCTTGTTCATTGGAAAATATTCCAAGTTGGTCCTATTTGAATTTTATAATGCTACGGCTTTGATCAACCCCAATTCACGTTAAGGAAAAGTTAAACATGATGCAGACATAGACATGGATCCAGTGCATGCTAAAAAGTAGGGATGTGACAACTTACCCCCACTTAAAAGAATCTCGCCCCGAGATTCAGGAATCGTCGGGAAGAGGGCGGGGTACTCAAGTCAAAGACGATCTTCTCGCTCCCATGTAGCTTCATTCTCGGAATGATGAGACCAGTGAACCTTAAGAAACTTGTGGTTCCTACGCCGAGTGACACACTCAGCTTGGTCAAGAATACGAATAGGGTATTCTCGATATGAAAGGTTTTCTTGGAGATCAAGCATTTCGTGGTCCACTTCACGGATAGGATCAGAGAAGCAACGCCGGAGTTGCGAGACATGGAAAACACCATGAACTCTAGAGAGCTAAGGGGCAGTTCTAATTGGTAGGCAACTTCTCCTCGTTTAGCAAGAATGCGGAACGGACCAATGTAACGAGGATTGAACTTGCCTTTGATACCGAAACAATGGGTACCCTTCAAAGGAGTAACCCAAAGGTAAGCCTTTTCGTCAACCTCATAAGTTACTTCTTTATGATGGTGATCATACTGGCTCTCCTGACGAGACTGAGCTGTCTTAAGATTCTCATGAATAATGTGAACTTGCTCTTCTGCCTCTTGGATCATATCTGGCCCAAAGAATTGTGTTTCACCTGTTCCTGACCAGTTCAAAGGTGTTCGACATCTTCGTCCATAAAGAACTTCAAAAGGAGCTTTGCCCAAACTGGATTGGTATCTATTGTTGTAAGCAAATTCATCAAATGGAAGGCACTTCTCCCAATCCATTTTGTCACATCCCTGACACCTTAATCAAGTTAGCTTTGTGCTCATGTTTTCTTTGCATTGCACCTAGGAAATTTTCAACAAGAACAAAGCAAGTGGTGAAGGAAAATTCTAAAACCCTAGCCACTTTTCAAATTAAAGGAAATTCCAAAACTAGTTAAAATCAATGAACCCAAAATGGCCTCAAGAAAAGTTCAATCTTTCTGATAATTCTTGAAAACAAATAAGCAATAAAGGAAACCATTTATTTTATAATCTTGGCATTTTAAATAAATGCAAAAGCTACTGGTTTCAAGTTTTAAATTTGAAATCAGAAACTTTAAGCTTTCAAAAATGTTGAAAACTTTAGGAATGGTTGGAAATATTCCAACAAATATTATGGGGTGTTCAACATAGTTTTTACAAACTATTTGGGAGATGAAATAAATAGTAAATCAATGAAATAGCAAAACACAAAAAAAAACAAAAGAGAAAGAAAAGAGGAAACCTTACCTATCGCCGCCCAACCCACCAGGGGCTCCCCGGTCATCTTCCTCCTCCTGCCAGTAGGCAGGGGAGAAGATGAGCACGGCGGCCGAGCCCGGCCACCTCCTGCCTGCCTGCCCGCTGCTGGAGGCCTCCAGGAGCGCCAGCGCGACGCCTACGCCTTCTTATCCTCCTCCCCGCGGCTCTATCCTCTCCTCTTAACCTCGATCCCCTTTCCCCCTCTCGGATCTCTCTCCCCCCCGAAGCTCCGGTCGTCGTCGATCCGTCGTCTCCCGGTCCTCCCCAACCCTGCTGGCAGCCTCACAAGATCCACCGTGAGCTCCTCTTCCTGTTCCCCCTCTTCCCGAGGCTTTCCCCCTCCTTTAACCACGTTAGCCGCCGGAGCCCGAAGGACCTCGTCGCCGGCCATGTCATTGCCGTCGTTGTGGTACTCAGCTCGCGAGGCCGAGCTCAGGAATGAGCTCCTCGAGCTCTGTAGATGGCGTAGGGCCTCTCTCCCAGCTCGCTAGTCCCCTGCATCGGCACTCCCGTCGATGCCCGAGCCGCAGCCGCCGCTGACCTCATCGTCGGCGTGGATTCCGGTGACCACCGGGTCCAGCTCCACTTCCTTTGGATGCGGCGTTTCACTAGCTGCCCGTAGCTCCATTCTGCGCCCAAAACCGACGGCCGTAGCGCCGTTTAGCTCTCTCCGGCGAGCCCTCCGCCGTGCCCGTGGTTGCCGCCGGCCATATTCCGGTGGGGGCCGACGTGGCCAGCCTAACCAAGAAGTTTAAAGCCTAAACACTCACTGACACTGGGCCTAAGGCCAAGTCAAACCCACTTAGGGGCTGGTCAGCGCGGGATTAGCCCCTGAGACACTGACCAGTGGGTCCCCCCTGTCAGGTTTGACCTCATCAGGTCAGTTGACCTGCTGATGTCAGGCTGACGCAATAAAGGGGTTTTCCAGTATAAAAATAATTCCAGAAATGTTTAAAACTTCTAAAATTCATAGAAATTAATCTGTAACTCCAATGAAAATAATTTATATATGAAAAAGTATCAAAAAAATTCAAGGAATCTGAATATGTCATTTTCAAACATGTTTGAAAATGTTACAGAACCCAAACATGTAGATTAATGAATAAGTTAATTCTTATAAATACTTTGTAGATGGAATTTGGAAAATATTTAAATTTCACTATAAATGACATGATCAAACACTGTCCAAATTACAAACCAGCAACCTAACATGTCATCCCATGCATGTTAACGTCAAGTTGATCTGAGCATCAGGTCAAATCAATTAAAATGGTATCCGAGAATACCTCGTTTGAAGTGGTATTTGAATTTGATTCAAATCAACTTCAAACCTAATACATGTTAGCTATAATAGTTTACCATCTTACTTTCTCATGCCATGCTCATGCATCATCTTGATTGCATATGTTTGATATTGGTTGTTGTCATTCCTTTCGGTAGGCTCCGCTCCCCCGGATTCCACCGATTATCCGTCTGACGGATTTTGTCACTCCTCTGAGCAACAAGGCAAGCAACCATTTTTGATCATCCTGATAAATCCCATGTTCTTGCTCCTGCACTTACTTATTGCATTAGGATCAAATGCTTCAAATGCTTTTGCCACGTTAGTTGAACCCACTTCCTTTGCATGACCTATCCTTGTCACAGTAAATAACTGAACCTTGCAACCTAGCATACCTGGTAGTTGCTTGAGCCATGATGTGCCTTATCCTGCTATGCATGCTATGCTTAGAGTTGTGTATGGTCTGTCATCTGGGAGATGAACAGAATTGTGAGAATGTGTTCGGTAAGCAAAGGTGGTGTGTCGAACCTGATTTGGTAAAGGTACCGGTGAAAGGCTGTGTAGGAGTACATGGCGTGTTGTTTCATTGGAACCGTCCTTAGGAACTGAGTTCCGTGTATGTAATCCAAGACTAGATACTACCACACGTTGGGATACTTAATTGACCGTCTCGACTTATTAATCGCTTAGTATTCGGTCCAGGAGTTGCAAGTAGTTTCTGGTGTTTATAGTCATGCTGGAGGCCGTGCATGGTGTTGACCTGAGAGGTGGGCTGTGATGCGGTAGGCAGTGGCACGGTGTACCAAGTGGCACCCGGATGGTGGGCTTGGGAACCCTACGCACATCATTTGGGGCCGTGACGGAAACGTCGGCCGGACTTCCGTACGGGTTACTCTCGGATAGGCGATAAACCTGGACTAGGTACTAATGTGGTTAATGGTCGTGGCCGACTCCCTCGCTGGGCTTCCGCTTGAAGGTTGCCGAGGTGCATGACGTGCACATGGAGATAAGTGGCGAGAGCGTGAGTGACGAAGTACACCCCTGCAGGGTTATGATCTATTCGAATAGCCGCGTCCGCGGATATGGACTACTTGGACACATATGTTGTTCAGAGATAACTTAAATGGCTACTCATAAAATTGTCAAGATAAGCATGAGTGTCACGGACGGCATTTCCGTATGGAGACGGAGTGATTCCACGATGGAGTATTGTTGTGGTGTTAGTGGACTCGTGTGCGAGAAATCAAGTTGTCAAAATTATTTAAAAATGCAAGTTGTCTAGCCACGAGTCAAATGCTGGCTTTCCGCACGAAACCCCACCATAACTTATTGATACATTGCATGAGTAGATAGTTATCCTAAAGTCTTGCAAATACCTCCGTACTCATGTTTGCTTAATAAATGTTGCAGAGGTTCCTAATGACCCAAATGGTGGGTTCTTCATAGACATCGACGACGACGAGTAGCTGGTGTCCCAGCTACGATCTGGCCCTAGGTTGGGTCTGTAGTATAGTCAGGCCATGTGCCTTCTAGTTGCACCTGTCTGTACTCAGACAGTTTTAAACACTTCCGCTGGCTTGTAACTGAATGGCTGCTATTATGGGTCGTGAGACCCTTACTGTGTAATATTATGTGTGTTGCTCTTCCGAGGCTCTTAAATAAAGCTTGTATGTTTATGGTTATGTTGTGATGCCATCGATGTATCTATACATATCGGTATGCCATGCGTATGTGTGTCGTACTTGATATGTATGGGGTTCGATTACCTAGCTGTGAACTTTAGTAGCACTCCTTACAGGGAAATGCCCCTTTGTGATCCAACGAGCCATGGTAGCTCGCTACTTCTCCGGATACATTGGTTGACCGGCATATGTCCTTCTTAGCTGCTGTGTCTGTCCCCTTTGGGGAAATGTCACGCGATGTAATGGAGTCCTTGTAGCTTGCTACGACTCGTCTACACTCGCTGGTGACCGACACCTGCTTTGTTGGGCCATGTATGCCTGTCCTTGTGCGGTACTGCCACTTTGGTTTATGACTAGACTTGTCGATCCGGGTTCATTGACATTGGAATGCTAGCGACACAATTGCATACGTGAGTCATAAGACGCAAACGGTCCTGGCTAAGTTAAGGCTGCAGCCGTGGGGTTAACCGTGCGTGAGACCGCAAAGGGATGCGATGTGTTACAGGCTGGATTCCTATGGCTTAGGATCGGAGTCCCGACACATTTCAAATGAGATAACACAAGCTCTGAGCATGTCTTCCAAAATTTGATTGACTCTCTCGACTTGACCACTAGACTGAGGGTGAAAAGCAGTGCTAAAAGAAAGATGAGTTCCCATAGCATTCTGGAAACTTTCCGAAAATCGAGAGGTAAACAGACTTCCACGGTCTGAACTTATTTCCATTGGAACACCATGCAGGGACACTATTCGAGAGATATACAATTCAGCCAACTGACTAGCAGTGATACTCTCTCGGACAGGAAGGAAATGCGTGTTGGGGAACATTGCATGGGAAACAAAAATTTCCTACGCACACGAAGACCTATCATGGTGATGTCCATCTACGAGAGGAGATTTGGATCTACGTACCCTTGTAGATCGCACGGCAGGAAGCGTTAAGAAACGCGGTTGATGTAGTGGAATGTCTTCACGTCCCTCAATCAGCCCCACGAACCGTCCCTCGAACCGTCCCACGAACCGTCCCACGAGCCGTCTCGCGATCCGTCTCACGAACCGTCTTGCGATCCGTCTCACGATCCATTCCGATCAAGTGTCGAACGGAAGGCACCTCAGTGTTCAGCACACGTACAACTCGATGACGATCTCCACCTTCTTGATCCAGCAAGAGGGGGCGGAGAGTTAGAAGAGTTCTCCGGCAGTGTGACGGCGCGCCGGTGGTGGTGATGATCTACACAGGCAGGGCTTCGCCTAAGCTCCGCAGAAATACGATCGAGAGGAAAAACTGCGTGGTATAGGGTCGAGCAACATGTGGCAAAGTTGTGTCTCAAAAGCGCTAAACCTCTAGTATATATAGGAGGGGGGAGAGGCAGCCTTGGGCAGCCTTGGCGCACGAAGGAGTCCTCCTTGGGTCGGCCGAAGTGGGAGAGAGGGAGGAGTCCTTCTCCAATCCCACTTGTATTAGGACTCCTTCCTTATTTTCCCACCTCTTTTGGATTTTCCACTTTTTCCTCATGGGCTTTCCTTGGATTAATTTTTCAGCCCATTATACCTTACTGTGCATCCAATAAACCCATGTGAACACCTTGGGGCATGGTGGGCCTACCCAGTGGGCCCCCGGAACCCATTCGTCACTCCCGATACACTGCCGGTAATGCCCGAAAACTTTCCGAAATCCAAACACCAACTTCCTATATATCAATCTTTGTTTCCTGACCATTCCGGAAACCCTCGTGACGTCCGTGGTCTCATCCGGGACTCCGAACAACCTTCAGTCACCAATAAATATATCTCAACTATACTAAAACGTCATCGAACCTTAAGTGTGCGGACCCTGCGGGTTCGAGAACTATGTAGACATGACCCGAGACACTCCCCGGTCAATATCCAATAGCGGGACCTGGATGCCCGTATTGGATCCTGCATATTCTACGAAGATCTTATCGGTTTAACCTCTGTGCCAAGGATTCATATAATCCCGTATGTCATTCCCTTTGTCATTCGGTATGTTACTTGCCCGAGTTTTGATCGTCGACATCCATATACCTATTTCAATACAAGATCCCGTCGACATCCAAGTCTCTTTACTCATTCTGTAATACAAGATCCCGTGACTTACATTTAGTCACATTGCTTGCAAGGTTTGTTTGTGATGTTGTATTACCGAGTGGGCCCCGAGATACCTCTCCGTCACACGGAGTGACAAATCCCAGTCTTGATCCACACTAACTCAACGGACACCTTCGGAGATATCTGTAGAGCACCTTTATAGTCACCCAGTTACGTTGCGACGTTTGATACACACAAGGTATTCCTCCGGTGATAGTGAGTTATATGATCTCATGGTCATAGGAATAAATACTTGACATGCAAAAAACAATAGCAACAAAATAACATGATCACATGCTACATTTATAATTTGGGTCTTGTCCATCACATGATTCTCCTAATGATGTGATCCCGTTATCAAGTGACAACACTTGCCTATGGCCAGGAAACCTTGACCATCTTTGATCATCAAATTAGTCAACTAGAGGCTCACTAGAGACAATGTGTTGTCTATGTATCCACATATGTATTTGAGTTTCCAATCAATACAATTCTAGCACGGATAATAAACGATTATTATGAACAAGGAAATATAGTAATAATTAATTTATTATTGCCTCTAGGGCATATTTCTAACTGTCCCCACTTGCACTAGAGTCAATAATTTAGTTCACATCACCATGTGATTTTAACGAATCCAACACCCATATAGTTCTGGGTTTTGATCACGTCTTACTCATGAGAGAGGTTGTAGTCAACGGTTCTGAATCTTTCAGATCCGTGTGTGCTTTAGAAATCTTTATGTGATCTTATAGATGCTGCTACTACATACTATTCGGAAATACTCCAAATATCTACTCTACTATACGAATCCGTTTTACTACTCATAGTTATTCGGATTAGTATCAAAGCTTGCATCAACGTAACCCTTTACGATGAACTCTTTAATCACCTCCATAATCGAGAAAAAATTCCTTAGTCCACTAGTTACTTAGGATAACTTTGACTGCTATTTTAGTGATTCAATCCTGGATCACTCCTTGTACCCCTTGACAGACTCATGGCAAGGCACACATTAGGTGCGGCACACAGCATGGCATACTTTAGAGTCTACAACTAAGGCATAGGGGATGACTTTCGTCCTTTCTCTTTTTTCTGCTGTGGTCTGGCTTTTGAGTCTTACTCACATTCACACCTTACAACACAACCAAGAACTCCTTCTTTGCTGATCTATTTTGAACTCCTTCAAAAACTTGTCAAGGCATGCATTTCATTTGAAAGTTCTGTTTAGCATTTTGATCTATCTCCATAGATCTTGATGCTCAATGTTCAAGTAGCTCTATCCAGGTCTTCCTTTGAAAAACTCCTTTCAAACAACCCTTTATGCTTTACAGAAATTCTACATTACTTCCAATCAACAATATGTCAACTACATATACTTATCAGAAATTCTATAGTGCTCCCACTCACCTCTTTGGAAATACAAGTTTCTCATAAACCTTGTAAAACCCCAAAAGCTTTGATCATCTCATCAAAGCGTATATTCCAACTCCGAGATGCTTGCACTAGTCCATAGAAGGATCGCTGGACCTTGCATACTTGTTAGCATCCTTAGGATTGACAAAACCTTTTGGTTGTATCACATACAACTTTTCCTCAAGGAAACCATCGAGGAAACAATGTTTTGACATCCTATGTGCAATATTTCACAAACATTGCTGTAATTGTTAACATAATTCCAACAAATTTTCAGAATCGCTACGAGTGAGAAAGTCTCATCATAGTCAACTCTTGGAACTTGTCGGAAACATCTTTGCGATAAGTCGAACTTTTCTGAATGGTGACTTTTCACCATCATCGTCTGTTTTCCCTTTAAAGATCCATCTTTACTTAATAGTCCTACGACCATCAAAAAGTTCTTCCAAAGTCTACACTTTGTTTTCATACATGGATCCTCTCTCGGATTTCATGGCCTCCAGCCATTTGTCAGAATCCGGGCCCACCATCGCTTCTCCATAGCTCGTAGGTTCATTGTTGTTCAACAACATGACCTCCAAGACAGGGTTACCGTACAAATCTATAGTAGTATGCCACCTAGTCGACCTACGAGGTTTGTAGTAACTTGATCCGAAGCTGAATGATCACCATCATCAGTTTCCACTTGAATTGGTGTAGGCGCCACATGAGCAACTTCATGCGCCCTGCTACACACTGGTTGAAGTGACGGTTCAATAACCTCATCAAGTTCTACCACTCTCCCACTCAATTCTTTCGAGAGAAACTTTTCCTCGAGAAAGGACCCATTTCTAGAAACAAACACTTCACTTCCGGATCTGAGATAGGAAATGTACCCAACTGTTTTGGATATCCTATGAAGATGCATTTATCCACTTTGGGCTCGAGCTTATCAGACTGAAACTTTTTCACATAAGCATCGCAGCCCCAAAATTTTAAGAAACGACAGCTTAGATTTCTCCAAACCATAATCTATACTGTGTCATCTTAACGGAAATACGTGGTGGCCTATTTTAAAGTGAATGCGGTTGTCTCTAATGCATAACCCATAAACGATAGTGGTAATTCAATAAGAGACATCATAGTATGCACCATATCAAATTGGGAGCTGATACGTCCATTTTGCATCATGCGTTCATGTTGATATTTATTGCTTTTTTGGGCTGTTATATTACTTGTGGTACCATATTTATGCCTTTTCTCTCTTATTTTGCAAGGTTTATTTGAAGAGGGAGAATTCAGGTAGCTGGAATTCTGGACTGGAAAAGGAGCAAATCCTAGTCCACTATTCTACACATCTCCAAATGCCCTGAAAATTTACGTGGATTTTTTCTGGAATATATTAAAAATACTGGGCGAAAGAACTACCGGAGGGGGCCCACCAGGGCCCCACAAGCTTGCCCACCGCCACCACCCCCCTGGTGGCGCAGGGCAGGCTTGTGGGCTGCCTGAAGGCCCACTAGCCCCCCTCTTTTGGTACATGAAGCGTCCTGGTCTGGAAAAAAATCAAGGAGGAGCTTTTTTGTGGTTTCGCCGCCGCCACGAGGCGGAACTTGAGCAGATCCAATCTAGAGCTCTGGCAGGACGATCCTGCCACGGAACTTCCCTCCCGGAGGGGGAAATCGTCGCCATCGTCATCACCATCACTCCTCTCGTCGGAGGGGAGGCATCTCCATCAACATCTTCATCAACACCATCTCCTCTCCAATCCTATTTCATCTCTTGTAACCTATGTTCCTCTCGCGACTCCGATTGGTACTTGTAAGGTTGCTAGTAGTGTTGATTACTCTTTGTAGTTGATGCTAGTTGGATTACTTGGTGGAAGAGTTTAAGTTCAGATCCTTGATGCTATTCATTACACATCTGGTCATGATTATGATTATGTCTTGTGAGTAGTTACTTTTGTTCCTGAGGACATGGGATAAGTCATGCTGATAATAGTCATGTGAATTTGATATTCGTTTGGTATTTTGATATGATGTATGTTGTATTTTCCTCTAGTGGTGTTATGTGAACGTCGACTACATAACACTTCACCATATTTGGGCCAAGAGGAAGGCATTGGGAAGTAGTAAGTAGATGATGGGTTGCTGGAGTGACAGAAGCTTAAACCCGAGTCTATTCGTTGCTTCGTGAGGGGCTGATTTCGATCCACTAGTTTAATGCTATGGTTAGACTTTGTCTTAATTCTTCTTTTGTAGTTGCGGATGCTTGTGAGAGAGGTTAATCATAAGTGGGATGCTTGTCCAAGTAAGGGCATTACCCAATCGCCGGTCCACCCACATATCAAACTATCAAAGTAACGAACGCGAATCATATGAACATGATGAAACTAGCATGACAGAAATTCCCGTGTGTCCTCGGGAGCGTTTTTCCTCCTATAAGACTTTGTTCAGGCTTGTCCCTTGCTACAAAATGGATTGGTCCACTTGCTGCACCGTTGTTACTACTTGTTACTTGTTACTCTTTGCTTGCCACGTTTCACCTCACTACACCATCACTTGTTACCGCTACTTTCAGTGCTTGTAGTTAATACCTTGCTGAAATCCGTTTATCAGAGCCTTCTGCTCCTCGTTGGGTTCGACACTCTTACTTATCGAAAGGACTACGATTGATCCCCTATACTTGTGGGTCATCAAGACTCTTTTCTGGCGCCGTTGAAGGGGAGTGAAGTGCCTTTGGTAAGTGGAAATTGGTAAGGAAACATTTATATATTGTGCTGAAATTTATTGTCACTTGTCACTATGGAAACTCTTCCTTTGAGGAGTTTGTTCGGGGTATCTTCACCACGAACAGAAGCACGAGGAGTTGCTCCTCGACCTGAGGTACCTACTGAAAATATCTTTTATGGAATTCCTTTGGGTATGCTTGAGAAACTGCTCGCTAATCCTTTTACAAGAGATGGATCTTCACATCCAGACTTTCATCTAATCTATGTAGATGAAGTTTGTGGTTTATTTAAGCTTGTAGGTTTGCCCGAGGATGAGGTAAAGAAGAAATTATTTCCTTTATCTTTGAACAATAAGGCTTTGACATGGTATAGGCTATGTGATGATGCTGGATCATGGGGCTACAATCGGTTGAAATTGGAATTTCATCAAAAGTTCTATCCTATGCATTTAGTACATCGTGATCGGAACTTTATTTACCACTTTTGGCCTCGTGACAGGGAAAGCATAGCTCAAGCTAGGGGGAGGCTTAAATAAATGTTATATTCATGCCCCAATCACGAGCTCTCGAGAGAAATCATCACTCAAAACTTTTATGCTCGGCTTTCTCATGAAGATCGTACCATGCTTGACACTTCTTGTGCCGGTTCTTTTATGAAGAAGGATATTGATCACAAGTGGAATTTATTGGAGAGAATCAACCGCAACTCTGAAGATTGGGAGATCGAGGAAGGTAAGGAGTCAGGTATGAATTTCCAGTTTGATTGCGTTAAATCTTTTGTGGAGACAATAACTTCTAGAGATTTTAGCGCTAAGTATGGAGTTGACTCTGAGATAGTAGCTTCTCTATGTGAATCTTTTTCTGCTCATGTTTATCTTCCCAAAGAGAGGTGGTTTAAATATCATCCTCCTGTAGAAAGAAACATAGCCAAAACCATCTAGTTTAGGAGAAAATCATAGCTTTTAGTGATCCTGTTGTTCCTTGTGCTTACACTGAGAAACCACCATACCCTGCTAGGATAAAGGATTATTCTAAAGCTCCAACTGTGATACGTAGGGGTTACATTAGACCACTTGCACCCCCTAAGGAGGTTAGAGTTGAACCTAGTGTTGCTATTATCAAAGATCTCTTAGTCGAAGACATAGATGGGGATGTTATCAAATTCTGTGAGGACTCCGCTAGAATTGCTAAACCTCACGCGAAAGACAAACACGGACCTGTAGTTGGCCTGCCCGTTGTTTCTGTTAAGATAGGAGATCACTGTTACCATGGGTTATGTGATATGGGAGCTAGTGTTAGTGCAATACCCCATTCTCTATATGATGAAATCAAAGATGAGATTGCACCTGCTGAGTTAGAACCCATTGAAGTCACTATTACGCTAGCTAATAGAGACACTATCTGCCCTCTGGGAATTGTGAGAGACGTTGAAGTCCTGTGTGGTAAGACGAAGTATCCTACTGATTTTCTCGTCCATGGTACTGCACAAGATAGCTTTTGTACCATCATATTCGGTAGACCCTTTCTCAACACTGTCAATGCTCACATTGATTGCATTAAGCAGACTGCCACAGTAAGTTTCGAGGGTGTGTCTCATGAATTTAACTTCTCCAAGTTTGGAAGACAACCCCATGAAAGAGAGTCGTCTGGTAGGGATGAAATCATTGCTCTTGCCTCTATTGCCGTAACTCCTACGGATCCTTTAGAGCAATATCTGCTTGAGCATGAAAATGATATGCGTATGGAGGAGAGAGATGAGATAGATAGAATTGTCTTAGAACAATATCCTATTCTCAAGAATAATCTGCCTGTTGAACTGCTTGGGGATCCTCCCCCACCAAAGGGTGATCCTGTGTTCGAGCTTAAACAGTGTCCTGATACTCTTAAGTATGCCTATCTTGATGAGAAGGAGATATATCCTGTCATTATTAGTGCTCTCCTCTCAGAGCGCGAAGAGAAGAAGTTACTCAAAACTCCGAGGAAGCACCGCGCTGCTATTGGATATACTCTTGATGATCTTAATGGTATTAGTCCTACTCTATGTCAGCCAAAGATTAAAACCGATCGTGATTAAATCCTAAGATGAAAGAGGTCGTTAGAAAAGAAATATTAAAGCTTCTGGAAGCAAGAATCATTTATCATGTTGCTCATAGTGATTGGGTAAGTCCAGTACATTGCGTACCTAAGAAGGGAGGTATCACCGTCGTTCCTAAAGATAAGGATGAACTAATCCCACAAAGGATTATTACCGGCTATAGAATGGTGATAGACTTCCGCAAACTAAACAAGGCAACCAGGGAAGATCATTATCCTTTGTCGTTCATCGACCAAATGCTAGAAAGACTATCAAAGCACACACACTTCTGCTTTCTAGACGATTATTCAGGTTTCTCGCAAATACGTGTTGCACAATCTGATCAAGAGAAAACCACATTACCTGCCCTTTCGGTACCTTTGCCCATAGACGTATGCCTTTTGGCTTATGTAATGCACCTGCCACCTTCCAAAGATGTATGATGGCTATATTCTCTGATTTTCATGAAAAGATTGTCGAGGTTTTCATGGATGACTTCTCCGTCTACGGGTCTTCCTTTAATGATCGCCGCAGCAACCTTGATCGAGTCTTACAGAGATGCGAAGAAACCAACCTCATCTTGAATTGGGAGAAGTGCCAGTTTATGGTTAATGAAGGTATCGTCTTAGGACACAAAATCTCTGAAAGAGGCATTGAAATTGATAAGGCTAAGGTTGATGCAATTCAGAAAATGCCTTGCCCCACAGATATCAGAGGTATACGAAGTTTCCTAGGTCATGCTGGTTTCTATAGAAGGTTCATTAAAGACTTCTCTAAGATTTCTAGGCCTCTTACCAACCTTTTGCAGAAGGATGTTCCTTTTGTTTTTGATGAGGATTGTGAGGAAGCCTTTGAAATACTTAAGAAGGCTTTGATAACCGCACCTATTGTTCAACCACTTCACTGGAACATGCCCTTTGAAATCATGTGTGACGCTAGTGATTACACTGTTGGTGATGTTCTAGGAAAAAGAGTTGACAAGAAGTTGAATGTCATTCACTACGCTAGTAAAACTCTAGACAATGCTCAAAGAAACTATGCCACTACGGAGAAGGAATTTTTAGCAGTCGTGTTTGCATGTGAAAAATTTAGATCTTACATAGTTGACTCCAAAGTCACTATTCACTCTGATCATGCTGCTATTAAGTACCTCATGGAGAAGAAGGACGCTAAGCCTAGGCTGATCAGATGGGTTCTCCTGCTACAGGAATTTGATTTGCACGTCGTTGACCGAAAGGGTGCTGATAACCCTATAGCAGATAACTTGTCTAGGCTAGAGAATGTCCTTGATGACCCACTACCTATTGATGACAGCTTTCCTGATGAGCAATTAAGGGTCATCCGCACTTCACATAGTGCACCGTGGTATGTCGATTATGCAAACTATATCATAGCCAAATAAATACCACCTAGTTTCACCTATCAGCAAAAGAAGAAATTCTTCTTTGATTTGAGACACTACTTTTGGGATGACCCTCACCTTTATAAGGAAGGAGTAGATGGTGTTATTAGACGTTGTGTGCCTGAACATGAACAGGGACAGATCCTGTAGAAGTGTCATTCCGAAGCCTATGGAGGACACCATGCTGGAGATAGAACTGCCCATAAGGTATTGCAATCAGGATTCTATTGGCCCACTCTCTTCAAGGATGCTCGTAAGTTTTTCTTATCTTGTGACGAATGCCAAAGGATAGGGAACATCAGTAAGCGTTAGGAAATGCCTATGAACTATTCACTTGTCATTGAACCATTTGATGTATGGGGCTTTGATTATATGGGACCCTTCCCGAGTTCCAATGGGTACACTCACATCTTAGTTGCTGTGGATTACGTTACTAAGTAGGTAGAAGCTATCCCCACTAAAAATGCTGATCACCACACCTCTATTAAGATGCTTAAAGAAGTCATATTCCCAAGATTTGGAATCCCTAGATACTTGATGACCGATGGCGGTTCACACTTCATTCATGGTGTTTTCCGTAAGATGCTAGCTAAGTATGATGTAAACCATAGAGTTGTATCTCCTTATCATCCTCAGTCTAGTGGTCAAGTTGAGTTGAGTAATAGGGAGATCAAGATCATCCTACAAAAGACCGTCAATAGATCTTGAAAGAACTGGTCTAGCAAACTTGATGATGCACTATGGGCTTATAGGACTGCTTATAAGAATCCCATGGGCATGTCACCGTATAAAATGGTTTACGGTAAGGCCTGTCATTTACCTCTTAAGCTGGAACACAAAGCTTATTGGGCAATCAAAGAGCTCAACTTTGATTTCAAACTTGCCGGTGAGAAGCGGTTGTTTAATATCAGCTCGTTAGATGAATGGAGAGCCCAGGCATATGAGAATGCCTGGTTGTTCAAGGAAAAGGTTAAGAGATGGCACGACAAACGAATACAGAAACGAGAGTTCAATGTAGGTGATTATGTCTTGCTATACAATTCTCGTTTGAGATTCTTGGCAGGCAAGCTTCTCTCTGTTGTCTATGTTGTCGAGGAAGTATATCGTTCCGGTGCCATCGAAATCAATAACATTGAAGGAAATTTTCCTAGAGTGGTAAATGGGCAATGAATCAAGCATTACATCTCTCTTACTCCCATAAATGTTGAGACCAATATCATCAATGTCATAACTCCAGAGGAGTACATAAGGGATGTTTATGAGGCTCTTTCAGACCTTGAAAACGAAGATGTATCTGTTTCGGCAAGAAATTGGACTCCGATACTTTTCCAATAGGAAATTTCCTCAGTTTTGGAATTTTTGGAAAATTAGAAAAATAAAAAGCAGTCCGGAGAGCGAACGAGGCAGCCACAACGGCCCACTGCGCCACCACCCCCTGGTGGCGGTGGGTAATCTTGTGGGCACCTCGTGTGCCTCCCGGACTGCGTTTTCTTGCGGAGGACTCCTTCTGGCCCAGAAAAAAAATCAATATGTAGTCGCCCGAAGGTTTTGATCTCCGTATCGCGAAGTTTTCCTCTGTTTTCGTTTCGAGCTTGTTCTGCCGCAGATCTAGGTCAAGATGTCTTCTCAAGATTCAGAGGGAGAGAGTTATGTGGCTGACTACCTTACTAACCCTAAGGTCTATGGGGACTTGGAACCATATGGCTGGACCACTGATGAGAAAGAGGACTATGAGCCCAAAGGGAAGGAGCAAACGAGTTCTGATGAAGAGGAGGCTCCTCTACCTCAACCTGCAAACACCCATGTGGAGTTCAAGAAGTCAAGCCTCCCTGACCATAGGAAGAAGCCTAAGACCTTGTTTATCCCTTCTGGTTTCTTGCACAAGAGTATGCAGGAGCTTTGCCATAGAGTTTTGAAACTTGAGGAGGAAGATTATGATATAAGGGAGCAAAACTTTTTGCTCACGTGGAAATTAGACAAGCTCAAGCTGCTCCAACAACACCACCATCACCACCAAAGGAAGACAACTAAGCATTGGTATGGGCAATCCCCTTGGCTTCTGCCAAGCTTGGGGGAGTTGCCCTGGTATCGTATCACCTTTATATCTTTTGCTTTTACCTTTGTTTTAGTTGTTTCCTTTTCAGTTTTGATTTCTTCTCTTAGAGGAATAAGTCTTTAGTTTTTTAGTTTGAGTCTTTTGCTTTTGTCTCTCCCCCGATGTATTCGAGCTTACGAGCTATATAATAAAGAGTGTCTTAGTTATGGGCTTTAATTTGTGCCATGATCAAAAGTATGAAAAGAACGATAGCATCAAAGATCTTGAGACGATCTTATGGAAAGTGATAACTTCACTTATGACACGTATGATGATTGAAACTTGTTGAGAATAAATCAACATAGACCTCGGTCACTGTTACAATTAATAAGAAGTAATAAGGAAAGAGAGGTTCACATATAAATATATCATTTTAGACACTTTCTACAATTGTGAGCACCCACCAAACTATTACATGCCTAGGAGTAGATGTTGGACAAGGAAGACAACATAATGAATTGTGTTTGCTTGGTTCCAGACAATGTTATATGATTAGAGATCCCTTAGCATGTGACGATTGCTTCCACCTCATATTAGCCATAACTCCCGCACCAAGTAGAGATACTACTTGTGCATCCATAAACCTCCAACCCAGTTTTGCCATGAGAGTCCACCATACCTACCTATGGATTGAATAAGATCCTTCAAGTAAGTTGTCATCGGTGCAATTAATAAAAATTGCTCTCTAATATGTATGATCTATTAGTGTGTGGAAAATAAGCTTTGTACGAGCCAGTGATGAGGAAGACATAAAAGCGACAGACTGCATAATAAACTTCTTTATCACAGGCGGCAATATAAAGTGACGTTCCTCCGCACTAAGAGGACACGCATTCAAACCTCAAAAGCGCAGGACAACCTCTGCTTCCCTCTGCGAAGGGCCTATCTTGTACCTTTACTTTTTACCATTGTAAGAGTCATGGTGATCTTCACCAATTCACTCTTTGCCTTTGTCTTGGCTACCGTCACGTTCTTGGGAAAGATCTATATTCATATATCAACTTGGAGTTGAGTACTCTTGCTTTATTGTTGTTGACTTTACCCTTGAGGTAAATCGTTGGGAGGCAAAACATTAAGCCCCTATCTTCCTCTGTGTCCAGCTGAAACTTTGACACCATGAGTACCACGTGAGTTGTAACAATTGTGGAAAACAAAAGAGATGATTGAGTATGTGGGTTTGCCTTACAAGCTCTTATTTGACTCTTTCTGATGTTGTGATAAGTTGCAATTGCTTCAGTGACTATGCACTATTGTTGGTTACTTCTCGGTAAGGTTTTAGCTTCATGCTTTGCTTTGTGAAGGAATTGTTACTTTCCCATAAGAATCTTTATGATGTATTGCTATTCTTTGTGTGATCATGATGCCCTCATATCCGTATTATGTTTTATCGACACCTTCGTCCGTCAACATGTGGACATGTTTATGGAACTTGGTTTACGCTTGAGGACAAGCGAGGTCTAAGCTTGGGGGAGTTGATACGTCCATTTCGCATCATGCTTTCATGTTGATATTTATTGCTTTTTGGGGTGTTATATTACTTGTGGTACCATATTTATGCCTTTTCTCTCTTATTTTGCAAGGTTTATTTGAAGAGGGAGAATTCAGACAGCTGGAATTCTGGACTAGAAAAGGAGCAAATCCTAGTCCACTATTCTGCACATCTCCAAATGCCCTGAAAATTTACGTGGATTTTTTCTAGAATATATTAAAAATACTGGGCAAAAGAACTACCGGAGGGGGGCCATCAGGGCCCCACAAGCTTGCCACCGCCACCACCCCCCTGGTGGCGCAGGTCAGGCTTATGGGCTGCCTAAAGGCCCACTACCCCCCTCTTTTGTTATATGAAGCGTCCAGGTCTGGAAAAAATCAAGGAGGAGTTTTTCGTGGTTTCGCCGCCGCCATGAGGCGGAACTTGAGCAGATCCAATGGAGAGCTCCGGCAGGACGATCCTGTCGGGGAAACTTCCCTCGCGGAGGGGGAAATCGTCGCCATTGTCATCACCAACACTCCTCTCGTCGGAGGGGAGGCATCTCCATCAACATCTTCATCAGCACCATCTCCTCTCCAATCCCTAGTTCATCTCTTGTAACCAATCTTCGTCTCGCGACTCCGATTGGTACTTGTAAGTTTGCTAGTAGTGTTGATTACTCTTTGTAGTTGATTCTAGTTGGATTACTTGGTGGAAGAGTTTATGTTCAGATCCTTGATGCTATTCATTAAACCTCTGGTCATGATTATGATTATGTCTTGTGAGTAGTTACTTTTGTTCCTGAGGACATGGGATAAGTCATGCTGATAATAGTCATGTGAATTTGATATTTGTTCGGTATTTTGATATGTCGTATGTTGTCTTTTCCTCTAGTGGTGTTATGTGAACGTCGACTACATAACACTTCACCATATTTGGGCCTAGAGGAAGGCATTTGGAACTAGTAAGTAGATGATGGGTTGCTGGATTGACAGAAGCTTAAACCCCAGTCTATGCGTTGCTTCGTGAGGGGCTGATTTGGATCCACTAGTTTAATGCTATGGTTAGACTTTGTCTTAATTCTTCTTTTGTAGTTGCGGATGCTTGCGAGAGAGGTTAATCATAAGTGGGATGCTTGTCCAAGTAAGGGCAGTACCCAAGCGCCGGTCCACCCACATATCAAACTATGAAAGTAACGAATGCGAATCATATGAACATGATGAAACTAGCATGACAGAAATTCCCGTGTGTCCTCTGGAGCGTTTTTCCTCCTATAAGACTTTGTTCAGGCTTGTCCCTTGCTACAAAAGGGATTGGGCCACTAGCTGCACTGTTGCTACTACTTGTTACTTGTTACTCTTTGCTTGCCATGTTTCACCTCACTACACCATCACTTGTTACCGCTACTTTCAGTGCTTGCAGTTATTACCTTGCTGAAATCCGTTTATCACAGCCTTCTGCTCCTCGTTGGGTTCGACACTCTTACTTATCGAAAGGACTATGATTGATCCCCTATACTTGTGGGTCATCACGAGCGGCTATGACTTTCGGACACACCATCACACTATGGTATTCTTAGGTGGCATAAATTGTGAAACAATCTCCACATTGTCTTAACCGTGTACCAAAACGCACAACTCAGATATTCATCTCTATGATCATATCGTAGACAGTTTATCCTCTTGTCACGATGATCTTCACTCTGAAATAGCTTTGAACTTTTCAATATTTCATACTTGTGATTCATCAAGTAAATACTCCTGTATCTACTCAAATCATCAGTGAAGTAAGAACATAACGATATCCACTACATGCCTGAGCACTCATTTGACTGCACACCTCAAAAATGTTTTGCATCCAATAAGTAACTTTCTTTGTTCCATGTGGTATGATTTGTTGCATGTCGCAAGTGATTGAAAATCAAGCGAGTCCAAACAATCCATCTGCATGGAATTTCTTCATGCGTTTATACCAACATGTATGGTTTGCATGTCTCAAACGTTTCAAAAATGAGTGAGTACAAAGATCCATCAGCATGGAGCTTCTTCTTGCATTTTACACCAATATGACTCAATCGGAAGTGCCACAAGTAAGTGGTACTATCATTATTACTTTCTATCTTTTGGCACCAATATTATGAATATGTGTAACACTACGACCGAGATTCAATTAACCATTGAAGGTAATTATTCAAGCAAATAGAATAACCATTATTCTCTTTAAATGAATAATCGTATTGCAATAAACATGATCCAATCATGTTCATGCTCAATGCAAACACCAAATAACAATTATTTAGGTTTAACACTAATCCCGATGGTAGAGGTAGCGTGCGATGTTTGATCACATCAACCTTGGAAACACTTCCAACACTTATCGTCACCTCACCTTTAGCTAGTCTCCGTTTATTCTGTAGCTTTTATTTCGAGTTACTAATCACTTCGCAATCGAACCGGTATCCAATACCCTCGTGCTACTATGAGTACTAGTAAAGTACACATCAATATCATGTATATCAAATATACTTGTGTTGACTTCGCCATCCTTCTCATCTACCAATTATCTAGGGTAGCTCCGCCTCAGTAACCGTTCCCCTCATAACAGAAGCACTTAGTCTCGGGTTGAGTTCAATTTTGGGTTTCTACATTAGAGCAGCGACTAGTTTGCCGTTTCATGAAGTATCCCTTCTAGACCTTGCCCTTCTTGAAACTATTGGTTTTACTACCATCAACAATTGACGTTCCTCCTTGATTTCTACTTTCGCAGTGTCAAAATATTGTGAATCGCTCAAGGATCATCAGATCTATCCTTGATATGTTATAGTTCATCACGAAGCTCTAGCGGTTTAGTGGCAGTGACTTTGGAGAACCATCACTATTTCATCTGGAAGATTAACTCCCACTTGATTCAAGCTATTGTTGTACTCAGACAATCTGAGAACATGCTCAACGATTGAGCTTATCTCCTTTACTTTGTAGACAAAGAATCTTGTTGGAGGTCTCATACCTCTCAACAAGGGCACGAGCATGAAATCTCAATTTCATCTGTTAGAACATCTCTTATGTTCCGTGACGTTTCAAAACGTCTTCGGCGCCTTGCTTCTAAGACATTAAGTATTACGCATTGAACTATCACGTAGGCATAAAAAACGTGTATGTCATATGTTCGCTAGATCCACAGACAACGCTTGAGGTGCAGCATACTGAGTGGTCCATTGAGGACATAAGCCTTCTGCGTAGCAATGAGGACAATCCTCAGTTTTACGGACTCAGTCCACAAAGTTGCTACTATCATCTTTCAACTAAATTTTCTCTACGAACATATAAAAATAGTAGAGCTATAACGCAAGCTACATCATAATTCGCAAAGACCTTTTGACTATGTTCATGATAATTGGAGTTTAACTAATCAAAATACTTGCTAAACTCCCACTCAAAAGTACATCTCTCTAGTCATTTGAGTGGTTCATGATCCAAATTCACTAACTCAAGTCCGACGTGAGTTGAGTATAGTTTCAGTGATAAGCATCTCTATGGTAATCATATCAACTATACGATTCATGCTTGACCTTTCGGTCTCATGTGTTTCGAGGCCATGTCTGCACATACTAGGCTCGTCAAGCTTAACTCGAGTGTTCCACCGTGCAACTGTTTTGCACCCATTGTATGTGAACATTGAGTCTATCACACCCGATCATCACGTGGTGTCTCGAAACGACGAACTGTAGCAACGGTGCACACTCGGGGAGAACACAATTTCGTCTTGAAATTTTAGCGAGAGATCACTTTATAATGCTACCGTCGTTCAAAGAAAAATAAGGTGCATAAAAGGATTAACATCACATGCAATTCATAAGTGACATGATATGGCCATCATCTTGTGCTTCTTGATCTCCATCACCAAAGCACCGACATGATTTTCTTCACTACTGGAATCCGAGAATTTCCCATCTTCTGCTTCTTTGCCGTCTGTTGGCTGATGGCAAAGACACTCTTTGCCATCAGCTACCCAAAACCTCACGGCAAAGAGCAGGCTGATGGAAAACATCCTCTTTGCCATAAGTGTACTCTTTGACGTCCGCCAGCTGACGGCAAAGCACATGCACGCAGACAGCAAAGAACCCACCCCACACCGCCCTATAACCCATAATGGTCCAACGCTTTGCCGTCAGCCTATTACCACTTTGCCGTCGGGGGCAGACGGCAAAAGAGGCAACTAGACCTAACGTCGTCAACCCCCACCCCAACCCCTCTCTCTCCCCCATAACGGTTCACCACAACCCCCTTCTCTCTCCACGCGATGCCGTTGGAGCTCGTCTTCCCTTCTCCCCGTGACCCGCTGCCGGAGCTCGCCCCCTCCTCCTCCCTACGACCCCCTCCTCCACCACCGTGCCCCTGCTCCACCACCGCCCCCTCCTCTCCGTGCCCCTGCTCCACCACCGCCCTGGTGCCCTCCTCCCCGCGACCCCCTCTCATCCACCATTGCGCCATCCCTCGTCCTGGTGCCCTCTCCTCCCCACGACACCCTCCTCCACCAACTCCGGCCAGGTCACCCACCGCCCCGACCGTCACCGCCCCGGCTACCCACTACTAACCAAGGTGATTTTTTTCTTTTTTTGCTAATTAATAGATTTAGTGGTATATATAGTTTAGTTGGTAGGTTAGTTAATTAGTAGATTTAGTGGTAGTTTAGTTAGTTGGTAGATTATCTTTAGTTAGTTGGTAGATTTAGTTAGTTAATTAGTAGATTTAGTAGGTAGTTTAGTGGTAGATTCTCTTTTGTTAATTAGTGGTAGCTAGATTCTTTTTTACTTACTTAGTGGTAGATTACGTTTTTGTTATTTTTTTGATGTTTAGTGTTGTATAGATTTAGGATACGTTTAGTTAGCTTGGTTAGTTAGGTTAGTTAGTTAGTTAGCTTAATAGAAAGAAGAGGAAGAAGTAGAAGAAGAGGAGGAGGAGAAGAGGAGAGGAGGAGGAGGAGGAGGAGGAGAAGAAGAAGAAGAAGAGGAGAAGAAAAAAACAAGAAGGAGAAGAAGAGAACTAGAATATAAGAAGAAGAGAAGAAGAGAAGAAGAGAAGAAGACATAATTAGCCCATTTAGCTCCAAAATGACATAATAAGTCCAAAATGGCATAAGAACCTTGGTTAGCTCATGAATATTATATTCTTAGCTTGTTTTCCTCTAAAATGACATAATTAGCCCATATCGCTCCAAAAAGACATAATTAGATAATTTAGCTCCAACAAGAGGAGAATAGGAGAAGAAATAGGAAAAATTAAAAGAAAGAAGAAGAAGAAGGAGAAGAAGAGAAGAAAAATACATTGTCCATCTTCTCCTCCTTCTTCTCCTCCTCCTCCTTCTCCTTCTTCTTGATTTCTTCTCCTCCTCCTCCTCCTCTTTCTTCTCCTCTTTCTTATTCTCCTTATATTACCTTATTTTCCCCAACAATGAGATAATTAGCCCATTTAGCTACAAAATGGCATAAAAACCTTGGTTAGCTCATGAATATTATATTCTTAACTTGTTTTCCTCTAAAATGACATAATTAGCATATTTGTGTTTCTTGGGTGGACTTACATGTGATAGTTGTCTCGTCGCTCTGAGGTCTGCTGTGCGAAGACCTCCCCGTGTGTTGTACGAGCTCCGCCCCTGCATTCGTGGGTCAGTACAAGTTTCATCTCCTCCTCGCCCCTTCATTTATTGTGGCTCGGTTTCCGGATGAAACTTTCTAGATTTAGGTAATTAAATTAATTTATCAGTATGCGTGACCAGTATGCGTCTCCTTTCGAAAGGGCGACATCTATAAATATGCATGTCTTTGCATATTTATAACCGCCATCCTTTCGAATTGTCCAACATTATCCATGGACAGCCCGAGTATGTGTAGATTGCGTTTGTTTTCCCGTATGTTGTGCTCTGGATCCGATGCGGAATTTCGTCAGTGCCTCCCTGTTGTTCTCCGGATGCACATCTTCTCTGTTTATTGAAGAGACGTGTATCAGGAGAATAGAGGGGAGGCACTGCCAAAATTTTGCGTTGGATCCAGAGAAGAGCATGGGAAAACGAACCCAATCTACACATACTTGGGTGGGATTAGGACATATCTTTACCTATTAGCGTGTAGGTTGCCTGGTCAAAATAAAAATGGCGAACCTGATTAACCGATGAATATAAATGCTAAATTATATATAAATATATTTCTTCTGTCTTTAGTAGCTAGGCAAGATGAGTGATCGTGCGTGGATGTATACCGGTCACCCTAGTCAGAAAGAGATGACGAAAGAATGGTTTGTAAAGACAAAGGAATTTGTGAACGCTGCATTCGCAAATGGCCAGGAAAGAAACTATTGCCCCTGTCCTGGATGCAACAACTATAAAAAGACTACAGAGGCTGTAATGATTAAACACCTGCAGAGGAGGGGTTTTAAGCCTAATTATACAGTGTGGACATTTCATGGTGACTCTATACAACGCACAAGAGCTGAGGTGGTCCGTCGTCGCACTGACGAGCATGGTACCGGGATCGAAGACATGGTGCAAGACTTTGATGATGCTTGGGATTCAGAAGATAAGATGGAGGAATCTGCAAAGGCCTTTTATGAAATGTTGGAGTCTTCAAAACGTCCTCTCCATGAGCACATTGAGCTCTGTTAGCTGGATGCAATTGCATAAGTAATGGCTCTGAAGGCTTAGTTCAACTTGGGAAGAGAATGCTACGACGCGATGATGACACTAATGGGACGCTTCCTACCCAAAGGCCATGTCATGCCTGCAAACCTGTACCAGTCAGACAAAATACTTCGTGTACTTAAGATGCCCTATGAGAAGATAGATGCATGTGAGAAAGGATGTGTCTTATTTAGGAAGGAGTATGCACACTTGGACTATTGTCCCAATTGCGAGTCTTGCAGGTATCTTGTGGTAGACAACGGTATGGGTGAGAAGAGGCAGACCAAAATCAAAGTTAGTGTTCTTCGGTATATGCCAATCATACCAAGACTTCAACATCTTTTCATGGTCGAAGTGACAGCCAGACAGAAGACATGGCACAAATTGGGCAAAAGAACCGAACTAGATGCGGATGGAAATAAGATGGTGGTACACACATCGGATGGGGAAGCGTGGAAACATTTCGATGGATTGCATCAGGATAAAGCGGCAGATCCAAGGAATCCTCGAGTATGCATCGCCACGGATGGTTTTAATCCCTTCGGCATGACGGCAACCAAATATAGTTGTTGGCCTGTATTTGTCATTCCACTCAATCTCCCCCCGGACAGAATATGCAAAGAAAGAACATATTTCTGACGTTGATAATTCCAGGGCCCAATTATCCGGGGAAGAATATGAATGTGTACCTGCAGCCACTTAAGGATGAATTTGAAGAAGCTTGGAATAATGGGGTCAAGACATACGATGCCGCTAGAAAACAAAACTTCAAAATGCATGTGTGGTACATGTACTCTATGCATGACTTGCCGGCGTATGCACTATTCTCTGGATGGTGTGTGCATGGAAGGTTCCCGTGCCCCCAATGCAAGGCAGCTCTTCAGTTTCGTTGGTTGTAGGAGGGTCCGAAGTATTCTTGCTTTGACTTGCATAGACAGTTACTGGATCCTGACCATCAGTTCATAAAAGACAATAAGAACTTTCCCAAAGGTAAAGTTGTCAAAAACTTGGCACCACCTGCGTTGACAGGCCAACAGATCCTGGATCAGTTAAACGCCCTCGAGCCTGTTCCAGAGTGTCCAGGGTATTTCAAGGGGTATAATTCAAAACACGCATGGACTCACAAGCCATGCTTTTGGGATCTGCCTTACTTCAAAGACCTCCTTCTTCCACACAATATCGACATGATGCACGCTGAAAAGAATATCGGAGAGGCTATTTTTGGTACACTGTTCGACATAGATGGGAAGACAAAGGATAATACTAAGGCTAGAGTCGATCAAGAGACACTATGTCATAGACCATTACAAAACATGTGAGAAGGCAAAGGAAAGTAGAAGTGGTCGAAGCCAAAGGTATGGTTCAATCTTGGAAGGCCAGCTATGAGGGAAATTATCTTGTGGGTCAAAATTCACTTGATGTTCCCCGATGGGTATGCATCGAATCTAAAGAGGGGAGAGAGTCTTGAAAAATTAAAAATCTTTGGTCTCAAGAGTCATGATTGGCACATATGGCTAGAGCGGGTAATGCCGGTGATGTTACGTGGCTTTATTCCCGAGGATGAATGGCTAGTACTAGCGGAGCTGAGCTATTTCTTCCGTGTTCTTTGTGCAAAAGAATTGTCGCCTCGCGTGGTAGAAGACATGGAGGAGTTTGCACCGGAGTTGTTGTGCAAGTTAGAGAAGATCTTTCCACCGGGCTTCTTTAATGCAATGCAGCATTTGATTTTACATCTACCGACCGAGGCAAGATTGGGTGGGCCCGTGCAAGATCGTTGGTGCTATGCAACTGAGAGGATGCAGAAGACCCTTCGAGCTAAATTTAAAAATAAGCATAGAATTGAAGCATCGATGGCTGAGGCATTCATTACTGAGGAGGTGGCAAACTTTGTGACAACACACTACGAAGCCAAAAATCATCATTTGCATAATCTGAAGCCTCGGCACAATGATGCAGACCCTAAAAAAGGTGGGTCTAACTTCAGCCTATTCAAAGGGCAGCTCACACCAGTCGGTGCTTCGAAACCAATAACGTTGGATGTCGAAGACTGGTGGAACATTTTGTTGTATATCTTCAACAACCTAACAGAAGTGCGGCCCTACATCGAGTTAGTTCTCGGCACATTTTCCCGTAACTTCTAATTCCTTTGAACTGCTCTTATTCTCGGATATTTCAAACATCCGTTACGTCGCCAAATTCTTGGATGGAGTGGTGATCGAAAATGATTCCATCGAAGTATGAGCTTCCGTCAAAGACAAGAGGCGGCTATCCCGGTTTCATCTCTTGGTTCAAACAAACGGTAATTATCAATAATGGACCATTTCATTTCTTGGTCTAACTTGCGACTAATGCAACAATCGTTTCATATTAAACTTGTAGGCTAAGTCAGAGTCTATGGACACCGCATTGAGACAAGTCGCTAATGGTTTTGACTATAAGGTCCGTTCATTTGAGAAATACAACATCAACGGGTATCTCTTTCGTACCTTTGGCAAAGAGCTATCTATGCCCGACCGGAAATCTACAAATTGTGGTGTCTCTGCTATCGCCGAAGGTGTTATCGAGTATTATGGAAGAGTTGAAGCAATTTATGAACTTCAATTCTATGGTGAAATCCACCGAACGTCATAGTCTTCAAATGTTATTGGTTCGAGCCGAAGGAGACTAGAAGGACTCATGAACATATAGGACTAGTCGAAATCAATCCAAACACCCATTTAGATGTTCCCGATGTCTATATTATGGCTCAACAGGCGACCCAAGTTTTCTATCTACCGTGGGCATGCCAAACGGATAAGAATCTGGAAGGTTGGTATGTTGTTTATGATGTGTCGCAACATGTCAGACCACCTCTCCCAAATGAACAGGATTATGAACCTCACATTAACCCAGACACATATTATGGAGAATTCTTCCAAGAAAGACGTCTTTCCAAGAAACGTTTCAAGAACCACCGTGCTTCACCCAAGAACATGGAAGTAAACAGCGACAATGAATCCGACTCCACCCCTGAGCCGGAACCACAAGACCTGGATCTCGTAGAGGTTACTGATGCGGATGACCTGTGAATGCTTCACCGATTACAGAAAGGCCTTTCACATCTTTACGCCGTTGAACCCGACGAGGACGTCATTCATGAAGACATGCATGATAGTGATGATGATGATGCATTTATTGATGATGATTATTAGTTTGTAAGATTCACAACTTAAATTATATATATTTTAATATTTATTATTCATGTACATATTATTATTCATGTCAGTTATTCAATTTTTTAATGTTGTACTAATTTCTTTTAATCTTTATCATGGCAGGTCACCAGGTGTTGAAAGATGGCGGGCGCTGGTCCAGATCGCTCGACGGGTTCTTCCCAGGCGCCCCGCATGAGGGGTGGTACTTCCCTTCCACCCCTATCTCTCCGTAGAGCCTTAGCAGACAGTCTGTCGACACCACCAGTGGGTTCTTCTTCGTCGGCGGCATTGCCCACTGGGAGAGGTGCTGGTCGGGTAGGGAAGAAGGGGAAGGGTACAGGGAGAGGTGGTGGCCGCAGAAGATCCAGGAGGATTGTTGAGCCGTCCTCGCCACCACCACCAGCTCATTCACCTGAGCATAGGACTACTATGGTCGACCCGTTTGCGGAGGAGGCTATGGGGACTCCGGTCCAGGAGCCTGGTGTTGACGGGCATTCATCCCATGTGACTCCGGTCTAGGATCAGCCTCGGGTCGAGGTGCATTCGGCCCACGAGACTACGGTTCCGGAGGCTTCACCCGATGTGGAGAGGTCCGGGTGGGATGCGTGGCCGGATCAGACCGAGTTGCCGGATGGACCGAGGGTCCGGGTGGTTCAGGGGCCGGGGATGGCGGGGATGAGTTTACGAATAGTTAGAGCGATGTGCAGGTGGACGGTGCCACCGTGTACAAGCGTGGTAGTACACGTCTCCCGGTCGTGCCGGCTACCTGCGAGCACAGGCCGGTGATTAAACCTGAAGGAGATAGGTAAGTACATTTACTCTTTTTTTAGCTTTTGCCATCAAGTTTGTTCAAATATCTAATGTGTTGACCTTATCATACTGCAGGGGATGGGCACACCCTCGTGGATTCCTCAAGCCGAACTCCGTCCTCGTGTGCTTTGCCGGACAAATTTCCCGGGGTTTGTCACGTTGCCTGGTGAGGGTCAGGTTCCTACACTAGGATTTTCCAGGGAGCACTACCAGGCTGCGCAGGCCCCGTGGGAGGAGATTATAGATGGTATCTTGTGCCACACGAGGGCCGAGATGGTGATCAAGAGCTTTTGAGTAAATTATCCTTTTACACAATCTAAAATTAACAATATAGCTAATTATTGTACTAATCGGTGTTTTCACGTTTGATTGCAGACCTTCTATAGGTGTGAGGATGGATATGAGGAGGAGGCGGCCAAGGTTCTCGAGGCTGGGTGTAGGCGGTTACTACAGAACTTACGCCACAAGGCTCGGCCGCAGGCTATTCGAGACTACTACGCCACGCATGGTATTAAGAAGTAGAAGAAGGATTGCCGGGGAAAGTTTTTGAAGAAGGAGCAATACATGAAGGTAATTACCTATTCTTAAGTCCTTCTACGTAGTTTTCTTGATTTCATTCATAGGCGTAGCGCTCAAAATTCTTTCTAATAACTTACAGGTGCCCCCGAGATGGTGTGCGGATAAGATGGATTGTTGGGAGGCGTTGGTTGATGAGTAGTGCATAGGCAACTGGCGAGCCGTCAACGACAATGCGAAGGATCGGCGTAGCCAAATGGTTGGTGTGCCACACCATCAAGGTAGCGCTAACTTACTACAGTTCGGACTAAACTGGGTATGTGATTTGTTTCATGATTCATGCAATTCATTCTTCATGCTAATATTTTGTTTCTCTCTTTTAGGTGCATCACAATAAGACGGAGATGCCACACTTGTACGACCTTTAAGGCATGGCCCATACTGCCTCGTACAAAAAGGCGAAGGCATTCTCTGAGTCTGACCTGGATGATCCAAATAACTTCACCAACATATCATCCCACCACAAGCTCGTGACATACAGGGACACGGGGAAGGCTACGAAAGGGGATGACTTTAATCCGAGCTAGGAACCTTTGAATCCAGAGCTGGTGATGATATCTGGTGGCGGGAGTCCCCATGGCTCGATAGCCATTGGAGATGGGATAATACGTTGTCCACTCACTCTCCCGGAGATCAAGGCGCGCCAGTCGAGCAACTGTCCTGAGATAACGCGTCATCCACGGCGAGTCGATCTTGCCATCGAGGTTAGTTGTACGGACTCAGAAAACTTTCATCCATTTCATTATGTGTGTCACCATAGATCATTACTGTGGTAACGAGGAATGGTGTTTCAGGCTGCTCTTCAAAAAGAGAGAGCGGCAAACTAGGCTGCTCTTGACAAAGAGAAATTGGCAAGCAAGGCTGCTCTTCACGCTGCTCTTGATGAGAGGGACCAGACCACAGCACGATTGATTGAGGAGGAGAGGGCCCAGAATGAGGCGGGTCATCGGGCCCTGTACGAGCTTTTTGTGGTAAGTTTTTTTTCATATTAGCCAAATCATGGGTGTAATGTCTGTTTCATTACTAACTAATACGACCCACTCTTCAGGGTCTATGCGAGAAGAGCGGTTAAGTCCCTCCGCCGATGCCCGTCTTGTCTTCGATCGGCATAGTGAGTTTCATTATAAACTAGTATTAATAATTGAGTGTCATCATGCTAAGTGAGACATTGCAAAATATCTTTTCTGCAGAATAACTCCCGAATGGCATCACACGACCCTTCTCCAGGTGTTTCTCCTCCTTGATGACCACTACGGTAAGTTTCTTTTCTCCTCTTTCATATTCTCCTTGCCTTAATTTCCCCAACAATGACATAATTAGCCCATTTAGCTCCAAAATGCCGTAATAACCTCAAAATGGCATAAGAACCTTGGTTAGCTCATTAATATTATATACTTAGCTTGTTTTCCTGTAAAATGGGATAATTAGCCCATTTAGCTCCAAAAGGACATAGTTAGCTAATTGAGCTCCAAGAAGAGGAGAAGAGGAGAAGAAATAGGAAAAATTAAAAGAAAGAAGAAGAAGAAGAAGAAGAAGAAGAAGAAGAGAAGAAGGAGAAGGAGGAGGAGGAGGAGGAGGAGGAGCAGAAGGAGGAGAAGGCCAAGGACCTTCTAGTCCTTCTCCTCCTCCTCCTCCGTCTCCTCCTTCTTCTTGATTTCTTCTTCTTCTCCTCCTCCTCCTCTTCCTTTTCCTCTTTCATATTATCCTTGCCTTAATTTCCCCAACAATGACATAATTAGCCCATTTAGCTCCAAAAAGACATTATAAGCTCAAAATGCCATAAGAACCTTGGTTAGCTCATTAATATTATATACTTAGCTTGTTTTCCTCTAAAATGGGATAATTACCCTATTTAGCTCCAAAAAGACATAGTTAGATAATTGAGCTCCAAGAAGAGGAGAAGAGGGGGAGAAATAGGAAAAATGAAAAGAAAGAATAAGAAGAAGAAGAAGAGAAGAAGGAGAAGGAGGAGGAGGAAGAGGAGGAGAAGGAGGAGAAGGCGAAGGACCTTCTAGTCCTTATCCTCCTCCTCCTTCTCCTCCT
Organism: Hordeum vulgare subsp. vulgare; assembly: GCF_904849725.1. Lineage (NCBI taxonomy): Eukaryota > Viridiplantae > Streptophyta > Magnoliopsida > Poales > Poaceae > Hordeum > Hordeum vulgare. The sequence goes on from NC_058523.1 coordinate 284,254,687, forward strand.
TCTTGATTTCTTCTTCTTCTCCTCCTCCTCCTCTTTCTTCCCCTCTTTAATATTCTCCTTGCCTTAATTTCCCCAACAATGACATAATTAGCCCATTTGACTCCAAAAATACATTATAAGCTCAAAATGGCACAAGAACCTTGGTTAGCTCATTAATATTATATACTTAGCTTGTTTTCCTCTAAAATGAGATAATTACCCATTTAGCTCCAAAAAGACATAGTTAGCTAACTGAGCTCCAAGAAGAGGAGAAGAGGAGAAGAAATAGGAAAAATGAAAAGAAAGAAGAAGAAGAAGAAGAAGAGAAGAAGGAGAAGGACGAGGACGAGGAGGAGGAGAAGGAGGAGAAGGCCAAGGACCTTCTAGCCCTTCTCCTCCTCCTTCTCCTCCTTCTTCTTGATTTCTTCTTCTTCTTATCCTCCTCCTCTTTATTCTCCTCTTTCATATTCTCCTTGCCTTAATTTCCCCAACAATGACATAATTAGCCCATTTTGCTCCAAAAAGACATTATAAGCTCAAAATGGCGTAAGAACCTTGGTTAGCTCATTAATATTTTATACTTAGCTTGTTTTCCTCTAAAATGGGATAATTACCCTATTTAGCTCGAAAAACACATAGTTAGATAATTGAGCTCCAAGAAGAGAAGAAGAGGAGGATAAATAGGCAAAATGAAAAGAAAGAATAAGAAGAAGAAGAAGACAAGAAGGAGAAGGAGGAGGAGGAAGAGGAGGAGAAGGAGGAAAAGGCCAAGGACCTTCTAGTCCTTATCCTCCTCCTCCTCCTTCTCCTCCTTCTTGATTTCTTCTTGTTCTTCTCCTCCTCCTCTTTCTTCTCCTCTTTAATATTGTCCTTGCCTTAATTTCCCCAACAATGATAAAATTAGCCCATTTAGCTCCAAAAAGGCATTATAAGCTCAAAATGGCACAAGAACCTTGGTTAGCTCATTAATATTATATACTTAGCTTGTTTTCCTCTAAAATGAGATAATTACCCATTTAGCTCCAAAAAGACCTAGTTAGCTAATTGAGCTCCAAGAAGGGGAGAAGAGGAGAAGAAATAGGAAAAATGAAAAGAAAGAAGAAGAAGAAGAAGAAGAAGAGAAGAAGGAGAAGGACGACGACGAGGAGGAGGAGAAGGAGGAGAAGGCCAAGGACCTTCTAGTCCTTCTCCTCCTCCTTCTCCTCCTTCTTCTTGATTTATTCTTCTTCTTATCCTCCTCCTCTTTATTATCCTCCTTCATATTCTCCTTGCCTTAATTTCCCCAACAATGACATAATTAGCCCATTTAGCTCCAAAAAGACATTATAAGCTCAAAATGGCATAAGAACCTTGGTTAGCTCATTAATATTATATACTTAGCTTGTTTTCCTCTAAAATGGGATAATTAGCCCATTTAGTTCCAAAAAGACATAGTTATCTAATTGAGCTTCAAGAAGAGGAGAAGAGGAGAAGAAATAGGAAAAATGAAAAGAAAGAAGAAGAAGAAGAAGAAGAAGAAGAGAAGAAGGAGAAGGTGGAGGAGGAGGAGGAGAAGGCCAAGGACCTTCTAGTCCTTCTCCTTCTCCTCCTTATTCTTTATTTCTTCTTCTTCTTCTCCTCCTCCTCTTTCTTCTCCTCTTCCATATTCTCCTTGCCTTAATTTCCCCAACAATGACATAATTAGCCCATTTAGCTCCAAAAGACATTATAAGCTCAAAATAGCATAAGAACCTTGGTTAGCTCATTAATATTATATACTTAGCTTGTTTTCTTCTATAATGACATAATTAGGCCATTTAGCTCGAAAAAGACATAGTTAGCTAATTTAGCTCCAAGAAGAGGAGAAGAGGAGAAATGAAAAGGAAGAACAAAAAGAAGAAGAGAAAGAGAAGAGAAGGAGAAGGAGAAGAAGGAGGAGGAGAAGAAGAGAAGAAGGAGAATGAGGAGAAGGAGCCCTCCTTATTCTCCTTCTTCTTCCCTCCTCCTTCTCCTCTTCTTCTCCTTCTTCTTCTCCTATTCTCCTCCTCCTTCTCCTTCTCCTTCTCCTTCTCCTCATCCTCCTCCTCCTTATTCTTGTTTTTTCTTCTCCTTCTTCTCTTCTTGCTTCTTCTCTTTTTTCTTCAATTTAGCTTATTTGTCATGTATATGTTGTTGTTCTTCTTCTTCTGACTTTCTTATTCCCATTTTGCAAATTGGATGTACTACATGCATGGAAGCTAGCATTGGAGTGCTTTAGGTCCCATTTTTATTTGAGTTGATGAACAATGTGGAACTATATGTATATGTATATATGGATGAACAATATATGTGCAACTATATGTGTGTATATATGGATGGAAGTTTGTATGTGTTGGTTCTTTTGATATATGGGATGTACATTGATGAACAAATGGCATTGATGAGGTTTATATGTATATCATATATGTGTTGTGACCTATTTATCATATATGTGCCATGAATTATATATATATATGTGTGTTGTGAAATAGAAAAAATAAACAAAAATGTGACAATATAGGCTCTTTGCCGTCTGTCAGCTGATGGCAAAGGCCTTTGCCATCAGCTGACCGACAGCAAAGGTGCCACATGGCACCCAGCTGTGCTCCCTGGGTGTCCATATAGTCTCTTTGCCGTATACTTCCTAGGGGGGCAGACGGCAAAGAAGAGGGAACAGAGGAGGGTGAGGAGCGGTAGGCAGACAGCAAAGAGTGGAGGGGGGGAGGAGGTGGAGGCAGACGACAAAGAGTGGAGGTGGAGGCAGACGGCAAAGAAGAGGTTGAGGCGGACGACAAATAGTGGAGGGGGGGAGGAGGTGGAGGCAGACGATAAAGAAGAGGGCGCGGCAGATGGCAAAGCCTCCGTTAGCCCCTAACGGAGGCAACGCCTGTCGGCAACCGTCTCGATATCTTTGCCGACTGCTCTTATGAAAAGCTGACGGCAAAGCTCTTTGTCGTCCGCTTCGGTGAGGCTGACGGCAAAGAAGCTACAATGTCGTCGTAGGCTGACGCGGAAGTTTTGTCGACATGAGTTTTCTTTGCCGTCTGTGTATTACTCTTTGCCGTCGGTGGATTACTTGCCGTCTGTGATGGCAGACGACAAGCTTGTCACCGGCGCCACACCATGATCTCCATCATCATGATCTCCATCAACGTGTCGCCATCGAGGTTGTCGTGTTATCTATGCTATTATTACTAAAGCTACGACCTAGCAATATAGTAAACGCATCTGCAAACACAAATGTTAGTTTCAAGACAACCCTATGGCTCCTGCCGGTTGCCGTAGCATCGACGTGCAAGTCGATATTAACTATGACCACATGATTATATCATACATCCAATATATCACATCACGTCATTGGCCATATCATATCACAAGCATACCCTGCAAAAACAAGTTAGACGTCCTCTAATTTGTTGTTGCATGTTTTACGTGGATGCTATGGGTATCTAGTATGATCGCATCTTACTTACGCAAAAACCACAACGGAGATGTTCAAATTCCTATTTAACCTCTCCAAGGACCACCTCGGTCAAAACCAATTCAACTAAAGTTGAAAAAACAGGCACCCGCCAGTCATCTTTATGCAACGAGGTTGCATGTCAATCGAGGAAACCAGTCTCTCGTAAGCGTACGAGCTATGTCGGTCCGGGCCGCTTCAATCCAACAATAACGCGGAATCGAGAAAAGACTAAGAAGGGAAGAAAATCGAACATCACTGTCCACAAAACCTTTTGTGTTCTACTCGAGATAACATCTACGCATGAACCTAGGTCATGATGCCACTGTTGGGGAACATTGCATGGGAAACAAAAAAAATCCTACACATACGAAGACCTATCATGGTGATGTCCATCTACGAGAGGAGATTTGGATCTACGTACCCTTGTAGTTCGCACAACACGAAGCGTTAAGAAACGTGGTTGATGTAGTGGAACGTCTTCACGTCCCTCGATCCGCCCCACGACCGTCCCACGAACCGTCCCGCTATCCGTCCCACGAACCATCTTGCGATCCGTCACACGAACCGTCTTGCGATCTGTCTCACGATCTGTTCCGATCTAGTGTCGAACAGAAGGCACCTCCGCGTTTAGCACACGTACAACTCGATGACGATCTCCACCTTCTTGATCCAGCAAGAGGGGGCGGAGAGGTATAAGAGTTCTCCAGCAGCGTGACGGCACGCCGGTGGTGGTGATAATCTACTCTGGCAGGGCTTCGCCTAAGTTCCGCATAAATACGATCTAGAGGAAAAACTGCGTGGTATAGGGTCGAGCAGCACGTGGCAAAGTTGTGTCTCAAAAGCCCTAAACCTCTAGTATATATAGGAGGAGGGGACAGGCAGCCTTGGGCAGACTTGGCGCACCAAGGAGTCCTCCTTGGGTCGGTCGAAGTGGGAGAGAGGGAGGAGTCCTTCTCCAATCCCACTTGGATTAGGACTCCTTCCTTGTTTTCGCACCTCTTTTGGATTTTCCACTTTTTCCACATGGGCTTTCCTTGCATGACTTTGTCAGCCCATTATACCTTATTGTGCATCCAATAAACTCATGTGGACCCCTTGGGGCGTGGTGGGTCCACCCAGTAGGCCCCCGGAACCCATTCGTCACTCTCGGTACAGTGCCGGTAATGCCCGAAAACTTTCAGGAATGCAAACACCAACTTCCGATATATCAATCTTCGTTTCCGGACCATTCTGGAAACCCTCGTGACGTCCGTGATCTCATCCGGGACTCCGAACAACCTTCAGTCCCCAACACATATATCTCAACTATACTAAAACATCATCGAACCTTAAGTGTGCACACCCTACGGGTTCAAGAACTATGTAGACATGGCTCGAGACACTCCTCAGTCAATATCCAATAGCGGGACCTGGATTCGCATATTGGATCCTACATACCTACATATTTTATGAAGATCTTATCAGTTGAACCTCTGTGCCAAGGATTCATATAATCCCGTATGTCATTCCCTTTGTCCTTTGGTATGTTACTGGCCCGAGATGTGATCGTCGGCATCCATATACCTATTTCAATCTCGTTACCGGCAAGTCTGTTTACTCGTTCTCGTTACCGGCACTTAGTCACATTTCTTGCAAGGCTTGTTTGTGATGTTGTATTACTGAGTGGGCCCCTAGATACCTCTCCGTCACACGGAGTGACAAATCCCAGTCTTGACCCGTACTAACTCAACACACACCTTCGGAGATATCTGTAGAGCACCTCTATAGTCACCCTGTTACGTTGCGATGTTTGATACACACAAGGTATTCATCCGGTGACAGTGAGTTATATGATCTCATGGTCATAGGAATAAATACTTGACACGCAGAAAACAATAGCATCAAAATAACACGATCACATGCTACGTTTCTAATTTGGGTCTTCTCCATCACATGATTCTCAAAATGATGTGATCCCGTTATCAAGTGATAACACTTGCCTATGGCTAGGAAACCTTGACCATCTTTGATCAACGAACTAGTCAACTAGAGGCTCACTAGGGACACTGTGTTGTCTATGTATCCACTCATGTATTTGAGTTCCAATCAATACAATTCTAGCATGGATAATAAACAATTATTATGAACAAGGAAATATAATAATAACTAAGTTATTATTGCCTCTAGGGCATATTTCCAACAATGCGCCACTTTGGAGAAGTGATCAATAACCACGAAGATAGCATTATTTCCTTTCTTGGTCCTCGGAAATCCAGTGGTGAAGTCCATTTCCATTTTATCCCATTTCCACTCAGGAATAGGTAAAGGCTGAAGGGTGCTAGCAGGCCTTTGATGCTCCGCCTTGACACGACGACAAATGTCGCAGTTAGCAATGAACTCAACGATTTCTCTCTTCATTCTGGTCCACCAGAATCTTTGGCATAGATCCGGATACATCTTAGTGCTGCCGAGTGGATTGTGAGAGGAGATTCATGAGCCTCTTTGAGAATCAACTCTCAAAGTTGTTGCTCCTTAGGAACTACCAAACGGTTTCCAAAATATACTGCACCTCTATTATCCATGGAGAAACTACCAACGACTCCCTTTGCAATATTTTCCTTGATCCGGGTAATACCCGCATCATAGTGTTGGCTAGTTATAATATGATCCTCCAGGGTAGGTTTCACCACCAAGGTAGAAAGGGATCCGCGTGGAACAATGTGAAGATTAAGCTTTTAGAATTCCTCATGAAGAAGTGGTTGACCTTTTCGCAGCATAAGATTGTTGCAATAGGACTTATGACTTAACACATCAGCCATGACATTGGCCTTGCCCAGGGTGTAAGAGATTCCTAAGTCATAATCCGTAATCAGCTCTAACCATCGCCTTTGTTTGAGATTTAGATCTGGCTGAGTGAAGATATATTTAAGACTTTGATGATCAGTGTAAATCTTGCAACGATTACCAAGAAGGTAATGTCGCCATGTCTTCGTGCATGGACTGCTTCTGCAAGCTCCAAATCATGTGTTGGATAATTTTCTTCATGTGGATGCAATTATCAGGATGCATAGGTGATCACCTATCGATCTTGCATAAGAACACATCCTAGTCTTTGTATTGAGGCATCACATTAGATGACAAAGTCTTTGGAGAAATCAGGTGGCACAAGAACGGGAGTTGATGTGAGACGTGTTTTCAATTCCTAGAAACTATCCTCACATTGTGTCGTCCACTCAAACTTCTTATCCTTCTTGGGAAGTTCCGTCAGAGGCGTGGCAACTTTGGAAAAATTCTTGACGAAGTGGCGGCAATAACTTGCTAAACCAAGGAAACTCCTAACTTGCTTAACTATTTCAGGTGGAGTCCAGTCAAGGATGCCTTGAACTCTCTCGGGATTGACTGCAATGCCCTTTCCAGAAATCACATGGCCTAGATAGGTCACTTTTGGTAACCAAAATTCACACTTGGAAAACTTGGCGTAAAGATGGTTCTCTCTGAGTTTTTCTAGCACAAGTCTGAGATGCTCAGCATGCTCTGTTTCATTCTTTGAGTAAATCAGTGTATAATCAAGGTAAACCACGACAAACTTATCAAGGTACTCCATGAAGATTGAGTTCATCAGACGAGAGAATGTGGCTGGAGCATTTGTTAGACCAAAGAACATGACCGTGTACTCATATTTTCCATAAGGAGTACCAAAAGCTGTCTTGGGAATGTCTCCGTTCTTGATTTTGATTTGATGGTAGCCTAACCTCAGGTCCATTTTGGAAAAAACCGAGGATCCAGCAAGTTGATCATACAGATCGTTGATCCTGGGAAGCGGATACTTATTCTTTATGGTGACAAAATTGACAGGCCAATGATCTACAACCATCTAATCTGTTCCATCCTTCTTCTTGACAAAGAGAACTGGACAAGCCCAAGGAGAGGAGCTGGGACGGATGAAACCCTTTTGCAAGGACTCATCAAGTTGTTTCTTAAGCTCGGCTAACTCCAAGTGTGCCATCTTATAAGGTCTTCTGGAAATTGGAACAGTTCCTCGGATGAGGACTATCAGAAACTCTACATCCCTATCGAGAGGAATGCCTGGCAGTTCTTCTGGAAAGACATCCAGAAAATCTCGGACTACCGCAACATCTTCAAGCTCAGGAAGAGGGTTGGCATTGAGTGAATAAAGCTGACGCTCTGCAACTCGTGTTCAAACATTGACTATCTTGCGAGACGGGTGTGTAAGCTGAACTGACCTGGTGGAACAATCATTCTTGGCATGTTGAGCTGTCATTCAATCCATACCAAAGATGGTGTTAATATCTGAAGGATTGAGAGATATCAACGAAGCAAGGAATACTAGTCTATCAACAAGGATTTCATTTCCATGGCTTATTCTTGTGGTTTGCCATCTAGACCGGCAAGGAATACCGTCTGAATTTCCAGAGCAGTTGGTATATCACAAAATGACATGTCATGCAACCGGGCATAGTTTTTCGAGATGAAAGAATGTGATGTCCCAGTATCGAATAGAACTGATGCTGGATGATAATTGAAAAGAAGTGTTCCAAGGACGACATAAGGGTCATCATGTGCTTTTTTGGTTGAGACATGATTCACACATCTATATTTACTGATGGCTTGCTTGACATGGGTTGTCTTGACTGATGGCTTGTCATGACCAACTGACTTCCCAGACTGAGTGGAGTTTCGAGCAACATGTCCTGGCTCTCCACACCTATAACAAATCACTTGGGTTGAACGTGGAACCGTATTGACAGGCGGTCCACCATTAGGCTTAGGTGGAGCATACAATGAAGCTGGGCGAGGCACCACACAAGAGGGCCCCGGAACATATCCGACGCTCTGGAGATCCAGAACCAGAAGAAGAACCATTGTCACGCGTGTGCTTACGAAACTTTTCATAAGTTGTCTGAGCTGTCTCTGCATTGATGGCCTTGTTCACAAAAACTTGGAAGGTATTACAATCGTGTAAGTGAAGCTCACGACGCAACTTTGGGTTGAGACCCTTCCTGAACCTAGCCTGCTTCTTGGCATCGGTGGACACTTCTTCCGTGGCGTAACGAGCAAGGTTCCCAAATTCTCGACTATAAGCATCAACATTCATTGTGCCCTGGATGAGATTACAGAACTCTTCTGTCTTGCGATCAATAAGATCGTGAGGAATCTGGTGCTCCCGAAAAGCCTCGCGAAAATCTTTCCAAGAGGTGACCAGTCTAGTTGGACGCATAGCCTCATAGTTTTCCCACCATAAGCTAGCAGGACCTTCCATATGGTATGCAGCAAAGGTGACCTTGTCAGCTTCGGCTACGCTGGCAGAACGTAGCTTACGTGTGATACTACAGAGCCAGTCATCTGCATCAAGTGGCTCAATGTAGTGATGATAGGTTGGTGGACATAACTTGATGAAGTCACGGATGGTCACCGACTCATTATGTTGATGTGCGGTGTTCTCCTCAATACTTGTGAACAGGCGGTTGGACTCACGCTTCTTACTCTCAGCATCTAGCAAAAATTGTGCCAACAAGGGTGAATCAGACATAACTTCATTATCTTTGGTTCCATGTCTCTGGCCCTTCTTGCGGCCAATGGCAGCTTGGTCACTACGTGACATCCTCATGATCAGAAACTAGGATTGATCAGGGTGACATTCCAGAAAGATTGAAAGAATGAAAAAGCATTAGATCTTCAAAGAAATCCTAGGGAAAATTGGACAGCATAACGGCTGTACATGCATGAAATATGAGGCAACCTGCATGAAAACTGACAACATAACAATGAATTCCGATGGCGAATCGGTCCAAGAGGACAACAACTTTACTATAAGTCTCCAGCATAGTAACTCGTAATCCTATTAGATAGATGAGAAAACCTAATTCTTGAACCCCGTAGCATAGAGAAGAGGGTGACTCAGAATAAGAATGACACGAGGAAAGGAGTAAAATGAGCCTTACGTTCCCTTCCACAAACAATTCCCTTACATAACTAAAGAGTTGCTAGACTCTACATCGACCAGTTTGGTTTGGTTATCCTACACGCAGTCAAGCTCTGATACCAACGCTATCAGAACCACGATCCTAAGTCATAAGAACTCAGCCTACAACACATTACATCACTTTGCGGCCTCATGCACGGTAAACTCCATGGTGCCACCTTACCTTGGCCAGGACCGTTTGCGTCTTTTGGCTCGCATATGTGAATGAGTCACTAGCATTCAAATGACAAAGAACTTGGGTCGATATGACTAGTTATAAACCCAAGTGGTACATCCGTACAGGGACATGCATACATAACCCAACAAAGTAGGTGTCGGTCATCAGCGTGTGTAGACGAGTCGTAGCAAGCTACAAGGACTCCATTACACCGCGTGACATTTCCTCGAAGGGACAAACACAACAACAAAGAAGGATACATGCCGGTCAATCAATGTGTCTGGAGCAGTAGCAAGCTACCAAAGCTCGGTGGAATCACAAAGAGGCATTTCCCCGTAAAGAGTACTACTAAAGGCACACAACTAGGTGTCGAATCCCACACATATAATGCATTTCATAACATGCACACAATATGCACGATATGTGTAGATACAACATGGCATCATAACATAACTCTACGAGTCAAGCTATTATTAAAGACTCGTAAGAGTCAACATGGTATGTTAGTACAAACAGGGGTCTCGTGACCCGACACTCAACTCATACAAACATCAACCGGAAGCATAACATGTCTGGGTACAGACATCTACTAAAAGTGGTTGGAAGAGCCTAAAAAGCTACAAAGACCCTACCAAAGGAACCAGACCTCTGTCTGGGATTTCCAAGCTATTCCGGTCAACATCGAACACATGGCGTAGAAACCTTTAATGAGACTAAAATCTTCTAGGCAAAAACATAAATAAAGCAACCGTGAGTACAGAGGTACTCAGCAAGACTTACATCAGAACTAACTACATATGCATCAGTGTCAAAAAGGGATGGTGGGGTTTAATGCAGCAAGCCAACTTTGAGTCTGTGGCTATCATGTACTACGTCTATGAGTAGTTTAATAATGTGAGAAAGCGCACACGAGTCCACTAGCTAGTCTCCACAACAATACACCCCTATGGGTCAACTCACGTCTCCCTACGAGAGAGCCATCCATAGCACTCACACTTGTATTGAATATTTTATAGTATCCATTCAATTTGTTTACGACCATATAAGTTTGTAAGTAGTCCATATCTGCGCACGCGGCTATTCGAATAGATTAGATTACCCTGCAGGGGTGTACTTCTTCACACACGCTCCCACCACTTATCACCATATGCACGTCATGCATCTCGGCAACCTTCAAGAGGAAGCACTGGCATGGGCGTCGGCCACGACCTAACTAACCACACAAGACTCTAGTCCACGTTTATCACCTATTTGAGACTGAACCCGCAAGGAAGTCCGACCGAAGTTTCCTCTACGGTCCCAAACAATGTGTATAGGGTTCCCAAGCGCACCTCGACAGATGGTACTACGCTTGGTACACCGGGCCATGATGCCTATTCTATCCCAAGCCAACCTGTATGGGGTGCCACTCGGTAGACTACAAGCATGTCCTACAAACTCCAGAAACTAGTTGCAACTCCTGGAAAGAGATCTAGGTGATTAATAAGTCGAGAGAGTGAATTAAGGATCCCAATGTGCGGTAGTAGCTAGTCTTGGATAACTTACACAGGACTCAGTTCTTAAGGATGGTCCCAATGAGACAACCCACCATGTACTCCTACATAGCCCCTCATCGGTACCTTTACCAAATCAGGTTCAACACGTATCCTTTTGTCACTAGAACACATTCATTCACTCCAGTTCATCACCCAGATGAAGCAGGGCTGACACGACTCTAAGCATAGCAAGCATAGCAGGGTAAAGCACATCATGGCACAAGCAACTACCAAGTATGCTAGGTTGCAAGGTTTAGCTATTTACTGTGACAACGATAGGCCATGGAAAGGAATGGGTTCAACTACCGAAGCAAAACATTTGAAGCGATGTATCCTAATGCAATAAATGAGAGAATGAGTGAGAACATGGGCTTTTATCGAAATGTTCAAGGGGTTTTCCTTGCCTGATAAGATGATGATACATTACTACTCTTCAGATGGATACTCGACCGTACCCTCCGGAATAGTGCCTAACACGAAGAACAACGAGCGAAGGGGAATAAATCAATACACATCAAATGCGACAGCATGATGCATGAATATAACCCGGCAATATGATGTGGTTTGGCCTAATGCACCTAGCAACATATTTAAATGAAGTAGGTTTGAACTGTAGGTTCAAATTCAACACCATATATGACGTTACATAATGTAATTTGAACAAAATGTCCAAATAATCCTATTTAGGTTGCTCTATCATGCATGAAATTCATACTAATGGATTCTTTGGATTTTTCTGATAATTTTTCATATATAATTTATTTCATTTGGAGTTACTATTGAATTTCTATGATTTTTACAAGTTTTAGCAATTTTCTGGAATTATTTAAAATCCAAAAAAGGAGTTATTGCATCAGCCTCATGTCATAGTGATATCAGATGGTCAAAGTGCCAGCCCAGGTCAAACCTATGGCTGGGCCCCACATGTCAGTGGCTCGGGGCTAACTAATCGGGTGATTAGCTCTAAGCTAATCACCTGACGACGGGGACTCACTCGTCAGTGGCTCTAGTTTACTGATTTAGTTTTAGTTTTAAAACTTACTAATTAAGCACGTGGGGCCCCATGTCATTGTCCCATTAGGCTAATTAGGCATGAGGGTTAGTGATAACGAGAGCCACGTCATACATCGCCGGAGCTTCGCCGGCGACGACTAATACGACGGCGGCTTCGAGCCGGAATCACGTGAAGGATGATGGTTTGACGTCCAGAGACCACCAGGAGGTAGCCCACGCTGGGCCGCATCCATTCTTGCGGTTTTGGGGCATGGGGATCTACAGAGACGGCGGCAACAACGACGGAGCTGCGCCCGGTGCTCGGGCAAGACGGGGTCGAGGCCAGGAGCTGCGGGAGGAAGAGCTGGGGGTGGCTACGGGCTCCTGCGAGCTCCCTGAGCATGCTGATGTGCTCAGCAGCAGCTCTCGGGGGCGCAAGCCATGGCGGCGCCATGGTCGGTGGCAGGAGCTCGGTCTCCGCGGCGGGTGGAAGCTAGAGGAAGAGCTCATGGCGGATCCAGGGAACTAGACGGGTGGCTCGGGGACGACCTGTGGTCGGCGAATAGACGGCAACTTCCGGCGGCCTTCACTGGTCTCGGGCATGGAGAGAACAAGCGAGAGAGAAGGGTCCGGGGAAAGACTGAGGCGGAGAGAGAGATCAGGGGGCGCATGGCATCCTTAGCCAGCTACCAGCATCGTGCTAGAAGCAGGAGGTGGCAAGGCACGACGGCGAGCTCGCCACGTCTCTGCCCGTCCTCCTGGCACAGGAGGAAGATAACCTCCTCGCCCCTGGTGGGCTGGGCCGGCCAAGTGGTTCCAGGTAAGCTTATCTTTCTTGTTTTTTGTTTTTTTGTTTTTTCTATTATTTGCAAAAGTGTTTCTGAGTTAGTAAAAATACTAAAACAGATTATAAAAATATGAAACCTTTTTCTGGGCACTAACATAAAAATTCCAAAGGCCTTGGACAAGTTTCATATTTATTGGAGCTATAACCTTATTTCCATAATTTTTATATCTTCAAATCAATTAGTTATTGATTAATTCAATAAACAAAATGGCATGTAAAAATATAAGTCACCTCTGGTTGGTGTTACCACATTTTTCCATAGATGATGAACATTTTTAAAGAGCCCTTCTTGTTCATTGAAAAATATTCTTAGTTGGTCCTATTTGAATTTTATAATGCTAGGGCTTTGATCAACCCCAATTCAGGTTAAGGAAAAGTTAAACATGATGTAGACATAGACATGGATCCAGTTCATGCTAAAAAGTAGGGATGTGACAGGCGAGGCGGCTGCGCCTGGGCACGATTGATATTGGCTCGTCGAGCAAAGCAGGGAGGCGACTAGTGGGTTGTGCACTGATTGGATCGGGGCTGATCCCGAGTTGGAGAGGAGACCAAGTGTGGGTGGTGGTGGCTGAGTCGGTGGGATGGGACATGCGTCCTAAAATCTAGGGTTGGACTGGGTTTGATCTTGGGTTTGATTTGGAATGTTTTTGGACCGTCCAATTTTAGATCGAACAGCCAAAAAAAGGTCAGGGAGATGAATTGAAAATGGATGATGGTTTGGGCTATTAAGGGATTGATCCCATGCAACAGTCACAACTCGGCTATTCAGGTTCGGGGAAGATATCGAGCACGCATGAGGAGTGTGTGTATTGTGAAGAGGGGCTAGGCATAGCTGAGAGAGAAAGGGTCAGTCCGGCAACAAGTTTTATATACGAAAAACATATGCGGTTTGACTGACTATAGTGTGGCTATATGTTTAACGGTATCTGTATCAAACAACCCCTGAAAGCGACAAAAATTGGAAGGCACCTACCTACACTATATTATGACCGCACGCCAACTTTCGACCCATTTCGAGAATGTTTTATACAGATTTTTAAAAACAATATTTTATTGATGCCGCAGGCACGTGCGTGTTTTTTTTCAGGAAACGGTCAATGATAATAACGGAGAGGACCGGCAACTACGAACGAATGCAAGTTTTAGAAAATGACGGAAACATAGTGCCCATGCAATGTGAATGATGCTAATTATATGGAGATGAATGCGACAACCAAATAAATCACATGGCGATAAATAAATAAAAGGGGAATCTTCTGGATAGTCGGTTCTAGGCTATTACACAAGAATACTTGATCATAGGTTATACTCATCGTTTAAGCACAAGTTGGATTACCACTTTTGCATAAAGATTTCAATGTGTTCACACCTTAAGAGAATGCTTTAACTCAAATCTCAGAGTAAAGCTCGCCCTTGATGTGACATCCCCCCTGAGAGGGATAAACTAACCTTCCATTTTGTCGTAGAAGATTTCATGAAGGTGTAGTAGTGGTGGATGCTCATTCTTGATGAAGATCATCTTGAGTTGGGAGAAATCCTTGTTGTTTGTTACTCTTCTTGCCTACATGGGTTAGTACGACACAAGGAACAAATACAAGGATATCTTTGGACATGGAATGAAGTACATATGAGATGATGTCCACTTATACATTAATTACCTTGTCCCTTGCTTACCTTTGAGGGAATGTGTGACTCCTTGAAGTAACGCATATGGTTGGAGTTGATTGCGACTAGTTCTTTCCAAAATGACTGAGTGAATTTCATTAGCAGAGTTACCCCTCAGGAACTTCTCTAGTGCTTCTTCTTAGGGACCGACATCAACTTGATGGGGATCCTTGGATTTGAGGTAGCGCCTGACGAAGTAGAGCTAGTGGAGGCCTCGGGAATCCACTTGACCATGGCTCCGAGTTCTTCTTCAAATGAGTAAATCTCCTCTTGAAGCTTGTCCTTCCCCTTGAGCTTGTGGTAATGTGGTGCATGGTCATCTTGAACATTTGTTCCCTTGGGGAGAGTAGGATCACACTTCTCCTTTTGGGGAACATAATTCAGTTTTGGGTATTGACCTTCTTCCCATTCAACGCCATTTGCATTGAAGTAGCCAATGCCTTGTCTTTTTTATGTCCTTCTTGTTTGCGTATAATCTCCACGAATAGCTTACTTCCTACAAGACTCTTGAAGACACATTTATCTATAATCCCATCTGGAGCGTCGGTTCCGGGCTGCGAAACAAACAAATCACACGGAGAGCCGATGCAATGCGGATGATGAGGACGATGCACCGATGAATGCGCCAAACAAAGAAATCACACGATGAAAACAGAAAATGGGGAATCTTCTGAAGCGTTGGTTCCGGGTTGTTACATCCGGTGTCCTCCTTGCTTGCATAATTTCCCTTGAATTTCTTAGTTCTGGCAAGACTCTTCAAGACACCTCTCTCTATAATTCCTTTCAATAAATCATTTTCTTGCTGAAGTGTAACTTAGTTAAGATAATCATTAGTGGAATCAAAAGAGCTACTAGCAACAACATCATTGGATTTAGCATTAGTGTTGTTGTGACTAGATGAAGAAACTTTCTTGCCTTTGTTACTAGTTTTCTTAAATTTAACTTGTGGAATAAATGTAGACAAGAGTAATCACTTGGCTAGATAAGATGAGCACTTCTTTCAAAGATCATCATTGATTTCTTTTAGAAACCCATGCTCTTTTTTTGAATTTAGCTTCTCAACGCGTACCTTCTCATGAGTTCTTGCAAGCTCTCTATGATCTTCTAGAGTAGATTCATGGGCTAACTTAAGAGTACTTGATTCTTTATTTAGACGTTTAATCTCCTTCTTATCATCATCAAATGACTTATCTTGACTAGCATGATTATTATCAAGTTCATTTTCATTGCTACCACTAGTTTTATGAAATAACAAGTCACCATCTCCAAGTAAGTCGTCCTCAACATTATTAAAGTAAAGGTATTCTGGGTGTGATACCTTGGGGCCTTTAGACATGAAGTAGTTTCCAAGCCCTTCATTTGGTGAATCAAATATGTCATAGGACTTGAAGGATACGAGTACAAGACAGGCAACACATTCATCTTGATTATGGTCGGAGTTGGAGTGGTAGCTTCTCTTGGATTGGTTGTTGGACTTGGAGCTAGATACCTATTCACCAACATGATCTTGATTTGATCTTATTGAGTGGATCTTGGTGTACTTGTCCTTCTTCTCCAATTCATTGCTTATCCGGTAGGGTTTTCATTCATAACGATCTTTTCTACTCCTTCTCTCTCTTCGAGTTGACTCGTTTCTTGAGCTTAGTCTTCTAGGTGACCCTTATCTTCTTTTGTGGGGGGAGAGCACTCATTGGAGTAGTGTCCCGGACTTCCACAATTGTAGTAGTTTTGGTCACGACTAGATGAATGCTTCTCTTCATATCTTGAACTTGAGCTTCTCTCTTTGCCTCTACTCTTGTAGAACTTGTTGAATTTCTTTACCATGAGGCTTATCTCTTCATTAGTGACCAGTTTGTCATTTGAAGTAGCAGGAGTATCACTTTAAGCTTTGTAAGCACCTCTTGACTTGTTATGAAGATCTTCTTTGTCCTTGCATGACATTTCATGAGCAACAATCCTCTAATGACTTCTCTTGGCTTTCGATCTTTGTAGTTTGGCATCATATGGATAAATGTGCACACAGGTTCGTACTTTCCATCCAAGGGTCTAAGGATCTTCTTGATGATGAATTTGTCGGTCATATATGTGCTTCCTAAGCCGACATTCTCATTTGTGATGAGAGCAAGCCTAGAGTACATCTCAGCGACTCCTTCACCATCCTTCATCTTGAACTTGTCAAGCTAACTTTGTAGCACATCCAACTTGTATTCCTTGATGGATTTATTACATTCATGCATATCAAGCAAAGTGTCCCAAATTTGCTTGCCATTCTCAAGACGACTAATCTTGTTGAACTCTTTGGGGCATAGACAGTTGAATAAAATGTCGCATGCTTGAGCGTTGTATTGCAACATCTTCAATTCTTCCACGGTTGCTTCACGATCCGGTTCCCTTCAATCACTAAAGAATTCACGTAACAAACCAACACGAACCACAACCCAAACGGCGGGGTTATGACCAAGAAAATGCATTTTCATCTTATGCTTCCAACTAGCAAAATTTGTACCATCAAAATATAGGCCTCTACAATGGTAATTTCCCTTGCTATATGCCATACTCTCCTAGGTTGTGAAACCAATGCAATGGGTACCAAAGCTGTGATACCACTTGTAGGATCCGAAGTATGTCTAGAGGTTGGTGATTAGACTACTTGACCAAATAAAAACTTAGCAATTTTCAGTTGTGGGAAAGTTTTAGAAATTGTTGTAAGTCCAGAACACCCTACACATGCAAGTCTATGAGTATATTAGCGGAAAGTAAATGCATGCACATGTAAATAGAGTGTAGGGATAGGAAGATCAAATGCAAAGATTGACAAAACTACTTTTGGTGTGGTTCCTGTAGGTGATGCTACCGTACGTACATGTTGATGAAAACTTCAACCCATGGACGGTAACGGGGCGAGAGTCCACGGAGGGCGCAACCCACGAACAGTCAACGGAGAAGCAACCTTGTCTATTCCATCATGGCTTATGTCCACAAAGGACTAGCCTCACTCGAGGTAGATCATCATGAAGTAGGCGATCTCCTTGCCCTTACAAACTTCTTGGTTCAACTCCACAACACGAAGTAGGAGGCTCCGAAGCGGCACCTAACCAATATAGGAGGCACCACCCTCCAAAAAGTAATAGATACGATAGTACGATGAATAAGTCTACATATGTAATTTTCGAACTTGCTACTGTTCTGCCTAGAACACAATTTTAGAGTTGTTCAACAACAAATGTAATGTCACCATGTCATTCTACACATTTTTCTTATCAAGTTACATATGTAGATCATTAAAATAGGAGCTAGGACTATTAAGAAATGTAACAAACCATTTTAACATGGCATTTACACAAATTTAAGCAAACAATAATGTTAAACATTTTTAAGATGGTTGAAAGTTAGAAATTATTAATCTACACAAAATTCTAATCAGTTTACATATTTAAATCATTTTAATCCGACACACGGTTATTAAGTTATCAGCAAATTAAAAACATAGGCCATTTCTGAAATATGCATGCATGGAGAAATACTAAATCAAATAGGAGGAAAAAACATACGCAGGCCGGATTCTAGTACACTAGAGCGGCGTATGAATGGTGCAGGCCCAAGCGTGGTGTGTGCATGATTGGAAATACAACCAACATATGCAGAAACAAAAATTGAACTCTGTGGAATTCGATCCTAGGACCTTTTAGTTGTGGGTTTGGTGGGATGAACAGCTAGCCTAGTAGTGGAACTCTAATACAATTTGGATCTTGGTGTAAGATGGATCATACACTTGGGCTAGCACGGGTTAAATGGAAATAACATAACACAAAACAGGGTTTGGTGGGATTTTGAACCACAGACCCTTAGGATCACCACGCGCGACAATGACCAGCAAGGCTAGCACGGTATTTGTGAACAAAATCAGTAGGAAAGTTGTTTAACTACATATGAACCAGAACGGGTCTAAGAATCAAATCGAAAGGCCATGGCAAGACGTGCTCACCGCGAGGTAGCCAGAGAGGGTGACGAGCAACGCATGCACATGATCCGGATGACCCAAACGAGGGCGGAGTAGGGGACCTAGAGGCGAGATCAGAAGCGGTCAATGGTGTTCGGCGTGGTCAACAGCGAGCTCCAGCTTGAGGCGGCATTGACGGGAGGCTACTGGGAGGCGTTGGACATCACAACTCCTATCCACAGTGAGATAGAGAGATATATATAGGTGAGAGAAGGGAGACGAAGGAGTAGGGGAGGAGTAAGCGAGGTGGCAGTGGGCGGCGCCGGAGGGCATGCTTGCCGGTCGGCAGGGCGGGGAGCTCCGACAGCTTGTTGAGTATATTGATTATTAGGAAATATGAGATAGAGTAAGATTTGTCTTACCTTGACTTGTACTCCAAGTTGATCATTGTATTCCTATATATATGTCCATGAGGCTCAAGCAATACAAGAATTATTTTCACCAAACCTTTTATTCCCTTCCAACAAGGTATCTCCCGCAAGTTTCTAGACCTAGCTGCCTTCAACGGTTCCGCCCCGCGCACCGTCCCCGAGGCGGTCAGCCTCCATGACGGCCGTCGGGGGCCACACCGCCCGTACCTAGGGTTCGTCTGCCGGTCTTGTTGACCGACTTCACTAGAGAGTCTTTTTCCCGATCTCTTGATCCGGGTTTTCCATCTTTTCTCGGTCTTTTGATCGGCGTTCTTCCTTTTTGGTTTTCCAATCCAAAATCGGGTTGCGTCACCCGTCGCCACCGTCGACACCTGCGCGCCTCTACTTCGACCTAGGCGCGACCAGTCGGCCTCTACTTCGACCCGGCGTACTTGCGTGACGTGGCAGCCCGTCATGGCCATCGTCCGTGCATCTACCATCCATCACTTTACGCCGCCGTCGTCGCCCCGCGCTCAACAGGACGCTTGCATCATGCACATTCCATCTTCGTCGCCACTCGTCGGTCGCCTAGGGACGTCGGCTACCTTAGGCCTGCCGGTTGCCTCCCCCCTCGTCGGCTGCCAGGTCTCCGCGCTTCCTTGGTCTCGCCTGTTGCCCGGCTTGGCGCTCCATCGGGCATGTCGTCTGCCTTGGCTTCACGGCTACGTCGGTCCTATCGGCTACGTCGGGCTCCCTAGCCCATCTCCGGCCACTTCTGGCATGCCGTTCCTCGTTGGCCGCAGTCGCCTTGGTCTGCTCGGCAACCCCGCATCATCGTCCACGACAACATCATCATCACTGAGCAACGACCCGAACCTCGCATGCGATCGGATTGATCACCCACCTGCCACAATCGAATCCATCCGCGCCGTGCGGCTGACCTGATCAGTCGGTTGCATGCGCCTCCATAGGTCTTGTGAAGGCTGTCCCGAGTACAGCGCGCCCCTCCACCGATAGAGCAACGGGCTGCCGCTGCATTGCCCCGTCGGGCCGCATTGCCGCCGCCCAGTGGTTCTCCCCGTGGTTGCCCCGACCCGCGAGCCATTGCTACACCGCCCCTTTGGGCTGTACTCTAGCGGCACATGGTCCCCGTCGCCCGAAGTCGTCCCCGTGGTTGCATCGACCCGTGCACCTCCGCCGCGCCACCCTTTCAGGCCGTAGTGTTGCGGAACGTGGTCCACTCCGACGTCCCCACATGTCGACTTCCTGTGGTATGCACCGTGTCGTCTCCTTTGGTGCGCGAACGCCATCGTCCGCGCCGGTCCTCCTCATGCTCTCGGGCTCTTCCTCGCTTACTTCAAGCATCGCCGCTGTACTCCTAACTAGCCGCAGCCGCCATCAGGTCGCCGCTGTCGCTCTCCTTTTGGCATTGCCGCACCTCGTTCACGCGAGCCGCACTTCCCGTCCACGTCCTTCATCTTCGTCCAGTGCCAGCTCATACCCAGCATCATCGTCGTCTTCCCCGACCACTGGCAACATCAGCCTACGCTGATTTGCGCCGCACCCATCGTCGAGTTCTTCTCTGCTAGCCTCCTCGATATGGCATACAGGTTGTGTGTAGGTCCCCGTCTCCGCATGCCCGGTGCTGGCAACATCGACGTGTGCCTTCGTCCCTAATGTGCTCCTTGGCCTGGCAAGCCTGGCGCAGCGCATCGCCAACATCGACTTCGTCCGTCTACACATGTGCGTTGTTGGCAACACCGATGCGTGCCTTCATCCATGATGTGTCCCCGGGCTTGGCAAACCCGGCGCGACGTGTCGTCAACTACATCTACTTCCCGACACATCACTACTTCGACAACACTACGCCCACCGCTAAATCGGTGCCTCCTTGTGCCCGTGGCTTCACGACAACTTCCTCGAGACCGGCTACCCTGACTCAACATCGACCACGGTGTTCTTCGCCCGGCTACCTCGACCACGGCTACACCACCCTACGCTCTCGGCTACCTCGTCAAACGCACAAAGGGCTACCCCTTGATTGAGCAACATCGTTTGTTTCCACTCCAACCACAACTTCCGTGGTGCATCGACCATTGCGACTGTGGGAGGGATGACCATTGGCTTACCTTCAGATTCTTCTCCAGTCTCACCATCTGTGTCGCTACTGTTATGGCTATGGGGGGATGTTGAGTATATTGATTGTTAGGAAATATGAGATAGGCTAGTATTTGTCCTACCTTGCCTTGTACTCTAAGTTGATCATTATTGTCCTATATATATGCCCATGAGGCTCAAGCAATACAAAAATTATTTCCACCAATCCCTCTATACCCTTCCAACACAGCTGAAGTGCGGGAGGACGAGGTTGTGCTCGGCACTCAGGATGATCCTGCATCCGCAAGGAGGATACACACATGCCACAGTCGAGCGTGAGGCTACCGGAGGCGAACATGGCGGTTGGATGGGTCCTCATGCGGGATCAAAACGGAGCTTCTCCAACACCATGTCGATGGGGTCTCCTAGATAGGGAGATATTTGAGAGAGACAGGAAGCCAAGAACGAATATGAGGAAGGGGAGATGGAGATATCGACAAACGATTGGTCTGATGCTGCTACTACTTGCGGTGAGGCTAGGGAAAGCTCCTACACAGAGGGTGGAGTGTGGCGAGGCGGTTGGGCCTGGGGACGATCAATATTGGCTCGTCGGGCAAAGCAGGGAGGCGACCAGTCGGTTGTGCACTGATTGGATCAGGGCGGATCCCAAGGTGGAGAGGAGGCCAAGTGTGGGTGGTGGCGGCTGAATCGGTGGGATGGGACATGCCTCCTAAAATCAAGGGTTGGACTGGGTTTGATCTTGGGTTTACTTTGGAAAGTTTTTGGACCCTCCGATTTTAGATCGAACAGTCAAAAAAAATGTCAGGGAGACGAATTGAAAACGGATGATGGTTTGGGCTATTACGGGGTTAATCTGGATGCAACACACACAACTCGGCAATTCAGGTTCAGGGAAGATATCGAGCATGCATGAGGAGTGTGTGTATTGTGCAGAGGGGCTATGCGTAGCAGAGAGGGAAACGGTCAGCCCGGCAACATGTTTTATATACGAAAAACATCTGCGATTTGACTAACTATTGTGTGGTTATATGTTCAATGGTCTTTGTATCAAACAACCTCTGAATGCGACGAACTTTGGCAGACACCTACCTACACTATATTATGACCGCATGCCAACTTTCGACATATTTCGGGAATGTTTTATACAGATTTTTAAAAACAATATTTTATCGATGCCACAGGCACATGTGTGTGGTTGGTCAGGAAACGGTCAATGATAATAACATAGAGGATCGGCAACTACGAACGAATGCAAAAAATAATGGAAACGGAGTGCCCATGCAATGTGAATGATGCAAATTATATGATGATGAATGCGACAACCAAATAAATCATTTTCTTGCTGAAGTGTAACTTAGTTAAGATAATCATTAGTGGAATCAAAAGAGCTACTAGCAACAACATCATTGGATTTAGCATTAGTGTTGTTGTGACTAGATGAAGAAACTTTCTTGCCTTTGTTACTAGTTTTCTTAAATTTAACTTGTGGAATAAATGTAGACAAGAGTAATCACTTGGCTAGATAAGATGAGCACTTCTTTCAAAGATCATCATTGATTTCTTTTAGAAACCCATGCTCTTTTTTTGAATTTAGCTTCTCAACGCGTACCTTCTCATGAGTTCTTGCAAGCTCTCTATGATCTTCTAGAGTAGATTCATGGGCTAACTTAAGAGTACTTGATTCTTTATTTAGACGTTTAATCTCCTTCTTATCATCATCAAACGACTTATCTTGACTAGCATGATTATTATCAAGTTCATTTTCATTGTTACCACTAGTTTTATGAAATAACAAGTCACCATCTCCAAGTAAGTCGTCCTCAACATTATTAAAGTAAAGGTATTCTGGGTGTGATACCTTGGGGCCTTTAGACATGAAGTAGTTTCCAAGCCCTTCATTTGGTGAATCAAATATGTCATAGGACTTGAAGGATACGAGTACAAGACAGGCAACACATTCATCTTGATTATGGTCGGAGTTGGAGTGGTAGCTTCTCTTGGATTGGTTGTCGGACTTGGAGCTAGATACCTATTCACCAACATGATCTTGATTTGATCTTATTGAGTGGATCTTGGTGTACTTGTCCTTCTTCTCCAATTCATTGCTTATCCGGTAGGGTTTTCATTCATAACGATCTTTTCTACTCCTTCTCTCTCTTCGAGTTGACTCGTTTCTTGAGCTTAGTCTTCTAGGTGACCCTTATCTTCTTTTGTGGGGGGAGAGCACTCATTGGAGTAGTGTCCCGGACTTCCACAATTGTAGTAGTTTTGGTCACGACTAGATGAATGCTTCTCTTCATATCTTGAACTTGAGCTTCTCTCTTTGCCTCTACTCTTGTAGAACTTGTTGAATTTCTTTACCATGAGGCTTATCTCTTCATTAGTGACCAGTTTGTCATTTGAAGTAGCAGGAGTATCACTTTAAGCTTTGTAAGCACCTCTTGAATTGTTATGAAGCTCTTCTTTGTCCTTCCATGACATATCATGAGCAACAATCCTTCAAATGACTTCTCTTGGGTTGAGATCTTTGTAGTTTGGCATCATGTGAATCACTGTGCACACAGTTTTGTACTTTCCATCCAAGGCTCTAAGGATATTCTTGCTGATGAATTTGTTGGTCATATATGTGCTTCCTAAGCCAACATTCTCATTTGTGATGAGAGCAAGCCTAGAGTACATCTCAGTGACTCTTTCACCATCCTTCATATTGAACTTGTCAAGCTAACTTTGTAGCACATCCAACTTGTATTCCTTGATGGATTTGGTACCTTCATGCATACCAACCAAACTGTCCCAAATTTCCTTGGCATTCTCAAGACGACTAACCTTGTTGAAATCTTTGGGGCATAGACATCTCAATAAAATGTCGCATGCTTGTGTTGGAAATATGCCCTAGAGGGAATAATAAAATGGCTATTATCATATTTCCTTGTTGATGATAATCGTCTATTGTTCATGCTATAATTGTATTAACAGGAAACAGTAATACGTGTGTGAATAAATAGATCACAATGTGTCCCTAGCAAGCCTCTAGTTGGCTAGCTCGTTGATCAATAGATGATCATGGTTTCCTGATCATGGACATTGGATGTCATTGATAATAGGATCACATCATTAGGATAATGATGCGATGGACAAGACCCAATCCTAAGCATAACACTAGATCGTGTTGTTCGTATGCTAAAGCTTTTCTAATGTCAAGTGTATTTTCCTTCGACCGTGAGATTGTGCCACTCCCAGATACCATAGGAGTGCTTTGGGTGTATCAAACGTCACAATGTAACTGGGGGACTATAAAGGTGCACTACGGGTATCTCCGAAAGTGTGTGTTGGGTTGGTACGAATCGAGATCCGGATTTGTCACTCCGTGTGACAAAAAGGTATCTGTGGGCCCACTCGGTAGAACATCATCATGAGCTCAATGTGACTAAGGAGTTAGTCACGGGAGGATGTGCTACGGAACGAGTAAAGAGACTTACCGGTAACTAGATTGGACAAGGTATAGGTATACCGACGATCGAATCTAGGGGAACTTCTATACCAACAGAAAAAGGGAATTGTATACGAGATTGGTTGATTGAATCCTTGACATCGTGGTTCATCCGATGAGATCATCGTGGAACATGTGGGAGCCACCATGGGTATCCAGATCCCGTTGATGGTTATTGGCTGGAGAGGTATCTCGGTCATGTCTGCATGCCTCCAGAACCCGTAGGGTCTACACACTTAAGGTTCGATGACACTAGGGTTATAGGGAATTGTTATACGAGGTTACCGAAGGTTGTTCGGAGTCCTGGATGAGATCCCGGACATCACGAGGAGCTCCGGAATGGTCCGGAGGTAAAGATTGATATATAGGATGTATGGGTTTGGACGACGGAAATGTTTCGGGCACCACCGGCAAAGTGTCGGGACCACGGGAAGGGTTCCGGAGGCCAACAGGGAGAGGCCACCAGCCCCAGAAGGTTACATGGGACAAGTGTGAGAGGGAACCAGCCCCCGGGTGGGCTGGTGCGGCCCCCACACTCAGGTCATGGCGTCTAAGAGGGGTAAGGGGGGACCCTTGCGCAGGTGGGCCTAAGGCCAACCAGGGGGTGCGCACCCCCCTCCTCTCCTCCTGGCCGCCACCTCCTCCCCCCATCTAGGGATGCCGCACCCCTTAGGGTTGGGAACCCTAATGGGGGGCGCCAACCTCCCTTCCCCCTATATATAGCGGGGGTTTTGGCCATTGGAGATATGGGAATTCATCTCTCTCTCGGCGCAGCCCTGCTCTTCTTCTTCCTCCTCTCCCACGGTGCTTGGCGAAGCCCTGCCGGGAGACCTCGTCGCTCAATCGCCACCACTCCGTCATGCTTCCGGAGCTCTTCCCCAACCTCTCCCTCCTTGCTAGATCAAGGTGCAGGAGACATCACCGGGTTGCACGTGTGTTGAACGCGGAGGTGCCGTGGTTCGACACTAGATCGAAATCACACCGCGATCTGAATCGCCGCGAGTACGACTCCATCAACCATGTTCTAGCAACGCTTCCGCTTAGCGATCTTCAAAGGTATGAAGATGCACTCACCCCTCTCTCATTGCTGGTATCTTCATAGGAAGATCTTAATATGGAGTAGGAAAGTTTTGAATTTATGCTATGTTACCCTACAATGGCATCCCAGCCAAGTTTTCTATGCATAGATTCTTTGCACGAGTAGAACACAAAAAGGTTGTGGGTGCTAATTTTGTCAATTGCTTGCCGCTACTAGTCTTATTATTTTCCGGCGGTATTGTGGGATAAAGCGGCCTGAAGCGACCTTACACGTACGCTTACGTGAGATAGGTTCCACCGATTAACATGCACTAGGTGCATAAGGTGGCTAGTGGGTGTTTGTCTCTCCCTCTCTAGTCGGATTGGATTTGATGAAAAGGGTCCTTATGAAGGGTAAATTGCTTTGTCATATCATCGTTCTGGCTGTCACGTAGGTAAGAAGGCGTTCTTGCTAGAAACCCAAATCAGCCACGTAAAACTTGCAACAACAATTAGAGGACGTCTAACTTGTTTTTGCAGGGTTTGACATGTGATGTGATATGGCCAAAAGTTGTGATGTTACATGTGTGATGTATGAGATGATCATGTTCTTGTTATAGGATTCACGACTTGCATGTCGATGAGTGTGACAACTCGCAGGAGCCATATGAGTTGTCTTAATTTATTGTATGAGATGCAACGCCATGTGTTTACTACTTTTACTTCATTGCTAACGGTTAGCTGTAGTAGTAGTAGTGGTTGGCGTGACGACTTCACAGAGACACGATGATGGATATCATGGTGTCACGCCGGTGACAATGATGATCATCCGATGCCCGAAGATGGAGATCAAAGGAGCAAAGATGATAATGGCCATATCATGTCACTATATGATTGCATGTGATGTTTATCATGTTTTTTCATCTTATTGCTTAGAACGACGGTAGCATAATAATATGATCCTGCATAAAATTTCGAGAACGTATTCCCCTAAGTATGCACCGTTGCGAAGGATCGTTGTCTCGAAGCAGCACGTGATGATCGAGTGTGATATATTCTAACGTTCGCATAAAATGGGTGTAAGCCAGTTTTACACACGCGAAACACTTAGGTTGACTCGACGAGCTTAGCATGTACAGACATGACCTCGAATACGAGAGACTGGAAGGTCGAACATGAGTCGTATGGTTTAATACGATCAGCATGAAGTTCCTCACCATGACGACTAGTCCATCTCACGTGATGATCGGACACGGGTTAGTCGACATGGATCATGTATCACTTAGGCTGCCCGTAATGGGAGTATCATAGCTAGTATCATGCATGCCAACTAAGCAATTTTGATGAGGTGGCATAGAATTAAATGAAGAAAGAGAGGGTTGAGTATCATATTATGATATTGTATCATATTAAATGATGTGCTACTATGTGTCTTGCATGGCAATAAATGAACTATGTTATGATACTAACATATGATACTATGCATTACGGATGTGGTATCATACACTAGTATCATATGCATGATACTAGTATATGATACTGCCCATTACAACCAGCCTGAGATGACTAGAGGGATGTCGATTTAAGTGGGAGTTCATACTTAATTTGATTAAATGAACTTAATTATCATGAACTTAGTCTAAAAGTTGTCTTTACAAATATTGTAGATCCAATGGCCAACGCACCTGTCAACCTCAATTTCAACGCGTTCCTAGAGAAAAACAAGCTGAAAGATGATGGTAGCAACTATGCGGACTGGGTCCGCAACTTGAAGCTCATCCTCATTGCATCCAAGAAGGATTATGTCGTTGATGCGCCGCTAGGTGACCCCCCTGTTCCGCGGCAGCCCAAGATGTTCAGAACGTCTGGCAAGCGCGGAGTGAAGGCTACTCTCTGGTTAGGTGTGGCATGCTATACAGTTTAGAACTGGGGCTCCAAAGGCGTTTTGAGCAACACAGAGCATATGAGATGTTCCAGGAGCTTATGATAGTTTTTCAAGCTCATGCCCGGGTCGAGAGATATGAAGTCTCCGACAAGTTCTTTAGCTGCAAGATGGAGGAGGGCAGTTCTGTTAGTGAGCATATTCTCAGAATGTCTGGGTTGCACGGACGGCTGACTCAGCTTGGAGTCGAACTTCCGGATGACGCTGTAATTGATAGAACCCTCCAGTCTCTCCCACCAAGCTACAACGGTTTCGTGCTGAACTACAACATGCAAGGGATGGAGAAGACCATTGTCGAGTTGTACTCGATGCTAAAATCTGCAGAAGTAGAAGTCAAGAAAGAGCATCAAGTGTTGATGGTCAACAAGACCACCAGTTTCAAGAAGGGCAAGGGTAACAAGAACTTCAAGAAAGACGGCAAAGCCGTTGCCGCGCCTGGTAAGCCAGATGCCGGAAAGAAGAAGAAGAATGGACCCAAGCCTGAGACTGAGTGCTTCTACTGCAAGGGAAAGGGTCACTGGAAGCGGAACTGCCCCAAGTACTTAGCGGACAAGAAGGCCGACAACGTTAAAGGTATATATGATATACATGTTATTGATGTGTACCTTACCAGAGGCTCGTAGTAGCTCCTGGGTATTGGATAACGGTGTTGTTGCTCACATTTGCAACTCAAAGCAGGAACTGTGGAATAAGTGGAGGCTGTCCAAGGACGAGGTGACGATGCGCGTCGGGAATGGCTCCAAGGTCAATGTGATCGCCGTCGGCACGCTTCCTCTACATCTACCTTCGGGATTAGTTTTAAACCTTAATAATTTTTATTTAGTTCCAGCTTTGAGCATGAACATTGTATCAGGGTCTTGCTTAATGCGAGACGGCTACTCATTTAAGTCAGAGAATAATGGTTGTTCTATTATATGAGTGACATCTTTTATGGTCATGCTCCGCTGGTGAATGGTTTATTCTTGATGAATCTCGATCGTGATGTTACATATATTCATAGTGTGAATACCAAAGGATGCAAAGTTGATAATGATAGTCCCACATACTTGTGGCACTGCCGCCTTGGTCATATCGGTGTTAAGCGCATGAAGAAAATCCATACTGATGGACTGTTAGAGTCTCTTGACTTTGAATCATTTGACACATGCGAGCCGTGCCTCATGGGCAAGATGACTAAGAGTACATTCTCAGGAATAATGGAGAGAGCAACCGACTTATTGGAAATAATACATACTGATGTTTGTGGTCCAATGAACATTGAAGCTCGCGGTGGCTATCGTTATGTTCTCACTCTCACCGATGATTTGAGTAGGTATGGGTATATCTACTTGATGAAGCACAAATCTGGAACATTTGAAAATTTCAAGGAATTTCAGAGTGAGGTTGAGAATCAACGTGATAGAAAAACAAAATGTTTGCGATCTGATCGTGGAGGAGAATATTTGAGTCACGAGTTTGGCACACATCTGAGGAAGTGCAGAATTGTTTCACAACTGACGCCGCCTGGCACACCGCAATGTAACGGAGTGTGTGAACGTCGTAATCACACTTTATTAGATATGGCACGATCTATGACGTCTCTTACCAACTTACCGCTATCATTTTGGGGATACGCATTGGAAACTGCAACATTCACTTTAAATAGGGCACCGTCTAAATCCGTTGAGACGACACCGTATGAACTATGGTTTGGAAAGAAACCTATGCCGTCGTTTCTAAAAATTTGGGGCTGCGATGCTTATGTGAAGAAACTTCAACCAGAGATGCTCGAACCCAAAGCGGAGAAATGCGTATTCGTAGGATGCCCTAAGGAAACTATTGGGTATCCTTCTATCTTAGATCCGAAGGTAAAACCTTTGTTGCCAAGAACAGATCCTTTCTAGAGAAAGAGTTTCTTCGAAAGAAGTAAGTGGGAGGAAAGTAGAACTTGATGAGGTAATTACACCCCCTATCGAACCGGAGAGTAGCGCAGCGCGGGAAATTGTTCCTGTGGCACCTACGCCAACTAGAGAGGAAGTTAATGATGATGATCATGAAGCTTCAGATCAAGTTGCTACTAAACCACGAAGGTCCACAAGGGCATGTTCCGTACCAGACTGGTATGGCAATCCTGTGATGGAAATCATGTGGTTAGACAACGTTGAACCTTTGAACTATGAAGAAGCAATGGTGGGCCCGGATTCCAACAAATGGCTTGAGGCTATGAAATCCGAGATAGGATCCATGTATGAGAACAAAGTATGGACTTTAGTGGACTTGCCCGATGATCCGCGAGCCATAGAAAATAAATGAATCTTCAAGAAGAAGACTGACGCAAACGGTAATGTGACCGTTTACAAAGATCGACTTGTCGCAAAGGGTTTTTGACAAATTCTAGGAGTTGACTATGATGAGACTTTCTCTCCCGTAGTGAAGCTAAAGTCAGTCCGAATCATGTTAGCAATTGCCGCTTTTCATGATTATGAAATTTGGCAAATGGACGTAAAAACAGCATTCCTTAACAAGTATCTTAAGGAAGAGTTACATATGATGCAACCAGAAGGTTTTGTCGATCCTAAGAGTGCTAACAAGGTATGCAAGCTCCAGCGCTCCATCTATGGGCTGGTGCAAGCATCTCAGAGTTGGAACATTCGCTTTAATGAGGTGATTAAAGCGTTTGGGTTGATACAGGTTTATGGAGAAGCCTGTTTGTACAAGAAAGTTAGTGGGATCTCTGTAGCTTTCCTCATACTATATGTGGATAACATATTATTGATGGGGAATAACATAGAGTTATTGGAGATCATAAAGGCCTACTTGAACAAGAGTTTTTCAATAAGGACCTTGGAGAAGCTGCATACATATTAGGCATCAATGTCTATAGAGATAGATCGAGATGCCTCATAGGTCTTTCGCAAAGTACATACCTTGACAAGATATTGAAGAAGTTCAATATCGAAAACTCAAAGAAGGGGTTCTTGCCAGTTTTACAAGGTATGAGATTGAGTAAGAATCAGTCACCAACCACGGCAGCAGATAGAGATAAGATGAGTATTGTCCCCTACGCTTCAGTCGTGGGCTCTCTAATGTATGCCATGCTGTGTACCAGACCTGATATAAACCTTGCCATAAGTTTGGCAGGAAGGTACCAAAGTGATCCCGGTATGGAACACTAAAGAGCGGTCAAGAATATCCTTAAGTACCTGAAAAGGACTAAGGAGATGTTTCTCATTTATGGAGGTGACGAAGAGCTCGTCGTAAAGGGTTACGCCGATGCTAGCTTCGACACAGATCAGGATGACTCTAAGTCACAAACCGGATACGTGTATGTTTTGAATAGAGGGGCAGTGAGCTGGTGCAGGAGCAAGCAAGACGTTGTGGAAGCATCTACATGTGAAGCGCAGTACATAGCTGCGTCAGACGCGGCTCATGAAGGGAGTTTGATGAAGGAGTTCATCACCGACCTTGGAGTGGTTCCAAGCGCATCAAGTCTGATGACACTCTTCTACTATAACACTGGAGCCATTGCCATAGCCAAGGAGCCTAGATTTCACCGGAAGACCAAGCACATCCAACACCGCTACAACTCCATCCAGGACCTGGTCCAGAGAGGAGTAATAGATATTTGTAAAGTACACACGGAACTGAACATTGCAGACCCGTTGACTAAACCTCTCCCTCGAGCAAAACATGATCAACACCACAATGCTATGGGTGTTCAATTCATCACAATGTAACTAGATTATTGAATCTAGTGCAAGTGGGAGACTGTTGGAAATATGCCCTAGAGGCAATAATAAAATGGTTATTATCATATTTCCTTGTTCATGATAATCGTCTATTGTTCATGCTATAGTTGTATTAACAGGAAACAGTAATACATGTGTGAATAAATAGATCACAATGTGTCCCTAGCAAGCCTCTAGTTGGCTAGCTCGTTGATCAATAGATGATCATGGTTTCCTGATCATGGACATTGGATGTCATTGATAATAGGATCACATCATTAGGATAATGATGCGATGGACAAGACCCAATCCTAAGCATAGCACTAGATCGTGTTGTTCGTATGCTAAAGCTTTTCTAATGTCAAGTGTCTTTTCTTTCGACCGTGAGATTGTGCAACTCCCGGATACCGTATGAGTGCTTTGGGTGTATCAAACATCATCATGAGCTCAATGTGACTAAGGAGTTAGTCACGGGATGACATGCTATGGACCGAGTAAAGAGACTTACCGATAACGAGATTGAACAAGGTGTAGGTATACCGACGATCAAATCTTGGGCAAGTTCTATACCGACAGACAAGGGGAATTGTATACGGGATTAATTGATTGAATCCTTGACATCGTGGTTCATACGATGAGATCATCGTGGAACATATGGGAGCCACCATGGGTAACCAGATCCCGCTGATGGTTATTGGCCGGAGAGGTGTCTCGGTCATGTCTACATGCCTCCCGAACCCGTAGGGTATACACACTTAAGGTTCGATGACGTTAGGGTTATAGGGAGTTGTTATACGAGGTTACCGAAGGTTGTTCGGAGTCCTGAATGAGATCCCGGGCGTCACGAGGAGCTCCGGAATGGTTTGGAAGTAAAGATTGATATATAGGATGGATGGGTTTGGACGCCGGAAATGTTTCGGGCACCACCGACAAAGTGTTGGGACCACCGGAAGGGTTCCGGAGGCCCACCGGGAGAGGCCACCAGCCCCAGGAGGTTACATGGGCCAAGTGTGAGAGGGAACCAGCCCCTGGGTGGGCTGTTGCGCCCCCCACACTCAGCCCATGACGCCTAAGAGGGGGAAGGGGGGAACCCTAGCGCAGGTGGGCCTAAGGCCCACTAGGGGGTGCGCCACCCCCTCCTCCCCTCCTGGCCGCCACATCCTCCCCCATCTAGGGCTGCCGCAGCCCTTAGGGGTGGGAACCCTAAGGGGGGCACCACCCTCCCTTCCCCCTATATATAGTGGGGGTTTTGGCCATTGGAGATACGAGAATTCATCTCTCTCTCGGCGCAGCCCTACTCTTCTTCTTCCTCCTCGCCCACGGTACTTGGGGAAGCCCTGCCGGGAGACCTCGTCGCTCAATCGCCACCACGCCGTCGTGCTGCCAGAGCTCTTCCCCAACCTCTCCCTTCTCTTTGCTGGATCAAGGTGCGGGAGACATCACCGGGCTACACGTGTGTTGAACACGGAGGTACCGTGGTTCGGCACTAGATCGGAATCACACCGCGATCTGAATCGCCGCGAGTATGACTCCATCAACCGCGTTCTAACAACGCTTCCGCTTAGCAATCTTCAAAGGTATGAAGATGCACTCACCCCTCTCTCATTGCTAGTCTCTCCATAGGAAGATCTGAATATGGCGTAGGAAATTTTTGAATTTATGCTACGTTACCCTACAGCTTGAGCGTTGTATTGCAACATCTTCAATTATTCAACGGTTGCTTCACGATCTGGTTCCCTTCAATCACTAAAAAATTCACCTAGCAAACCAACACGAACAACAGCCCAAACGGCAGGGTTATGACCAAGAAAATGCATTTTCATCTTATGCTTCCAACTAGCAAAATTTGTACCATCAAAATATAGACCTCTACGTTGGTAATTTCCCTCACTATATGTCATACTCTCCTAGGTTGTGAAACCAGTGCGATGGATACCAAAGTTGTGATACCAATTGTAGGATCCGAAGTATGTCTAGAGGTTGATGATTAGACTACTTGACCAAATAAAAACTTTGCAATTTCCCAATTTTAGTTGTGGGAAAGTTTTAGCAATTGTTGTAAGTCAAGCACACCCTACACATGCAAGTCTAAGAGTATATGAGCGGAAAGTAAATGCATGCACATGTAAATAGAGTGTAGGGATAGGAAGAACAAATGCAAAGATTGACACAACTACTTTTGGTGTGGTTCCCATAGGTACTGCTACCGTACGTACACGTTGGTGGATACTTCAACCCATGGACGGTAACGGGGCGAGAGTCCACGGAGGGCTCAACCCACGAACGGTCAACGGAGAAGCAACATTGTCTATTCCATCATTGCTTATGTCCACAGAGGACTAGCCTCACTCAGGGTAGATCTTCATGAAGTAGGCGATCTCCTTGCACTTACAAACTTCTTGGTTCAACTCCACAACACGAAGTAGGAGGCTCTGAAGCGACACCTAGCCAATATAGAAGGCACCACCCTCCAAAAAGTAATAGATGTGATAGTACGATGAACTCCTTCTCTTGTGCTTCACAAGATAGTCTCCTCAACACTCAATCACTTTCTCACATATTTGGCTTGGGTAGAAGAGATTGATTGGGTGGAAAGAAACTTGGGGATGCTAGAAATCAAGATTGATATGGTAGGAATGGAATATCTTTATCTCAACAAATTAGTAGGTGGCTGGGTCTCAGAAAAGTGGATATGGTAAGTGTATGTGTGCTCTGAGTGCTTCCCCTATGAATGAGAGTTGGTGGATCGGTGTATATAGACATATCCATTAAAACACTATTGTCCAATTCGGTGAAACTGAAGTGAAACTCGGTGGAACCAACTAGTGCAAAATGTGGAAACTTTTGTCTTCACGGTGAGACCGAGATAGAAATATCGGTGGTACCGATATGGGTGACCTAGGGAAGTTTCCAAATCTCGGTGAGACCGATTATAAAAACTGGGAAATTCCGATTCATGAAAATGGCTAACCAAAAGTTGGTCACTTGTTTCGGTGGCACCGAACGGAGTGTTGGTGGCACCGAGAGGCTAGGTTTTAGGCATAGGTTCCGGGTTAGATGAAAATCGGTATGGTCGATTGGATAAAGTTGGTGGCACCAATTTTGGTCAATAGGCTTTGGTCCAATATCTCGATCGAAGTACGGAGGTCAGAATAAATAGAATAATGATCAACGGAAAAAAGAAAAAAAATCCTTTAGCTGGATAAGGGGCGGATGAAGCCAAGTGGATCAAGGCAGTGGATTGTGAATCCACCATGCGTGGGTTCAATTCCCGTCGTTCGCCCATCGCATTATTGCAAATTCCAAAAATGCAATTTTCCATATTCCTAGTTACGTATTTACTTACGGCGGCGAAGAATAAAACTATCGCAATCGAGAAAGGACACTTTTTCTAGGTCAAGAGATTCGTTGCGAGATCACGAATCATATTACAGGTCTCATGGTATATCTGAGTATAGAAGATGGAATTAGTGATATTTTTTTGTTTATAAACTCCCCAGGCGGTTGGCTAATCTCAGGAATGGCTATTTTTGATATGATGCCAACGATGACACCAGATATATATACAATATGCCTCGGAATAGCCGCGTCCATGGCGTCCTTCATTCTGCTTGGAGGAGAACCCATAAAGTTAAACATAATAAAATGAGAAATTGAAAGATTTCGTTGAAATTGTTTGTTTGGAAATTTCCCGAAAAGCTAATTACAGGTTCTTCTCTCCATCGGAACAATAGGGCCGTTATGCTTATTAGTAAACTTGTTGAAGAGATGAAATAGAACCAAGGTCTATCTTTTTGATCAGAGGTTGAATCGATCATCAGAAGAAGAATTAGGCCAAAAATTAGGATACATTCTGGGAAAATGAAACTTCCATTGAAGAGAAGCAAATGAAACGCTTTCATAAAAATTCTCGTAGAATCGAGAATGAAGTTTTCATTCTGTACATGCCAGATCATGAATTAGTAACTGCATCCAATCTCCGAATCAAGGATTTCTCGCTCTTGATCGGAGTCATAAACTAAAACTATCTTTTTATCCTTTTTATTAAGGTTATAGAAAACTTCCTTATCTAGTTCTAGCATGTTGACTCACGATTACGCCTGTTAAAAGTTTCAAACGTCCTCTTTTTTGAAATTGAAAGAGAGTCTTATAAAAAGGTCTAACTTCCAAACTATGTCTTTTTTCATTCATTCTCCTTTAGTTTTTTTCTCTATCTAGAAGTGGAATAGAATAACCCGGTTGAAGGGTAATGATCATACGTCTGTAATGCATTGTACGACCCAGAATAGGTCCTATTCTTCTACCTTTTCCAGGTAGTCGATGGCTATTCACAGCTACCACCTTAATCCAAAGAAGAGTTTGAACCAATGCTTTATTTCTGTCTTAGTGAATCCCGATTCGACATTAAAAGTATATTGATTCTTTCCCAATAAACGAAGACTTTTTTCTGTAAATACTGCGTATTTGATTCCATTATCATATGATACTACTATATTTTATTATTTTCTTTTTATTTCTTTATTGTATTATACCTTAATATATATATATATTCTAGATATATAGAATAGACGAATCTCGATTTGTCAAGTCTCGTGATCATATCATGATCTATTTTTATTTGGCTCAATCTTTTTTTTATAAAAAAGATTGAGCCGAATTTAATTGCAATCAATTAGAAGAATAAAGAAGAATTACTGCATTTCATAACTTATTTTTTTCTCCTTTTATTTCGGTTATTTTTTTTAGACCTTCTTATCGATAGTATCTACCGGCTCGAACTCGAATTTGATCGCCTTCCATACTTCACAAGCTGCGGCTAGTTCAGGACTCCATTTGCAAGCTGCTCGGATAATTTCATTACCTTCGCGAGCAACATCACGCCCTTCGTTACGAGCTTGTACACAAGCTTCTAAATCCACTCGATTAGCTGCTGCACCAGGTGCATTCCCCCAAGGATGTCCTAAAGTTCCTCCACCAAATTGTAATACAAAATCGTCCCCAAAGATTTCGGTCAGAGCTGGCATATACCAAACATGAATACCACCTGAAGCTACCGGTATAACACCTGGCATGGATACCCAGTCCTGAGTGAAAAAGATACCGCGAGCATGATCTTTTTCAATAAAATCATCGCGCAATAAATCAACAAAACCTAAAGTCATTTCGCGTTCCCTTTCTAACTTACCTACTACTGTACCGGAGTGGATATGATCTCCCCCAGACAAACGCAATTCTTTAGCTAATCCACGGAAATGCATACCATGATTTTTCTGTCTATCAATAACTGCATGCATTGCACGGTGAATGTGAAGAAGTAAGCCATTGTCGCGGCAATAGTGAGCCAAAGTAGTATTTGCGGTGAATCCCCCGGTTAAGTAGTCATGCATTACAATAGGAACCCCTAATTCTCTCGCAAATACAGCTCTCTTAATCATTTCTTCACATGTACCCGCAGTCGCATTCAAGTAATGCCCCTTGATTTCACCGGTTTCGGCCTGTGATTTATAAATAGCTTCGGCACAAAAGACAAAACGGTCTCTCCAGCGCATAAATGGTTGTGAGTTTACGTTTTCATCATCTTTGGTAAAATCAAGTCCACCACGTAGACACTCATAACACGCTCTACCATAATTTTTTGCGGATAATCCCAATTTTGGTTTAATAGTACATCCCAATAAAGGACGGTCATACTTGTTCAACTTATCTCTTTCAACTTGGATACCATGAGGCGGGCCTTGGAAAGTTTTTGAATAAGTAGGGGGAATTCGTAGATCCACCAAACGTAGAGCACGTAGGGCTTTGAACCCAAATACGTTACCCACAATGGAACTAAACATGTTAGTAACGGAACCCTCCTCAAATAGGTCTAATGGATTAGCTACATAACAGATCCATTGGCTGTCTTCCCCGACAATAGGCTCGATGTGATAGCATCGTCCTTTGTAACGATCAAGACTGGTAAGTCCATCAGTCCAACTAGTTGTCCATGTACCAGTAGAAGATTCGGCAGCTACTGCAGCCCCTGCTTCTTCGGGCGGAACCCCAGGCTGAGGACTTACTTGGAATGCTGCCAAGATATCAGTATCCTTAGTTTCATACTCTGGGGTGTAGTAAGTCAATTTATAATCTTTAACACCAGCTTGAAATCCAACACCTGCTTTAGTTTCTGTTTGTGGTGACATAAGTCCCTCCCTACAACTCTTGAATTAAGAATTCTCAGAATAACAGAGTCTACTCGATGTTAATTAGGCGTCAATGAAACTTCAGCAAAAATCTCGTAAAACAAAAGGATATTCAATTAATATAATATCAACTCATTAAAGAAAATTGAGGGCATGCTTAGGTTAATGAATATGTTTCATTCATATATAATGCGTACACCCTGTGTATGTTCTATCCTATAGGAATTCCACTATAGGAATTCGATAGGAATTGAGTTGTTGTTATGGTAAGTTAACACGGTTCGTTATTAAACCATGGATTTGATTTACCAAATCCATCATTATTGTATACTCTTTGATAGGTATAGCGCAACCCAAATTAATCCCTAATCCTTATTTTACAAGTTCTTAATAGGTCTCTTTTCTTATTTTGAATGCAAATACCTAACTAAATACTAATAAAATTCTTTGTTGACAGCAATCTATGCTTCACATAGTATATATTTTGTATATCGAAGTCCTAGATAGGAAAGTAGAGTAGGCACAGATCCTCCACAAAAGGCAAAATGTATATGAAAAAAAGATTGATTGAACTTTCCAACGGACTCATTCCATGAGTAAACGATTGAATGGGATTCGCTTGGGCAACGAAATCAAGTCCTGGTCCCCTTTTCTGTCTTATTGAATTAACTAATTCATTTCCTTTTTACTTTTGGATTTTTTTTATTTTATTTGGCATTATTCAACAATAAAAACAAATTCCTTTTTTTTAATTATGTGATAATTATGAGAACCAGTCCTACTACTTCTCGTCCCGGGGTTTCCACAAGTGAAGAAAAAAGTACAAGTCGTATCGATCAAATTATTGGACCCGTGCTGGATGTCACTTTTCCCCCGGGCAAGTTACCTTATATTTATAACGCTTTAGTAGTCCAGAGTAGAGACACTGTCGATAAGCAAATTAATGTGACTTGTGAGGTACAACAATTATTCTCTTTCTTTCTCTCAATTGAAGAAGTAATTGGAAAATAAAACAGCAAGTACAAAAATGAGTAATAAACCCCAGTATAGACTCGTACGATTCAATTCAACATTTTGTTCATTTTTTATGGGATAATTTCATGAGTATAAGTTTCGTAGCTATCTCTAAGCACTTGAGCAACCAGATCATCATACTCACCTCATCCCCTTTTAATAGTATTGGCTTTCCTATGGACTCAAATGTGATTTCTTACGAAATAGAAAATGTAGTCTTCAAGCTTGTTGCCAATAGATATTCCTTGCATCTAGGGGTTCTCCTCACAGTCCTTAGCCAATGCATCTTTTAACTTTTCTGAATATACTAGACAAAATCATTAGTGCAATGACACGCATGTTGTTATTAATTACCAAAACCACCTTAGGGAGAAGTTTTGCTTTCAGATGTTCTTTGTGGCTGTGAGTCCCCACGGTTGAACCGCAAAGGAGACTCATAGGTCCCATAGATTGTTGTACGCCTACAATAGGGAGCTGAAGTTCTTTCTAGGGCTTCAAATTCGACAATAACGCAATAGCATCTTTATACCTCAGGAGAAGTACCTTAAGGACTACCTAAAGAAGTTTGTCATGCAAGACTGCAAAGACTACAAGGCGCAAATTCCAACCAAAGGCCACCTCTGCACTACGAGAATGGTAAAGATTTCAATTAGAAGCTATATCGCTCCATGGTTGGCTCTTCATTGTACCTATGTGCATCTAGGCTAGATATAATGCTTAGCATTTGCATGTGTGCCCGATTCCACGTGGCACCAAAGAATCACATCACCTCACAGTGAAGCAAATTCTTTAATATTTGACTCACACCCCAATGCTAGGATTATGGTATCCAAAGGGCTCGAAGTTTGATCTTATAAGCTACACAGATTCTGATTTTGCTGGAGACAGAGTTGACCGCAAGTCTACATTAGGCACTTTTTAACGTTGGTCTTCCAAGAAGGAGAACTGCATCTCACTCTCCACTGTTGAAGCCAAATCCATTGTTGTCGGTGCGTGTTGTACTCAACTTCTCAGGATGAAGCAAACCCTCAAGGACAACGACATCAACAAGAAGAAAGTACCACTCTATTGTGACAATGAGAGTGACATCAAGATAGCCCACAACCCAGTAAAACACTCAAAAGACAAAGCACATTCAGAATTGCCATCATTTCCTTCATGATCATGTGTTGAAAGGAGACATCGTCATCGAGCATGTGAAGACAGAAGAGCAATTGGCTGATATCTTGATTCTTGTGACCTGCATTGGGCTTTTCCGTGAAAAGGATGGGATGATGCAACATATTATAGATAAATATCTCCCTCGCTAAGAACCAAGGTTATTGAACCAATAGGTGATACGTCTCAAACGTATCTATGATTTTTTATGGTTTCACGCTGTTATCTTTTCATCTTTGGATGTTTTATGTACCTTTTATATCTTTTTTGGGACTAACTTATTAATTCAGTGCCAAGTGCCAGTTCCTGTTTTTTCTTTTTTTTCCTCTTTTTAGATCCGATTTTGGAATGCAGGCCAAACGGAATAAAAACCCCGAAATGATTTTTTCCCGAACGAAAGAAGATGAGGGGGCCTCTGGGCCAAGCCAGGTGGGCTCCAGGGAGCCCACAAGCTCCCACTCTGCCACCTGGGGGGAGGCGGCGGTGTCAGGGCTTGTGGCCTCCTTGGCCGCCCCCTAACCTAGATCCTTGGCCTATATATTCCCAAATATTCAGCAAAAAATCAGGGGAGCCTCGAAAATACTTTTGCGCCGCTGCAAGCTTCCGTTTCCGTGAGATCTCATCTGGATACCCTTCCCGGCGCCCTGCCGGAGGGGACTTTGGAGTTGGAGGGCTTCATCATCATCATCGCCCCTCCAATGACTCGTGAGTAGTTCACTTCAGACCTACGAGTCCGTAGTTAGTAGCTAGATGGCTTCTTCTCTCTCTTGGATCCTCAATACAAAGTTCTCCATGATCTTCATGGAGATCTATCCGATGTAATCTTATTTGGCGGTGTGTTTGTCGAGATCCGATGAATTGTGGATTTGTGATCAGATTATCTATGATATATATTTGAGTATTTGCTGATTTCTTATATGCATGATTTGATATCCTTGTAAGTCTCTCCGAGTCTTGGGTTTTGTTTTGCCAACTAGATCTATGATTCTTGCAATGGGAGAAGTGCTTGGTTTTGGGTTCTAGTGGTGACCTTTCGCAGTGACAGTAGGGGTAGCAAGGCACACATTAAGTAGTTGCCATCAAGGGTAAAAATATGGGGTTTTCATCATTGGTTCGAAAGTATCCCTCTACATCATGTCATCTTGCTTAAGGCGTTACTCTCTTCTTATGGACTTAATACACTAGATGCATGCTGGATAGCGGTCGACGTGTGGAGTAATAGTAGTAGATGCAGAAAGTATCGGTCTACTTGTTTCGGACGTGATGCCTATAGATATAATCATTGCCATAGATATCGTCACGACTTTGCGCGGTTCTATCAATTGCTCGACAGTAATTTGTTCACCCACCGTCTACTTGCTTTCATGAGAGAAGCCACTAGTAAACACTATAGCCCTCGGGTCTATTCACATCCATCGTTTACACCTCCGCTTTTACTTTGCTTTGTTACTTTGTTGCTTTCAGTTCTCACTTGGCAAACAATCTATAAGGGATTGACAACCCCTTCATAGTGTTGGGAGCAAGCTTTTTGTGTTTGTGCAGGCTCTTGTGATAGTCCTCCACTGGTTCGATATCTTGGTTCTCAAACTGAGGGAAATACTTACAACCGCTATGCTACATCACCCTTTCCGCTTCGAGGGAACACCAACGCAAGGCTCCAAGGCCACGGGGGAAATCCTTTGCATACTTGCCTAGGAAGTCCCTTAAGGCGTAGCCACAGCAGAAGTATCAAGTCAAGTATTCTCCCGTCAACGTGCCTATTTCTGGCGCCATTGGAAGGTCTTTTGTTCCAGTAGCAATAGGAGAACCACGCAATTTCATATCTTCAGCGCCTGGACACAAAAGAGCAAACACTTGCACCGAACGCGGGCAAGAGGGTTGTAAATCCCCTTGAACTTGTTACTTGCAAGCGTCAAGTAGTGATAGATAGATAGTGAAAAGATATTAAATATAAAAAGTAAATACAAATAATTAAAGGTAAACAAATTACTGTTGGGCAATTGATAGAAAAGCGTATGGTTATGCAATATTTATTCATGGAAATTATCATTACATATAGGCATCATGTCCGCAAGCAAGTAGACCGACTCCTGCGTGCATCTACTACTATTACTCCACCCATCGACCACTATCCAGCGTGCATCTAGAGTATTAAGTGAAATAGAATAATGCTTGGAGAATAATGAGCTGATGTAGACAAAGTAAGTGCAATTAATATGAAACAACCCCGTCGTTTTACCCTTAGTGGCAGCAATATAATACGTGTAATGTCCCTTTCTACCAATGGGATTGAGCACCACAAGATTGAACCCACTACAATGCACCTCTCCCATTGAAGATAGATCAATCTAGTTGGCCAAACCAAATCAATAGATCAAAAATAATTTGGAATCTATCACAATCATGCATATAAGAATTCCGAGCATAATAAAATATATTTCTTGAAAAATCTGAACATAAACCCGCAATTCATTGGATCCCAACAAACATGCGACACAAAGTCATCACATAAGATAAATCATTGTGGGAATCACGGTGATCATGGGAATGAAGAACGTGGAGAGAGATTGCCATCTAGATACTAACTACGAACATGTAGGTCTACAGTGAACTACTCATACAGCACCATGCGGGTAGAAAGATTGATTTAGAGGCCCTCCGTGATCGATCCCTCCTCTGACAATGCACATGAACAGGGATCCAGATGGGCACGCGACGGAATAGAGACTTGTGGAGGCAAACAAAGTGTTTTGGATGGATCCCTAGGATTTTTTGAGAATATGTGAATTTATAGGATCAAGAGGAGAGCCAGAGGCCAAGGGAGGTGGCCCCAAGCCATCAGGGCATGACCACCCCGCTGGGCATGCCCTATTTGCTTGGCGCCACGTCGTGGAGCCTCCAATCACCTTCCAAAGCTTCCAGGTCCTTATTTTGTCCAAAAAATTATCAAAACAATTTAGAGTATTTAGACTTTATTTGGTTTAATATTCTTGAAAAGCCAAAAACATGCAGAAAGAAAAAACGAACATTTGACACTTGGTTAATAGTTAGTGATAAAAAATAATATAAATCAACAAGTAAATGCCAAAAAACCATCCTAGAATGATAATATAATAGCATGGAAGAATAAAAAATTCTAGATACGTTGGAGACGTATCATATCTTCATGAAGCGTTTGGATGAGAAGAGGTTTTCCAAGTTGCGGTGTGAGCTAAATATCTTACAATCCTCAAATGTTCTGTGAATGGACACACATCCTAACGCTTATGCATTTTGACGACTTTGATGCACAACACACGTAGTAAATTATGTCTTAAAATCATGAAGATTTACACTCTAAGTGTTAATACATTAACAAGGAATATGACTTCAAAGCGCCACGATAATTGTGTGTTGTGTATGGGTCTAAAATTCTTATACGGTGGCTCACTCTACAACCACACTTTGAAGGCATCACTTTATCATCGCATCTTTTAATTATGTCTTTAAGCAACAAAAGTTTATCTTCGTGTTGAATTTGTTTTGTTCTTCACTTCGATTTTGTGACACTTGTCATTTGAATATATCATACAAATATTCTACAATTTTGTCCCCTACGACATTGCGCATATAGCTATCTCTTCGAATTTTATCTAGGCAAATATGATCTGATCCCAATATCTCATCTATGCTCATCTCTCCTAAAACTGTTCACTCTAGTTAAATGCATTCTACTTGACACGTGTTGATTTCCTTCATGTTATCCTGGGATGTCGAAAATCTCATATTATCATTTTACCTCCCTTACCACAATAAATCCCATTCCCGTCTCTAAAGTTTGGAGGTAGTGGGGTGTCAGAAGTTGTGCATGCTCGCCATGCGTCCCTCTAAGACAAAGGGTCAGGGGCATATCCATGCGAACATTTTGGGACGTTCCACTTCTTAAGCCCCATATAAATACCATTTTCTTCATTTATTACGTCACATCTCTCCTGCTCTCTCACTCGTGTTCCAAAATCTAGCGCCACCACTGGATTCCATCATCGCCTGAGGAGAACCACTTGACTACTGCGGCCCCTTTGTCTTCGTACTCACGTTGGTTGCGATTGTCTTTGCACCAATGCCTCCGTAGTTGTGTGTCACCACCATGTTAGGGTGTGGATAATTGAACTATTCGGCTTCTCTGCCTCGTCGAGTTGTTCTTTGTGTTCTTCGTAGAGGTAATTAAAATATGATTTTTACTACATGCTTGATCCGTAAAATTTCCAAAAAAAATTATACTGCTGCTTTTCCACCTTCTTTTTGGCGGCACTCAAACATCTATGTCATAACTTGCTAAGTGCTTTCACTTCTATTAAAAGTATATTTGATTCCTTATTTGTGCGATTTCTCGAATTTGCATAAGTTTGGAACCAACTTAGCCTATGCAATAGTGAATGTCTTCATGATATGAGGTCATTATCTCCAAACCATGTTTTTATCTTCAAAATCTTATGATAATGCATATGACCTCTTCTATTCCCCTCACATGTCTAATTCTTCCACACGTACATGTCCTCGGTAGAATCATTTTGGATCTCATAGTATGATATCATGTGTAGACTACTTGTAGATACATCTGGACTCACCCGAAGCTAGTTCACATTTGCATACTTATGTGAAGCCATTTACTAGGCTGAAGACAATGGCCATGAATTAAGCACCTAAGAAGGGTGGATGACACATGCGTCTGAGTACATCTCAAGATCTTCCAGCTGGACTATATGAAAGATACAAGTATGATCCACAAGAGAGTTATCAACAACGCAAGAACCAGGTCTAGTGGATCCAAAGATATTGGGCTGAGGAATCATTTTTTACCGCTTTGTTATTGCTGAGTATGCTGAAAAGGATACAACAGGGCACCATGGACTGACATTGTTTACATAAATCTTCATCCGAAGACAAAA
The DNA here is from genome assembly GCF_904849725.1 of Hordeum vulgare subsp. vulgare. NCBI lineage: Eukaryota > Viridiplantae > Streptophyta > Magnoliopsida > Poales > Poaceae > Hordeum > Hordeum vulgare. The sequence continues at coordinate 284,299,215 of NC_058523.1, forward strand.
GCCGAAGCCATTGTCTTCTACCCATGTATGGTCAGGCCACCCATGCTTGTAAATGCTGCTCCTTCAAGCATCATATGGTGTCATGATGATGAGGTCTTCGAAGCCAACTATCTACTTGCAAATACTTGAGCTGCTCAATACAAGAAGACTCATGGAATTGACTTTGACTATGGTCCGGCTTCTCCAAGATCGGATGGCACACATCAAGCAGACCCTAAGGTTACCAAAACTTGGGAAATCTATTAAGATTATCTTGAGCATCTGGATGCAAAGAGAGGAGCTGAATTAGAAGAAGCTGATGATGAATCTCCTGCCTGTGATCCAAATCCATTGAAGAAAAAGAAGGCTTCAAAGCCTAAGGAATCAAGAGCTTCAAAGACAATTGCATCAACACCAAAGGCTTCACGATCAAGGCCTATTCAACCTACGGATACTAGCTTTCAAACTAAACATGAATCATGGACCTCTCCAAGGATGAATAGAAAAGAAGCTGCTTCTCATGGAGCGCAAACTGAACATGAATCATGAAGCCGTCCAAGGCTGAAGAGAAAACAAGTTGTTTCTCGTGGACCGAAGCCATCCATAAACTTGATGGATTGTGATAACATAATTGAGATTTCTGATGATGAATTTGATGATGAGGCACTTGTGAAGCTCATCTAGCAAAAGGAGGAAGAGGACAAATTTCTTGAAGAATCGCCTCTGTTTGATGTAGATATCCTCAATGAGATCATTGATGAATGGTTAGCTAATCCAACCGTCGCCAATGATGCCCTTCAGCTCCCCATTGGGCTCAGTGTCACCTTCCACGGGTTGGTGAATGAAGAGTTCACTATTGCCCAAAAGGATGATCAACAATGTGAGAAGATTCTCCCTCAGAAATCACTCTTCATAATGAATGTTCACAAGCTCATTGTTCATTAAATTCAAGGCTATTAGAAGATGAAGGTGATTTGAAGGCTGAGTTTGAAAAGCATAATGAAGATGAAAAAGGCATCCTTGTGCGTGTGAGGACGAAATATAATCAGATGGTCCGAGCACATAATGATATGCTCAAAAGAAAGGCACTTGGAAAACCTTCTCTTTACTCTCGATTTTTTCAGAAGTCAAACAAGGCTTCAAAGTGTTCAGACCACCCTGCACCCACAAGGCAAGACATGCCAAGCATTATCTTTTCGTCTAGCTTCTCTAGTTCGAGAACTCCCCTCCTTCCTCTCATGTGTGTGACAAGAAGACAAAGAATTCCAAGGCTGAAGCTAGAAAACGCAAGCATGTACATCCTGCTGAAGCTAACCTACTAAGAAGTTGAAGATAAAGAAAACAAAGTCTTCAAGCTCGGCCCGAGTGCCCCCTTAAGTTCCCTCTGCAACTCCACCTACTCAAGAGGATCCCCTCCTAGTGATGCCCATCTCCGTGGCTCCTCCAGCATCACAGAATTTTGAGTGACAAGTCATTCTTCATGAGTCTGCTACCATAGACGCTCGTAATGTTGATCCTGATGCTGAAGACATTCCCGCCGTCGACTCCAGCACATATGAAGACATTGTCCGTGATGGTGAAATTCATTAAGACAACCTGGAACGAGAACCTAAAACTATGCCTCAATTTGACATAGCAATGGTACCTCGCCATTGCCATAAGTTGGTGACCAACTAGACATTAGTTCTCGTGCTACACCAATAATCCCACATGAGTTTTGGGAAGAAAATTATCACAACACCCCAATGCAAGAAGTCATTCCTCGAACTCCCCTAGTGACAATTTCAACTCCACTTCTTGATTCACCATAGTCTCTGTTCAAAGACATGGAGGCTGAAACTTATGAACATGCTTCGCCTCTCAAAAGCATTCGTAAAGTCCTTAGGCCCTCAACGTCCTCCATGACAAGCATACCTGAAGAGGAAGTTCATGTTGACCCGAGTGCAACAGCCGTGGATACTCCAATGGCCGAAAATGTGTCAAGCCAACAACTTGAAGTGGAAGCCAAAGTTGCCAAATACATTGTTGTTCCAAGCACTGATGCTCCACCTGAACCCCGTCTCACTAACGCAATAGTTGGAGGAGATAATGCTCCATCTCATGATGGTCCTCCTGTCCCTATAATTCCATCGACCGACTATATTGAAGTTAACATTGTCATGGATCATAATCGTGAAGGAATGATGGTGCCAGTCAAGTGAACCAAGCTAATTTCTCCACCAAGGATGAGACCACAATATGAAATCAACATCCATAGGCGACCCAAAGTGCTGAACCCATTGCCAAGACTCCCATGTCTTCGTCAACAAGGACCAGTGCGTCCTAAAGTCTTTAGTGTCAAAGACTTCAGACTCAACAACACTTTCTTAGACTCTGAGCGAAATTCATACATGAATCATAAGATTCAATCTGATTGGTATTGGAGTGCTCAACAGAGCAACAATTATTTATGTGTACTATATGGCCAAAAAAGAATCTTACCTCATCAGCGCCTCACTTTTGAAGCTATTAGTGGCTTACCTTGCTTTGAGATGGCATTGGATTGTCTTCGGGATGTTGGTTTATTGCACTTTTTCATCAACAAGGAAGACTAGAATGAAGAAGTCATTCTTCAATTTTACGCAACTCTCCACATCTACAAATTCAGCAGAGATCTGAAGACACAGGCTATGGACTTTATGATCAGAGATGAGCACATCAAGAATCAAGTAAGTGGACTCTTTTCCACTACCCATCTTTCTGCATCTGGCGAAGATCTTGATCCTTAGTCTGAAGCTTATGTCGTAGCCACAAACAACATCTTTCATGTGCGTGAGCCCAATATGACTGAAATGCTGACACTCATGAAGCCAAGGGTACATGATGATCCTTTGCCCATGGCTTATTTCTTGAAGATCTTTAGTATCTACAAAGACTATCTACCATGTCCTTTGCCCATACCTTCTGGTCGATCAAAGGGCATTCATCTTCACGCAAACTTGTTGGCACCCTGAAGACTATGACAGACGACATTGTATATGGCATACGCTTCAACCTTCAAGATTCTTCTTATGCCAACTTGCTGCTTTAGGCATGTATCTATTTGAGCTCAAAGTGTATGCACCATGGATTATGTGCTTAATCAAGCATAGGACAAACACACAGTACTTGCCACCTCCTCGCAATAATGTTGTCTTCCTGCCGGAGGTCGAAGTCATCCACGAAGATATCTATCCTTCAAAGGCCAAGAATCCCATTGTGGAAGGCACAAGCGGCACTTATAATGATGAAGGGCTTTTGATTCCCAGTGATCCTACCGAGTGATGACTTATTGGTGCCTTTCGAAGCCCTACGCGAAGTGCCACTGCTACCGAAAGCCACTGCTTGTATTGTGCCTCAATAGCCACCACTGATTGATAGAGACCTTCTAGTCTCTCTTCACCAAAATCAGGATAGGCATCATGAATGGACCAAGAGGAAAATACAAAATCTTGTGTCTGACATCAACAAAATTCACAACCTAACAACCAAGCATATCTCTGTGGTCCATGAGACATGCAAGCGGTCATGGAAGACATTGACCATGCTGGCTTGAGAGGATGATCTTTGATTGGATGGCTTCACCAAGAACTTCAAGTTCTGTGATCCTCCTCCATCCATGGAGGAGTGGAGTAAGACCGCGGCTCTCAAAGATAGTTCCTACTCATGATCAGGTCCAACCATTCATGCAACACTCATTGATGACTAAGCTGAAGACGTCACCTCTCCTCCAGACCCTGCTCAACACACCGATTCTGCCTCAAGACACCCACTGCACCAATATCTTCATATCAAGATGGGGACGTCTAGTTTCTTAATGTATTCGCCCCTTTTGGTCATTCAATGACGAAGAGGGAGAAGCATTAGGATTTATAGTGTTCAAACGGGTGAATGGGTTGGGAAATCGCTATTTTTTTAAGTTTAAAAATCTCATTTCTCAACATTTGTTGTTTTGGGTTGTAAAACTTCAGTCGTGATGGACGTCTGCACATTTTAAAATTTATCATACTTTTGGTGTGCTACCAAAAATTTCTATATTATGCGCCTGAAGTCATTCTGCAGACGCCCATTTATCACTATGCATTTCACTATCTTCAAAGTAATCTTTAAATGCATTATGATTATATTCCAAGATACAGAGGGAGATCTCCACAATCAAAACATGCCATGTGCATCTGCATTCAAATCAAAAAATTCATAAGCACGTCTTCACGCGGAGCTCTTTGTTTCTTGTAATCAAAATCTCTAAGTCTAAATATTTTATCCCCATTTAAAACTTCAACCAGTTTGTAATCAATAAGCAAAAAGGGGGAGATTGTAAGTGTATCTAGTGCCACCCATTGTTGGTTTTGGAGTATTGAAGACAAATGTCATTAAGGGACTATTGTTTTTGTGGGAGTTCACTGGATAACATAGATAGAAGTCTCTAGAGATTTGGTTTAACTATCAAAGACGATCACTAAAAATGTCTGAAGACATTGATGATGGTTGAAGCCATTAATGGTATACGAAAATAATCACTTGAAGATAATGAATGCGAATACGAAGTCTTTTGGTAATTTTAGTTTCCTCTTTCCCGAGTCATAGGAGCCACCGTACTGATAAGTGGGGTCAAGGTAATCAAATTCAGAATCTTACGTGATTCTCAACCCAATACCGGCTATTGTCATGTCGGGTTGCAGGTTGGCTATAAATAGCCCACCCGCTCAACCATAAGTTCGTGGATCCTCAGAGTTAGATATGGTTGTTGTTGTTTTGGAGCAACCCACCTCGAAGACATTGAGAGAGAGAGCTATCCTGCGAGGATAAGCCCAAACACCTAGATCCAGAGTGCTTGAGGATCACCAAAGTCATTTTGTTTTGCGTGAACCAAAGACTTGTTACAGTTGAATATTGTGATCTTCTTGATGGTTAAGCATCATGGTCTAGAGCATCCAAGAGTCACTATGGATTGCCGGGTGACTGAGTTTATATAGGTTTTGGAAGTCTACCCTGAAGACTTACATGCGTGATTGGGTGAGGTCTAAGTGACTTTGGCTCGAGGGGAACAAGGTGAAGACGAGGTATTCTGAGTTAAATCTTAGGCTCCTTAACGAGACATACAATTGTCACAACAACTGGCACTGATCCAAGAAATCATGAGTCTTCATAAAGCAGTTGATTCTATCTTTCCACTTCTTTACTTATACTTAATACCGCAAAGTGATTGCTTGATTTCTCTTCTATGAAGACATTCATCGAATACATTTAGTCGATCTGCATTTTTATTCGTACTACTCTTGTTTATCTTCGAAACACTTCTGTTTGTATGATGACTATGCTATACTTGTCTGAATATCTTCATCTCACTACATGCTATACCTAGATCCTTGACTGTTATCCCTATCTGATGTTGATTTGCTTCCGCTCACTTGAAAGACATTTACTACTTTGAAGATTTTCATAAAAACCACCTATTCACCCTCTCTAGTCGATAACTAGCACTTTCAGCATCCAAGTATGGTTGTGGATCACCGGGTGACCAAGTTTATGTAGGTTTGGAAGTCTACCTTGAAAACTTACCACGAGTGATTAGGTGGAGTCTTTGGGACTCTAGCTCAAGGAGAGTATGGTAATGATTGTGTGTCTAGTGACTTTGTGTCCTTTGGTTTAAATACAGAGCCACTCCAAACCAGACTTACGACTGTAACAACAGTTGGAACTGGTAGAACAAATCATTGTCTTCACCGAGCAACTGGTTCTATTTACTCAACCCTTTGAATTCATCATGTACTTGTAGATGAACTTGATCCTTACTGTTTGAATACTTTGACTGAAGAGTTTCTCAATTTCCTCAATCCAAATTCTTCAGTCATCTTGTCTTCCGCCTACTCACCATGATTACTTATACTTGTACTTTGTCTATGCTTCATTTTATCATGACGAATTTGTTGCTCCCATGTTTCACATGCACTTAAGTACTTTATTTGATGCCTGTATTTCCTAACTCGGATAGTTCCTCAACTAGTAATTCCTCAGTGTCTAGTTTGTAAAAATCACCAAATTACCCCCCTCTAGTTGTTAGAACACACTTTCAATTGGTATATGAGATTGGTACTCCCTTGTTCTGTGTGATTTTGGTTTAACCACCCAGAGTTTTTGTCATGTCGACTATAGGTATGGTCAAGGTATCCGTTGGGTGTCCTAGGTTTGATTGCACAGACTACACCTACTAGAAGAACAAGATGTGTATGCATCTTGAGGGAATTGACAATGATCTTTCGTACTGTAATGCCCCAAGAGTATAACTTGCCTTATTTGGAACCTTCTATATGTGGGTCCATCTTGTCATTGCCATGAGAGATCAATGCATGTGTTATTTCATGTGATGCTACCTTGTCATGTTTCCCTTTGCATGCATGCATCCTTGTCATTCCATGTGTTTTGTGTTTGTTGCCATGTGATGATATGTGTTGATAAGTGAAATGATGTGGAGTAGTGCATTGGAAAGTAGAGAGCAACTATGTTGGTTTGCAACTAGGTTTCAAAACTTCTTCCTCTCTCTTTATATGAAGCTCAAGATTCACTAGCTCCATCCCTGTTTCAAAAATGCCCATGCTTTAGTATGAATTGTGGTGGATGTGGTGCTACGTATTTGTTGTTTTGAAACTATGTTTTAGTGGTGCAAATGTTCACAAAACAGATCAATTAAATTCTGTTTTGTAAATATTTATATGCTCCAAATATTCCTTTTCCATTTTATTTAAATAGGTCATAATTCCCTATGACGAGGGGCATTTTTGTTTTATTTTTAGCTTCAACAGATTTGCCTATGTTTTATTTATTGTCTCTGTTTGTTTTAAATTAGAAAACCCAGTGGGTTTTCTTTTCTCTATCTCGAGCCTTCGAGTGGGCTCTCTCCCACTGGCTCGCCCAACTCCTCCTCGCGTGCAACCCCTTCCTGTAGACGTCGTTCTCCTTCCTCCTCCTCCCGTTAGTTCGTCAGTGAGAGAGACAGCACGACATACATCAACGCCGTCTCACGGACGTCGAGGCCGCGCGTCCCTTACCTCCTCCTCCTCCTACAAAGAGCCTTGGCGTCCCTGCAAGGCCTAGGGTTCCTCCGTAGCCGCCGCCACTCTTTCCCCATCTCCTCCTTCCTCTCCCTCGTCGGCAGCAGGTAAGTGAGCGAGCTCTTCCACCATGGCCATGACTTGAGAAGGTCCTCGCCGTCGCTGTCATGCCCCTGCATCCTCTCCAACCCTTCTACGAGCACGCGGGACCTCCAGGGAACCCGTTCTCGTAGCTAGGAGGAGCAGATCTGCACTGCTACCCCTACCTTGACGACGGCTTGCTTCCTCTCTGTCGATCCCCTCCGCCACGGCTTCTTCCACTTCTTCCTCTACCTCCTCTCCGGCAGGCACGGCGTCCTCGTCTAGTGGGTGAGCACGAGCATGTTTCCCTTCCCCTGTAGCTAGATCTTGCGCCTAGGAACCAAGCAGCGTCGCTGTTCCACTTTATGTCGCCGACGCCACCGCGCAACGTCGAGCAGTAGGTGTAGGCCTTCCCGTGGCGATTTTTGTTTAGAAATGGAACCCTGGGAGCCCCTTATCCCTTCCATCGACGAGCCGTAGGCCAATTTTAAGTAGATCGCCGATGTTGTGCTTCCCCTGTTCCGGCCATTGTCGGGCAGAGGAAGGACCAGAGGGGTTGCTCAAGAAAGTTACCTCCTCTTCTCTGTTAAGATCCGAGCGCGTAGCAGAGTGGTAGGTGGGTTTTGGTGCAGCGTTTGGTCGCTGGTTCGAGACCAAGTGGCGACACCCTTTTGTTTTGTGGAATTCTTGGCACAATAGATGGAGGGAGTATCTTATCCTATTAAACCCCTCTGTTCTGTCGAGCTGATGGCAAGTACCAGAGTGGTGTGTTTCTGCGTGTTGTACCTGCAGGGTGTGGGTTCGATTCCCAGGCAGCCCCTTTTATTCTTTTTGCCTATTTCCTTTTGCTTGTTTTTTTGTTATTGTTTCTGATTTACTTTGTAGACTTGTTAGTTGCTTGGCAGCAAGGTTTGTTGCCAAAACTATTTATACCAGTAGGTTTCATGTGTGTTTTAGTTAGTAGCACTTGATGCTTATGCATGTGGTTGAGTTAGTGCATGTGTGAGCTAGTGATGTATGTGGTGTGTGTTTATGAGTGTGTGATGCACTAGCTTGTGCAAGTGTGTGTGGGTTCCCCCCCCCCCCACATAGTTTGTGTTTATAAATGTGCTTATGCATATGTCTATATGTGGTGCAACTCCCATGAGTGTGTGCTTGTGTGGTGCAAGCACCCCAAGGAATGTGTAGATGTATATCACCATGTGCATGTGTGTGTGATACTCATGTGCATGGGTGTTGAGCTCATGCACTAGTTTGTGCTCATGTCATTTATTTGTGTGTGTGCTTGTGTGTGTGTGTCACACGCATGCACAAGGCATGGTTTGCCTTAATAAGCACTTATGTGCAAGCTTGTATGTGTAGGTGTAGGAATGCATTATATGAGTGTAAGTTAGTGTGTGTGTTTTAACTAGCATGTGTAGGTGCTTGATATATGTGTGCTTGTTGTGTGTGTGTGTGGGTATGGTGATGTTCTATGGCACACATACATGAGGTCCAAACCCTCATGCCAGCATTGGTGTTGTGGTGATGTGCAAGTGCATGTGTAGGTGCTGATCTAGTGGACACACATGTGATATAGCACTATTTACCTCTATGTGATTCCATGTATATTTTCTTCATAGCTTTGTGCCCATTTGTTCTATGCAAGTACCTAGGTATTATATATGTTTTTTGGGTAGAATCATCCCCGGAATCCAATGGTGGGATCATAATCCACTTAGGAACACTTTCTGGGAATGTCATATTTCTATTTTGTTCAGTGTTTAGAGCTTGGTTCCATGTGATGTGATGAGCCCAAGAGGATGATTCCTGGTTGTGGCTATAGAGGGTGAACCCCTCTACAGCATGGTGGTGTTGTTTCATGCTTAGGAGTTCATATGTAGAAGTTGTGCCTAGTCAAAGACGGCTTGTGGCTGAAATTTCAGTTTAGTGAAAATCTATTATTTTCACCAAGTCTGAGAAACTGCTGTTATTTTCTTCCCTTGTAGTCGTGCTTGCAAAGTTTCATGTGTTGGCAATCAGCCCTTGGATTCAACTGGAAAGTTGGAGCTTTTGTGTTTGTCTAGCTCTTTGTAAATTTTCATTCCATTTGACTTCCTGTAGATATTGTTTTGGGTGCTGTCAAAATTCTTCAGAGCATAAACAGCTAGTGAGAATCTGAGAATTTCACTAAGTCCCCGAAAACTGATATTTTTGTCCAAGTTAGCAGCTGCAGAACTTTCTGTGTGAAACTCCTTTGTATTATATTTTTGCTCATGCTTGTAGAGCTTGTGAATAGCTTCTGCCACATATCTTATTTGGCACATTTGTGTGGTTGTAGGTGCTTTGCATGTAGCTCTCACACTGCTATGATGCTGTTTAGGACAAAATGTATAGTTTTGATGTTTTCATGATTGAGAGTCCATAGTTGATGGTGTGGTGAGTTTCTTTGCACCACCCCATCTATACTTGGTTGTTTGGTGATTTGGCAACCTGGGAATACCAGAAGTATGCCATTGGAGAGTGCTTGTGGTATATTTGATTTGTAGGACTCCATTTCTTGTTTCATAGTTTCCGATTGATCCGTAGCTCTGTTCGTAACGTTCTTTATATGTTTTTGCATGGTTTTCGCGTGATTCATATGTTCATGCCATCATCATGCATGTTAAGATAGCCTAGAGAGAAGTTCTGTCCAAAAGTTTGTAGATTCATCTCATGCATGTGCAAGTGACTAGAATAGAGATGCATGTTCATTTTCATCTCATGCATCATGTGCTTGTTGCATCTTGTTGTGTTGTTGTTCATTGGATGCTATTTTTATGTTGGGTAGCACCGGGATCGGAGAACGAGTACATGGATCCGGGAGAGTACGTGCAGGACGAACAATAGCAGTTCCAAGCTGAAGACATCACAAGCAAGATGACATGACCTTGATACCATCTCTAGACTTGTTATGCTAGATTCACGTTTCCTTCGTCATATGCTCGCTGCCTACCACTGAAATAAATGCCTATTGATATTGCCATGAAACCCACACACTTTCCCCTCCTAGCAAATATTGAAACCCACTGAAATAAATGGCTAAGTAGGCTTGCTCAGCTACTAATGTTAGCGTTGCTAGTTGCAGGTGCAATTGTCTCATGTGATAACATCAGTTTGATATCATTATGTTAAATTTGTTATATAATTAATGCACCTATATACTTGGTATATGACGGGAGGCCTAGCCTTTTGCCGGGTGTTTTGTTCCGTTATTGTCGCCATAGTTTCCGGCTACCGGTGTTTGATTCCATAACTGATCGCTCCTAACACGTTCGGGTTGTTATGGGGACCCCCTTGATAAATCATGTAGTCTTAAGACTTGTCCGGCAGGACCCAACATTGGTGTTAATTTGCTAATCATTTAATAATAATCTGCATAGAGAATAGCTACCCCGAGAAATTACTCAACAACCCGGGCCAGTGATTCCTCATGAGTGTTGGTCCAAACTAGAGCATTGTGTGGGGCCAACTCAGGGCAACTTGAGAGATTTCTATCAGGCCACTGTATGCGTCGCTGATCCGTCGTGTCCTGAGGATGGGATACGCGGCTCTTATCGGGGTCGTCGACACGACGGGAGGTCCTGCTAGTCTTGTCTTACCTTGGCGATATATCTTGCGTATAGGAATCGCGGTGAAGCTTTGGTTCTCCCCAGAGTTGAGGTTTTCCTCTAAGGAATCCGATGAGATCACGAGTTTCGTGATAGAGGATTACTTTGCGGCCCGTGACCGTTTGTGATGGACTAGTTGGAGCACTCCTGCAGGGTTTAATCTTTCGGAAAGTCGTGCCCGCGGTTATGTGGCAACTTGGAATATTTGTTAACATCCGGTTATAGATAATCTAATAAAATTGCCAACTGTGTTCGTAACCGTGACTGTCGCCTTCGAAGACCTCTCTTCGATCGGGAACATGGTGGGGTTATGATTGAAGTAAGTAGGTGTCCAGGATCACTTCTTGATCAGCTAGTGTTCGCCCGCTAGTATAGACCACCCTCAATAACTTGTTACGTAAGTTAGCCACCTTAAATGCTTAGGATGCTGCAACCTAAACACTGAACCTTCCTTACCTAATAACATGACTAGTTCTGGCACCGAGGTCATAGATTGCTGAGTCCCTGTGGCTCACAGATTACTTCAACTCCCCAACAGGTACAGGTACGCCCGACACAGGTGACCCCGATGGCACACAACTGGCGTGGCAGTACGATGAGGAGAACGACCGCCTGTACGTGAACTATCCAGAAGACTGAGGCGTGGTCGTGATCGTGGGCAAGCATGCAGGGTAGCATAGCGTTTTTCTCATGTTATGTAGTCCGTAGCAGAACTACCTTGTTTGAATAAATGTGTGATGTAAACTCTGATATTATCTATGAGATGGCAAACGATTCCCTATTTGTCACTCTATTATTATGTATGTGCTATGTTATCGTGCTTGCGAAACGCTTAGATGCTCTTCTTTCCATATTGAGGCCTCGTTCCCCAAATCGGAAAGGACCGCATCTTAGTCGTTACAAGTTGGTATCAGAGCCTTAAGACCATAGGACCTTTGTGTGATCGTACTTGGCCGAGTCGAGTCTAGTAAAATGTTTTGAGTCTTAGTTCTATCGGGGAGTAGGATTCTTTTTTCTCCTCTACCATGCTCTGTTGAGGTTCCCGACTTAGGAAATCTTATCTCTACTCCTCTTCTCGCTCAAATTTTTTTTAGGATGACGCGGGTATTTTTGAAATCTATATGATATCGATGTGACGGAGTTATGCCTTGGTGCCTCCTGTCTGCCTGGATTTCTTCCGGGGAGTTGAGCTCCAAGATATTCTTGTGCACATCGCCATCATTCAGATTTCTGAGTATCTCAGAACAAAGTACGTTCATAATTGCTTCAATACTAGTAGTGGCGAGATAACCCCGATGTCCCCAATACTGGTGCAGATTGTTCGGCAGTACTGCAATACTTTGTATCGTTGTGATCATGAGTGTGTGTTGTAGATGAAGGTCTGAGATTCTGGTTATGTGTTGACGGATGTGATACAGTGGACGGGTTAGTATAGGAGTTGTGTGAATATTACTCCTTGTATCCGTGTACCAGATTGCATGACTAGATATTTCGCGAATTCATAGGTGGGATACCAAGTAGTGACTTATAGGGCAATCTTCCTATACATGCACGATGTGAGCTTGGGATTCGACATTCAGTGGGTATGTTTGTTCACGGTCGTCTTACAACGGTTCTCGTTGTGTCTTAAAGAGTCCTTGTAGCTTGATACGACTCGGGGATACTTCGTAAGTTGTGTGCACTACCTTGCACAGGATGGCTACTGTAAACTTTAGCCCGTGCGATCTTATCCACGAAGATATCGGATAAATCTCGATTATATGTTTGCTCCGAGCAGTTCTAGCTCATACTTGTTTGCAAGTGGTCTTAATCGGAATTTTGTCGACAGTCAGTTTGAGGAAGCATTCTTACTATTTTGTTCGAGTGCAATTGCTAATATTCCTGCCTTTTTGATTCATCTATACCTTCAATATATTCTGTGGGCTAATGTGTGGTCCGTCTTTAGGATGGCTCCACCTACTAGTCAGAATCCGGGTCGTGAGGATGTGCCGCCACCACCTCCTCCTTCGAAGAATCCTCCTCCGCCGCCGCCTCCTCCTATAGAGGCTTGGCAAGCGGTGATGGCTGCTACAGATGCAAACACTCAGATGCTGAGACAGTTGTTGCAAGAGAGGACTAATCAGCAGCAAGGGAACTTCAATCATGGTGGCAATCAGTTTGCTAATCTGAGTCAGTTCCTGTCAAATCAGCCGAAGACTTTCACTTCCTGTGACCAGCACTTTGATGCTAAGGATTAGATCCACGACATGAACAAGCACTTTGAATGCAGCAATGTTCGTCGACAGGATTTCGTCAAGTTTGCAATATTCCAGCTGAAGGGGCAAGCATCTATCTAGTGGCAACAGTTGAAGGATTCCAGGGGTGCTAGAGTGATCACTTGGGATGAGTTCTACCGTGACTTCAGATCCTACTACATTCCGTCCAGCTTCGTGGAAGAAATGTGTGAGAAGATCAGGCGCTTGAAGCAAGGTGTTATCTCCGTGTACAAGTACAACGTCGAGTTCCACGAGCTAGCTCGATACGCCTTGCAGGATATCCCTGATCGGAAGAGCAAGATTTATTAGTTTAGAGGTGGCTTAAAAGAAGATTTGCAGTTAGCTCTCGCTTTGCACGATCCTGAGGAGTTCGATAAGTTCTACAACTTAGCTCTCAGGGCTGAGGTAGCTTTGCTCAGGGTGGAGAATTCTAAGAAGCGCTTCAGAGATTCCAACTCGTCTTCCTCAACTCAGGTGGTTCAGAAGCAACAGAAGTATTGGGTGTCTCCTCCTCCTCATCGGCACACAGGAGTTCAAGCATTCAGGTGGCCGTGGTTCTTCCCACCCACCCAACCAAGCTTTTCAGCGGAGATTCCAGCAGCAGAAGCAAGGGCCTCCTCAGACACAGTACCGTCAGCCAGCAGATGTTACTTGTGACAAGTGTGGGCAGAAGGGTCACTATGCCAATAAGGGCACTTCTCAGCTCCGCTTCCGCCTCCTCCTCCAGGCAAAGCTCCAAGCAATGCTATCGTGAAGTTCAACCCCCAGGTCTGCTCGAGTCAACATGGTGAATGCGGCTGAGGCAGAAAACTCGTCAGATGTGATCATGGGTAACCTCCTCGTTAATGATATTCCTGCTAAAGTGTTGTTTGATTCTGGTGCTTCTCATTCGTTCATGTCTAGAATGATCTTTGCCAAGCATGATTTTGATTCTGAGTATTTGAAGAAGGCATTACGTGTGGTGTCACCCGGTACTCTTATGAGCGCCAACAAAGTGGTTCGAGATGTCTCTGTCAAGATAGGAAGTTATTTTTTCTGGCGTCTCCTATTGTCTTGGGCAATTCCGACATTGATTTGATCCTTGGTATGGACATCTTGGCCATGAACAAGGCATCGATTGATTGTGAAGCTAAAGAAGTGAAGCTTACTCACTCTTCGGAGGACATGATTATTTTCACGGCGCGCCATGACACAATCCGTCTGTTCTCTTTGAATGAAAAGGGTGAGATCAATCCTATTTCGCAAGTCCCGGTGGTTTGTGAATATGATGATGTGTTTCCAGAAGAGCGGCCAGGAATGCCTCCGCACCAAGAAGTTGAATTTGTTATTGAGCTTGAACCAGGTACTGAGCCTGTGTGCAAACGGCCGTACAAATTGGGTCCAGAAGAGCTGAAGGAACTTAAGAGGCAACTCGATGAGCAGGAGCGTTTGGGTCTGATCAGACCGAGCTCGTCTCCTTGGGGTTGTGGAGTCCTATTTCTCAAGAATAAGGATGGCACGGACCGATTGTGTGTCGATTACCGTCCATTGAACAAGAAGACAATCAGAAACAAGTATCCACTTCCGAACATAAATGAGTTGTTCGGACATTTGAAAGGGGCTAAGATCTTCTCCAAGCTCGATCTCAGGATGGGCTATCATCAAATTCGCATTCGCGAAGAGGATATTCCGGAGACTGCTTTCAGGACTAGTTTTGGCTCGTATGAGTATATGGTCATGTCTTTTGGTCTGGCAAATGCTCCGCCGACATTTTGTCGAATGATGAACTACATATTCTCTCCGTTCAAGAATGAGTTTGTCTTGCTGTATCTCGATGATATTCTGGTCTTTTCAGAGACTGAGGAAGAACATCTCAGGTTGGTGCTTGATAAGCTGAGAGAGCACAAATTCTATGCCAAGTTTTCCAAATGTGATTTCTGGTTGAAAGAAGTCATCTATCTTGGGCACATCATCTCTGCCGAGGGCATCAAAGTTGATCCGTCGAAGGTGTAGGCCATTGTTGAGTGGGAGCCTCCGCAGAATGTGAAGCAGCTTCGATGCTTTCTCGGGCTTGCAGGCTATTGTAGAAGGTTCGTTGAGAACTTCTCCAAGATTGCTAAGCCTCTCTGAAGTCTTCTTCAGAAGGGTGTGAAGTATGCCTGGTCTCCAGAGTGTTAGTTGGCCTTCGATACACTCAAAGAGAAGCTCACCTCTACTCCGGTCTTGGTTCCTCCTGATGACTCCAAACCTTACCAAGTGTTCTGCGACGGCTCTCTTCAAGGTCTTCGTGCAGTTCTGATGCAAGAGAAGAAAGTGGTTGCTTATACCTCCAGGAAGTTGAAGCCCGCGGAGAAGAATTATCCTGTGCATGATCTTGAACTGGCAGAAGTGGTACATGCTCTGATGACTTGGTGACACCTCTTGTTGGAACGAAAGGTTGAAGTATTCACCGATCACAAGAGTCTTAAGTACATCTTCACCCAGCCTAACATGAATCTCCGGCAAACTCGTTGGGTGGAAATTCTCCAAGATTTTATTCCGAGCGTTGAGTACACGCCAGGCAAAGCTAATGTCGTGGCATATGCTTTGAGCAGGAAGGCTTACTGCAACAATCTCATTCTGAAGCCTCTCCAGCCTAACCTTTGTGAATATTTCAGAAAGCTCAACCTTCAATTAGTACCTCAGGGATTTCTTGGAAATCTTCAGATCTCTCCTACCTTGGAAGATCAGGTCCGAGCAGCACAACTTCTTGATGCAATGGTGAAGAATGTCAAGATTGGCTTGGCAAAGGGACTTCCCAAATATAAGTGCTTCAGTGTTGATGCCAGAGACATGTTGTTCTTTGAGGATCGTCTAGTCATTCCGAAAGGTGATGTCAGAAAGGTAATCATGGAAGAAGCTCATAACTCTCTGCTCTCTATACATCCAGGAAGCTCCAAGATGTATCAGGACTTGAAACAGACCTTCTGGTGGATTCACATGAAGCGTGAGATTGCTCAGTTCGTAAATGAATGTCATGTATGTCGAAGGGTGAAAGCAGAGCATCAACGTCCAGCAGGTCTTTTACATCCATAGCCCATTCCCAAGTGGAAGTTCGACCATATTGAGATGGATTTCCTCATCGGGTTTCCGAAGTCCAAGAAGGGTAATGATGCCATCTTCGTCGTCATCGACAAGTTGAGTAAAGTGGCTCATTTTCTTCCAGTCAAGGAATCCATCTCCGCAGCTCAACTTGCAGAGGTCTACACTTCCAGATAGTATCTTTGCACAACGTGCCTATGATGATTTCTTCGGATCGCAAAAGTATCTTCAATTTCAAGTTCTGGGACTCTTTTCAGTCTACGATGGGCACGAAGATACGATTCAGCACATCCTTTCATCCTCAGACTAGTGGTCAAGTGGAGAGAGCCAATCAGGTCCTTGAGGATATGCTGAGAGCCTGTGTTATCTCTTTTGGCCTGAAGTGGGAAGACTTCCTGCCTTTCGCTGAGTTCTCGTATAACAACAGTTATCAAGCTAGTTCAGGCAAATCTCTGTTTGAGATTCTCTATGGCAGGAAGTGCCGTACCCCGCTCAACTGGTCCGAGACCGGCGAGCGTTAGATTCTTGGGAATGACTTGATAGAAGAAGCGGAAGAGATGTGTTGGGTCATTCGGGATATTCTCAGAGCAGCGCAGTCCCGTCAAAAGAGCTATTATGATAGCAAGCGTCGTGACATGTCTTATGAGCTCGATGACTTCGTCTATCTCAAGGTGTCCCCTATGAAGGGTACACAGCGCTTTGGCATCAAAGGAAAGCTTGCACCTCGTTTCGTTGGTCCTTTCAGAGTTGTTGGCAAGAGAGGCGACCTTGCGTACCAGCTCGAGCTCCCTTCAAACTTTGCAAATGTGCATGACGTGTTCCATGTCTCTCAGCTCCAGAGATGCTTCAAGACTCCCGAGCACACTGTTCATCTTCAAGACATCGACCTTCAAACCGACCTATCCTATCGTGAGCATCGAGTTGCGGTTCTCGAGGCGACTAAGCGCAAGACCCGCAACAAGACTTTCAAATTTCTCAAAGTGCAGTGGTCACACCATACCGATAAAGAGGCCACTTGGGAATGCGAGGATCACCTCCGTTCTGAATTCCAAGAGTTCTTTCAGTCCTAGATCTCGGGTCGAGATCTTTTTGTAGTGTGGGAGAGTTTGTAATGCCCCAAGAGTGTAACTTTCCTTATTTTGAACCTTTTGTATATGGGTCCATCTTGTCATTGCCATGAGAGATCAATGCATGTGTTATTTCATGTGATGCTACCTTGTCATGTTTCCCTTTGCATGCATGCATCCTTATCATTCCCTGTGTTTTGTGTTTGTTGCCTTGTGAATCCATGTGATGATATGTGTTGATAAGTGAAATGATGTGGAGTAGTGCATTTGAAAGTAGAGAGCAACTATGTTGGTTTGCAACTAGGTTTCAAAACTTCTTCCTCTCTATTTATCTCAAGCTCAAGATTCACTTGCTCCATCCCAGTTTGAAAAATGCCCATGCTTTAGTATGAATTGTGGTGGATGTGATGCTATGTATTTGTTGTTTTGAAACTATGTTTTAGTGGTCCAAATATTCACAAAATAGATCAATTAAATTCTGTTTTGTAAATATTTATATGCTCCAAATATTCCTTTTCCATTTTATTTAAATAGGTCATAATTCCTTATGACCAGGGGCAATTTTATTTTATTTTTAGCTTCAACAGATTTGCCTATGTTTTATTTCTTGTCTCTGTTTGTTTTAAATTAGAAAACCCTAGTGGGTTTTCTTTTCTCTATCTGGCACCTTCGAGTGGGCTCTCTCCCACTAGCTGGCCGAACTTCTCCGTGCACGCAGCCCCTCCCTGTAGACGCCGTTCTCCTTCCTCCTCCTCCCGTCAGTTCGTCAAAGAGAGAGACATCGCGACAGACATCAACGCCGTCTGACGGATGTCGAGGCCGCGCGTCCCTCGCCACCTCCTCCTCCTATAAAGCGCCTTGGCGTCCGTGCAAGGCCTAGGCTTCCTCCCTAGACTCCGCCATTATTTCCCCATCTCCTCCTCCCTCTCCCTCGTCGGCAATACGTAAGTGAGCGAGCTCCTCCGCCATGGCCGTGACTTGAGAAGGTCCTCGCCGTCGCTGTCGTGCCCCTGCGTCCTCACCAACCCTTCGGCGAGCACGCGGGACCTCCAGGGAACCCGTTCCCACAGCTAGGAGGAGCAGATCTGCACTACTCCTCCTACCTCGACGACGGACTGCTTCCTCTCAGTCGATCCCCTCCGCCACGACTTCTTCCACTTCTTCCTCCACCTCCTCCCCGGCAGGCACGACGTCCTCGTCTAGTGGGTGATCACGAGCATCCTTCCCTTCCCCCGTAGCTAGATCTTGCGCATAGGAACCAAGTCGCGTCGCCGTTCCGCTTTCTGTGGCTGGCGCCACCGCGCAACGTCGAGCAGTAGGTGTAGGCCTTCTCGTGGCGATCTTCGTTTAGAAATGAAACCCTGGGAGCCCCTTCTCCCTTCCATCGACGAGTCGTAGGCCAATTTCAAGTAGATCGCAGCCGTTGTGCTTCCCCTGTTCCGGCCACCGTCGGGCAAAGGAAGGACCAGAGGAGTTTCTCAAGAGAGTTACCTCCTCTTCTCTGTTAAGATCCGAGCGTGTAGCAGAGTGGTAGGTGGGTTTTGGTGCAGCGTTTGGTCGCGGGTTCGAGACCCAATGGCGACACCCGTTTGTTTTGTGGAATTCTTGGCGCAATAGCTGCAGGGAGTATGTTATCCTGTTAAACCCCTCTGTTCTGTCGAGTTGATGGCAAGTAGCAGAGTGGTGTGCTTCTGTGTGTTGTACCAGCAGGGTGTGGGTTCGATTCCCACGCAGCCCCTTTTATTCTTTTTGCCTATTTCCTTTTTCTTGTTTTTTTGTTCCTGTTGCTTATTTACTTTGTGACTTGTTAGTTGCTTGGAAGCAAGGTTTGTTGCCAAAACTATTTATACCAGTAGGTTTCATGTGCGTTTTAGTTAGTAGCACTTGATGCTTATGCATGTGGTTGAGTTAGTGAATGTGTGAGCTAGTGATGTATGTGGTGTGTGTTTATGAGTGTGTGATGCACTAGCTTGTGCAAGTGTGTGAGTATGTGTGTGTAGGGGTTCCCCCCCCACATACTTTGTGTGTATGAATATGCTTATGCATATGTCTACATGTGGTGCAACTCCCATGAGTGTGTGCTTGTGTGGTGCAAGCACCCCAAGGAATGTGTAGATGTATATCACCATGTGCATGTGTGTGTGTTACTCATGTGCATGGATGTTGAGATCATGAACTAGTTTGTGCTCATGTGATTTATGTGTGTTTGTGCTTGTGAGTATGTGTCACACACATGCCCAAGGCATGGTTTTCCTTGATAATCACTTATGTGCAAGCTTGTATGTGTTGGTGTAGGAATGCATGATATGAGTGTAAGTTAATCTGTGTGTTTTAACTAGTATGTGTAGGTGCTTGATATATGTGTGCTTGATGTGTGTGTGGGTATGGTGATGTGCTATGGCACACATACATGAGGTCCAAACCCTCATGTCACCATTGGTGTTATGGTGATGTTCAAGTGCATGTGTAGGTGCTGATCTAGTGGACACACATGTGATATAGCACTATTTACCTCTATGTGATTCCATGTATATTTTCTTCTTAGCTTTGTGCCCATTTGTTCTATGCAAGTACCTAGGTATTATATATGTTTTTGGGGTAGAATCATCCCAGGAATCCAATGGTGGGATCAGATTACACTTTGGAACACTTTCTGGGAATGTCATATTTCTGTTTTGTTCAATGTTTATAGGTTCGTTCCATGTGATGTGATGGGCCTAAGAGGATGATTCCTGGTTGTGCCAATAGAGGGTGAACCCCTCTACAGCATGTTGGTGTTGTTTCATGCTTAGGAGTTCATATGTGCAAGTTGTGCCTAGTCAAAGTAGGCATGTGGCTGAAATTTCAGTTTAGTGCAAATCTGTGATTTTCACAAAGTCTAAGACACTTCTGTTATTTTCTTCCCTTGTAGTTGTGCTTGCCAAAGTTCATGTGTTGGGAATCAGCCCTTGCATTCAACTGGAAAGTTGGAGCTTTTGTGTTTTTCTAGCTCTCTGTCAATTTTCATTCCATTTGACTTCCTGTAGATATTGTTTTGGGTGCTGTCAAAATGCTTCAGAGCATAAACAGCTAGTGAGAATCTGAGAATTTCACTAAGTCCCTGAAAACTGATATTTTTGTCCAAGTTAGCAGCTATAGAACTTTCTGTGTGAAACTCCTTTGTATTATCTTTTTTCTCATGCTTGTATAGCCTTTGAGTAGCTTCTGCCACATATCTTATTTGGCACATCTGTGTGGTTGTAGGTGCTTTGCATGTAGCTCTCAAACTGCTATGATGCTGCTTAGGACATAATGTATAATTTTTATGTTTCGATGATTGAGAGTGCATAGTTGATAGTGTGGTGAGTTTCTTTGCACCACCCCATCTATACTTGGTTGTTTTGTGATTTGGCAACCTGGGAATACCAGAAGCATGCCATTGGAGAGTGCTTGTGGTATATTTGATCCGTAGGACTCCATTTCTTGTTTCGTAGTTTCCGATTGATCCGTAGGTCCGTTCATAACGTTCTTTCTTTGTTTTTGCATCGTTTTCGCGTGATGCATCTGTTCATGCCATCTTCATGCATGTCATGATAGCCTAGAGAGAAGTTCTGTCCAGTAGTTTGTAGATTCATCTCATGCATGCGCAAGTGACTAGAATAGAGATGCATGTTCATTTTCATCTCATGCATCATGTGCTTGTTGCATCTTGTTGTGTTATTGTTCATTGGATGCTATTTTTATGTTGGGTAGCACCGGGATCATAGAGCGAGTAAGTGGATCCGGGAGAGTACGTGCAGGACGAACAAGAGCAGTTCCAAGCAGAAGACATCACACACAAGATGACATGACCTTGATACCATCTGTAGACTTGTTATGCTAGATTCACGTTTCCTTCGTCATATGCTCGCTGCCTACCACTAAAATAAATGCCTCCTGATATTGCTATGAAACCCACACACTTTCCCCTCCTAGCAAATATTGAATGGCTAAGTAGGCTTGCTCAGCTACTAATGTTAGCGTTGCTAGTTGCAGGTCCAATTGTCTCATGTGATAACATGAGTTTGATATCATTATGTTAAATCTGTTATATAATTAAAGCACCTATATACTTGGTATATGACAGGAGGCCTAGCCTTTTGCCGGGTGTTTTGTTCCGTTATTGCCGCCATAGTTTCCGGCTACCGGTGTTTGATTACACAACTGATCGCTCCTAACATGTTCAAGACTTGTCCTACAGGACCCAACATTGGTGTTAATTTGCTAATCACTTAATAATAATCTGCATAGGGAATAGCTACCCCGAGGAATTAATCAACAACCTGGGCCAGTGCTCCTCATGAGTGTTGGTCCAAACTAGAGCATTGTGCGGGGCCAACTCAGGGCAACTTGAGAGATTCCTATCAGGCCACTGTACATGTCGCTCATCCTCTTGTCCTGAGACTGAGATACACAGCTCTTATAGGGGTCGTCGACACGACGAGAGGTCCTGCTATTCTTATCTTACCTTAGCGATATATCTTGCGTATAGGAATCCCGGTGAAGCTTTGGTTCTCCCTAGAGTTGAGGTTTTCCTCTAAGGAATCTGACGAGATCACGAGTTTCGTGATAGAGGATTACTTTGCGGCCCGTGACCGTTTGTGATGGACTAGTTGGAGCACCCCTGCAGGGTCTAATCTTAGGGAAAGCCGTTCCCGCGGTTATGTGGCAACTTGGAATATTTGTTAACATCCGGTTATAGATAACTTGAACCTAATCTAATAAAATTGCCAACTATGTTCGTAACCGTGACTGTCCCCTTCGAAGACCTCTCTTCGATCGGGAACACGATGGGGTTACGATTGACGTAAGTAGGTGTTCAGGATCACTTCTTGATCAGCTAGTCTTCGCCTGCTAGTATAGACCACCCTCAATAACTTGTTACGTAAGTTAGCCACCTTAAATTCTTAGGATGCTGCAACCTAAACACTGGACCTTCCTTACCTAATAACTTGACTAGTTCTGGCACCGAGGTCATAGATTGTTGAGTCCTTGTGGCTCACAGATTACATCAACACCCCAACAGGTACAGGTACGCCCGACACAGGTGATCCCGATGGCACGCAGCTGGCGTGGCAGTACGATGAGGAGAACGACCGTGTGTACGTGAACAATCCAGAAGACCGAGGCATGGTCGTGATCATGGGCAAGCATGGAGGGTAGTATAGCCTTTTTCTCATGTTATCTAGTCCGTAGCGGAACTACCTTGTCTGAATAAATGTGTAATTTAAACTCTGATATTATCTATGAGATGGCAAACGATTCCCTATTTGTCAATCTATTGTTATGTATTTGATATGTTATCGTGCTTGCGAAATGCTTAGATGCGCTTCTTTCCATATTGATGCCTCGTTCCCCAAATCGGAAAGGACCGCATCTTAGTCGTTACAGGTACGTTGTGGAAAAAGGTGTTCCATCCATTGCTCCCTATTTCAACAGTGCTGATGTGAAGAGATTCAAGCTACTTGACTCTCAAGCTAAGAATATAATATGTGGCAGTGTGAGCAAAGGACAATATGGTAGAGTGAGTGCGTTGGAAACATTGAAGCTCATCTCGGAAAGTCTCTCCAAAGTCAACGAAATGGTTTCAACTCAACATGACTCATGAGTTGATGTTCTCCGTAATCTCTTCAACCGCTTCAAAAGACTTGACAATCAGAATGTTTAGCAAAGTTTCGATCGCCTCACTAATGTCACAGCCCGAGACCGACGCTCCAGAAGATTCCCCCTTTAGTCCGTGGTTGCCGTGTGTTTATTTTATTTGTCGCATCATGATTGCATCATTCGCTTCATCCGCATTGAATCGGCATCCCGTCGCCGCCGGTTTTCAAACTTGCATCCGATGTTAGTTGTCGGTTCTCTCCGTGTTCGTCGCTGACCGTATTGAGCCCGACCACACACGCACGTGCCCGCGGCATCGTCAAACCTTGTTTGAAAAAGTGTGTTTAAAACTTTCTCTCATTGGGTTGAAACTTGGCGTCCGGTCTTATTTTAATATAGGTACCGCTTGTCCAATTTCATTGCAACCGGAGTCCGTCTGGTACCCGAACGATCGACCGTAGCGGCACCGTATTGGATCTTCCGTCAGACATTTTATCGGTGTTTTAAAATACATTGCCGGGTGCCCGTTTTCCCTCTAATCCCGACCTTGCCTTCTCTACACAGCTAACCCTAACCGACATCTCCGATCGGACCGTTCGATCCCGATCGGAGGTTCCAAAAACCCCCAAAACCCTCTAACCTAGCCCCCTTTCCTATTTAAACACCCCTAACCTGCCCCTAATGGAATCCCTAGCCGCCTGCCTCGAATCCCGCGCCCACCTACCCCAGCCGCCGCGCCTTCTCTCCCCCCAGCGCCGTCGTCCCGCCAGACCCGTAGCAGACCCTCCACAGGCCCGGGTCGCGCCGCCGCCTCTCTCTGCCCGAGCAGCAGCCACCGCCCGCGCCTCCCCGCCTCCTACCACCGCCCTTGGCCCCGCGCCGTGCGCCGGTAGCCGCCGCACCGTTCTCTGTCACCGGCGCTCGGCCATCAACTACGTCCAAGCCCCGCCGCCGCCGGCCGCTCCCAACGCCAGCCGCCGCTCCCTTGATCCAATCGGGATCGGGAGGGAGGAGAACGACGGCGCTGACCCGCTCGTCCTGGGCCTGCCTCGCCTCCCTTCTCCACGAGGCCCAGGTGTGCCCCAGGTCAGGCCAGCCTCCCCCAGCCAAGCTGGCCCATCGCTCCGCTCCCCCGGCCTGCCTCCTCTTCCCCATCGGCCCACCTCCAGGCTGGCCCGTGGTCGCAAGGTGAGCTGCCCCCGCCGCCCTGTTTCTCGCCATGTGCGTCATATAGTTAAGAGGATTCGGCCCGTTAGTCATTTCTTTTAGGTTTTTGATTTAATAATTTTAGGAATTAGGCATCATTTAGAACGCCCGTATATTTTAAACTGTGTATCGGATCGGAGCAATTTATATATGAAACTTGATTAGTATTCCGCGTAGATTAATAATTTGCAAGTTGCATGCATGTTTGAAGTTATTTTTATTTTGCAAGCCCTCATGTTATATATGTTTTCGGGATAGAAAAATCCATAGAATTTTACTATGCATTTAGTTTTTGCTTTTCAGCAAGTTAGTGCGTGTGATATTTTGCCATGTTGCCCTTTTGTTTATTTTGTAGGGATTAATCCGTGCATGATATGAAGGAGTTGTCAACTAGAGATATGCCTTGGATGTGTATGCTAGCCCCTGGTAATTTTGGTTGCAATAGAAATCCATGTTTAGGTGTTGTTTGATTGTTCCAAACTTGCTAGATAATAGTGCTTATTTGGAGATGCTAAAATATTTCTAAGTCTGAAATCTGTTATATTTTGTTGTTGTCTTGTCATGAGTTTATCTGGTGACCTGTAGTTCTTTTTGGGTTGGTGCAATGGATTTAGTTGTAGACCTTAAGATTGTCTAGCATGATGTCAATTGTCATGTCATTAGTAGTCCTGTAGCACATAGTTTTGTTGCTGTCAATATGCCTTCAAATCGAAAACTGCACTTTCATAAACTGATATTTTCACTAAGTCCGAAACTGTGTGTGAGAAGCCGTTTTGTGAGTTCTTTTCAGAGTGATCCATGCTTCCACGCTAAATGTTATTAGTAGTATGTTGTAGTGATTCTTGCCCTCTACTGTCTCATGCCTTGTTTGACCATTTCAGATTTGTGTAGCTAGTAGTTCGAGGGTGTAGAAAATGCTATGTGGCTGATTTTGGCAGATTATGTCTATTTCTTGTTTAGCTCGTAGTTGTTTAACAGTTGCTCCGTTTCCATCGTGTCCTATATGAAACTTTCTTAAAATCTCGTGTAGTTTCATATTATGTTGCTGGTTGTATGTTTCGAAATGCTTCTGACTGTCGTTGCACACATATTGCATTCATGCCATCACATGTTGCGGTGTTCCTATCTTTTGAACCGTAGCTCCGTTGGAGATGTTCTCTATGTGTAAACTGATTGTAACGACGCGTAGAATCACGTAACAAACATTTAAATATGTTAGTTCAGATATGGACAGAATTGTAAACTAACAGGTGGGGTCAGCTCGGAGATGCTATAAGTTGTTTCCGACCTCATTTAAAATGCCTAGATAGATAGTTTAATTACGCTTCACCTCTTGCCATGTGTAACCACATTTAATATTTTCGTGTACCTAATCAGGTTAGAACTAAATAACTCGCATGTGGAGTTTTGTCAATATGCAACTCGTTGCATATTGAACTTCACTTAATGTGTAGTGCTTGTTTGTTGTGAATTGGCATGCCATGTCTTGCATATATTCAACCGTTCATGCATCATATGTGTTGTGCATCGTGTGGTGTATATCTTTGTTGATGCTTGTTTCCGGTTTGCTTCGTCTCGATAGAGTTCCACAAGCGTGTCAGAAAGTGAGGACTCGTTCGACTACATCGGTTCGTCTGCTTCACGGATTCGTTCTTCTTCCAAGCGGGATCTCAGGAAAGATGACCATTTCCCCAGATACCATTACTATCATTTCCATGCTAGATTTACCGTTTCTATCGTTATGTCTCGTTCCCTACCACCTCTTAAATATCAGCCTCCCAACATTGCCATGAAAACCTTCAACATGTCCACAACCTAGCAAACCACTTATTTGCTATGTTACCGCTTGCTAAACCATGTGTTAGCGTTGCTAGTTGCAGCTGCAGTTTTCTCCATGTGATAACATGGGTTCCTTGTTATATCACACTATTAAATGCTATTCAATTAATGCACATATATACTTGGTAAAAGGTGGAAGGCTTGGCCTTTCTACCCTGGTGTTTTGTTCCACGTTTCCCACCTTAGTTTCGGTTACCGGTGTTATGTTCCATAATTGAGCGCTCCAAACACGATTGGGGTTGTTATGGGGACCCCTTGATAATTCGTTTTAGATTAAAGCTGGTTTGGCAAGGCCCAACATTGGTACTACATTTTCCCAACATAATAATTCTGTTAATACTAAAAGCATAAGCCGTCATGAACCCGAGGAGTAATTCTACATAATACAGGGAGGGCCAGTGCTGATGGTGCTGGTCCAAACAGAGGGGTTTGCGGGGCCGACCCGGGGCAACTCGGGAGATTTCTATCAGGCCACAGTACGCTGCACTCATCTGATTGTGTCCTAAGAACGAGATACGCAGCTCCTATCGGGATCGTCGACACGTCCGGCAGCCTTGCTAGATTAGTTTTACCTTTGACGGATGTCTTGTGCATCGTGATTCTGGTGATGCTTTGGGTAATCTCAGAGTTGAGGTTTTCCACTAAGGAGTCCGACGAGATCGCGAGCTTCGTGGTAGAGGATTTCTATGCAGCTTGTGGTAATTTGTGATGGACTAGTTGGAGCACCCCTGCAGGGTTAAATCTTTTGGAAAGTCGTGCCCGCAGTTATGTGGCAACGTGGAAACATTGTTTAACACTGGTTCTAGATAACTTCAAATTAACTTAATTAAAACTTGCCAACTGAGTGCGTAACCATGACTGTCTCTTTCGCGAGTCCCTTCTCCGATCGAGGACACGGTGGGGTTATGTCTGACGTAAGTACGTGTTCAGGATCATTCATTTGATCATTAGTAGTTCACGTCCGTTATGCGTAGATCTTCCCCCTCTTTATTCTTGTACTCGTATGTTAGCCACCTCATATAATGCTTAGTCGCTTGCTGCAGCCTCACCACTTAACCCTACCTCACCTATTAAGCTTTGCTAGTCTTGATACCTTTGGAAATGAGATTGCTGAGTCCCTGTGGCTCACAGATTACTACAACACCAGTTTTAGGTACATGTAAAGGTTACTTGATGCGAGCGCGTTGATTGTTCATTTGGAGTTGCTTCTTCTTCTTCTTCATCGATCTAGGATGGGTTCCAGGCCGACACCCTGGGATAGCAAGGATGGACGTCGTTTTCTTTTCTCGTTTGTTTTCGTCTGTAGCCGGACCCAGCTCTTCTTACTGATATTTATGTTTTGTAGTGATGTGACTCTGATGGAGCTTGTGGCGAGTGTAAGCCAATTCCATATATCTCATCTTTTTAGTACATGTACTTGTAACGATATCCATTCTTATGAAACAATGAGATGTGCTTCTATCCCTGACGAGGCTCTCGAGCCAAATTAAGGATAGGATCGCATCTTGGGCGTTACAAGTTGGTATCAGAGCAATACCAACCTAGGAGCCCCCTTGATTGATCGAACTTGGCCGAGTCGAGTATAGTGAAAAACTATTTTGAGTCTTAGTTATATCGGATAGTAGGTTTCTTTTTCTCCTCGTCTATGTTCTGGTGAGGAATCTTGATGTAATAATTTTATTTCTACTCCTCTTCTCAGTCAAATTTTTTTAGGATCACGCGGATATTTTTGGAATCTATATGATGTCGATGTGAAGGAGTTCTGTCTTGGTGCCTCCTGTCAGACTTGATTTCTTCCGGGGAGTTGAGCTCCAGGGGATTCTCGAGCACATCGTTATCGTTCAGATTTCTTAGTATCTCAGTACGAAGGATGCTCGAAATTGCTTCAATACTAGCAGTGGCGAGAGGAGTCCGGCTTCCCCAGTACTGGTGCAGAGAGTTCCGGATGTATCGCTATACTTAGTATCATTGTGATTACGAGTGTCTGAGATAGATGAGTTTCCGAGATTCTGGTTATGTGTTGACGGACGTGATACACTGGACGGGTTAGTATAGGAGTTGAGTGATATATTACTCCTTGTATCCGTGGACCAGATTGCATGACCAGAAATTTTGGGAGTTCTTAGGTCGGAATTCAAGTAGTTACTTATAGGACAATCTTCCAACAAATGCATTATGTGAGGTTGGGGTTCGACATCTAGTGGATTCGTTTGTTCACGGTCGACTTACAGCGGTTCTCGTTGGGTCTTAAAGAGTCCTTGTAGCTTGCTACGACTCGGGGATGCTTCGTATGTCGTGTGCACTACCTTGCACCAGATGGCTACTGTAAGGATCGAGCCCGTGCGATCTTGTCCATGAAAATATCGGACGAAATCTCTGTCATGAATTTATTCTGGCTTGTTTCATAAGCCTCACCCCTTTGTTTTGTTGGTATACGGTAGTTCGAGTTGCTTCGGTGTCAAATGGTGAATTCATTTTCTTCCAAGAGGTGTTCTATGTTTTATGGGAATGCAAATTCTTGTGCTCAATCAATTGTCTTATGAATTCTTCTCAACCGGAGTCTTCATACCGATTCTTTTCCAACCGGTGTGCTTCTCTTTAGTGAATTCAATCCTCTCAAATTTTTGTAAGATCAATCTATCATTTCTTTCCGGAGTTCGTCTCATCTGTCCCAAGTTGTTTTTGTTTTCCCCCCTCCCGCCCTTTTTCTTCAGTGATTCATTTTTATCCAAGTGCCTTTCTTTTCATCAATTCTTCCGTTATCTTTTCTTTTTCTCATATCGGGTGATTCTTTGTGAAGATGCTCACAAGCTTCGCGTTCATCTTTATTCAATATTGTTATCTTTTCCGGTGAATTCAATTCAGTCATTCGTGTCAGCATATCCTTTTCATCTTTCAATTCTTTCCCATGTTGGAAATTCTTATTCAAGTCTCTCTTGTTATTCTTCCGTCTCTGTTCTATCCGGAGTGCTTAAGATCTCTCAGAGTTTCTTGTTTTCAATTCTTTCAGTAATTTCAAGGTGCTCAGCCTCTTCTAGTTTTCTTTGTACCGGTGCAATATCTCTTTTCTAAGCAATCATGTCAATGGTGGTTTCTTTTCAGTGGGCCCATAACCCACAGGTTTTCCCAGGATCTTATCTGGCTCTTCTAATCTTTTCTCGGAGATCTCTAATTATTTCAACTATGACATAAGTATAAATTTCATCAGTCATATTCCTTCTCCAAGATCTATTCGAATTTATTTCATCATTGGCTCAATCTTTTCATTCTTCATTATTCCGGAGTGTCGCTGTTATTCTTGGTGGTGTCCTCCTCAACATTTTCAGCTGGGAAGACCGAAGGAGTGTTTTTCTTAAATCTTGCTCCATTCTTGTGAAGATTCTCATACTAGCTTGTGTTATCTTCTTAATTGTTGTCAATCATTTGTATTCCTTCCATATCTATCCGGTGCATTTCAATGTTGTGTTCATTTCTCGATCCTCCAAAGGCCATCATTTTAGAAGATTCTTCGTTCTCAGCTTTCAGCTTTCATCCTCAGTTCTTCTCAATTGTTGTCTCTTCGTTCGTCCCTTAAGTATTTCGGTGCCTTGTTTAGTTTTCTATTAGGCAGCTCAAGGTCTCTCCGTTCTCAAGATGTTCTTCAATATTCTTGTGGTAGTAGTTCTCAATTCTTCTTCGTTCTTTCTTGCTAAGAGCTAGTTTCTATTCTTTCTAACGGAGGCCTTATGATGTTGCTCTCTTCAATCTATCATTTTGTCTTTCAAGATCATGTTGTTCCCTTGCTTGTCAATTTAGTTGTTTGTTGTGAATCTTGTCTAGTTCTCCTTTCTTATCAAATTTTTGTCCTTTTTTCCTACCGAAGTGCTGCCGAAATTTTCTGTGAATTCTTTCTTGCTTCTCATATCATTCCTCATCTCTTTGAAACCTTCAAGGATCGTTGGTTTCACTCGTTTCTCAAAGAAGCAATTAAGTTTTACCTCTTGCTCTTTCTCTTCCTCTTCCTCTATCATTCTTGGATAACGGGTCGAGATCCTCTTGTAGTGTAGGAGAGTTGTGACAGCCCGAGACCGACGCTCCAGAAGATTCCCCCTTTAGTCCGTGGTTGTCGTGTGTTTATTTTATTTGTCGCATATTCATCGCATCATTCGCATCATCCGCATTGCATCGGCATCCCATTGCCGCCGGTTTTAAAACTTGCATCCGATGGTAGTTGTCGGTTCTCTCCGTGTTCGTCGTTGACCGTATTGAGCCCGACCACACACGCACGCGCTCGCAACATCGTCAAATCCTTGTTTTAAAAAGTGTGATTAAAACTTTCTCTGATTGCATTGAAACTTGGCGTTCGGTCTTATTTTAATATAGGTAGACCGCCTGTTAAATTTCGTCGCAATCGGAGTCTCTCTCGTAGCCGAACGGTCGACCGTAGCAGCACCGTATTCGATCTTTCGTCAGACGTTTTACCGGTATTTGAACATACGTTGTCGGGTGCCCTTTTTCCCTCTTATCCCCACCTAGCCTTCTCTACACAGCTAACCCTAACCCGCCTCTTCGATCGGACCGTTCGGTCGCGATCGGAGGGTCCAAAAACCCCCAAAACCATATAACCTAGCCCTCTTTCCTATTTTAAACCCCTAATCTGCCCCTAATGGAAACCCTAGCCGCCTGCCTCATATCCCGCACCCACCTACCCCAGCCGCCGTGCCCTCTCTCTCCTCCCAGTGCCGCCGGCCTGCCAGGCCCGCAGCAGGCCCTCCCCGGGCCCGGGTCGCGCCGCCGCCTCTCTCTGCCCGAGCAGCAGCCAGCGCCCGCGCCTCCCCGCCTCCTGTCGCCGCCCTTGGCCCCGCGCCATGTGCCTGTAGCCGCCACGCCATTCTCCGTCGCCGGCGCTTGGCCATCCACTGCGTCCAAGCCCCGCCGCCGTCGGTCGCTCCCAACGGCACCCGCCGCTCCCTCGATCCAATCGGGATCGGGAGGGACGAGAACGACGGCACCGACCCGCTCGTCCTAGGCGTGCCTCGGCTCCCTTCGCCACGAGGCCCTGGCACGCCCCAGGTCAGGTCGGCCTCCCCCAGCCAAGCCGACCCATCGCTCCGCTCCCCCGGGCTGCCTCCTCTTCCCCATCGGCTCATCTCCAGGCTGGCCCGTGGCCGTAAGGTGAGCTACCCCCACCGCCCCGTTTCTCGCCATGTCCGTCATATAGTCAGGAGGATTCGGCCCGTTAGTCATTTCTTTTAGGTTTTTGATTTAATAATTTTAGGAATTAGGCATAATTTTAGAACGCCAGTAGATTTTAAACCGTGTATTGGATAGGAGCGATTTACATATGAAACTTGATTAGTTTTCTGCATAGATTAATAATTTGCAAGTTACATGCATGTTTGAAGTGATTTGACTTGCCAAATGCCTAGAAATGTGTGTTGTCCTAATAGGTTGCTTATCTTGTATTTATGTTCGTGTGTGTCCGGATTGTTCCAACCCCGTAAATGAAATGTTCATAATTTTAGGGACCTTTTGCCATGTATTTTCGCTAGTTTGCTATATCATGTTTAGGACATATTCTCGCATATTTGTGTGGCGTTATTTTTATTTTGCAACACCTCATGTTATATATGTTTTTGGGGTAGAAAAATCCATAGAATTTAATTGTGAATTTAGTTTTAGCTTTTGAGCAAGTTAGTGCGCATGATATTTAGCCATGTTGCCCATTTGTTTATTTAGTGGGGATTAATCCGTTCATGATATGAAGGAGTTGTCAACTAGAGATATGCCTTGGATGTTTATGCTAGCCCCTAATAATTTTGGTTGCAATAGAAATCCATGTTTAGTTGTTGTTTGCTTGTTCTCAACTTTCTAGAAAATAGTGCTTATTTGGAGATGCTGAAATATTTCTATGTCTGAAATCTGTTATATTTTGTTGTTGTCTGGTCATGAGTTTATCTTGTGATCTGTAGCTCTTTTGGGGTTGGTGCAATGGAGTTAGTTGTAGACCTTAAGATTGTCTAGCATGTTGTCAATTGTGATGTCATTTGGAGTCCTGTAGCATATAGTTTTGTTGCTGTCAATATGCCTTCAGATCGAAAACTGCAATGTCATAAACTAGTATTTTCACTAAGTCTGAAACTGTGTGTCAGAAGCCATTTTGTGACTTCTTTTCCTAGTGATCCATGCTTCCATGCTAAATGTTATTAGTAGTATGTTGTAGTGATTCTTGCCCTCTACTATCTCATGCCTTGTTTGACCATTTCAGATTTGTGTAGCTAGTTGTTCGAGGGTGTAGAAAATGCTATGTGGCTGATTTTGGCAGATTATGTCTATTTCTTGTTTAGCTCGTAGTTGTTTAACAGTTGCTCCGCTTCCATCATCTCCTATATGAAACTTGCTTAAAATCTCGTGTAGTTTCATATTATCTTGCTGGTTGTATGTTTCGAAATGCTTCTGACTGTCATTGCACACATATTGCATTCATGCCATCACATCTTGCGGTGTTCGTATCTTTTGAACCGTATCTCCGTTGGAGATGTTCTCTATGTGTCAATTGATTGTAACGATGCGTAGAATCATGTGAACCTATTTATTTTTCTGTTTAACAAACATTTAAACATGTTAATTCAGATTTGGACAGAATTGTAAACTAACGTGTGGGGTCAGTTCAGAGATGCTATAAGTCGTTTCCGACCTCATTGAAAATGCCTAGATATATAGTTCAATTACGCTTCACCTCTTGCCATGTGTAACCACATTTAATATTGCCGTGTACCTAGTCGGGATAGAACTAAATAACTCGCATGTGGAGTTTCGTCATATGCAACTCGTTGCATATTGAACTTCACTTAATGTGTAGTGTTTGTTTGTTGTGAATTGCCATGCCATGTCTTGCATATATTCAACCGTTCATGCATCATATGTGTTGTGCATCGTGTGGTGTATATCTGTGTTGATGCTCGTTTCCGGTTTGCCTCATCTCGATAGAGTTCCGCAAGCGTGTCGGAAAGTGAGGACCCGTTCGACTACATCGGTTCGTCTGCTTCACAGATTCGTTCTTCTTCCAAGCGGGATATCTGGCAAGATGACCATTTCCCGAGATACCATTACTATCATTGCCATGCTAGTCTTACCATTTCTATCGTTATGTCTCGCTGCCTACCACCTGTTAAATATCAGCCTCCCAACATTGCCATGAAAACCTTCATCATGTTCACAACCTAGCAAACCACTGATTGGCTATGTTACCGCTTGCTTAACCATGTGTTAGCGTTGCTAGTTGCAGGTGCAGTTGTTTCCATGTGATAACTGATACGTCTCCGTCGTATCTACTTTTCTGAACTCTTTTGCCCTTGCTTTGGACTCTAACATGCATGATTTGAATGGAACTAACCCGGACTAACGCTGTTTTCAGCAGAATTGCCATGGTGTTGTTTTTGTGCAGAAATAAAAGTTCTCGGAATGACCTGAGAATATACGGAGAATTTTTCTGGAATTAATGAAAAATACCTGTGCAAAGATCCACCAGAGGAGGTGAGCCAGTGGGCCACAAGCCCAGGGGCCGCGGCCACCCCCCCTGGCCACGCCGTGAGGGCTTGTGGGGCCCACGAGGCTCCACCGCCTCCAAACTCACTCTATATATTCCGTTTCGCCCTGAAAAAATCAGAGAGAAGGATTCATCACGTTTTATGATACGGAGGCGCCGCCACCTCCTGTTCTTCATCTCGAGGACAGATCTGGAGTCCGGTTTGGGCTCCGGAGAGGGGAAATCGTCGCCATCGTCATCATCAACCTTCCTTCATCGACAATTCCATGATGCTCTTCACCGTTCGTGAGTAATCTCATTGTAGGCTTGCTGGACGGTGATGAGTTGCTTGACGGGGATTGATCCCTAGTATCCACTATGTTCTCAGATTGATGTTGCTACTACTTTACCATGATTTCAGATCTGAACCTATTATGTTGTCGCCAATATATGTGTGTTTTAGATCCTATCTTGCAAGTTGTAGTCACCTACTATGTGTTATGACCCGGCAACCCCGGAGTGACAATAGCCGAAACCACTCCCGGAGATGACCATAGTATGAGGAGTTCATGTATTAACCAAGTGTTAATGCGTTGGTCCGGTTCTTTATTAAAAGGAGAAACTTAATATCCCGTAGTTTCCATTAGGATCCCGCTGCCACGGGAGGGATGGACAATAGATGTCATGCAAGTTCTTTTCCCTAAGCACGTATGACTACATACGGAATACATACCTACATTAGATTGACGAACAGGGGCTAGTTACATATCTCTCCGTGTTATACTTGTTACATGATGAATCACATCCGGCATAATCATCCATCACCGATCCAATGCCTACGAGTCTTTTACTACTGGTCCTTGCTACGTTACTTTGCCACTACTGTCGTTCCTTACTACGTTACTTGTTGTTGCTGTCACTACTGCTGTTACTTGTTGCTTCTGTCATTACTGCAGTTACTTGCTACTTTGTTGTTACCTGCTGCAAGACTATTTTTTGGCGCCATTGATACAACAAGTCAGGAATAGTCTGCCGTCAACAGACCATTTTCTGGCACTTTCTAGCCTAGTGAGGTCGAATACCACTTTGCTACTGATACTTTGCTTGCAGACACTAATCTTTCTGGTGAGGTCGAATTGCCAACTCAGTTGCTAATACTTGATTTGGATTGAATACTCTACCCTCAAAAACTGTTGCGATCCCCTATACTTGAGGGTTATTAATAACATGGGTTCCTTGTTATATCACCCTATTAAATGCTATTCAATTAATGCACATATATAATTGGTAAAAGGTGGAAGACTTGGCCTTTGTAGCCTAGTGTTTTGTTCCACCTTTGCCGCCTTAGTTTCGTTTACCGATGTTATGTTCCATAACACGATCGGGGTTGTTATGGGGACCCCCTTGATAATTCGTTTTAGATTAAAGCTGGTCTGGCAAGGCCCAACATTGGTACTACATTTGCCCAACATAATAATTATGTTAATTCTGAAAGCATAGGGCGTCAAGAACCCGAGGAGTAATTCTATATAATACAGGGAGGGCCAGTGCTGATGGTGCTGGTCCAAAACAGAGTCGTTTGCGGGTCCAACCCGGGGCAACTCGGGAGATTTCTATCAGGCCACTGTACGCTGCGCTCATCCTATTGTGTCCTGAGAACGAGATACGCGGCTCCTATCGGGATCGTCGACATGTCGGGCGGCCTTGCTGGATTAGTTTTACCTTTGAGGAATGTCTTGTGCATCGGGATTCCGTCGATGCTTTGGGTAATCTCAGAGTTGAGGTTTTCCACTAAGGAGTCCGACGAGATCGCGAGCTTTGTGATCGAGGATTTCTATGCGGCTTGTAGTAATTTGTGATGGACTAGTTGGAGCACCCCTGCAGGGTTAAATCTTTCAGAAAGCCGTGCCCGTGGTTATGTGGCAACGTGGAAACTTTGTTTAACACTGGTTCTAGATAACTTGAAGTTAACTTAAATAAAACTTGCCAACTGAGTGCGTAACCGTGACTGTCTCTTTCGCGAGTCCCTTCTCCGATCGAGGACATGGTGGGGTTGTGTCTGACGTAAGTACGTGTTCAGGATCATTCATTTGATCATCAGTAGTTCACGTCCGTTGTGCGTAGATCTTCCCCCTCTTTATTCTTGTACTCGTAAGTTAGCCACCTCATATAATGCTTAGTCGCTTGCTGCAGCCTCACCACTTAACCCTACCTCACCTATTAAGCTTTGCTATCCTTGATACCTTTGGAAATGAGATTGATGAGTCCCCTGTGGCTCACAGATTACTACAACACCAGTTGCAGGTACAGGTAAAGGTTACCTGACGCGAGCGCATTGATTGTTCATTTGGAGTTGCTTCTTCTTCTTCTTCATCGATCTTGGATGGGTTCCAGGCCGGCAGCCTCGGATACCAAGGATCGACGTCGTTTTCTTTTATCGTTTGTTTTCGTCAGTAGCCGGACCCTACTCTTCTTCCTGATATTTATGTATTTACTAATATGAGTCTGATGTAGCTTGTGGCGAGTGTAAGCCAATTCCATATATCTCATCTTTTCAGTACATGTACTTGTAACGATATCCATTCTTGCGAAACGACGAGATGCGCTTCTATCCCTGATGAGGCCCTCAAGCCAAATTAAGGATAGGATCACATCTTGGGAGTTACATTGGTGCCACTGAAATCACCGACCATGAGGTGGTGAAGAAACTTCTGAAATATCTTGATTCCTCATTTGACACACTACTTTGATGATTCAAGAGAGTGGAGACTACAAGTCACTAGATCCCGCTGATATTCTTGAGAGGCTCAATACTCATGAATTATAGCAACTTGGGAAGAGCGATTTCTATGGGCCAAGCTATGGAAGATCTTGTGCATCGAAGGCAAAGGCAATTTCCTCATGTGAAGAGAAGACTCTCATAGCAGACTTGGTGATCCTGAAGAATTTATTGAGGAGCTAGCAATGCTCATGAGGAAATTCTAGAAGAGGCCAGTTTGGAATTTTATCAAGAAGTGTTGTGAAGAAATCAAAATATTCATCACGTGACTACAAGAAAAGAACTTTCCACAAATGCAAGAAGTATGCACCTACATTGTTGATTGCCCACTCTGTGAAAAGTAACCGAAGAAGAAATACAAGGATGACATTTATAATGAAAAAGGAAGATAAAATACAATGATGACAGTTCTACCAACAACAAGAAGAAGAAGTCTTCAAAGTCCTCATCCCACAAGAAGAGCACTCCCAGAAAGGCTCGGGCACCTATTGCCATGGAAATGAAGTATGAGGAAGAACCTGAAGAATATGAGGAAGAGTAGGAATCTGAGGAAGATTCAAACTCTCGTGTGCCAAGCCTAGCTCTCACCAGTGCATTCGTTAGCAAGTTCATCTTCAACAATAAAGAAAATGACATCATCAATGACTCTCATGACTGCGATGACGACTTTGCTCCCACCTATTGCTTCACGGTAAAAGATTCCAAGGTACTACAATATGCTTCCTACTCTGAATCAAGTAAAGGTGAACTTGATGATAATCTAAAACCTAGCTATTCCAAACTTGCTAATATCGACACTAAGAAACAAACTGTTATGGAAAGGATTCAAAATTTGCTAGACAAATGTGATGACATGTTGAATGAGGAAATGGGTCAGACTCAAACTCTCCCTTATGACTTCCAAAGTCTTAAGTCTAAGTATGATGACCTTCAAGGTCATCATGATACCATATTAGTATTCCTATGTATTTCTTAAAAGAAAGCAAGATCTCGAGAAACTAAGGGTGTCTCATGATGATCTACGAAGGAAAAATGAGTCTTTGCTACCTCAACATATAAGTTGTGCTATCAGGACCCCGATCCAAAGCTATAAGAATCTAGCATGTAACATATCACATCACTTTGCGGCCTCACGACGGGTAATCCCCACGGCTGCCACCTCACCCTGGACAGGACCGTTTGCATCTTTTGGCTCACATATATTAATGTGTCGCTAGGATTCAAATGTCACAAAACCTGGGTCGACAAGACTGTTTATAAACCCGAGTGGCACATCTATACAGGAACATGCATACGTAACCCAGCAATGCACTTGTCGGCCATCAACTGCGTGTAGATGAGTCATAGCAAGCTACACGGACTCCATTACACCATGAGACATTTCTGTCATCCATTTTGTGTAGATGACTCATAGCAGGTTACATGGACTTCATTACACCGTGTGACATTTCCCGATGGGGACAAACACAACAGCAAAGAAGGATACACACCGGTCAATCAATGTATCTGAAGCAGTAGCAAGCTACCTTGGCTCGGTGGAAGCACAAAGAGGCATTTCCCTGTAAAGAGGGCAAATACAGGCACACAACTATTTGTCGAATCCCACACATACAATGCATTTCAAAACATACACACAATATGCATGATATTAAAAACAAGGATCACATGACCCAAGAATCATAACACAACTATATGACTCAAGCATTTATTAATGACTCATAAGAGTCAACATAGTGTGATATTACAAACAAGGATCACATGACCCAACACTCAAGTCATACAAGCATCAAGCGGATGCACAACATGTGTGGGTACAGATATCTAATAGAAGTGGCTAGAGGAGCCTAAAAATCAACAACAAACCTCCCAAAGGAGCCATACCTCTGTGTGGGATTCCGAAGCTAATCCGATGAACATCAAACTTTGCGTACAAAACTAATTGTGAGACTAAAGTCTACTCTACAAAACCATAAATTAAGCAACCTTGAGTATAAAGTTACTCAGCAAGACATACATCAGAACTATCTACATATGCATCAGTATCTACAATGGGGTTGTGGAGTTTAATTGCATCAAGCCAGCTTTGACTCTTGGCTAACCTTTACTATGTCTACAAGTAGTTTCTTTGAGGTGGGATAGCTCACATGAGTCCACATACTCACCAAATCACTAGACCACTATGGATCCACGCCCGTCTCCCTATGAGAAGGTTGTCCATACCACTCACACTTGTCTTGCACATTTCAGAGTATCCATTTCACGTTGTCTATGTACCATATAAGTTTTCCAAGTAGTCCATATCCGAGGACACGACTAGTCGAACAGATTCATAACCCTGAAAGGGTGTACTTCTCCACACATGTTTCCACCACTTAGCGACATATACACGTCATGTATCTCGGCAACCTACAAGCAGAAGCCCAACGTGGATGTAGACCACGATCATTAACCACACAAGACCCTAGTCCAGGTTTATCGCCTATTTGAGACTGAATCCACAACGAAGTCCGGCCTAAATTTCCTCTACGGCCTCAAACAATGTGCACGGGGTTCCACAAGCCCATCGTTCGGGTGCCACTTGGTACACTATGCCACTTTGTATCTACGACACTAAAGCCCACCCCGTCGGGCAGAGCTAAACATAGCCACAAACACTTTTCCTACAAACACCAAAAACCAGTTGCAACTCATGGACAGAGATCAAGGTGATTAAAAGTCGAGCGGGGTCATATTTTAGGGCCCAACGTGTGGTAGTAGCTATCTTAGATCACATACACAGAACTCACTTCTTAAGGACGGTCCCAATGAGACAACTCGCCATGTACTCCTACATGGCCTCTCATCGCTACCTTTACCAAATCATAGTCAAACACTAAGCTCCCACATAGTACGACATGAACACAACCATTCCGACTCATTACCCAGATGGATTAGACGTGACACGACTCTAAGCATAGCAGGCACAATAAGAAAGTATGGATGAGTAGGCACATCAAAGCTCAAGTAATTTCTACTCATGCTAGGTGGCTTCAACTATTTACCATGTCAAATACAAGTCATGCATAGGAATGGATTCATCTACCGAGTCATGTAATAGTTGAATCATAATGGTCCTAATGCAATAAAAGACAGCAGGAGCGAAAGAGTGGGTTTATATCGGTATGTTCATGGGGGGTAGCTTGCGTGATAGTTATAAAGATAATACTTCTCTTCATGAGTGTCAATGATCACAACATCAGAACAATCATCTATCGAGAGGGAACAACACCGACAAACAGAAAAAGAGCAACATTTACTTCACGAAAATGCAACACTATGATGCATGATCATCACATAGCAATATGATGTTAGTTGAGCTAATGCATCTAGCAATAACATTAAATGACGTTGGATTGAACAAAAGGATCCAATTCAAACCCCATATGTGGTTATTTAAATGGCATTTATTTGATTTGTCCCAAACAGAAGACATAAGTTCTTCTAACATGCATGAAAATGCCATAAACAGATCCATTGGATTTATCTAACAATTTGTCCTATATAATTTATTTCCATCTGAGTTATAGTTTATTTTGTATGATTTTTAGAAGTGTCATACATTTTATGGAATATCAGAATTATTTAGAAGTAGATTTAATCAGAAAATGGTTTACTACGTGAGCATTATGTCATGGTGACGTCAGCAGGTCAGCTCACCCTGTTGCTACTTCTTGAGCTTGTGTTGGTTATCCCTTGAAGAGGAAAGGGTGATGCAGCAAAGTAAATAAGTATTTCCCTCAGTTTGTTGAGAACCTAGGTATCAATCTAGTAGGAGGAACAAGCAAGGCCCCATTCTTCGCACCTACACAAACAATTAAACACTTGCACCCAACGCTAAAAAGGGGTTGTCAATCCCTTCACGGTTATTTGCAAGGATGGTATCTGA
Organism: Hordeum vulgare subsp. vulgare; assembly: GCF_904849725.1. Taxonomy (NCBI): domain Eukaryota; kingdom Viridiplantae; phylum Streptophyta; class Magnoliopsida; order Poales; family Poaceae; genus Hordeum; species Hordeum vulgare. The sequence goes on from NC_058523.1 coordinate 284,339,231, forward strand.
TAGAGATAGCTATAAAAGATTTCTAGAACGAAAAGTAAAACAAAAGTAAATAAATGGCAGCAATATATTTTTGGTATTTTTGGTTTATAGATCTAAAAGTATAATATGGAAAATAGACCCGGTGGCCATAGGTTTCAGTAGAGGCTTCTCTCATGAAGGAATATAATATGGTGGGTAAACAAATTACTGTCGAGCAATTGATAGAAAAACGAATAATTATGAAGATATCCAAGGCAATAATTATGCATATAGGCATCACGTCCGTGTCAAGTAGACCAAAACGATTCTGCATCTACTACTATTACTCCACACATCGATCGACTCATGCCTTCATCTAGAGTATTAAGTTCACGAAGAAGAGAGTAATGCATTATGTAAGAGGACATGATGTAGAGGGATAAACTCAAGCAATATGATGAAAACCCCATCTTTTTGTCCTTGACGGCAGCAATGCAATACGTGCCTCGCTACCCCTACTTTGTCACTGGGTGAGGACACCGCAAGATTCAACCCAAAACAAAGCACTTATACCATTGCAAGAATTACCAATCTAGTTGGACAAACCAAACTAATAACTCGAAGAGACTTGCTAAGATATGAAATCATGCATATAAGAATTCACAGAAGATTCAGATAATATTCATAGATAATCTGAACATAAACCCATAATTCATTGGATCACGACAAACACACCGCAAAAGAGTATTACATCGGATAGATCTTCATGAAGATCATGAAGAACATGGTATTGAAGAACAAAGAGAGAGAAGAAGCCATCTAGCTACTAGCTATGCACCCGTAGGTCTGTGGTGAACTACTCACGCATCATGGGAGGGGCAATGGAGTTCATGTAGATGCCCTCCGTGATCGATACCCCCTCCGGCAGATTAAAACAAAAGGCTCACAGATTGGATCTCATGGGAACGGAGGCTCCCGGCGGCGGAAAAGTATTTTTTGTTGCTCTTTTGGTATTGGGGGAATATTTGGGAATTTATAGGAGGAGGATTATGGTTAGGAGGACTGTCGTGGGGTCACAAGCCAGGAGCACGCGCCCTGCATGCTTGTCGTCTCCCAGCAGGTCTCCTGTCCCCCTCTCCAAGTCTGGCAGGTTTCTTCTGGTCCAAGAAAAATCATTCCATATATTTTATTCAGTTTGGACCCCGTTTAATATTCCTTATGCGCAATACTCAATAACAAGGAAAAACAGAAACTAGCACTTGGCTCTAGATTAATAGGTTACTCCCGAAAATAATATATATCATATTAATGCATATAAAACATCCAAAAGAGATAATATAATAGCATGGAACAATCAAAAATTCTAGATACGTTGGAGACGTATCAAGCATCCCCAAGCTTAATTCCTGCTCGTCCTCGAGTAGGTAAATGATAAAAACAAAAATTTGGATGTGGAATTGTACCTAACATATTTATCCATGTAATATTCTTTATTGTGGCATGAATATTCAGATCCATAAAATTCAAAACAAAAGTCTAATATTGACATAAAAAGGAATAAGACTTGAAGCATACTAACAAGGCAATTGTGTCCTTTTAGAAATAACATGGCCTTAGAAAGTTATCCCAACAAAATCATATGGCCTGGCTATGCTCCATCTTCCCCACACAAGGTATCTAAATCATGCACAACCCCGATGAAAGTCAAGTAATTGTTTCACACTTTTTATGTTCTCAAACCTTTTCAACTCTCACGCAATACATGAGCATGAGCCATGGATATAGCACTATAGGTGCAATAGAATATGGTGGAGGTTGCAAGAGAAAAAAAAGGAGAAGATTGCCTCACATTAAATAGGCATATCAATGGGCTATGGAGATGCCCATCAATAGATATCAATGTGAGTGAGTAGGGATTTCCATGCAACAAATGCACTAGTGTTATAAGTTTATGAATGCTCAAAAATAAAACTAAGTGGTTGTCCATAAGACGAAAAATTCCAGTAGTTATATTAAAGTGACAAAATAGGAGACTCTCTATGAAGACCATGTTGCTACTTTGAAGCACAAGTGTGGAAAAAGATAGTAGCTGAAAGGATCTATATGGTTGACTAGAGGGGGTGAATAGGCAACTACCACTTTTTAGTTGTTCTTAACAAATTAGGTTAGCAACAAAAGGTTCTCTAGATAAAAACCTAGGTGAGCAACCTATTTGGTGCTTGTCGGCATTCTGGGAATGGGGGTACCCAGACATACCTACATGTGGCCTAGGGCTAACCCACCTCATCAAGCAAACCAATGGGCTCGGCACCGCTGAGGGCAAGGCCCTCGTGAGGGACCAAGCCTCACGAGGAGGAGCAGCGTCAAGACCCGCGGGGGGCCTCCTCAGGACCCCTCTGGAGGGGCGGATATTCCGAGGCAAGGACGGGCCTCAGGAGTCAAGGGTGACGCTAGGGAAGGACATTCGAGTAGCAGATGGCAGGAGGGAGCAGTTTCCCCTTTAGTGCTAAGGGGGTGGGAGCATATCGGGGTTCAAAAGGCATCTTCAAAGGTTTCCCTTCTGGTGAAATGAAACTGCCGCCGTCCGCCAGTAGGGCAAACGTCGTCCTCGGGCCCGTCCCTGCAGCGCGGGTAGCTAGTTGGCAGGCGAAGACCACCTTTGGGCTGGGAAGCATGTCCCCCTGTTCCCCTTCAAAATTGGCCGCTGTGGGATCCCTTCCCGCCGAAACGATAAGGGAAAAGGACCCGGGCCTCCGCTATAAATAGAGACGGTAGTACACTCGGTAGAGGGATCGGTTCTTTCTCACCCTTGTGCAACTCACAAAGCCGCCCAACCTCTGGAGGCTCAAGAGAACTGTACTAGTTCATCCACCAACCTCCGCGAGAGGTAATCGACCAAAAGCACGAGTAGGGTTTTACGCTTCGCAGCGGCCAGAACCTAGGTAAATTGTTGTGTTCTATGTTTCCCTCACCATCGAGTGAGTCCTTCGTCGTCTCCATCAAGTAGCGAGCTAGGCGAGGTTGAGCAAGTAGAGATCTTTGTACACGCCCCAGTGTTCGAATCCTTAGGGTTTTGCGGAGACTGAAATCCGAAATTTGGTGTCCTAGGTAGGGGCATGTCGAGGTTTCCTCCGAGCTCCGTCTTCACCGAGCTCTGCCGCTCCGATGGCTCAAGCTCGCGCAGAGCACCGCGCCACCCGCATTGTCCAGACAGCGCCAGTCGGTGCTGCCGGCGCGTGCCGGTCACCGTCGCTTGTGGTGAACACTACCACTAGCACTGAAGTTCAAGAGCAACAAGGTTCCTCCCAGCCGGCCACCAAGCAGGCCAATGGCCGCACCGCCACTCGACCACTCGTCCGGCCTACAGGGTCGGTATCACGCGCCCGGCCAGAGATGCCCCACGGCCGGCGCGCGCTTGCCATGGCCACCGAGCTGCTCTGCTACCGGCCTGCTCCTGAACGCCATGCCCACTGGCTTCAGTGCAGCGAGAAGCTCATCGCCACCATCGGTGACTCCGCGGTGCTCTCCTGATCGCTCCAATCACAACCGTCCCTGGCAAAAGATGAGTAGCAAGACGCGTCACACCCACCCTTGCGGTGCGGCACGGACCCCGAGCCCAGACAGGAAGCACGTCCCCGCGAACGGCCTCGCGAACCCAGGGAGGGACCTGGAGATGAAGCAAGTTGTTAGGTGGTTCCTCGGTCCCGTGCCAATCTGCACGCACCCCTGGTGCTGCATATTCCGTGTCCTGAGTGCGCCCCGCTCGAAGCACACCCCATGGAGCAACAAGACCCGGCGGCTCCCACGCACACAGTATCCGTTGGACAGTTGGGGTGCCTCACCATCGCCCCCGAGCTCTACCCCGCTGCATAGTCGTGCAAGTTCAAGCCCAACCTGCCTCGGTGCTACGATGGAACCCAAGACCTGGCCGAGTTCCTGCAACTTTACATGCTGAGCATCAGGGCGGCGGGAGGAGGCGACAAGGTCATGGCGTGTTGATTCCCCATGGCGCTCAAGGGTGCGCAATCTCCTGGCTTCTCAACCTCCCGAAGGCGTCCATCACCTCCTGGGACGAGATGCGCGGGCGCTTCATTACCAACTTCCAGGGCACCCGCGACCGCGCTCCTACCGTGAACGACCTGCGGCGCGTCAAGCAGCAGGAGGGAGAGACCTAGCACAAGTTCATACAGCGCTTCACGGTCATGCGCCTCAAGATCCCCAAGGCGTCGGACGAAGCTGTCAACTCGGCTTTCTCCGAAGGGGTCACCGACCTCAAAATGAAGGAGGAGCTCGCAATGAACGATGAAATGAGTATTGCACCGGAGATGTTCAACTTAGAAAACAAATGCGCCAAGGCTGAAGATGGGTGCCTGTCACTCCTCGGGCCCCAGGCAGTGGACTTAGAAGAGAAGAAGGCCAAGGCCAAGGCCAAGGAGGTGAAACGCAAGGCTCCGGTGGTGCTCGCCGCTGAGCCCGAGGCGAAGCATGTCCGAAGGGGAGATCGCCCTTCGGAGGGGGGCAACGTGCATCTTCCTAGGCACTAGCGGCCACGATACCTCCGAGTGTCAAGAAATCCGCCTGGTCCGTGCCGAACACTTCAGCACGCGCCCCGAACGGTTCAACAGAGGCCCCACGCACGAAGGAGGCCGCCATGGGGGCCGCTGTGATGACCATGTGCCGCGTCAGGGGTGGCGTGAACATCCTCATGAGGACCCCTGCCGTGTCCAGCCTTAGGACGACCCCAGGCGCGATAACCCTCAGGAGAGGCAATGACACGGTCAGCCAAGTGAGGCTTGCCCTCGTGAGGCTGGGCCGCCCACGTTGCCTCCGCCACCAACGAGGAGGGATGAAGACAGGCAGGACGATGGGCTTGGGGGCTTCCAGGAGGTCAGGGCGGTGGCCTCCATTCTGGGCGGTGGCCTCCATTCTGGGCGGTGCCCAAACCCCAGCCTCCAACCGTGCCTTCAAGAAGTTTGCCCGGGAGTTAAATGTCGCTCTCCCAAGGCCTGACGCAATGCACCCCCTCAACTGGTCCGAGACCACCATCGCCTTTGACTCAAGCGACCAGCTCAGGTGCTCGTTCATGGCCGGCAAACTCCCAATGATGTGCACCCTGACCATCAGCGACGTCCTCGTCACCAAGACCCTCATCGACAGTGGAGCAGGGCTCAACGTCCTCTCGGTCGAGAAATTCGAGAAACTCCACCTGCCGTATGAACAGCTCATGCCGACCAAGCCCTTCTTCGGAGTCACAGAGGGGTCCACCGTCCCCATTGGGCAAGTGCATATGCCCGTCCTCTTCGGCGAGCGCAAGAACTACCACACTGAGATCGTCGTCTTCGACATCGTGGACATTCACTTGCCATACAACACAATCGTCGGATACCCGACACTCGCCAAGTTCATGACAGTGATCCACCATGGTTACAATGTCCTCAAGATGCCAGGGAGCGGCGGCATCATCACCATCCCCTGCGATGAGAAGGATGCCGTGTGTACACTGGAGCACGCCTACTGCGAAGTGGCGGCAGAGCGCTCGGACGACGAAGAACAAGAGCTGCATCGCGAGGACCCACGCAAGCAGAAGAAGGAACTCCTCCCCACGGAGCGCCTCGGGGCTTCGGGCTCCGTGTCAGGGGACGGGGCTATGCCCCCCACCACATAGGAAGGCACGCTCAGCGCCCCCCTTGGGTCAAGGATGGGGGCTCCCACCGGGGAGGTCCCTGGCCTGACTAGTGAGGTGGGGTGGCATTCGAGCACATCCCGAGGGCGCACTCCAGAGCTTGTCCACCCAGCTCCCGTGAGTCCGTCAAAAGAGTGATCCAATAACTTTGAGAGGCCCAAGACGTGCAACGACGTGACTGCCCTGCACCACCAATCGTAGTCGCTGTCGTCGGCATGGTTGACCGGCCCCGCATTTGCATCAACGCGCTCGCGACCAACATAGGCGCGGCTTACGGCCCTTCTGGCCTACACTGGTTGAATATCGGTGGGTGTACTCGAACACCAATGTCTTCATGCCCTTCGGGCTAAGGAATGTGGTTGCCACCTACCAGAGGCTGCAGCAGGCCATGCGCGTCCCCGCCTGCTGGGGCACCGAGAGGAAGAGGAGGAGATACACGGGCCAAGCGAAGGACCCAAGCCTCGGGAGGCGGCAGACCCGTGAGGGTCGCGTCCGTGGAGACAAGAGATCAAGCGAGGACAGCGCCTTCGATACTTCAGCGGCACGGCCGACAGGAGACTTTTTTGTCGGTCGCTGCCACGTAACTTTTTGGCTCACCCAGTCCAAGGGCGCCCGCATAGCCATGCGACCTCCCCGAGATCAGGAAACTCCCCCAGCTGCTACTTTCATTTATGCATCTTTTGGTTGTTTCAGTCTCAACCATTTCGAACCCTAACGTTCCACCTTGCTTATATTATCGGGCGGTCAGCCACCTGCTTGGGGGCTCTGGTTGATGTTTCTCCATGCAGGCCCCCCGAAGCAGGAGATGCACATCCTCGCTCCAAAAGAACAAGAAGTCAGTCGAGTTTTCCAATGACCCAAACAAAATCAACTCAGTCCACCAATGACTCGTGGGTAGGGACACTCGCGAGGCCATAGCGTCCTCGCGACCTCCCATATACACCCCCACCGTGACACTCTCACATAATAACAAGCCGAGGCTCTATACACCCAGGGCCCCCCGAGGACGTGGAGGGGTCTATCCCACGCCTAGTGGAAGCCGTATGTTCCGCGCTGGGGAGAAGCTTATGTTGGGGAACGTCGCATGGGAAACAAAAAATTTCATACGCGCACGAAGACCTATCATGGTGATGTCCATCTACGAGAGGGGATGTGTGATCTACGTACCCTTGTAGACCGTACAGCAGAAGCGTTAGTGAACGCGGTTGATGTAGTGGAACGTCCTCACGTCCCTCGATCCGCCCCGCGAACCGTCCCGCGATCAGTCCCACGATCTAGTGCCGAACGGACGGCACCTCCGCGTTCAGCACACGTACAGCTCGACGATGATCTCGGCCTTCTTGATCCAGCAAGAGAGACGGAGAGGTAGAAGAGTTCTCCAGCAGCATGAGGGCGCTCCGGAGGTTGGTGATGATCTCGTCTCAGCAGGGCTCGGCCCGAGCTCCACAGAAACACGATATAGAGGTAAAACCGTGGAGATATGTGGTCGGGCTGCCGTGGCAAAAGTTGTCTCAAATCAGCCCTAAAACCCCACTATATATAGGAGGAGGAGGGGGGAGCCTTGCCTTGGGGTCCAAGGACTCCCAAGGGGTCGGCCGAACCTAAGGGGGAAGGTCCCCTTCCCAAACCGAATTCTACTTGGTTTGGAAGGTGGACTCCTTCTTTCCTTTCCCACCTCCTTCTTTTTTTTCTTTTCTCTTTGATTTTTCTTCCAATGCGCATAGGGCTCTTTTGGGCTGTCCCACCAGCCCACTAAGGGCTGGTGCGCCACCCCCAAGGCCTATGGGCTTCCCCGGGGTGGGTTGCCCCCCCCCCCGGTGAAGATCCGGAACCCATTCGTCATTCCCGGTACATTCCCGGTAACTCCGAAAACCTTCCGGTAATCAAATGAGGTCATCCTATATATCAATCTTCGTTTCCGGACAATTCCGGAAACCCTCGTGACGTCCGTGATCTCATCTGGGACTCCGAAAAACATTCGGTAACCAACCATATAACTCAAATACACATAAAACAACGTCGAACCTTAAGTGTGCAGACCCTGCGGGTTCGAGAACTATGTAGACATGACCCGAGAGACTCCTCGGTCAATATCCAATAGTGGGACCTGGATGCCCATATTAGATCCTACATATTCTACGAAGATCTTATCGTTTGAACCTCAGTGCCAAGGATTCATATAATCCCGTATGTCATTCCCTTTGTCCTTCGGTATGTTACTTGCCCGAGATTCGATCGTCAGTATCCGCATACCTATTTCAATCTCATTTCCCGGCAAGTCTCTTTACTCGTTCCGTAATACAAGATCCCGCAACTTACACTAAGTCACATTGCTTGCAAGGCTTGTGTGTGATGTTGTATTACCGAGTGGGCCCCGAGATACCTCTCCGTCACACGGAGTGACAAATCCCAGTCTCGATCCATACTAACTCAACGAACACCTTCGGAGATACCTGTAGAGCATCTTTATAGTCACCCAGTTACGTTGCGATATTTGATATACACAAAGTATTCCTCCGGTGTTAGTGAGTTATATGATCTCATGGTCATAGGAACAAATACTTGACACGCGGAAAACAGTAGCAACAAAATGACACGATCAACATGCTATGTCTATTAGTTTGGGTCTAGTCCATCACATGATTCTCCTAATGATGTGATCCTGTTATCAAGTGACAACACTTGCCTATGGCCAGGAAACCTTGACCATCTTTGATCAACGAGCTAGTCAACTAGAGGCTTACTAGGGACAATGTTTTGTCTATGTATCCACACAAGTATTGTGTTTCCTATCAATACAATTATAGCATGGATAATAAACGATTATCATGAACTAAGAAATATAATAATAACTAATTTATTATTGCCTCTAGGGCATATTTCCAACAGCTTAGTCCACCAGTGACTCGGGGGTAGGTACACTCGCGAGGCCAAAGCGTCTTCGTGACCTCCTATATACACCCCCACCGTGACACTCGCACGTAATAACAAGCTGAGGCTGTATACGCCCAGGGCCCCCCGAGGACGCGGAGGGGTCCATCCCATGCATAGTGGCAGCCCTATGATCAGCGATGGGAGAAGATGGCGGCAATCAACATAGCTCGCCAATGACTGCGCCCGTAGCTGGCACCAACATAGTCCGCCAACGACTATGCCTGCAGCTGGCACCAATGTAGTTCACCAATGACTATGCCCGCAGCTAGCACCAACACAGCCCGCCAATGGCTAAGCCCTCAGCTGGCAAGGAAGCCAACTCAATCCACCTGCGACTACACTCATGCCATGTGTGTGGGACACACACAATAAGGTATGGGGCCGCACGTTCGTCAAGGGGGAACCCTAAGCATCACGACTCAAGGGCCGAACTATGCCCTTAGCCCCTTTCCCCTTTGGGCCGTCCTCGGTTACAGGTTGTCTCAATCATGGAAAGGTACACGCGGGGTGGGCCCAGCCGAATTACGCCCTTAGCGCCTTTCCCCTAAGCCTAGTGCGCTCAACAAACCACTTCGATCCCTTAGGAAGAACACTGAAGTCACTCATACGTCAAGGGTGATTCCTGAGCATCGCGACTGAGGAGCCTGAACTGCTACCGTAGCCCCTTCATCTTTTGGGCCGTCCTTGGTTTCCAATCGGTTCAACCGCGGGGAGGTATGCGCGGGGAGGGCCCTGCCAACGCAGAGTGCTGAAGGAGTTCGGGAGTCTCAAATTATCGGCTTCCTAGGTGGAGCATTGGAGTCACTCGCACGTCAAGGGGGGCCCCTGAGCATCGCGACTCAGGGGCCTAACTGTGCTCGTATCCACTTCCTACTTTCGGCCGTCCTCGTTTTCCGGTCGGTTCAATCGCGGGAAGATACGCACGGGGCGGGCCCTGCCGACGCGGAGTGCCAAAGATGCTATGGGGTTTCAAAATCTTCACCGCGTTCCCCTAATGAGGGCAGCTCGCGCGTCAAGGGGAGTCCTGAGCATCGCGACTCAGGAGCCTAACTGCGCTCGTAGCCCTTCCCCTTTTGGGTCATCCTTGGTTTCTGGTCGGTTCAATCACGGGAAGGTACGTGCGGGGCGGGCCCTACCAATGTAGAGTAACACAACAAACATGACAGGAACAAGGCGAAGAAAACCTTCATGCATTCAATTATTACAAACCTTGACTGAGTTCATAAAAACGCAAATAAGTTTAACGCCTAAACGAGGCACTATGTGCATTGCAGGAAAATAACAGGGTTAAGGAATCAGGAGGAGCCGCAGTCGGTCCCCCCCCCCCGCAGGGGGATGGTGATCGATGTCATAGGCGTTGTCTTCCCCATCGTAGGCTTCAACAACACCTGGAGACGAATGAGCTGCGACGCGAGCGAACCTCCTCACCAACGCCTCCATGGGGCCCTTCACCGCCTCCGCGGCATGGTAGAGGGCCTCGGCAGGGACCGGTAGGATCACGGAGCTGAGATTGAATCCCAGCTCGCAGAGATGAAGGTGGGTGAAGATATGAGTCGCAGCCGTGAAGAAGAGGTCGCGGCACTCGAATGTCCAAGATCTTGTCCACCTGCATGACGGCAACCTCCAGCGCCGCGATGAGCCCCTTGGCGAGCGCGGAAAATACATATCCGTGGTGGCCAGAGGCTCATCGAACCCGTCCCGACAGAGGGAGTGGATTGTCGTGCGAAGCCTGAGCTCAACATCAAGGAAGCAGGCCAGCTCTACGGCTTTCCTCTCCTCGGCCACGGCAAGAGCTTTCTCCTAGGCGTTAAGGAGGGCCTACCTTTAGGCGTCCTCCTTCTCTTGCTCTCCCAAGCGCGCTTGCTTCATGGTCACGCTACTCGCCTCCTGGGACAACTCTCCCTCCCGGGCAGCGAGCTTGGTCTCGCGGGCCTTAAGTTCCTCCCCTCCAGGCGACGCTTCTCGGCCAGCTTAGCTTGTTCTCCTTGGAGGACGTTTAGGCGGGCTTCCACCTTGTCACAGCGTTCGACAACCGCCTTGGCTTCCTTCAGTGCCTTCTCATGTGCAGCACAGGCGGCCTCGACCTCCCTCTCGGCCTTCCCCATCTCGACTGCGACATTGCTCAAGGCGGTCAATGCTGCATTCAAGACACCTTGGGTGAACACCGAGGTCTTCTGGACCTCCTCCTCAAGAGCGTCCGGCACAAGCACGGTTGGTGCCGCTAGAGGGGCAGTGATACGTCTCTGTCGTATATACTGTTCCGAACTCTTTTGCCCTTGTTTTGGACTCTAATTTGCATGATTTGAATGGAACTAACACGGACTAACGTTGTTTTCAGCAGAATTGCCATGGTGTTGTTTTTGCGCAGCAATAAAAGTTCTCGGAATGATCTGAAAATTTACAAAGAATTTTTCTGGAATATATGAAAAATACTAGTCCAAGAATCAATGGAGGGAGTGGAGTTGTGACCCCACAAGCCCACCAGGCGCCCCCCCTGGCCGCGCCTGACAGGCTTGTGGGGCCCACAACGCTCCACCTCCTCCAATCTCAGCTCTATTTAGTCCGTCTCGCCTGGAAAAACTCAAGGAGAAGAGTTCGTCGCGTTTTACGATACGGAGCCGCCGCCACTTCCCGTTCTTCATCTCGAGGGCACATCTGGAGTCCGTTATGTGCTCCGGAGAGGGGAAATCATCGCCATCGTCATCATCAACCTTCCTTCATCGCCAATTCCATGATGCTCTTCACCGTTCGTGAGTAATCTTATCATGGGCTTGCTGGACGTAATCTTATCTTAGTTTTGACGGGGATTGATCCCTAGTATCCACTATGTTCTCAGATTGATGTTGCTACTACTTTGCCATGCTTAATGCTTGTCACTAGGGCCCGAGTGCCATGATTTCATATCTGAACCTATTATGGTGTCGCCAATATATATGTGTTCTATATCCTATCTTGCAAGTTGTAGTCACCTACTATGTGTTATGACCCGGCAACCCCGGAGTGAAAATAGCCGGAACCACTCCCGGAGATGACCATAGTATGAGGAGTTCATTTATTCACCAAGCGTTAATGTGTCGGTCCGGTTCTTTATTAAAAGGAGAACCTTAATATCCCGTAGTTTCCATTAGGACCCCGCTGCCACAGGAGGGATGGACAATAGATGTCATGCAAGTTCTTTTCCCTAAGCACGTATGACTACATACGGAATACATGCCTACATTAGATTGACGAACTGGAGCTAGTTACTTATCTCTCCGTGTTATAACTGTTACATGATGAATATCATCCGGTATAATCATCCATCATTGATCCAATGCTTACAAGTGTTTTCCTACTGGTCCTTGCTACGTTACTTTGCTGCTATTGCTATCACTTTGCTGCTACTGGTTACTGTTGCTACTGCTGCTATCATACTGCCTAGCTACTGATACTTTGCTGCAGATACTAAATCTTTCAGATGTGGTTGAATTGGAAACTCAACTGCTAATACTTGAGAATATTCTTTGGCTTCCCCTTGAGTTGAATCAATAAATTTGGGTTCAATAATCTACCCTCGAAAACTGTTGCGATCCCCTATACTTGTAGGTTATAAGGCAGCGCCATGAAGAACACGGGGCCCCGAAGAGTACTCAGTGATCACGAGCATTAATGCCTCAAGAGCCTGAGGGCCCTCGCGGGCGTGCCCCCCCAGGCAACGGTGGCTCCACGGTCGCTTCAGGATGCTTCGGGGGCTTGGGGGGCTCGACGACCACGGCCAGGGAGGCCGCTCCACGAGCCTCCGCTTACCCACCTGCATGCGGCAACACACCGACGAGGGCATGCGGGGCGTCGGGAGTCGCCTTCGGATTGACGACCGTCTTCTTACTTTTTTCCGCGGCGAGACAACGTCCCTCGACGTCAAGTAAAAAGGGGGAATCAGCCAAGCGCGGACAATAGAGGTGAAAGGCGTGCCCAAGAATGTAACTTACTCTTCGACATCGCACCATCTCTTCCTCCTCTCCGCTCTAGTGACAGCAGAGGTGACAGGCCCCTCCACGAAGGGGGGCGAGCTCGGCGCCTTGGACCTCCCGCCGGCAGAGGCATGGTGCGCCGGGGACAGCTCAACTCCGAACTTCCGGGAAGCAAGCACGCACGTAGACCGTGTGGTGCGCGGGGTCGACACGGGTCCTCTAGAAGGTCTGGCCGGGCGCTCAGAGGTCCCATCGGGGGTAACACCGGTGGCATCATCATCTTCAAGCTCACGCAGAAGAACAGATTGCGACCGGAGAGGCACGCTTGCCAGCCAGTCATTGACGGTCTTCTCCGAGTCCCCTTCACCAGAGGTGTCACCTGATGACACCTCCATCGGACCGGAGCCCTCAGCCTGGAGGAACCCCCGCTCGTTGAAGACATGCATCGCACTGACCAGATCGACCCGGTCGTCGCGACGGTATAACGGACCCAGGGCCTCGGGAAGGTCACCAGGGTCACCGCCCAGCAAGATCGCCATGACCCTGCTCCGGTCCTCAGTGGGCAGGTCCCCGGACCGGACCGGAATACGTCGTCGTCGGCCCGGTACTCCCACCGGGGCCTGGAATGGGCCTGGAGAGGCACCAGGCACTGCGCCAGGAACTCCTTCACTATCGTTCCCCTAGTCAGCCTCTTGGCGCTGATGTCACTGGAAAAGCGCTCTAGCACGGGCGCAGCCCGAGGGTCGGATAGCTTCACCGAGCTCCACGCAGAAGTCTTCTCCGGCAACTCCCTCGGCTCCTCCAACTGAGGGTTGCGTCTTTGAGGCTCATGAGGACCCATCGGTGCCTGAATATCTCCACCTTCTTCCCGGCCTTCAAGAGCACATTGCCGCTCTGGGCCACCACGAAGGAGACACACGCCGATAAATGAGTGTCGTCGTAAAGGCGCAGGCTGAAGAAATGATGGAGGAGGGCAATCGAAGGCTGCACGCAAACGAAAGCCTCGCATTAGAAAGCAAAGATCGACAAAAGCAAGATGGAGCTGGGCTAGAGATGAAGGGCTTGGATGCCATAGTGGTCCAAGACGGCGGTGAAGAACCGGGAGAAAGGAGGCACCAGCCCGATGTAGATACTATGGCGGAAGAAGGAGTATACCGCCTTCGACGCGGGTCAGCCCTCTACGGTGCCAGGCCAGATCAGGGTTCACCCGTGCTCATTGGACTCGCCCGCGGTCCATGGAAGCACGGGGACGAGATCCACGTCCTTGGAAAGGGCATACTCAAGGAGCGGGGAGGCCGGGAGCGGACCTTGCACCTCTGGCTTTTGCTTGCCGGTGGGCGCCATCACTGAACTGGCAGGGGAGCGACGCGGCGCTGGATCTGGGGCACGCCGGTTGGAGTTAAAGACCAAAAAGGAAAGCAATGAGGCACCGACACAACGAGTAGGGCACCTAATAACTTGGGTGGAGACAGAAGTCAAGGAGGACCCGACACCAGCCGCGTGACGCGCGTTGGCCTGGCCCATAGGCATTTGGGGCCTGCGGAGCCACAAGCTATCCCCCAAGGCTCCACTCGGAAGCCAAGTCGAGTACGCCACGGGCCCGGGGGCTACTGTTGGCGTTCTGGGAATGGGGGTACCCACACCTGCCTGCCTGTGGCCCAGGGCTAGCCCACCTCATCAAGCAAACAACCGGGCTCAGCACTACTCAGGGCAAGGCCCTCGTGAGGGACCAAGCCTCAGGAGGAGGAGTAGTGTCAAGACCCGGAGGGGGCCTCCTTAGGGCCCCTCCAGAGTTGAAGACATTCTGACGCAAGGCCAGGCCTCACGAGTCAAGGGTGACGCTAGGGAAGGACAGCCAGGCAGCAAACGACAGGATGGAACTGTTTCCCCTTTAGTGCAAAGGGGGCGGGAGTGTATCGGGGTTCAAAAGGCATCTTCCAAAGGTTTCCCTTCTAGTGCAACGAAGCCGCCGCCGTCCGCCAGTAGGGAAAACGTCATCCTCGGGCCCGTCCCTGAAGCATGGGCAGCTACTCTACATGCGAAGACCACCTTTGGGCAGGGGAGCATGTCCCCCTGTTCCCCTTCAAAATTGGCCGCTGTGGGATCCATTCCCGGCGAAACGATAACGGAAGAGGACCCAGTCCTTCGCTATAAATAGAGAGGGTAAGACAATCGGCAGAGGGTCGGTTCTTTCTCACCCTTGAGAAACACACAAATCCGCCCAACCTCCGAAGGCTCGAGAGCACTGTACTAGTTCATCCACTAACCTCCACGAGAGGCAATCGACTAAAAGCAGGAGTAGGGTTTTACGCTTCGCAGCGACCCGAACCTGGGTAAATTGTTGTGTTCTATGTTTCCCTCACCATGGAGTCAGTCATGCATCGTCTCCATCCAGTAGTGAGCTAGGCAAGGCTGAGCAGGGAGAGATCTTTGTACACGCCCCTGTGTTCGAATCCTTTGGGTTTTCAGGATCCCGAAATCCGATAGTGCTAACAACCACGACAACAAGTGTAAGCAAGGAAAAATCCACAACAATAATAGATGCAAAGTAAAGGTTAGCGATAACCGCAAGTGGAACCGGTGGAGATGAGGATGTGTTACCGAAGTTCCTTCCCTTTGACACGAATTACGTCTCCGTTGGAGCGGTGTGGAGGCACAATGCCCCCCAAGAAGCCATCAGGCCACCTTATTCTCCTCACGCCCTCACACAATGCTAGATGTCGTGATTCCATTATTGGTGCCCTTGAAGGCGGCGACCAAACCTTTACAAACAAGGTTGGGGCAATCTCCACCCAAAGCTTGGAGGCTCCCAACAAGACCACGAAGCTACGCCATAATGGAATGTGGCTCAAAGGTGACCTCAACCATCTCGGGTGCTGAAACACCCAAGAGTAAGAAGATCACAAGGGATTAGTGGGTGGAATCAAATATCTCTTGGTGGAAGTGTAGGTCACAGCCTTCTAAACCAATCCCTAGGAAATCAACAAATTTGATTGGCTAGGGAGAGACATCGTGCAAGAATGAGCTTTTGGAGCAACAATGGAGCTTGGGGAGGTAAGAGGTAAGCTTCACAGGGAAGAAGACCCCTTTATATAGTGGGGGGAACAATCCAACCGTTACACCCCAATCATAGCACTAGCAGAGCGGTACTACCACTGCTAGGAATGGTACTACCACTCCTAGGAGCGGTACTACCGCACGGTTGTTCACCAACCATGGTGGTAATAAATTACTACCGTGCCACCCACTTCTGAGGCAAAAGGATGCCCAAAAAGTCCGACGGAGTGGTAGTAAAAAACTACTACCTCCCATAGAGAGTTACTACCGCCCACAGAGTGGTAGTAAAAAACTACTACCGCCCTGAGGACATTACTATCGTTGTGCCAGCGGTACTACTGCTGGTCCTTTTGCACATACAGGGAAAAGCATGTTTGAGATCCATTGAAGCAAGGGAAAGGTGGTGCAATGGAAATGTGTACATGTTGGTTCCACCCAAACATTTCCGAAGCGGACCCCCTCTTAATAGTACGGCTTTCCTACGACTCAAATCCACCAAAGAGAAACGTAGAAAGCAACCATCTTTGAAAGACTCCGAGTGGCACCGAATCATCTTGTTCCTATTCATGAATTACCTCAAATGCTCAATGCACACGATTAGTCCGCACATGCATTGTCATCAATCACCAAAACCACTTAGGGAGAAATATGCCCTAACAAGCTCCCCCTTTTTGGTAGATTGATGAAAATACAGGATTTGCACTAAGGGATATAAAAATAACATATGCAAACTCAAAATCTACAAACTAGAGACAGGCTCTCCCTAGATGTGTGCATACTTTAGAGAAAAGACATGGTCTGTCTAGCACACAACCAAAGAACGACACTCCCCCTAGATTTTATAGACGAGGCATTGATACGTCTCCGTCATATCTACTTTTCCAAACTCTTTTGCCCTTGCTTTGGACTCTAATTGGAATGATTTGAATGCAATTAACCCGGACTAACGTTGTTTTCAGCGGATTTGCCATGGTGTTGTTTTTGTGCAGAAATAAAAGTTCTCGGAATGACTTGAAAACTTACTGAGAATTTTTCTGGAATTAATGAAAAATACTTGCGCAAAGATCCACCGAAGGAGGTGTGCTAGTGGGCCACAAGCCCCTGGGTCGCGACCATCCCCCTGGCCGTGCCGTGAGGGCTTGTGGGGCCCAAGTGGCTCCACTGCCTCCAAACTCAGCTCTATTTATTCCGTCTCGCTCGGAAAAAATCAAAGAGAAGGATTCATCGCGTTTTACGATAAGGAGGCGCCGCCACCTCCTGTTCTTCATCTAGAGGGAAGATCTGGAGTCCATTTCGGACTCCGGAGAGGGGAAAGCGTCGCCATCGTCATCATCAACCTTCCTCCATCGACAATTCCATGATGCTCTTCAATGTTCGTGAGTAATATCGTCGTAGGCTTGTTGGACGGTGATGAGTTGGATGAGATCTATCATGTAATCGAGTTAGTTTTGACGGGGATTGATCCCTAGTATCCACTATGTTCTCAGATTGATGTTGCTACTACTTTGCCATGCTTAATGCTTGTCACTAAGGCCCGAGTGCCATGATTTCAGATCTGAACCTATTATTTTGTCGCCAATATATGTGTGTTTTAGATACTATCTCGCAAGTTGTAGTCACCTACTATGTGTTATGACCCGGCAACCCCGGAGTGACAATAGCCGGAACCACTTCCGGAGATGACCATAGTATGAGGAGTTCATGTATTCACCAAGTGTTAATGCGTTGGTCCGGTTCTTTATTAAAAGGAGAACCTTAATATCCCGTAGTTTCCATTAGGACCCCGCTGCCACGGGAGGGATGGACAATAGATGTCATGCAAGTTCTTTTCCCTAAGCACGTATGACTACATACATAATACATGCCTACATTAGATTGACGAACGGGAGCTAGTTACTTATCTCTCCGTGTTATTGATTTTACATGATGAATCACATCCGGCATAATCATCCATCACCGATCCACTGCCTACAAGTCTTTTACTACTGGTCCTTGCTACGTTACTTTGCTGCTACTTCTGTCGCTACTGCTCTTACTCTGCTGTTACTACTGTTGTTGCTGCTGTCAGTACTGTTGTTCCTTGCTACTGCTGTCACTACTGTTGTTACTTTGTTGTTACTTGTTGCAAGACTTTTCTGGAGCCGTTGCCGGGGAAGAATAGTCCCCCGTCCACGTGCTATTTACTAGCACCGTAGATACAACAAGTTAGGAATAGTCTGCCGTCAACAGATCTTTTTATGACACCGTTGCTATCATACCACTTTGATACTGATACTTCGCTTGCAGACACTAATCTTTTAGGTGTGGTTGAAATTGACAAACTCAGCTGCTCATACTTGAGAATATTCTTTCGCTTCCCCTTGTGTCGAATCAATATATTTGGGTTGAATACTCTACCCTCGAAAATGGTTACGATCCCCTACACTTGTGGGTTATCAAGACTATTTTCTGGCGCCGTTGCCGGGGAGGCACATCTATATTCTCTGAGTCAATTGGGATTTTCTTCTGCTGGTCGCTATGAGGAATCCGAAAGATCCAAAAACTGAAATCTTGCTCTCCACTACGAGGACAGGTAAGGAACTGCGATCTAGCTCTGCACTTGATTCACCTTCAGTTATGAGTAAGTTTGCGACATTGCCTCCTGCTAGAAATCTTGATATGTCACTTGTGCTTGATGATGCTACTTCTGCTGCCCATGATGCTTATGATGATGCTATGCTTGATACTATGCCTGATGATGCTATGCTTGATACTATGCCTGATGATGCTATGCTTGATACTATGCCTGATGATGCTATGCCTGGTACTACTTTGCCTTATGATGCTACTACTTCTTTGCCACTAGGTTCATTCCTTGATGCACAAATTTCTAGAGTTGCTGCTAGATGTGATGATACTTCTGAAACTGCTGATACTATTGAAGTAGAACATGCTACAATGCCTGAATTGCCTGTTATGGAGGGAGAGATAGCTGAGGATTTCTTGCGTGTAAGGATAGCTATGATGTTGAGAAATTACTGCGCAAGTGGAAAGAAAAATCTTTGAACGCTAGGATGAAATATGACCCGAAGTTTGCCACTTCGGCTATCTTTGTGACCGGTAAGGATTATGAATTCTCTGTCGACCCTGAGTTAATCACTCTGGTCGAATCTGATCCTTTTCACGGCTATGAGTTGGAAACAGTTGTAGCCCGTCTTACCTACTGCACGATATAGCCACCCTATTCACTAGTGAGGAAAAGATCCGCCACTACTATATCCTCAAGTTGTTTCCTTACTCGCTAAAGGATGATGCTAAGACCTGGTTCACTTCTCTTCCTCCTGGTTGTTAGCATAGCCCCCAGGATATGGTTTACTATTTCTCTGAAAAATATTTCCCTGCCCATAAAAAGCAAGCTACCTTGCAAGAAATATACAACTTTGCTAAAGCTGAGGAAGAGAGTCTCCCAAAAGCTTGGGGGGGGGGACATCCAGCTACTGAATGCTTTGCCTGATCACCATCTTGAGAAGAATGAAATACTTGATATCCTCTATAATGGACTTACCGATGCTTCCGAAGACCACCTAGATAGTTGTGTCGATTGTGTTTTTAGGGAACGAACTGTAGAACAAGCTGAGATTCTACTGAATAACATCTTGTGCAATGAGAAATCTTGGACTATTCCCGAACCACCTCCTAAGACAACTCCGAAGAAAAGAGGTATTTTATTCCTCAGTCCTGAAGATATGCAAGAAGCCAAGAAATCTATGCGAGAGAACGGCATTAAATCTGAAAATGTCAAAAATCTACCACCTATCGAAGAGATCCCTGGTCCCGACAACCCGATACAGGTAGTAGAAGTAAATTCTCTGTGTAGGTTTGATGAGAGTGATATTCCTTTTGATAAACCTACTAGCTTATGCATGGATGAATTTGATAACTTTGTTGCCAAACAACAGAGTTTCAACGATTATGTTAGCAGACAATTGGAAAAGAATGCTCGTATGCTTAGTCATTTAAGTGCTTGTGTGGACAGAAACGTCAACGATCTTAAGCTTCTGAGTAAACATGCCTCTATGGTTACCACTCAGGTAGAACAAGTACTTAAGGCTCAAAATGACTTGCACAATGAGTTGAATGACAATTCTGTTAGAGTCATTACCAGAGGTGGTAGAATGACCCAGGAACCTCTGTATCCTGAGGGTCATCTGAAGAGAGTTGAACAAGATTCTCAAGGAGCTAGCACTGATGCACCTAGTCATCCTAGAAAGAAGAAGAAAGATGATAGGAACCTGCACGCTAGAAACCCTGTTGCTACTACCCCTGAGATTCCTAACGATGTCTCTGTCTCTGATGCCGAAACACAATCTGGTGATGAACACGAGCCTAATGATAATATCAATAGTGATGTTCATGATGATGCTCAACCTAGCAATGATAAGGATGTGTAGATTGAACCTGTTGATCTTGATAACCCACAGCCTAAGAATAAGAGATATGATAAGAATGACTTCACTGCTAGGAAGCATGGTAAATAAAGGGTGCCATGGGTTCAGAAACCTATGCCCTTTCCTCCCAAACCATCCAAGAAAAAGGATCATGAGGATTTTGAGCGATTTGTTGAAATGATCCGACATGTCGTTCTGCGATTTGTTGATAGATATGCTCAAAATGTCTCCGTATGCTAAGTACATGAAGGATATTGTGACTAATAAGAGGAGGATAACTGAGGTTGAGATTTCCACCATCCTTGCTAACTATACCTTCAAGGATGGAACTCCTAAGAAACTAGGTGATCCCGGTGTGCCCACTATACCTTGCTCCATTAAAGGTAACTACGTGAGAACTACTTTATGCGACCTTCGAGCCGGTGTTAGTCTTTTTCCTATCTCTCTTTCTATCTAGACTTGAACTGGATGAGTTGACACCCACTGAAATCTTTCTACAAATGGCCGACAAATCAACTGCTTTCCCTATCAGCATTTGCGAGGATGTGCCTGTTGTGGTTGCTAACGTCACTATCTTAATATACCTTATTATTCTGGATATTCCCGAGGACGATGCCATGGCGGTCATCCTTGGAAGACCCTTTTTACACACTGCAGGGGCTGTTATAGATTGCAACAAAGGCAATGTCACGTTCCATGTCAACGGTAATGAGCATACGGTGCACTTTCCAAAGAAACAATATCGAGTACATTGCATCAATGCTACCGAAAAAACTTCACCGATTCTTATTGGGAGCTTTGAATGCCCTATTCCTCGTGTCAAGATGATGTATGATTTGCTTGTTGGGGAGATACACATCCCTATTGAGGTAACCTAGTGATTATTCAAAAATTCTCCGTTCTCTTTTGCGATTCGAAAAGGTTTGTCGAGCAGACTTGATCAACCTCACTGACGGATTTCTTTCAATGACCATGAGATGGATGAATCGAGGAGTCACAAACCTTTGTTCCAAGCTTTCACCTTTGGTTGCTTAGAAGAAAAATGATAGATTTAGTTTAGTTTTCCTTGTTTTCTATTTTAGCGTCCGGTAGAAAAGTACCCCGAAAATAAAAGTTCTCCGAACGTCCTGAAAATCAAGTATGATTTTTTCTGGAATTTTTGAAAAATTCTGAGACACAGAGCTTGTCTGGGGGCTGCACCAGTGGGCCACAAGCCCTTGGGGTGCCGGCACCCCCCTGGCCGTGCCACCCAGGCGTGTGGGGCCCAGAGGCACCCCCTCCACTCATTCTAGCTCTCATCTGGTTCTCCTACCTCCAGAAAACATCGTTTCGTAGCTCAAACCCGTGTTCTTGCTCCTCTTGCTAGGATTTTCGATCTCTTTGCTCAAATCACCATTCTCCGAACTGTTTTGGGGAAATTACTCCATGGGAAGTGACTCCTCCAATGGTCCAATTAGTTTTTGCTCTAGTGCCTTATACTCCGCGTATTTTTGCTGCCTTGTTGACCATGTTCTTGAGCTTTGCATGCTGACTTTAGCTGGTCCCAAGTAGTTTTGATGCGTAAGATGGCCTCTAGGCACTTGTGGAGTAGTTGCTACTAGTTTAGTTGAGCCTTGTTCATTTTTCCTTTAGGTCAGTGAAAATTTCAGGAAAGGAAGATATTCAGGAGAAACTGTCATGGTGGTTCCTCAAGCAAGAGAGGTCCCCGTCTTGCGATTCGGGAGCCTGATACTTACCAACCAAGGGACGCGCAGGTACAACCATGTGAATGGCCTTTTGATGAATTTATGATTGAGGCAGGTTTCAAAGATGAGTTTGATGCACTTGTTCACAACGTCGGACTCGAAGAATTCATCTCCGATAAATGTGAACAGTATGTTGCTCTCACTTCCTCTTTTGTTTGTAGATTCAAATTTCCCGTTGGCCGTGAGACATCGGTACTGTTTGATCTCTATGAGAAATCGTATACCATGGATTTAGAGGATTTCAATAGAATTTGGAAAATACCTATTTGGGGTAGACTCAATGATCCTCCTAAATCTTCAGTTAGAGATTTTTGCTCTAGTATTATTGTTGGAGAAACTAGAGACATTACGCAAGCTACCATGGGGAGTATTCATTTTTCCCGCCTTGCATTACTTTGCCCTCTTCATAGGCAGATGCATTAATGGAAAGATTGAGCATTGTCACCTCTGCGCACCCGACCTTAGTATCCTTAAGATCGCAGTGATGGGTGACAAAAGCTTCAACATGGATGCTATTATAGCAAGGAGGCTGAATAAGAACGCTAATAAAGGGGATTTCTTTGGTGCGATATATGCCACTTGCATAGCAAATTTTCTTGGAGTACCCATCCGCGAAGGAGATCGCCCACTCCATGCAGCTTTCCTTGACCGCGTCGCTTTGACACGCTACCAGTTCCTTGAGAGGGATGACGAATCCCTCCTATACTGTTTGATATTTAACCGGCACCATGTTTTCCATATTACCCTTCCTGCTCCTGCCTTCTTTGACTATCAGGTAAAACAGAGATATTACATAACCAGAGGAGAGGCACAGGATTATGAGAGGGAGGCAAAGGCTACTCGTCTCCGTGAGGCAGCTATTCAGGAAGTGGCTGCAGCGCTCCCGTATAACCCCTATTATGATTTTGGGTTTCGCCAGGACCATCCTTGGGAGTAGACCAACTTAGGCCAAAAGCCTAAGCTTGGGGGAGTACGTGTTCTCACCGACTTTCCATTTTCGCTTATGCTTTCACTTTGTTCGTCGGTGTTCACACTTTGCCACTGTATCATCCATGCTAGTTTATTTTCTTTTTCTCGTTTTCTTTTTGTGTGTCTGTCTAGTTTGAGAAAATCCAAAAATATTTTCTTTTCTTCTTTTGCTTGTTGGGAGCTTTCCCGTGTAAATAGTTTTCTTTTCTTTGGGTCAAGGTAGAAGATATTGGTTACAATGTTTAGTGGCTCTCGCATGCACACCTGTTTAGCTTTCAAAGAGCCATATTACTTTGTCTTCTCCTTTGTGTTTGCCTGCAGATTCCAGCTTTAGTCCAATGCATGAGCACGCTTATTATTGTTCACGTCGTTCGGTCGTGCAAGTGAAAGGCAATAATGACGATATATGATGAAGTGGCTGAGCCTAGAAAAGCTGGTATGAACTCGATCTATTTTGTTTTTGTAAATATGACTAGCTCATCATGCCTGATTCAGCTTTGTTGTGAGAGAAACATGTTTGCAATGACAACTTAGAGATCATAGTTGCTGATGCCCTGCTTAATTAGCTAGGAGCTTATAATGGTTTGTCTTGGATGCCCACATGAATGTTGAGATGACTATGTTGTAGTATGATAGGATGGTATCCTCCTTTGAATGTTTCACATGGCTTGACTTGGCGCATGTTCACGATGTAGTTGAAACAAAATCAACATAGCCTCTATGATATTCATGTTCATGGCGATTTATGTCCTACTCATGCTTGCACTCAATGTTTGTTGATCTCAATGCATTTTGATGACTCTTGTCGCTCTCTAGTTGGTCGCTTCCTAGTCTTTTGCTAGCCTTCACTTGTACTAAGCGGGAATACTGCTTGTGCATCC